>NC_141477.1:21013426-21613426 GCF_009769465.1 Tauraco erythrolophus
ACTGGACGGTTTTTGAAGACACATAGAAAGGCTGGAGGAGATAAAAACACATTCATTTAAAATGGAAAAACGTTGTTCTCAAGAGAATTAAGCATGCGAATCTAAAAGACACAAAAAAATTCTGCACAGAGATTAAGCAGCATGGAAGAGGAGTAACACTGTTACACTGCTTGTAAGTAAGAAATGCAGAGGACACAGATATTTGCTTCTATTAATGCCCTAATAAGGTTCCTCAGTAATGTCTCCAGTATAAAACTTGCCTACTCAACTACCAGATCATTCTTACAAAGTCACAGATTCAGGTCAGAGATTTGTAGGAGTAACCATATTATTTCTTAATCTTTGCGTGCCCTACCTTGTGCCCTTTGGCTACCAACAATAAAACCACCCATCTCTTATGTAGCTTTTCAACCCCAGATCTAAAAGGACAGACAAAGGACAGACAACATTCATCCTCTCGTCGTACGGAGAGGAAATCCGCAGCAAGCAGAAGTGAAGTGACTTGCTTCATCCTTGCATGACAGCAAGTGATGATTGGCCAGAACTGCCCAGAAATACACATACATATGTATGTTTGGCTTAATGTATGTAACAGATCCCTTGGTGTCTACTGAGACAAGCACAGTGCCAGAACAATCTGGAGTCGGAATGCCCCCTGGGGAGCTGAGTCACTGAGCCCCTTTAGAGGGATGCGCAATGCTCTTCCCCTGCCCTACTGTTGCCTTCTGTAGAGAGAGAACCAAGCAGGAGCTTCGCCTCTGCCCACAGCTGCTCCTCACCTTACAGCCCGCCGCTGTGGTTAACAGGAATGCTGCAGTCTCTCTTCCTTGGGCTCAGGTCTGAAGTTTGCAGACAGGTCCTGCCCCATGATCTTGCAGTGGAAGCCGCCTGGCACCCTTTTCCAGCCTCTTGGCAGTGCCTTCCCTCTCCTGGGCCCGTGCCCTGATGAGGGGGCAGTAGTTCTGTCCCATGAAAGGATGCACAAGAAGTGATGATAAAAAATGGAAATGTCCCACCTTTCTAGGGAAATACCTTGTTTAAAGTATTCCTCAGGCTACTCTGTCACATGCTGAAAAATCTGCAGGACATTATATTGGAAGTCAGTCCCTGGTCTTCCTAAGGAGAACTTCTCACATGGGCATAGGATGCTTTTTCTTCCTCCCCACGTTCTTGCCTGCAGTATAACTTAATGCCGCTGCTTTTTTTTTTTTTTGTCTTTTCTTTCTTCAAGATATTATTCTAAAATTTTCTCCCATTTTCTTTTGGATTTAATTTTGCAGCTTGCTTCCCTGTTAAGTGTTCATTCAAGATATCTTGGCTTTCAAGAGACATCTGAGGTGAGGCTCATCAGTTTTTCTTCAGAAGAGATTTATTTTGTATGCTCTCAGTTTTAGGCTCAGCTACAGTATAACTGCAGGGGGTTCATGTTTAAAATGAGCTGTATTCCTCTGGCTGCAGGAGTGGGCCGATGCAAAGGAAATGCACAAATCCATAAATAAGGCTTGGCGCAATTTCACTGCTCTCCTTAATGCTGAAGATTTGCAAGCTCTGTTTTCCCAAACCTCTTGCTTCCACATTCCTGCACCTGCTAATTTGTTAATTCTGTTTTCAGAGAGTTTAGACTTGTGGATTCTTAATTATGCTAATGAGGAATAAACTATTTAAAATATTAATGTTTTGCAAACTTTTAAAAGAAAATATTTAACAAACACCTTGCCCCTGGGTCTGTCTTCACAGACTGGTCCAGGGGTTTACTTTTTCTCTCCCAGGTTCTCTCGAGTGAGTGTCCTGTCCTCCTTTTCTCCCTCCTCCTCCTCCCTCTCAGTCTCTTCTGACACAGCTTCACTTTTCCCTTTTCTGTCTGCTCTCTGCTCAGAGGAAGATCTTGCAGGTTAATGAAAATCACCCCTGAAGTGGTAATTACCACGGCTGTCTCTACTAGTTTTCTTTTCGTCTCTTGACACTGATATCCTTTCCCCTCCAAGGCTCTCTAAAGGCTCTTTACTTCTGCTGTCTTCCAGCTATCCCTCGTAACTGGTGTCTGGAACCTGCTGGGAGTTACTGGGGTGCCACAGACCTCTGTCCCCCTCCCATCCTTTGGGCATCTCTCAGATATCTCTGCCAGGCGGGAGAATTATATTTCTGGCAAAGGAACGAGGCATGAGACAATGCATGGTCCCTGTCCTCCCCATGCACCTTCAATTTTAATGCCCTGCTCTTCTGCTTGCCCTGAACGTCGCTTTGCAGAATTGGTTTATGTTTTCCTGGCTTCTACGTAAAATGTAGGCCAGATCATGGTAGACAGACATCACAATTGTGATTTACTGCACATGAACGGAACAGCAAGCACTGAAAGCAAAGGAAGGTGACTAATTGCTTAACTTACTCAAACATCCACCTGCAGAATGTCTTTGTTCTTGGCTTCTTGAGGTTTCTTCCTACATGTGCATTCCTGACGCACCTTTAGCTGTGCTTTTTATACCCCTGTCTTTCCTGGATGTCTACGCAGAGCTGCTAAATCGCAGATATCCAACATGTGGGATATGGTTCTCACCATCTCCCTGACAAGACAGCATTGTTTCTTACAGTACAGATGGCTTACGAGATACCTATCTCTGCCAATGGAGCAGCAATGCACTATCTGTAAAGTGACTCTGAAAGGTACTGTTTTGCCATTGAGATTGAGGATAAACCACACCAGGAGAAAGCCACACAAGCAGTATCACTCTTAGCAGCGCATCAAGGAGTTGTCTCACCCCAGGAGAGCAGTTTTCCCCAGGGTTGTGTGCTCTCCATAACTGTTCACAGTCTGCACGACTAGACTACACTAGATTACAGTCATGCCATACTTGTCACTTTCTTGGGAGTCTAGCCGCATTTGCTGGGGTTTATTTTCAGCCCTGAGCTTTGGGAGTTCAATAATTACATGAGAATGTCTTCTTCTGGGGGGAAAAAAAAAAAAGTTTCTAGCCTCTAGGGTGTGAAGTAAAGAGTGTGAGTCACTGAGTGAACTTCATTGATGCAGAAACCAGACAGAAAGTGTCCCAAATTCCCTAGGTTTAAAAAGCTCATTAACTTTAAGCCAAAGTTTGCAGATCTGAGGTATGGGGCAGAGAGGGGAGAAGTGGGGCTTTGGAGCCCATGGACTCAGCAGTACTATGGCTGCTTGATTTGGCCATGCCAGACCTTCTCTGCAGGCCATGACACCACCTTCTCCGTAAGCCCTTTCCTGGCTGGAAAAAAAACAAACAGCATGGTCTGTGCAGCAAGGGATGTCTTTGTTCTCTGCTCTGGTACCAGGCAGGTCAGGGCATCCGTGGCATTTTGAACAGTGACTCACGCCCGCACAGTTTAAGGACTGCCTGCTCTGCTATTTATAAAAATAAAAGGGTGTTATCACTCAGTCAACACAGTGCAGAAGCATCACTGGGTATTCTCCATGAAGACAGTTCTGTAAGGCCATTAAACCATGCCAGCTAGATATCAGACACCCTTGTTCACATGTAGCGGGAGAGGATCCCTTTGATTCAATCAGATAAAACAGCCACCAATTTAACACCACTTTTGGCAGGGAAGAAATGCATTTCTATACATGCCTACTTACAGCCAAGGCCTGCTGAAGCTTCTCTACTCCAAGACACCTCTATTACTGCCATGCAGAGCTTAAAATCAGCTGAGAAAACATGTTAACACTAGTCAACTTTATTTAAGCACAGTCACAACTGTGGCTATCGACAGAAATGCAAACAGCATGTGTATTACCAGATAGGCACTATTTTCATATTTCTTTCCTTTTTCTTTAAAGCCCTAGGCCTAAGAGCTCTCCTCCTGCAAATCCTTGCTTGCTAGCACGTCTGCTTGGGCCTCCCTGCAAAACAGAAAGTATCATCGCCCCACTTTTCTAAATAAAGAAAAGCAGGAGACGCTATCAGCTTTCGACAGGAAGCCTGGGGCCATCAAAGAACCTCATGCCACTCCAGGCTCACATCTTCACCACTGACTGAACCACACGTGGAAGACTGCAGAGGAGAGTAAGGCTTCATGTAGCACAGTTGTTTTCCCTACTGATGCTTTCACCAGAACAAGGCGCTGGAGCAGCAGATGTGCAGTGATGATGCACTGCTAGTCTCTCCTGACAGGCTCTGTTCTCTCAAATCCTCGTTTTCTTTTGCTTTCCTCTTGCTTTTTTCCCTCTTGATTTCTTATCTGAAAGCTTCCATCTACAACGGGTGTGAAGAATTTCTGCAAATGTGGGTATCTGATGCTTAGACAGCTACAGGAGCTAGCAGAGAGCCTGGGAAAGGAACAAAAGGCTCAGGGAGGTCTGAACAGTCCTGTCCATCTCAGTGGGGGGCCAATTCTGGGGCATGATCATCAAGGCATCAATGCTGATTGCAATTCCAGTCCTTATACAAGAGAGGAGATGGAAAGTTACCGGTTTGCATTATTTATCTTTCCTACCTCCATGCTTGGGTGGTACCTGAAGACACCTTCACGTATTTTGCCCCACCTAAAAGGGGCTGCATGAACAAAAATTATACAAGTGAACAGAAAGGGAGCTATGTTCAAGGTGTTCACTGAAACACAAGAAACACACAGACAGAGAATTTAAATAACTATGCAAACTGCTGGAGGGACCACTGCAGATGTCAGACATCACTCAGATGCCGTTTCACCTGGCATGTGTTACTTTAATGAGTAAAGACTGGAGAGGCACTTCCACGCTCTGCTTGCTCCGTCTGACCCCAGTCCTGGACTCAGAACTACCTCCTGCTGTGGACACAGAGTTCACAATGTAATCCCCCCTTCTGAGAGTTATTTCCAGAGGAGCAGGTCTTTTGACACTAACTGGAGAAATGAGTATGCAGCAAAGATCCCCACTGTCCAGCTACCTGAGGCTCAGCTTTCCACAAACCTTCAAAGCTCTCCGGGGGGATGACCTCAGGGATGACTGCAGAAACCGCAGAATTAACGTGTGGGAAATGAGGTTAGTCCCCAGCTCTGCTCTGACTTTGGCCTCTCATGTCAGTTATGTGAAGGATCTGGTGGTTCCCACCAGGATGGGGTCTGTCTGTTATGAAGTATACTCCATCAAACATGGCAAAATAAGGGTGGGTGAAATCCTTGAAGTGCCTGAGAGCTTCTCTGGGGTTGAAAAGAAATCAGGATTCTAGCTGGGAGTTTTAGCAGCAGCATTTGATGTATCTGACAGCCACATCCCAGTGACACGGCAAATTGGGGATTTTTCCACTGCCTTTTTGGTGCACCTTTGGGCAAGTAGTTTTTCAGGTCTGTACTTCTCTTTGCTTCTCTCATTTGCTTTTAGGTATATGGCATCACTGGTGGCTACAATAAGGACACCAAGTGGCCCTGGTCTTGACTGCTGTTACAGAAATGTATTCTGTTTCTAGAATTAATTGTTTGCCTTCCTCCCAGCTTCGATAACTTTCACTGCACAGCTCTCATTTTCAAGATACTGTCAGCACTGTTCTTTCCAGACACATAAAGCAGATAAAGCGTCTGATTGAAAAACAGATCCAAAAGGCTAAACCCAGCTTGTATAACAAACAACTGGCAAAGGCACTAAATGAAGACCTGGGGATTTTTTTTCACTTACACTTTCAACCGACATGGGCATAATGACCATGTACAGTTCTATAATTTCAAGCTCTACGGTTACTAACAATCCTATTTTACACTTTTTTTTTTTGTTAATCTAATTAGCCATTAGCATTCTTGTACACTGTCCATTAAATTTTATTACCCACAATCAAGTTTTCATAACAGAATAGCAAAAATGACGGCAAAAAGTGTATCTATGGAAGGCATGATATGTTACATGCATCATTACGAGGGAAAATTGGGACTTCCTTCAAATTCTGAGCTGTTCCTGGGTGGACCGCATGGTTAATTAATGAGCCTGCTTTTGCCTGGGGGTACATTGTCACAAATCTAAAATTAATTCTTTGACTCTTTAGAATAACCCTGCATCCCTACTGGCTACAGGACTTCATTTGGCTTCACCAAAAGGAGTCAGGTCCACAATTTTCTCAAGACTTTCTCATTTTTCAGGTCCCTTTCCGTAACTGTAATAAAGGAATGGGTTTGTATTTAGTAGCTAGTTTCAGCTAGCACATGGATGAGAAAATAAATAAAACGATGAATTTTTTACACTGATGAACCAAGGCCAAATTCTTCTCAACATACTGAGGTTACATTTCCTGGGCCCTGTGTTCTGAAGTGCCATGATGGACCAGAGATATCTTTTTGTTTAATGTTACAGTACTCGTAGCCTAGCTATCCTTCCTCAGCTTCTTCAGGCCCTATTTCTCTGAGATTTTCATCCCCTGCCCATCAAATACACAGCACAGCTCTCAAGTGGGAAGCTAGGTTCAGCACCGACTTTCCTGTGCCCTCCAGCACTCTGAGGAGCACTTGAATTCTCTTTTTTAGCTGGATTTTGCCTGACAGCAAAGACCTCTTTTCAATTTTGTCTAAAATGCATTAGACCAGTTGCTTGCTATTTGCTTTCTTGTTTGCATACCTTTGACCCAGCAGGTCTGGCTTTTTCCTTCCAGAGCTATTTTCAGAGCTACAGTTCAGGGCCATCTTTCCTGATTTCTGATCAAAACATAGCAGGGTAGACCTTACTACCAGCAAGCACCTCTGACAACCACAAAAATACTGTTCTCCCGTGCAGCATCCCCAGCCAGAACAGCAGCCTACAGCTGCGTAGAGCCACGTACGTGTTCTCCAGCTTTCATACAGGCATATGCAAGCATGGAAAACTATAGGGCATGAGCCATGCCCACGAAGAGTTCCCTGACTGTAGATAGTGGCAATGTTAGCTATTCACCTATTTGGCTCTGTAGACGTGGGCACAAGTACCTCCTTTCTCCCCACAATGAGCAAGGGATGTTGCTGCTGCTACTGCTCATCCTACAGTTCCCAGGGCAAGGAACTCATCCACTCCTTTGTCAGCCTTTCTCCATCAAAGAGGGGTGTTTCAGCTGGACTGAGAATTGGTGCATCTCTTAAATGTCTCAGTTTAATCCTACGCACTCAGGAATTTCTCCTGTCTCCTAAAAGACACAGTCAAAGTCTTCTGCAATTAATTCATTCCGTGTCAGCTTAGTAAGTGTCCCCTCTGGATGAATCCAAGCACTTTTGTGGTTGTTAGAAATCAGTTACTTGAACACACAGATTGTCTTTTTTCCCACTGGTTGTCTCTATAGCTCCATGGGGAAGACGAATGATGAAGGGGAGGAGGGCTATAAGCCCTGGGCTCTACCCATAGCATCATGGTGACTACAGCTCCTCCCTCTGCCCTGCTTCTGTTCCAAGCTCTACCTTAAAATAAATAAAGGTTACTGCTTGCTGCTGACCCGACTGACCCTGGCACACTGTTGTGCATCACACCCTGCGCTAGCCATGTCACTGTTGTTCTTTTGTCCCCGTGGTGCCTGCTTGCCTCCTGCCCCCGTGCTCTTGCGATAGGAAGGAAGGCACTACAGTCCTTGCACCTTTCCCCAAGGTCAGGCCTTGAGGCTCCGAGTGGCATTTATTCAGAGTCTGCAATTTGGAGGGATTCCAAGTTGCAGATGCTTTTCTACCTCAAGTGCTTCTTTTTCCTCCTTATACTCTGGATTTTCTTTCATCCCTGAGGTGTCACAGAACAGTCCACCCTCGCTCAGTCATGGATGACTTATTTTCCTTGGCAAAATCAAAATGTTTTGCTAAGGGCATATTCTGGGCCTTGAAATACTTTTTTTTTTTTTCTGTGAGAATTATTGCCCAGCTTCCCTTTATTTGTGCTTTGAGTTTTCAATGGTGCTTTTAATGACAGCAGCACTAAAGCTTGCTCTGGATGTGCTAGGTCAGGTAAAGCAAACAGTGTCCCACTCGGTTAGTGAGATGCCCTCTGAGGCCAACAAAACTGCTCAACATATCATGCTAACAATAAAGCCAGTCCCACACCTCTTGCTGACTTAGCCAAGATACCATGCATCACCTTCAAAGGTTGCTACAGGAGCGAGTGGTCTGGGTGAAAGAAGCTGGACTCCTCCAAGAATTCTCCTATACTTCAGGCAAGCTACTGAGTCTCCTTGTAAATCCTTAGCAGAACGGTCCAGGCTGTTACACAGTGACTATTGCCTGATGTCTGGCTGTACTGGTTTCACAAATGTTACCTGGCTGACATTTCAGGTTGAGAAAGTCAAATGCTATCCATATGTTTCCCAAATTTCATTCTGGACTTCAGCTTTCTATAAGAGAAAATGAGGGGCAGTGATAGCTCTAGGGATACTGCATTCCTGCCAAGGATCCTGCAGCTCAAGCTGCCCCAGAACAAGCACAAACGCTGCACCAGGTAATGCCACAGACAGCGAGTGGAAAGCTGGCATGAAATGTTCAGCATACCTCAAGTATGTCCTCCTTAAAGCCTGAAAAAGGTGAAACCATTCAAACAAACAAACATCATCCCTCCCTGGGGCAAAAAACCAAGATTGCCCACTCTGGTTTGTGTAGTGTTTGACAAGAACGATGCTCCCAAAGCCACTGCACCAGCCAGTGGGCCCACCAGCCTCCTAAATCTGTTATTGACAATGAAGCTGTTTGTTTGTCATCTCGAGGCTGAACAGGAATGACATTTCTGTTGCAGTGCAGTAAAAGGTTAGCACTTGCATAAGCTGATAAATGTGAAGTCAAGGTGACTCTACTTTATGTATTACATTAGCATAGGACTGCAAATCCTCAGGGCACACCGAGAAGTCTAAGTAAGCACTATAAGCAACTATGGCATTGCAACTGGAAATATCTCAGGGAAAATCCTCCCTTTTACACATATAAAACACGGGACAAAATCTCACAGTGTGTTTGCAGTCTGCTAGGCTCAGGGCAAAGACACAGAACAAACCAATGCTCAGGTACGAGGGATGAATATTGCCTATTAACATGGGAGATAGCTTTTCCAGGATATTATTACTTTCCGTGAAGTTGAACAAAAAGACCCAAGTTCTGGAAACAAGTGTCTCGTCGTAACGCCTGCACGCTTGGATGAATAGATCTGTTTTAATTAAATGCTTTTTTTTATAGTAGGCTGTAACAAAATATTGTGAGAAAGTGAGAAGCTGATAGCTGGCTTCGAGATTTCAAGTAACCTTCTCCTAATTAAGTCTGTATATATTTATATGTCATTTTCGTGCAAGAAAATACTTAGAGCTCTCCTTTCTTTTAACTTCCTTTTCTATTTTCCGTTCTAGTGTTATTAATTTACTATGCTCTTCCTTCCCATTACTTCAGGCAAAGCAGAGCCAAATTGTTTCAAATGTGTCTTATGCGCCCTGAATTTCATTCTGCTTATGCAGATTCACTTGTCTTGCTGACTTCGGTGATATAACTCCTAATCGCACAGGTAAAACTGGAAAGAGAAGCCACTATTCTGGACTCCTTTCTGCTTCCTTACAGCTGGGCTGAGGCCATCGACTAGACTCACCAAATTAAAACTCTCCTCTAACTCAGCAGGGAAGGCATTGCAAAGCTTTGGTAGCACATCAAAGTATTTCCGTGCTTTGCTTCTCGTTTCATGTCCCACCGATGTAGTCTGTCACATGCTGTTACTGAAATTCAGTTCTCGGCCCCAAAGCCTGCTGTGTTTTGAGTCAGTCTACTGTCGCTCTCACTTTTGGGCTCTATCCTCCCTACTCAGCACCCCCAAAAGCCAAGAGAAGGGACCAAGTGGCAATTTAGGAGTATGTCACTATCTGTATGTCACCAGCGCTTTGCTAGGCTTGGATGTCTGCAGCAGGGGAGCTTGAGGACCAAATAAAGCACAACTTTGCAGGACCATCTCCTGGCACCTTATATATCTGTAAGCAGAAGTACGGAGTCTTGGCAAGAGGAAACATTGGAGAGTGCTCTGCAAAGACTGTACTGACATTACTCAGGAGGGTAAAGAAGATGTTCAACATGCTACAGCATGTTCCTGGGCTGTAGCAAATACAAATAGGATTCTTTATAGAAACAATCACATGCGGTTGGTTTCTAATACTTCCTATGGGCTAAATCTATGTTTTTCTGCCCCATAAAGTCTCCTCATCCGCCCATACATGAAAGGCACTGTCAGTTGTGGTACAAACACATACTAGGCTGGTCTAATGTGAATAGATGACTGGATTTCCACCAGGAACAGTCCATTACTTTGTTTAGTCATCAGTTCCCATGGACTTGCAAAGTGCAAGTCATTCTGCAAACATCTATGAAAATGGAGATGGTCGAACTAAAAAACCTTTTGGTATTCGAACACTCCTCTGTGTCTCTAGCATCTCCATTGCACAGAGGTGGGCCATCTAGGCTAGAAAAATTCTGCAGACTGAGAAGGCTCTTTCCAGGGTTCATCTTCTAGGAGCAAGAGGTTCTCTTTAGGACCAACTTGATGCTCTTGATAATGAGAATTGATCCATATGGATTCAACAGGCGTGTTGGATAAAAAACAGTAGATCAGGCCTCTGGATCCAAACCAAGATAAAAAAAGAATGAATTTAAATGAGAAAAGAGTAGGTCTACTTATGTGTTGGTTAATTTGGAAACAAACCAGTACTTTTGAATAGCATCAGTTATCCATGGTATTTATAAATGATCTTTCCTATAAAAGACTTTACTTCCACTGAAGAGAAGACCTGCCCATATTCTTCACTTTTCATAGCTGTAGATTAGAATTCAGTCATTTACCTTTGCTTTGGGCTGACCTTAGCAGCAATGAGATTGACACCTATGTAATGGAGAAAAAAAGACTGCCCACAGCTTGACCCATTCCCCATCATCCAGCAAGACAGAGACAAAGAATCAACCTGCACACTTCTTCAACAAACTTCTACAGGAGCTCCTTCTACAAACTCTCTTGCTTGGATCTTCCATCTAAGAGTGCTTCATAATTATTTCATAAATATCCTACTTTATGGTCCTTTCTTCCTAACTGCCAGTCCCATTTTAGCACTGGACATGTTCAATATTGAGTTTAAGCTGGTCATAACAACACGACGTGCGTGTGTGCGACTGCCCCCCTGCCAATGGACTCTTTGTGGGAAGTGGGCTGAGCTTTGTGCCCCCCAGTGTGAAGCCTCAGTTCTTTATGACTTGATTCCTCATGTAATGCTCACAAAGGCATATTGCATATGTTGGGGCTATAAAAGAGGATTGGAACGGGAATCCATTCATCACAAAATCTATACAGCATGTTGGTATCCCCGTGTAACCATGTTATTAGCAGCACACTGTTCTTTTGCTTCTGAATTAATAAACTGAACTCAGTGACAGCTTTGTGTGGCACAGCACCATGGAAGTGAAAGACCTGGCTTTGACTTCTCGATCTTGCATCATCATGGGTACGCTGCTGAGTTTCTCCTTCCTTGTCTGTAAAATGGGTGACGATACTGCTAATCTATCCTAACTCCACGTTAAGAGGCTCAATCCATAAAGCCGATTTAAACAGCAACTGCAATATGGGCACAGTACTAATGCCATTTAACATACTCCAGATTTTCTAGAAATGAATAAGGACCAAAAGCCTAATTTGATTTCTTTTTAACTCTGCATTCTCTTCGTAACACTTCAACATTTAAGCACAGGAACACGCTACGGACCAAGCCTCACTGTTCTGTGACTGCACGCTGCCGTACGCCCCAGCGTGTACCCACTCATGCACGGTTATCACTTGGAAAGGGAGGACACCCCGTGCCGTAGTGTGTGCAGCAGCACTCGCTTTGCCAGTAGTACTGGAGGGCTTTTCAACAGAGCAGGCTCTCAGGCTCAAGCATCAGTGTCTGGATCAAGATCAGCCACGTCGTGTGGCTGCCCAAATTTTCCTACAGGCATCACAGAAAGTGAGAGACCAGTCTACAAGCCATTGCTGGCAAAAATGTGTTTGGCCAAACATCCAGGAATACCAGATCCATTTGTAGAATCTAGATCAGGTTTTGGAATGTCCATAAACAACAAAATCCATCTAACAATGTAGTTGCTGTGAATAATCTGACAGCAGCAGAGATTTGACAGGTGTTTGTGGTTTTATCCTGGTTCAAACGTAAGAACAATCAGGCACAGGATCCTCTCGCAGCACCGCAGCCTCAGTGCTGCAAGTTTGGCAGCTAAAGGACTTCAGCCAAGCAGAATAACCAGATTAACGGACTCTAAAAGAGCACTGCCATGAAAGGGGCTATGTAGCAGGACTGCACGAATCACATCTCTGTGACACTATCTGGAGCAACTTCTTAGTTCCCTTCCCCTGAGCCTGTCACAGCGCAAAACAACGCACTCAGCTTTTATCCAGCCGTTTTTATCCATGCTTACTGAGGGCTGAGCCTGAACACAAGCCCAAACTCCTGGGCTGAGTCAGCCCCCATTCTGGGAGGGACAGAAAGATGCTTCTGAAGAGGTCACCTTCACAAGTTGCCTGCCACGCTGGTGAAGGCAGGTGTCCCTGCTCCACGTACACATCTCTGGTCACTGAAGAGAAGCTTTGGATGCAGAAGCAGGAAAAAAGAGAAAGGCTCTGATCCTAAAAAAGCAAACACACAAAACAGCCCTGAACTGACCTGCTCTGCATTGGTCAGTGACACAGGGGAAGGAGCTTTGTTTCCAGTTGATTTTTGTAAGAGAGAAAGATTAATCCAAATGTGCATGAGAAGGTCACGGCAGCCATCCTGGTCCTTCATTACACCCCAAATACTTCACCCTGAATTTTGGTACCATCAGCTATTGGTCCTTAAAAAAGAATGAAAATAAGCCACTCAGAGGACAGTGAGAACCATCTGAAATAAAACATTGTTCTTCAAGCCCAGACCGGAAGCTCAATAAAGTCGGTGGGAATTTTTTCATTTCCCACTGTTGCTTCTGTGCTCACCTCATCAGTCCAGACAGTCCCTTCGGATTTCACCGACAATTTGATCCATGGCCAGTCCCAGGACTGGTGAAAGAGGACAGGCCCATTAGAATCACATTTCCCTTCAGCCAGGCAAGAATTGGGAATTCTGAGAATTGAGCTTAGCCTTGGACTGGAAATGTCTCCAAGCAGGGACCAAACAGAGCTAATAGCTCTGACAAATCTGATCTTTCTTCCACAGAAGAAAGATAAAACCGACCTTGGGCCAGGCCCACCCTTGTGTTGGTGGCCTGAATCCCAGCCTTTCCTCTTCTTTCCCCAGCCCTCTGCTGGGTGATTTAAGTACCAGGCTCTTGGCTTCTCTAGATGCTCCATTTTGCCTAAATAATTACAAACTTTCGGGGCTTGGTGACTGTCAGGTTTGTAGGCTGGAATGACATTTTGGGATATAAGAAAGAAATTTTTCACTCTGAGAGTGGTGAGGCAGTGGAACAGGTTGCCCAGAGAAGTTGTGGATGCCCCATCCCTGGCAGTGTTCAAGGCCAGGTTGGACGAGGCTTTGGGCAACCTGGTGTAGTGGAGGGTGTCCCTGCCCATGGCAGGGGGGTTGGACCTAGATGATCTTTAAGGTCTCTTCCAACCCTAACCATTCTATGATTCTATG
This sequence comes from Tauraco erythrolophus, assembly GCF_009769465.1. Lineage (NCBI taxonomy): Eukaryota > Metazoa > Chordata > Aves > Musophagiformes > Musophagidae > Tauraco > Tauraco erythrolophus. The sequence goes on from NC_141477.1 coordinate 21,026,968, forward strand.
ATTCTATGATCTATAAGATTTTGGTAAGAAGAAACACCCCATTTTCTGTCCTGTTCCATTGATGAGCACATTCAAATCTTTGGCAAAATCAGAAGACGACCCAGAAAGATCTGCTAACATTTGTGCTGCCTGACCCACTCCATAGATGTATGGCCAGTGCAGATGAACTATTTTTGACTGAGGATTGGTCAGAAACCCTTGCATGAAGCGCTAGAAGACTTCTAAAACACTTTTTCCTTACATTCATTGCAGCATCCTACATATATTACTTTCAGTCACTCTTCAACTTCTTTCTTTTCCCGAACTATTCCAGTCAACCAGGGGTTCATGTGGCTTCTACGGACAGCAATGGGTTTATTTTTGGGAGGGGTGTCTACCCTCACTGATTACATTTTGTGCCAATAGCTAATGTGATGGCTTGTTGACTGCTGATATTCATACCCATGTCTTTGACAGGCAAGGCGCCCACTCACCAGCTGCTCAGCCTGTTTGATTAGGTTATAGACAGGGTGGAGGGAAAACTGCAGGAGAGAACGTGGAAGTGGAGCCATTTTGTGTGCGTGCACAGGCGCGCGTGCTTGCAGGACTGTAACGTATCGCAGTAGCGTGCACGTGTGCACACCAGCATCGATCCCCGTGTATGGTGAAGAAGTAAGGAGAGCTGGAAAGGTATCACTTCAAACTTGGCATGATTTCAAGATTAGGGGAAACCCACAGACAAATGTCAGAACATTTGCCCTAACACTCCATAAACACAGAGCTCCAGGCTTAAACAAAGACGTGCTTTTTAAGGCATACACTCGTTTTAGACCTTGAGTCTGAGAAGCCTGAAGCCCCTTTCCTACACACTCCTGGTCTGGGTTCTTTTATGTATGGCACAGAGTTGGGACTCAGTGGCTGTCAGGAACAGTGATATGGCCATGTTGTATCCATCTCCTGTTGTGCACACCCTGACAGTGGGAGCTGGCAATGGGGTGTCAGCCAGGACCTCCTGGGAGCTGCTGTCCCTGCTGAGGAGCCAGGAGGCTGGTGGAGAACACAGCTGCTGGCTGGGCAGCCCTGTTCTCTCCAGCAACCCCTGTGGAGCCACTGGGCACAGTCAGCTCCAGATATGGCCCTCACCGACTCCCAAGAGGGAGGTTAGTCTTTGTTTTCTTGCTGAAGAAACAGGATATTGCAGGAGAAGCAAACTTAGGAAGACACTTAGGATTCTTCAGTGGCTCAGTCTGCTCTTCCCAAATGAGGATCCCCTGATGGAAAGAAAGATCTGGGTAAAGGATTTTCACTGTAGCCTTAAATACACTGCAAGGCTTCACATCTTTCGTTCAAACGTTCTCTGAGCTCTCCTGCCCTCTTCCTCTTCCCAGGCTTTACTTCCTTTGCCAATGTAACCTCTCCTCTACTGTTAAAAAATCCCCCTCTTGCAGCAGATGCTTCTCTTTGAAATAGCCTTCCTAGCTGTACCCTGGGGGCCCATCTCACAGCCCCTTGTCCATTTATTCAGTGACCATGTCCCTGCATCTAACTCGACCTCCCAAGAGAAATGAGTGAACAGTCAGTGACGAGGTGCTGGCATCTTAGGAATCTTTATTCCTCTTGTTCCCATTAGGAACAATTTTAGGGCATTAGGGCAATTTTAGAAACCTGGAAGTTTCCACCTGGAAACTTTCGAATACCCCAATACACATAATGCAGATATTTCCATTAACTGCGGCTCTGGGCTAAGTAAGAGATCACCACCTCCATTTCATGATGCAGCACAAACCAGAACAAACAGGACACAAAGACTGACGGAGAGAGTGGAATTATTTCATCTTCTTGTCCCAGCCAGAGCCCTGAGCCCCAGAAGGCTTCATCCTCTCACACTGCTTTGCCAGTAAGGCTTCACACAATGAAATTCTTGCAGCTTCCTATGTTAATCCATTAATACCTGTGAGAGCAGGCTGAAATCTCTACTCTGGTTATCATTCTGGAACCAAAATGCCCAGTAAACACTATTCCATAAGCTCTGTTCTTCTTTTTTTTATTTTACCAAGAAGAAAATGAATTGTTGTTTTAGCAAGCTGTGTGTGTTGGTGCTGGGAGAACACAGGAACAGATTAGACCCATGGTTCTTCTATCCCAGGATGTTATCTCTGGTGATGGGGAGCAGTCTGTGTCCACTGCATTTACAGTGACTGTTCCCTTCTGCACTCTCCCTGCATCAGGCAATTCACAGTGTAGAGAGCCAGAGGTTACATCCAGACCATCGTGTTTCCTATCCACATTCTGCTCGTTGTGAACTCGTCTCATCTTTTTTCAACCTGCTTATGCTTTTGCCCTCCACAGCATCCTGTGGTAATGAGCATTACAATTCAATTAGCAGACATGATAGGAAACACATCTGACTCTATTCAGGTGCTTAAGTCAGTCTTCCCCAAACATTGAATCACATTCGTCTCTAAGGATGCAAAAGGGATGCAGGACACATGAGAGGAGCCAAGACATTGCTTCAGTTCTCACTGGAACGTGTTCACTGCACATGAAGAGGGAGAGAGACTGAGAGAAAGGAGAAGGGAATAAGGACAAAGTAGCTTCCTGGCTTGAATCCAGAGACTGAGCTGAGAATAAATAATAATACATGTCTAACGATCTAACACAAACACCCATAATTTCTATTAGCAAAATTATCCTGCTGTCTAAGTCAAGTCTCTATCATGTCCACTGTGACCAACACTATATAAAACCTGATGCACTCTAAAGACAGTAAAAAATGGAGAAATGAGGACTCAGGTCTACCTGCTACTCGCACACATATGGAAATATACCGTGTCTCTCCAGTTCCTCCCCTTCACAGCCATCATCTCCTAGAAAACACCGCAAGGATGCCGTACCTATGGCCACACTTCACTCTAAGGACTCCTCATTGCTTTCCTAGACAGGAAATCTCAGGAAGAGCACAGGTTTCAAGTTGAACAACTCCACACAACACCACAGCATCTTCTTTTGTCCATGATGGTAAAAGGGGCCAAAACAGGAGGCAGGTTAGTCAGCAGGGAGGCAGAGCTCTGGAAAACGGATCCTTGTGCAGCAGAAGGGGACCAGCCCCAGCTCTCCTTATTTCAACCCTGGATGCCAGCACATTTCTTGCTTCCCCAAGAGGGAACTTACCCTAACTTACCCTGAAAACACACTGAAGCGTAATAGCTCAGACAGCTGAAAGAGATAAAACCCTGCCCCAGCTTTCCCGTGACTGCAGTCTTCCACACACAGAGACAGCTCCATCTTCTCTGTCTTTTAACTGCACTGGGCCTGGCCATTCAAAAGAGGACACAACTGGCAAGATGCTTTGTTGCAGTGATTTGTGCTACTGGTCATCTCCCTCGGCAGGAAAAACAAACGAAAATAGCCTTCGCCTTGATCTGATTTTGTGCGAGACTCACGGAGCTAAGGAGAAACCTACAGTTGCTTCAAAGCCACTGACTTGCTTTAGTACTTCTTAATCTGAACCACGAGCTGGGTCTGGATCCTTCTGCAGTTACTCATACCAACAGCACATTGCTGTCCAGGGTTTTGGGTTCAGAAACTTCCAGGAATCGCTTGCTAGCGTGTATTTTTCCCAAATTGGACATTGCAGAGACTACCTATTAGTCACTGGCAGCATCCTGCCTCTCCGAGACAGGCAGTACACCTGATTCCCCGCTCTCATAGTGGGCTGTTTAAACGTGCCCAAATGCAGCTTTTGACATGAGTCTGCTCACCTTTGTACCAGACTATCAGCCCAAGCAACCGGGAAACTCTGCTTGCTTGTAATACTTGCATTTAGGCACTCACTTCACACAGGTCCCTCTCATTACCAAAGGTAAAAGACTGTGGCAAACCCACTCCTGAGTTCCTGATGGTTGAATCCTGCTGAACTTGGTGATCCTTGATGATCGTATCATTAGAAATGTCTTATCCTTCAGGTTGGCTTTTATCTTCTCTCTCGTGTTTTCCCTTGTCTCTCTCTAGCCAGAAATGATTTACATGTTTGTTTACTCCGAGCTACATTCATCTGAGTCATTCAGCAACCCTCTACTCACAATCACATTACAGCAAATTTTGAATTGGAGTCTCAGGGAGGGAATATTACGCTGATGTGAACATGAGAACGGGGGGGGCTGTTAAGTTCCAGGCCGTATCCTGCCACTGGGTTTCAAGAAGAACTGACCTTTCCTACAGACATGTCAAAATTCAACAGCATCACGATCTCCTGTGTTCTACATTACTTCATAAAGAAGGAGAAACTCCAGGCAAAGGAATTACTCTGTATTTACACCAGTGTAACAATTAGTAGGATTTGGCTCATTTCATACAAATTATACTACTGTACTTGTAGGAATAATCTTTTCTGTTTCAAACTAATTTTAGCCACCCTTGAGTGGTGATTATCGAGCTCTTCCATCTGGTGTAGAAAAAAAAAATTATTTGCACATAGCTTTTGTGAATTTTCTCCTCTGAGGTATGTTTTCAAGAACTATACCTCTCAAAAAACCCCATAATCATATTATTAGAAAGACTCGTAACTCAGCTGACAGTACCTTGTCTACTAAATCCACACCATGAAAAGACCTCAGAATTGACATTCTAATAATTTTTTAAGGTTGTCTGAAAATAAACCTTTGCAAAAAGCAAGCTAATCAATTAATTTTGTGTCTTGCATTAACTCAAATGCAATTCTGAGTAGAAGCTATCCAGAGACTCTAACAAAGCACAAGGTGGTTAGGAAAAATAACAATGCCTTTTAAAAAACACATTACAAAACCAGCGAGATTTCAATATGCTAGAATGAAAGCAATGCACATCAAAATATAAAGAATTCTCTCAGAATCCCAGTAATAAAAATAAGGAATTCTGTTAATGTTCTACGTACTTGCAAGATAAATTAAAGCTGATGAGAGGTTAGTCTCAAACTCAAGTCCTTTTCCATCTAGTTTCTTTTCACAGCTTAAAAAAAGGCCAGCACCTGGATCTTTTCCTTTATTTTTAATGCTAGAAATGTTCCCTGTAGCAGTATCCGAGGCATAGTTCTTGCCCAGGAAGACTTGCTCCTAGCTGACAGTGTACTGATCATTGCTGTATCTCAGAGTAAAAGTCCAACCAAATGGAAAAGCAAAGCCACACCACAGAGACCAGTGGGCTCACAGTGGACCAGTTTGATGTCATGGTCAGGGTAAGCTCTTTCACGTCTTCATCCACCGCTTACAGCTTTAACAGTCTAGGACTGAAGTGTTTCTTCAGCTGATAATTACTGCCAAGTTACATGCAGAGAACCGGGGGTAAATATTCATGGACAGAACAAAGAGGGACACGTCTGATAACACCAAAATGTGATTTTTTTTTTTTTCCCTTTTCTTGAGAAATGACACTAGATTCTTTTCAGGGAAGTATTACTCAAGAAAATAGTTCCTTTAGTCTGCTTGGGAGCTGTCTGGAAAGACATTTGGCTACAGTTTCAATAAAGTGCCTAAAGATACCACTTTAACTTCTCAAAGCATTTTTAAAACAGCAATTTAGTAATTTGCATTTACACAGTACCTCCCTGGCTGAAAAGTGTTTTCAAGGGCTTCTGAGTAGCTCCACACAGCCCTGAGAAGCAGCAACACAGAATAAGCCATATTTTACGGAGAAGGCAAGCAACACTGAAGAAGACTGACAGACTTGCCCAGGATCAGGCAGGATGTCCACAGAACAGAATTAAATAACCCTCCTCAGTTCTTCTCCCACGGGGACATGCACACACGCACACAGAAGCACTGTAATCACAGGACCATCCTCTTTCCAAAAATCTTTCCTTCCATCTCCTCTGGCATTCTGCACAGGGCGCCGCATTACATAAGCTTGCTGGCAAGGAGGTGCACCTGACACAAAACTTAGGGTGTACGTTTGACCATCAGGAAGATGAAATATTTTTTATAATACAGTGGGCAAGTTAAGAGGAAGTGATCAAACGGGTTGGAAGTTCAAAGCGATGTTGCTCCCTTGCAGCAGCAGTGAGAATGCAAGACTTCCTAAGTGGCTGTTCAACCATGTTACCTAGAGGATGGAGAATTTAATGGAAGACTTGCACATTACCATATTCATAACCGTGACTAACAAATCTGTTGTCAATGCCACCAAAAATATCACACAAGCAGAATGTTTTTATACCAAACAGACCATGGAAGTCACGGCTCCATAGTAAACAAATGAACTTAGGAAAAGTCTTGAAAATCAGCCCTTGACTTTTTTTTTTTTTAGGCTGCCGAATTTGATAAACTATAAACTGCAAGATGCCCGATCGTCTGCGGACCGAGGGGACGATAAACGAGGCATTTCCTCTGCGAGCATCGCAGCAGAGAACACCCCCCCCCCCCCGCCCGATATATATCGCAGTTACCTTGCCCGTTTTGCGGGCTCGTGGGTCAGCGAGACGACTCACGACCGGGTCAAAAGATGCCCTAATTAATAACCATTTACATTTGTGTTTCACCCGTACCTGCGAGGATGCAGGTGGCCGGCACGGTGCGCGCCGTTCGTGCTGTCATTTAGCGCAAGGGCGGCTAAAATTCGGCACCGTCCATCAGGCTGCGAGTCCCGGCGGTGCCGGCAACTCCCGCGGGGGAAGCGCGGCCGCGTCGCCCGCCCGCCCCGGCCCCGCTGCACCGCGGCCGCTCCGGCGCTGCCAACTTCGGCGGGAGAGACCCGCCGAGCCGGGGCAGGGGGTGCTTGTGCCCGCGGGGGGGTGGGGGGCGATGGAACGGAGCGGCCCCTGTCACACGCGGTGAGGACGCGGGGCGAGGAGAGTATTTAGCAGCCGCGGCTCCAAGTTCGGGAGGGCACCGAGGGGGCTCTCCGCCCCGTCCTCCCGCCTGGCCCCGCCGCCGAGGGGCCGCTCCCCCGGCGAGGTGCGCGCCCGCCTGCCGCCCCGTCGCCCTCCCGCCCCGGGGGCCGCTCACCTCCGCGCCGCTCCGTCAGGCTCTACATGCCGGGGTGCCCGCGGGCCCGGGGCGCCGGGCCGCGCCGCTCATTTGTAATCCGCTCCGCGCCCAGCGCCGCGGGGGGCGGGAGCCCCCATTGCCGCCCCGCCCGCGCTGCCCAGCCGGTGCGCCCGAGGCGGGCGCGCTACGCCGTCGCCGGCGGCGCGGAGCCGCGGGGCCGCCAGCGGGCAGGGCAGGGCGGGCGCGGCATCGCGCTCCTCGCCCGGGCAGCGGGCAGGCGCCGGGCAGGGCTGCGACTCAAAAAAAAAAAAAAAAAAAAAAAAAGCCGGGTCCGCGCGGTGGTCCCTGCCGCCCCCGCCGCCTCCCACCGCCCCGCGGCGGCAGCCGGGCCCGCAGCCGAAGCGGAGCGTCGCGCCCGGGCACACGCAGCGCCCCGCGCCCTCCCGCTCGGGCACACGCCGCTCCTCACACGCGCGGATACAGCCGCCCCTCGCGCGGGCGCGCACACACACACACACACACACACACACGTACCGCCTCCTCCGTCTCACACGCGCACGTACACCCACCCACCCCTCACACGCGAGCGCACACGGTGCAGGCTCCCCTCACGCCCACCGCACACCCCTCCCCGCACCAGCGCCCCGCAGCACGGTCCGCACACCGCGGGCACACACACACACACATGCCAGGAAAGCTGCCCTCTGGTCAGCAGCACGGCCTTTTTCTGGCTTTCCCGCCTTCCCTTTCCCACTGACTCCCCCGGGCATCACCGGTTATCCCGGGGTTCACTTCCCTCCGTTCCGCACTTGTAAGCTGAGCGTAGGGTTTTATTTAGGCCAGAAGAGAGGAGCTCCAACAGAGACATCCGCACCAGTCCTGCCTTTGTGACGTTGTCCATGGCCAGACCTGTTATGGGAAGGGTCTCACCATCCTGGCAGCACCCGTGCGGGAGCACGTTGAGTTTCACGCTGATCCCCTGCGGTTCTGTCATGGGCACAAAATCCCGGTGTTAAACTGGTTTTCCTTTGTAAGAGCCATAATAGCTACAATGAGCCTTTCTTGCCACTCTACGCTTGAAACCAAGACTTGACACTCGAGAAGAGTTTGTAACTGGCCTCATAGACATGTCAAACCTGCGTCCTGCCCTCTTTAATGATCAAAATTGTTGCCGCGCTCCCCTAAATTTTGCTGCGATATTATTAAAAGATGAATAATACATACCAACACTCTGAACTCGCTGCACTTCGCTAGCACTTTTCATAAGAAAGCACTCTACTAGCTACAGTCTGTGCGTGGGGACCACTTTATCTGTCACAGAGATGTACCCACCTGTGAGGTGAAATGCAGCAATGGCTCTAATGGGGCACAACGATGTTGTGCACATGACGACGGGCTCCGCAGCTCAAAGTGCCGGAGCCTGCCAGCAGCCACACTAGGGATGCACAAGCTAAATCAGAGCATCAGGACAAACGCGTCTTCTCCTGCGAAACAGCACTGGAATCGACTCAATATTTTATCACTGCAAATGTTTAGGAGCCTTCCTTGTCCTCTGAGGTACCCAGTAGTGCCGAGTAAATGATTCAGAGCAAATCATTTATTCAAAACTTCTGCCTGCGTTTTGTGTCAGTCCAAGAACACAAAATGATTTTCTTCCTGCTCAGATGCAGTCAACCCATGCTGGAGAGTTTGTCTGGGTTTTAAATCCAAGGGCTGGGACACGTGACGCGTTGCTGCGGGGTTTCGCTGTGCCATATATACGTGTATGTGCTGAGTGGGTGCAGTTGGCATTGTAAATGACATCCATTTGTCCCTGTTCCAGTGGGATGAACTGAATTTACCGCCAGGGAACGGCCTTGGGCCCAAGGAGAGAGTCCCTTTAGCAGCCAAGATTAGGCTCAGATTATGAACAGAAAATAGTTTTAGTGAGAAGAAAAAAAATACTTGCAACCATGAAGCAAAAGCCTCAGCTAGTTGTATAATGACAACGTAGGTCGGGGCTGCTCTAGCGATCCCTTCTGATTGACTTAATTAATTTCCTTTTGTGTATTCTCGATAGGATTTTTATTCTCCTGCATTTTAGTGCAGATCCTGGCCCTGGGTTCTGCCCAGCCTTACAAGGTGAGGCAGAGGTGTGGGTTTTTTACAGGGAGTTGGTTTTTTGCACGTATAAAAAGGGCACAATGCCCCCCCAGGGGATGATAGGAAAAGCTGTGGAAGCTCTGCGTGTTGGAGACGCCGCAGCTTGCTCTGCCTCTGTCCACCTGGCTGTGATGGGGTGCTGGGCAGAGGGGAGCTTCACCCAAAAAGCAATGCAAAACACCCCCAAAAAGTCCCATAAATGCAGGTGATTTAAAAGCAGTGTCATTTTTGAAAAGCCCAAACTCCATTAAAAAGTGCATATATGTATATCCCATTTGGAAAGTCATTCCGCTGGAGCCACTTGAACTAAATTAAAGCATAAAGGACCAGATTTCCATTTACACCAAGCTCTGGCAGTGTGCAGTGGTACCAGTGTCAATCAGAATCAGGCCCAGTGGTGCATCGAGAACCAATTTTGTCTCACAAAAGCTGTCTGGTGCCAGTAATCTTGAGAACAAAAACAAGTAAAATGGGCAAGATTGTTTATTTCCCATTTCTCTACCATAAAGTGAAGTAGGACAATAGCTGAGCCCTAAAAACAGAGAGGGGAGAAATTATTTTTAGAAATAAAGCCTCTGGAAAATGCCTTTTATCTCACTAGAAAAAATACGTATTCCTTCATCGTGCAGAAAGAGAGTTTGCATATTTTAATTAGATCAGTTGAAAAGTTGGGAAAAAGAGAACCTGCCTTTCTGTCAAGCTCCTTAGCGAAGAAAAGTTCTGAAAGTTCAGGAACTTGGAGAGAGCTTTAAGTCTCCACGGCTAAAAATAATTCATCCCTTAAGAAAATGCCATAAATTTTTTTTTCTCTTTTTTTTTTATCTCTGCCTTAGATGACTTCAGGTCATCAGGACATGGAAATTAAACTAGGAAACTGGAAATCTTTTTCTTTTTAACTTTCTGCACTTCAAAATCTTTCCGCTGTTAACTGGGCAGTGGGTAATCCCTGCGGGGCTGCCACTTTTCCTTGGATTTGCAAGAAGTGGTGCAGCTTGATGAAATACAGCTTGACAAGATGTTCAGGGCTACAGCTGGTGACGCAGGCGTGAGCAGGAGATTTCTATGCCTCCTCTTCAGTGGTTTTAATTTTTCTCTGGATTACCTTTATTACCATTATTTCAGATTCCATCTTTTTTGCTCCGGTGAATGCAAACCAGGCAAACACTCCAGGCCAGCTGCTTTGCTGGTGCGTGGTCAGGACAGCTCGGTTCATGTTAGTGGCAAAGCACTGGTTCATGTCAGGAGAAGATCAGGCCCCAGGGCTTAAACCTGCTGCTCCCATTAAACTGTATGGAAAAATAAGTTCAATTCCTGTTGTCACAATATCCCTTCCATCCTGCAATGGATGTGTTAGCCCAAGGACAGTTTGTCTCGATTTACTTGTTACTCTCATGGTCCTTTTTCCCCTTTTGCTAACACAGAGTTTACATTTTTGTTTCCCACTTGCAGACACACCACCTGTCTGTTTGGCTGCTCACATCAGGGCGGTTGTTTCCTGGCAAGGCCGATGCTGTACGGCAAGTGAAATGACCAAAATCATCCGTCAGAAAGACAGCCTTAAAACAAGTTATTCCCTTGTTTGGCTTTAGTCCTTCAGCATGGGGCAAGTCAGCTTCGACTCTGTTACGTGTGCACATCATTTCATGGCTGCTGCTACCTGCAGGAGCCCGGAGGTGGTAGATGACCGCGAGCAGCCGTCACACCGCTGTTGAACAGAGTGCTGCTCATTAACTTCATGTCGTTTGCTCCCACTGGCAGAGCTCCTGCTCGTGCACCTCAAAGTCTCAGACATTCTCAGAAATGCCCTGGCAATTCCCCCCGCAAACACAGATGTGGGTTTCAGTACATACTCAGCTTGTCAGAAAGGAAGCAAAGGCCTTGACCTGGCAATAAATATCATGGGAAGCGCGCGGTGTAACCGCACACAGCCCCGGGGAGCTGCGGAGGGCTGGGCAGCCAGGGACACTCAGGCATGTGCTACTATTTGCAGACACTTGTATGAGAGCAAAGGAGTTTAATTTCCATCTTCCCACAAATCCCCTCTAATTTTAGCCTTTAGGATGAATACCTTTGAAACTTGGCCTTCATGCTCTCTTGCTCTGGGTTGGATATCTGTCTTCAAACTTGGTCTCTTCCTTAGTATGTAACTCTTAATTCTTTACAAAAGAGAGTTTTAAAAATTAATTCCTCCTGAGCTAGTCACGGTTTACTTTGTATTAAGTGTCTGAAACTTTTACATTCCATCACTGCCTGACATTATTGTTGTTACCTTTTGTCCTTGGTTCACAAGCTTCCGTTCCCTAGGGACCCTGAGCCACCCTGCATTTCAAGAAAACCACTGACTCCCGAGATAGAGCTGGGAACTTATTGGCAAAGTCATTTCTTTCATCCCATGCCAGCTGGGCAAAAGCAAGTGCTGTCAAACGCTCGCTTGAGAGGGCAGTGGGAAGGGTTTGCTGTCAGCTCTGCCTGCGGCAGCTGCAGCGTGTTTCCCCTGGCACCGTATTCCCCATCCCCAGTTTCAAGGGGGACCCCAGAGGCAAGAAAGGAGTGAGGATTTGGGGTGCAAATCTCCTGAAACGCCACATTGGAAGGTGACCGCTTCTGTGCTGGGTGGTTTGTGCGCAGCGCTTTAGAAATAGAGGGACCATTTGCAAAATCCACAGTTGGCTCCGGCTCAGACCCTCGGCACTGTCAAAGCAAAGATATTTTGAAGGGAATTGGCCACGGGTGGTGGCTGCCAGCTGATGCAGATTTGAGAGTTCAGCCAGCTCACTTCTTCCCAGACAATATCTCAAAATGCTGTTGAACCACTTAGCTATATGCTGTGCCTGTCCCTATATAAATCGGTCTCTTGGGAGCTTAGCAGCAAACTGATGCAGCATATCCTTGTCTGTGTTTAATTAGGATTTGCATATTGAGGACATCAAATCTAGTGCCTTATCCTTGTCAGGGCTCTGTTCTAGCTGAGTTAGAGAAAAAAGGCAGGAAAACCACATTGTGGATGCAAGTGGAATAAACAGCCTGGAGAAAAGGCATCTTCCGATCTCAGCTGGCAATCGGCTTCTGTGCTGAAGCAGGAGGGATTATATCCCTTAGAAAAACACCAACGTCCTCTATCTGATACAGTGGAGAAAACTCTCTCTTTACAGATAAATCTCACTGCGTGCCATCGTCAGGGCTATTTATCCGCTCTGCATCTCTCAGACTAATTACAGACAGCGGCTTTCTTTGCATGCAGCGTCTTGCAGTTTTGATCATTGCACTCTTCGATCTACGGAAACCACGGACTCAGGAAAATCCACAAATGCAGAATATGCAATATATGGCTCATGATTGTCTGTCCTTCTTTCTATCACCTCCCCGAACCGAAGCATTCCCATCTTTTCTCCTTCCCCCTTCAGTAAGGACATGTATTTTGATTCAGGACTTTTTCTTTTCATCTTTTCAAACCTCAAGTCTTTTGAACTGAAGCAGGATAGTGGTTGTCCAGATCCCACCAGCAAGACTGGTGGTGTACCCCTGGAGTTGGTCACCTACAGCCAGACTCTGATTTCATTTATATGCAGGTTGAGCCTAAGCAAAATATTGATTTCAGTGGTGTTTCTCATTATTTACATTTGTGTAATAAAATTGTTTCTGCTACAAATATCCAGTTTCTCTTCTGTTTAATGGAAATACGATTCTTCAAGTGGGATGTTGTTCGGCTTTTAAAACTGGCTGCACTGAGGACAGACAATACGAGAGAGCAGAAAGTGTACGGTGAGATTGAGTTCACCAAATAAGAAAAACTCAGATTTTGTGTAGTTCAGACTACATATTATTCTTCAAGAATAAGAACCTCTCACTTTTCTCTTGCAAACTTCTATAGAAGGGGTCAGTTAAGTCGTCTTTCAGCACCTCACACAGTTATTAATGAGCTCAGAGACGGAGCCACAGTGGAGGGTTAATAAGTTGATGATCACTTATTGATTTTACCGCAAACCTGTCAGTGTCATGGGATTTAGTGTTGCATTTGAGAACAAAAAGAACAAATTTTTATGTATCAGCATCTATCTGCAATTTCAAGTCATGGCATCAAAATAGATCCTTTAGTAGAAGCCTTTAAAATAAATTCCTTTGCTTGTGCAAAGCCTCTACTATCTTGCCCTTAGTGTTTCTATCCATTATCTTTTACTGTCTTCTTTCCTTTTTATGACCTCATTTTTATTTACAGTACAGCCCTTAATTTAGTCATGCTGACACAGTTACATTTGCAGTAATAGCTTAATTACCATATATTCATGAATAGGGTGGTTAGGGACAGTAGCTACAAACATGACAGATTCATCTGCATTATTGTCATTAGCATGCTGCACAAACGAGTTTTTGTTTGTGAAGTAACTGTTTAATGGGGCTATATTGGTTCCATAAGAACCCAAGTCTGGAGGAGAACAGCGAACTGCTACTAACGCTGTACGGGTCTGAGACTTCCGCAAATCGCACTAGGATCACGCTGACAGATGGTATGCAATGCCTTTTTCCAACTCAGCAGAAAACGGAAAAATATAATAAAGAGACTACAGAGACTTGAGTCTTTATCAATGGGACTTGAAATCTAGTGCACCATATGCTTGGTATGAAAAGAAACATTCATCTGAAAAAATTAAAGCAGAGCATAGACTGAATTTATCTGTTATTCTTTCTAGACCTCATGGATAAGTTTTAATCCATAATTTTAGGCATAAATGTAATTGGAAGGAGTAATAACTTGGTGCTCTGACATCTTCCTTACTCCCTAGTAGCGAGGCCTTCCTCGCCGCTCTCAAAATGAAGCTCTCTCTACGCTAAGGTGATTTTTGCCAGCGGGAAATGGGCTGGCACCAGCTGGCATTCCCCATCCTTCTCCCTGTACCATTTGTTGATGGCAGACCCGATCCGATGCCTACGGGGGCAGAGGGATCTCAGCCAGCAGCTGTCTGACCTTGCAGGCGGTTGGTTGAGTGGCCGTTGGCCAAGGTCCAAAGATGTCTCTTCAAACGTTCCCAATCAACGCTGGTGTTTCTGCAAGGATTATTACAGCTGCTTTTTATTAAGTGTTCCTTGATGGCAACAGATGAGGTGTTCAACAGCCTTGAAGTAGCTTGCGTATTCACACAGTGCTTGAAATCTGGGCTTACGAATTCTGCCGCTAAATATATTCCTCCCAGGTAGAATGCAGAGATAGCCGTCGTCCCCGATAAAATCCCCATCGCCACTTCCAGTGGATGTGAAATTCCGTACCCTTGTAACTGCACGTGTTTCAGCTCTGTGCACATGTTCACTTCAGAAAGAGGAAATTGCAGATCTTGATTCGCTGCGATACTTAGGTACGTGCCTGATTCTCGGCACACAAAAAGCCCCACGGTAGTTATTGTGCTTGCTGAAAATCAGGTATTTACTGAAGTGCATCCCCTAATCTGCATCAGAATTGAGGTCTGAGGGAACAGGGAAGCCAAAACGTTGCTGTGATTCTCCCTTGAAGACGTGGACTCTATTTATTTAGCCATGAGATAAGAGGGGTTGGGAAGACTGATAACATAAAAAGCAATGTAACCCAGTGATGAGTTCGCTCCCACTGGGGTAAGAGAGAGATTTCCCACCCTTATTGATGAATTTGCAATACACAAAACTAGTAATTTGAAAATGATAGCTTGTAACCATTTTTCCTCCTCTTGCCCTACCTGTTAGCTAGATCTTTGGGGTAGACACTAGCCTGAACAAGAGCTCCTGTCAACCACACTTACATGAGAAAAGAGAAAATTGTTTGGAATAGGAAGGAAGGCCATTCAACTCTTTTTCATTCTCTTCTGATGCTCCAGAATAAGGGAAAAAGAGAGATTAATTCAGTTTTCTTATTCATTCAGATGAGATTGCAGAGATGGCAAGACTATTAAAAATCAAAATTGTACCTGGCTGAGCCCTAGGAAAGCTTCATCACAGGGAATAAATATAAAAACACAGTATGGCTTGTATGAAAAACTGTTCTAGAGGAAGATGAGTTGGTTAAAACCTGGGTTAATCCTGTGTTAGGGAACACCAAAATGCTGGGTTCACGCTTTCTCTAAGGTCACTCTTAAGTCACTACTTAAGAGTGGGCACCTCCAAGACATCAGTGCTTTACGCACCATGTAGTCTAATCCTGATTAATTTTAATTTTAAAATTAAATTAATTTAAAATTAAATAAATCCTTAATTTTTTTATTTTTTTTTTTAAATTCTGATAATCTACTTGTTATCTGCCATTCCTGGGGTCTTGATTGACTCCCACGTAGGCAATCCTATGGCCCTGGTTGTTTATGGATTTAGGATGTATCAACAGGATGCTCTTGGCAGGTTTACAAAAGGTTTTCATTGGGATAAGACTTGGTTTCTGTGTTTCCAAGCACCAAACCCCACTATACTGCTCAGCAGTATATTCATACTATAAATACACTTTTTTTTCCCCACATTTAATTCATCTTTATTTACCACGGCAGATAACAGAACTCCAGGCTCAGATTCATGCAGCAATAAAAAAAGAAAGAAATTTCTACCAGATTATAAAGATTTGTCATCTTGTCACTACGTTTATTTTCTCCATCTATTTCTTTCCTTTCTGTGCATTGCTTTATGCTCTGCAGGGCCCTCAGGGAAAGAAAAGAGGGTATTGTTTTGAAAAATATAAGGGTTTTTTGATTAAAGGATACAAAATTAATTTGCTTCACAGAGCCTCGAAGCATATTATTTGACAACTGTACTCCACTGAACAAACAGAGCACACGTGGCCAAATTTATCACATTGATCACCAGACCTTGGTCTTTTGTTCCGCCGACTGTGAAGTCTGTTTTACAACTAGAGAATGTGAATTTGGCAAAACACACGTCACCACAAGTTGCTGTTTTTCTACTAACTTGCGCAAGGTTAGAACAGTGATGTAGGTACGGATTTCATTGGACTGGGAAAAGCAGAGGAGCACAGCATTGACCACACTGTAGATATGAGACACCACATAAACCAGTGCTGGAGACTGAACCACCTCTACTAGTAAATCCAAACCCAAGCTTAGTAGCAAGGACCTAACCGTAAGAGCAGAGAGATCAGAGGCCAGAAGAGGCACAGTGGTTTTCTTTGAAAAGATTTTTCCCATTTGAAGGATCACTGGGGTTCAGAGGCACATCTGGATGGACTTCAGAACATCACCACTGCTCTCATGCTGGTCTGCATCCAAGCTACCAGGCACTGTAATCTGAGGCTGATCTGGATGTTTGATGCTCTCTAAAATAGAACACTGCCTGTCCTTTGGGCAGATGCCGTTAGAAGCTGGGAAACAAAGCTGAAAACAATTTGCTCCTTGGAGTATTTGTACCACAAAATAGGAGACGGATATCTGTGTGGTTGAACTGCCCTGGGAAGGTAAGTCCGTACGGTGCTACCCCCTACGGATTCAGCTCCATTGTTTCCAGCTGGGCCATCCACAGGATGCCCAGTGCTTACATTACCTGTTATATCTCCTTTTTGCTTTGTGTTTTTGAGTGTGACAAGGAAGAGCCCAAAATTACTCATATAGACAGAAATGTCACTATGGAAACAAGGAGACAGTTTAGTGGAGTTTGGCCGGTGTTGACACAGCCGCTCTAATAACCCAGAAGCTGGTGTGACCCTGCGTGTCTGCAGAAGACCTCCCCGAGGAACAAACCCGGCTGAGCAGACCACACGGCAATAAGGTTGGCGAAAACGAACAGCACGGTGCTTCTTCCAAAAGCCTTGGGTACCTGTGCCGTGAAATCCAAATCCTTCAAGTCTCTAATATATAGATATTGGGCCTAACAGACATTATCAGCTTTCTCCTGTTCTCACAGTGCTTTCCCGTGTCTGAAGAGACAGCAGAGACAGGATGAGACTTGAGCAAGCTGGACTTTTGCAGAATATACCATGTTTTGCCTGTCCCAGCCTTTCTAGGGGATCAGATGTGTGTTTCTCCAATGCTGTGGATTTAGAAATCACGTTGTTTGTACTCACATAGTAGCTAAGGTCGGTTTTCTGCAGCCCCAGGTGGGCTGTGGTCCTGGGCTGAGGACAGAGAGTGTCCCACAGTACTGGTAAGCACAAAACACAGTCGGCTGTAGGACCAGCAGTGACATTTGCCACAGCGAACACAACCAGTTCCGCCAACCCAAGTGAAAATAATGTTATAAAAACCAGTTGCGCAGGGAGGGGTCGAAATCCCGCTGCTCGTGAGCCTCGGGAAGCACGCACCTCCCCATCTCCCCTCTCCCCGTGCCTTATTTCCCTCCGTTTGCCTCAATCCATGCAGAGAACTTTCACAAAGACGCAGCTGTTAACCCTTTTCTCTGTTCTCTGTGGGGTCGTGCTCTGCAGTCGCTTGGCTGAAGGATGAGCGTGAGGAATATATGGAGATGAGACTCTTCCTGCAGATTAGCAGAAGCTTTCCCTACCAGCACAGGCTCTCTCGTACCTCATGTGGTATAAAACCAATTTACGTTGAAAATACAATTAGAAGCAGTAAGTGCTTTACATACCTACCAGACACCTCCCTACCCAGGGAGATAACTCAACGTGGCGTCCAAGTGGATGGGCCTCGAAGGGTGAGTGGGAATAGGCCCTCCAGGACACTCTTCGGAAAATTTTGGATATTTATTCCTGCCGAAGGTGGGGAACAGGCATGGGGCTCCCACCACGTCCCAGACACCCGCAGCTTCAGCCAGTTTGCCCGCGGCAAACAAAGTAATTAGTCTGATTGAGATGTTTTTGCTGGTTTTGTTGTTCTCTGGAGCCAATTATTGGTGAAGAAGGAAAAGAGAATTTTTAACCATTTGTATCTCAGGCAGATCAAGCCTTCTTTCTCCCAGAATACCAAAAGGGTTTGATGGGCCCCAGACCTCCTGCAGCTAACCAAGACCATAACCGCTGCTTGAGAAGCGTTTTCAGCAATGGCAAGAGTTGTAGGGGAGAGCTTCAAGGGAGATGCTCTCGCCTTAATCCCCGAGCAACACTGAACATGTGGCTCAGATTTTAACACAAAACTCGCTCCAGTGCTGTCAATCCACCGTGCCTTGAACAGCAAGCGAAAGCAAAAGCCTTTCATCTTTTCAAGACTTCCCCCAGCTCAAATCACAGTTGACATACAGGGACAGTTTTTCTCCCTTATCCTCTCTACACAAAAGCAGCTAAACGGGTGCACCGATGGGAGCAGAATTTGGGGAGGGGAGCAGAATTTGGGGAGGGGAGCAGAAACACACACACACACACACTCCCATCCCTGCACTGTCTCTTTTTTTTTTGCCACTTCTACTCAGCGTAATTTCCTTAGCATACATTAGATGGTACTTTCCAGTACAACCAGGGGGCTGTGACCAAGGCTCTGCATCATTTTGCAAAGACATGATTTCCTCCAAAACACTAGTTTTTAAAGATAATTAACTAATCTGTTCGAGCTGTCGGCTTTGCTTTTTCTTTATTCCGTTGTTCCTCATATCTAACTATGTTGTCCTTTACACAACCACATTTCTTGCAACAGGCAGCTTAAAAGAATATTAGTCCTAAAACATCAAATGCATCTTGATCCTTTCTGGGCTAGTGTCTCTGATCTGATCCATTTTTTCCCATGCCTACGCTGCTCAAAAGCAGTAGAAACAAATCTTCCTGCAAATCACTGCCTTCTTCTGCCTGTATTTTCTATTATCTGATTCATTTAGTTTTGTACATGAAACAAAATGAGGGAAGATGATCATTTTCTTCCCACTGAGGCAAATTTGTATTGGGTCTTCTTACAGTCCAGCACTTCTTCATCTTCTAAAGGCTCTGCTGTCACTGTGGTACTACTAGAAACGTGTAGTAAAGTAGAAAAATGAACTGGTACAACCAAGAGCTGGGAACAACGCGAGGGAATCTGCCAGGCTCCTCCATGTTAGGAAACTCAAGCGTTTTGTCTCAGGCTGCTCTAGTAAACAGAATTTATAATACGTTCCCCCAGAGCGAAAGATGAAGTAAGCTCCCGTATATAATATAATTTCTGTGGGAGGAAGTTGTCTGCATCGCTAGTTATATTGAACATGTTCTCGTTTTCTTGCATTGTGCTCTGCTTTCCAGTCTTAAGTCTCAGAAAGATCCCCCTTGGAGAACATTGAAATTAAAGACTGAATCAAGAAAGAATTAATTCCGTTCACTAATTGTAATGCTCATGTTGCCTGGTCCTTGGGAACAGTGTGAAGAGCAGCTGCTGCTCTGCTGTGAGGAGGTTCTGCTCCCTGCAGCCAGGAAGAGTTGAATGTTGGATTTTAATACTTCTTTCGGTCCCCGGCGTCTTGGTGAACACGTGAAACGTTTGCTGATGCCAAAGTGGTCCCTGTCCTGGGATAAACCTGGGCAAACTGCAGGCTCCTGCCAGGAGCGTTTGCTCTCCCAGTGTCTCCCCAGCTGTAGAACCACTTCAAATTTAGCCAGGAACGTGCTGGTGAAGGAGCACCACACAAAATCTAGTTTTTCAGCATCATTATGTCTGCTTTCAGTCATGTAAGTAATACTGACCCAGCAGCTCTCCAAGTCCCTTTCCAGGCTGTTGGTAGCCCTGGTAGGATGCTGGGGATGGAAGGGAGCTTTGACATTCGATGTGACCTCCTCTCATCCCACCATACCATGGCAGTGAAGGTTGGTGGCATTAATTTAAGACCCAAATAGTGCAAGTTGTTTGCCACCTAACTGGAGAAATTACTCTGAATAACAAATCGCCACCCTGCTCAGTCACCTCCTCACTTCTGAGCTATGCAAACCATTAATTTATTTGCCTTGTTGGCCCCTCACTCATCAAAAGTCCTTGTTAGGCACCTTAATTTCAAGCATGAAGTTGATGCACTAGGCAGCTGTGGCAGCTGCTTCCCCTCTTGGACTATCATTTGGCTTCATGCACTGTATTCCCTGGACCTGGTTTGTAGCCAAGAAGCCAGAGGGAAAGTCTCTGGGGCACGGTGAGCCTGCAGTGTCCCTTGTCATCGGGTGCACTGGGGAGCACTTTGTAAAGTTGGCTATGAAAATGAGAATAGTTTCAAACCACATGTATCAGGATTATTCCTCATTAAACCTGCCTGCTCTTAATTTTGGAAGCATTTCTGATGTGTGTGCTCTGAGCTCATCAGCTCCTTCATTCAGCACAGGCTGTCTCAGACCGGTCTGGAGGTTTCTGCACCGCTCAGGAGGTGCAGTGGGGGAGAAGGAGAAAAGACATCTGTAACCCGAATCTCCCTGCAACCCAGTGTTGTCTCTTACCCACAAATCGAGTTCTCTTATAATTTCCAAGGTGCACCTCTTCTTCCAACGTGGCACATAGAAGTCCCTGAGCCCTCCAGAGAGTGTTATGCCCATAGACTTTGCAATACACTGGAAAATAATCCATAATGAACATATATTATTACAAAAAGTCTCAGAGATCCGTCTGAGCAAACATTTCAGCTCTGGATGCAGCAGTGTCAAGTCGGAACACAAGCAGATATATAAAGCCCAATTTTTTTCATAAAAGCACACATTAAATGAGTGCCATCTGTGTATTTTTTTTGCTTTTAATGAGAAGTTTCACCCCTTTGAAACTAACTTCACTTTTGACATATAATGATGCGATTGTTCATCACATCTTTGATTCTGCCTTAGCTGTCGGAATTCAAGACATTCCCTGCTTTTTATTTTTTTAAGTCTCTTAATAACAAAGTTCAGTTTAAAAAAAAAAAAAGTTTGTCTTCATATCCATTTCCCGTGCGTGTGTAAAACCCACAGCCAGCTTTAGAGCTGCCTCCTGATACAAAAACCCTCGATGAGTTTTTATAAACTCTACAATACATTGCTGTCATTTTCTATTTAACAGCAGGTGCTATTAAAGGACGTAAAATATGTCAACGTAAGCCCTGGAGGTAACGGGAGAGAAGTGCCTTGGTTGCAGAGCTTTGTGCAGCGCGGGAGAATGACAAGCGGTGGGTGTTTGGTGCTGGCACGTTCCCCGCTGGCAGGCTCCTTGCCTTGTGGGGTGGAAGTTACGGTACGACTCATGTGGCACCAGCTCTTTATATATAAATTCCAAATTTAGATCCTCCTTTCGTTGAGGGACTTTTGATCAAGGAAAAAGCAGGGTGCAAGTTCTTGTTTAGCAAACATTTCTTCTGGGGAGAAGAGAGGGGAGGGAAAGGAAATCCCTAATGATACAGGAGTCATCAGTCATTGTTCACACCTAATCAGCCGGGGACGTAAAGTGATCATTATCACGTTAGTGCCGTTCCCAAGCTCCAGCAATAAGATGGTGATAGACATCTTGACAAAGGCATAGGATCATAGAATCATTGAGGTTGGAAAGGACCTCTGAGATCACCAAGTCCAACCATCAAACCAAAACCACCATGCCCCCTAAACTATGTCCTGAAGTGCTACATCTACAGATTTTTTGAGTGCTTCCAGCCATGGTAACTCCACTACTTCCCTGGGCAGCCTGTTCCAATGTTTGACCAATCTTTCAGTAAAGAAATTTTTCCTAATATCAAATCTAAACCTCCTCTGGCACAACTTGAGGCCATTTCTTCCCGTCCTATCGCTAGCTACCTGGGAGAAGAGACCAACACTGACCTTGCTACAACTTTCTTCCGGGTAGTTGTAGAGAACAATAAGGTATCCCTTCAGCCTCCTTTTCTCCAGGCTAAACAATCCCAGTTCCCTCAGCTGCTCCTCATAAGACTTGTGCTCTAGACCCTTCACCAGCTTCGTTGCTTCTCTGGACACTCTCCAGCACCTCAATGTCCTTCTTGTAGTGAGGGGCCCAAAACTGAACACAGGATTCGAGCTGTGGCCTCACCAATGCTGAGTACAGGGGCACAATTGCTTCCCCAGTCCCGCAGGGCAGACCAGTGATTTTTGCTGTGATTTGGAAAACTAGTTCATAGATTTCTAGGTTGGAAAAGACCTTAGAGATCATCAAGTCCAACCATCCCTAATCCCCATTAAACCATATCGCTAAGTAGATCATCCACCCTATTCTTAAACACATCCAGGGATGGGGACTCAACCACCTCCCTGGGCAGCTTATTCCAGTGGCTGACAACCCTTTCAGAGAAGAAATACTTCCTAACATCCAACCTGAATCTGCCCTGACTAAGCTTATACCCATTTCCTCTTGTTCTATCACCCATCACTAACGTAAAGAGCCCTTCCCCTACCTCCCCACCATCCCTTCTCAAGTATTTGTAGGCTGTTCCCACATAGTAAACTTGCAAAAGAAAGAAGCAGGAAAAATTCCAAATTTAAATGTCATCTCTGAATGATGCTTTCTGAATTTCCCCAGATCTGATATAACCTCAAGGCTTTGGGCTTGGAAGAGCGGAGGGTGCTGATATTTACATGCATTTCCTAAGTGCAGGATCTCTTATCTGCTACTGCATTTCAGAATTAATGTGTGATAAAAAAAATTCTCAGTGGTTCTGTACATGTTTATATATATACACCTGTATATATTCGTTCATCCTGTAGTTGTTTCTCACCCCTGCTAGGAGACTAGAGCACGGTGTGTCTCTAGCCCAAATTTAGATAAAATGCAAACCAACCTGGTTTGCACCCTGGCAGTCTTTGTCCTCCCTGGCATATCCACCGAAGCAGCGTTTGTGCCTTTAGAAGTCTTCTGCTACAGCTGGACTCTCGTTTGTGCAGCACAGTTAAGACAAGCTACAACCGACGATACTCAATGGAATTAGAAGCATCAAGGCTGTGGAGGTATCAAGTGAAGGAAGGAAAAAGTTGATTTGGTGGTAAAAAGAAAGAAGGATTTATTTCTGATTTTATTTGTATTAAATTGTGGATATGTCAATGAAAGCAGAATGTAAACAGCCCCAGGAAGATCAGAAACTTCCCCTAAATCAAAGTTTCTCACTCTTTCAGGTGAGAGCAGCTCCCTAACTGCAGCAAGAAATTGTTGTGATTTTGTCATAAGAACAAGAAAGTGCAAATGATGGCAAGGGATGGATGGCAGTGTAACTGGGGCACGCGGTATTTGGAGAGATCAGGAGAGAACCAGTGCTCTTGAGTCAAAAGGTTGACAGAATATGGGGAGTGAGGCTTGTAACGGCCAGAAACCTGGCTCAGGACTGGTAGCTGTACACTTTCCTACCCAGTGTGAATCCTATCTCCCGAGCACAGTTTGAAGTACTAAAAAAGTAGGCTCTGGAGGGAGAGAAATGATGTTATTAGCTGTTTCTGACTTACTACCTGCCTCTGCCTGGATACTATTATCTTTCTTGGACAGGAATTGGGAAACATCCCTCTAAAGAGCTTGGGGCCCCAGAGGGTCTCTGGGATGTCAGTGCCTAAACCCACCCAACTCCAATCTCATAGCATATATGTATAAATATATATATACACACACACACGTATGTGTTTATGCACATTTATGTATGCTTGAGCCTGTTAGCATGTAGAGAATAAGCTCTGTCACAGAACTGTGTCTTTGTGGTGTCTCATGTTCTCAATATTTATATATAGAGAGAACAACAACAGAAACAGGGAAGGAATCAGAGTTTTCAGCTCCAAGCAAATAGCTGCAGCTTTTGACATATTTAACTGGGAAAAGGCATAATGATATTAAAAGAATAATAACTCAGAAAAGCAAAAGGCCATTTTTCAAATTAATTAAACACTTATAACAGCCCAACTTCTTAGACATCCTTTGAAATGCACAGAGTTATTGCTCTTGCTTAAAAGATGAGTATAAAGCACATCCTTTATCTTTATTCTCCCAGCCCACTTGCTCTCTGTAGATGAGTCCAGCCGCAGTCCGAGGAATTACAACAAAGCACTGCAAGTGGAATAAGGTGGAGAAAAGAGGATGACTCCACTGTCCCATATCCAGATATCTCCCAGCACAATATTCAGAGTCAATTATGGGATACCCCGGGTGTTGGGTGCAGCTGTGTCCTCTGAAAGCCTCAAATATAAAAAGTAAAACTGGCCCCACTTTTGCCCGTGCTGGGGTGGGTCTGGAGCCAGCTGGCGTGTTCACTATCATTTATAAAAGTGATCCATTTCCTGCAGCCTCTTTCATCTGAGGCTTCCCAGATGCTCCTGCTGTGCATTAATCAGCAGCAGAAATCCTGAGGATGACTGGAAGAGCTGTCTGCCTTTGAGGCAGGCGAAGGCAAAGAGCTGGTGCGGACAACTGGAAGATTTCTGCAGTACGACTTGCTGCGATTTTAAATTTGCTCGTGGTTTACGATGCACCGGTTTGTCTCAGGGAGCACGGGGCGGCACTGGGATGAGGATGTCAGGGGCTGCCCAGTGCTCCTGGGTGCTGCAGACACACGTTTGAAGCAGCAGATAGTGTCTTGAGTGTTCCCACAATTATCATTGTTAAAGAGGCAAGGTCATATCTAAATGCTGTGCCTGGCAGCACGGGAAGGATTTATTTTGAGGGCATCTGCACCAGAAGTCGTGATGCTTTGGTAATGACCTCTGTTGGTTTGCCCATCCCTGACAAGCTGCTGGTGGGTGCCATAACTGGGTGTCCAGGGGAAGCAGGGGTGATGGGGAGCGACCTCCCCATGGGAAACTGTCCCCAGACCTGCCTGTCCTGCCATGGCTGCCCTCCTCCCTTTGCCTGACACAGCTGCTTCATCCCCGACTTTGTATTTCAGAGCTCATTTTTGCAGCAGCAGATGATGGGCACCAGAATGGACCTGGGTACCGCAGACCAGGAGCACACCTCCACTCTAAAAAGCCGAGAGATCTCACTAAATACAGAGATTTCTTTCTCTCCCTCACCATAGTCAAACTCACCTCCACTTTGCCCTCAATCCTGATACTTCGGGAAATTTGCAGAACACCCCGTGAGCCCTCACAGGCCCCGTGGATAAGCTCAGAGAGACAGAAACCAGCTCTGCATGCGGAGCAACTGGGGACACGGGGACTGCTCCCTGCACGTGGGCACGATCCCCCGTGATGATACCGACGGCTGCGGGCAGGGGACTGGAAATACAGAGAGATGATTTGGGAGCTGGAGGAGGGACAGGGAAAGCCTGGCAGGGTCAGGGGGTGGGTGCCCGGGGCGCTGCTCGCGTGTCTGCAAAAGGTGCCCTTTATCCAGGTGGCTGGGACCGCAGTTTGTCGAGCCAAAATCGTCAGCATCCAACTCCGCTGAATTCAGTGGAAGGAAGCCAGAGGCTTTCTGGCTCAGGGAATGCATATCGCTGGCCCATAAAATATTTGGGGGGTAAATCCAGGCTTGATAATGCTTTCTATGCATGCTGGCAAGAGATATTTTTAATAGGGTCACTACCCGGAACACCTGTAATGATATATCGTATATTCTGGAGGTACCATTTGTTGGAATTGTCACATTTATGGGAAAATCAATAACATTTTGAAAATGCTCTTAGTGTTTTACGCCACATGTACAGCTAAAGGAAAATAATAGACTTTATCCTCATTTACCAAGAATGACATCTTCTTATTGAAAAGCAAAGTTTTAAAAGAATAATGTCTACATCAGATTTGCAACTGGATATTTGAGATAGAGATATTAAGGTATTTGATGAATATCTTAATTCCACTGTGCATAGAGCACTGCTATTATTAATGACATAGAAAATGGAACCATCCTTTCATGCAGGTTTTCTAATGGAAAATTTTCTTTGAAAGTTTATCTTCAAAACAACAAGCTTTTCATTCAAAAAAAAAAAAATTTAATTAGTTGATTTGCAGCCAGTTATCCTACCAAAAATCTCTTGCTCAGAAATGTTTTGCTGAGTTAAGGGCTATTTCTTTTGTCATTTCTCCTAGAAGGCAAGGGCATCGCAGCAAATTCTGCTGAATAAAGCATTGACAAGAGATGCAGATTGACATTAAAATCTAGAATACAAGCAGCTGTCACGGAATGTCATTGTTATCAAATCTCATATTTCATTGTCACCCAAAACTAGATGAAATCTTTATGGACCTCAATGACAACGTTTCTGTATCAAATTCTGGAGGTTCCTACTCCCAGATCTAATGAGCTACAAAATGAGACCTGAAACCTGCCAATAGCTCCGGGCAGAGCATCGCCCAAGCTGGATTTCAACAACGTGTAATTTTGATGAGAAATTTTACTCTTAGGTGAGAAGTAGGGCACATTTCTGTGAAAAGTGTCTTTCAAAATCACCAGAGGTCAGGAGAGCTGGAGAGGGAGCTGGGAGCGTTGGACTGGTGAGCTACGTGCCGGTCTGGTTGTCGGAGGTGCATCAGACGTGTAATTTAACACGTGGCTCTATAACTGACTACATAAATAACAATATAGGATCTGAGAATAAAAGCAGCTTAGCTGCGATTTGTGTCTCCCACAGAGCCCATCACCGGCAATTCACCGCTCCCCGAGACGCCTGTTTTATAGGCGACAGAGCACAAAACCCTCGCTTGCCAAAAAAGTTTGCAAACTCGCCCAAACATTTCTCAAACCCTTTCTCTGCAACAGATTTCCCATATCCTCCTGGCAAGTGCCTCGTGTGCTGCCAAGGTTTTACTGGCATGCACTGGAGCAACCTACACCCCACTCCCGCACGTCCCCGCTGGCTGCTGTGTCCCAGAGGAATGTGCCTGGAAACCCAGGCAAGAAAACCCATGTAAGCCATCCTATTTTCTTGCTTGAAATGCATCCCTAGACTAAACCTCACCAGGGAATACTGGTCTGGCGATGCATCTCTCAGATTTTCTTTTGCTGGACAGTCTTGGCTTGCTGGGTGCTGGGACCGCTGCTGGAGGACTTCTCTGCAGGGTTGATGTGGGTCCAGGTGAGCCCAAGCACCAAACACCCATCTCTTCCTTCCCCATCTGAGGCAGCCGTTAGCGACTCGGCAGCAGAATTCAGCAAAATGAGGATTTTCAGCCACAGGGAGGTCTGGTTGAAGCCAGAAGGACCAGAGCAGGGATTTAATCAAGGGAACGTGCTTTTAATTTTGCCCTTTTTCTTTTTGTAACAGGCCTGCTGAAGAGCCTGAAAAGAGGAATAATTAATACATGAGGTCTGAGAGCAGCACGGGTAGCAATTGCAAAAAAATTGCATTGAAAGGCAGGTTTAATTGTGCCTGCCAGCTGTCTTCCAGGAAATCACTGCTGCGCTCGCCGAGTGCTTTGGAGGAAAAAGGGGGCGGTTTCCTGAACTGCTTTGATGTTTTGGGCTTTTTCAGGCTGCCCTGGAGAAAATTTGGTGGGTTTCTGTCTCCTGGGGAGGCTCAGAGGGCTCCAGCTTCTCTGCCTCAGCAGACTGGGGGGAGATGGGGGAAGCATCCCTGTGGCATGAACCCAGAATGGTACGAAGCTTTAATGAATGAGGAAAAAAATGACCCACAGGCTTAGAGAAAAAAGCTGATGTTGCTTTCTTCAGTCGTTTTGAAAACTGAACCGGGTCGATTTTCTATAGAACAATGTGATTTTGTTAATGAAAATCTCAAAGGTTTTGAACTCCTTAAAAAAAATAAAATTCCCCATTTCCCTTCCTCCAAACCAAAGTTGTTAGATGTGCTCCAATGAGATTCACCAACGTTAGTCCTCTGATCTGTGTTTTATGATGAAGAAATTCACCTTCAAAACTCTCCTGGCTCTAGGTAAGACCAGAGGAAGAAATCCAATGAGGAAAAATCAATGCCTTCTGATAGCTACACCATCGTTGACATGATGTTTTATTAAAATAACTACTTGTGAAAACTAGATACTCAAAGACACGGAGACAAGATTGCCCTTCACCCAACGGGACAGTCCCTCCCGGGCCATGTTGTTGGAGCTGTTGGGAAGGGATCTTCCATTGCCCTCCCTGTGCTGTGCTTGCCCTGCGAATGCCATAAGTCTCTGGAGAACTTCAATCATGCAAGGGAAGACAGAGACTGCGAGTGTGTTGTGCTGTACAGAGAATATTGTGTTTCTCCAGATGCAGGTGAAGGCTCTTTGCTCTTGCGTTTCATTAACGCTCTGCAGCTTCGCTGCAACAGCGATCAGCTCCCAAAAGGCATTTTAAGAGTAAATAGTCCCAAATATGTTCCTGGCAGGCTGCAGAGTTTACTGCTAACAGAACAGCTTTTAAGCCCGAGGAGCTGGGTCGTAGCTTCTGCTTGGGGCTGAAGCAGTGGTTGGGTGCGAGCAGAGTACCAGCCCAGCAGCGGCTCCATGGCTGGGCAAGCTGCTGGCGGGAAGCACTGCGGTGTTTTCGTCCGCTCCCATGGGTTTGTCCGTTGGTGCCAGGGCTGGCATCAGTGGGGAGCTCCCTCCAAGTCTTTAATTAACTCCTGGGTAATGAGAAGTTTCATTGCGGAAACCCTTCGCTAGCACAGGGCAGAGTTAACGCTCAACTCTCAGCGCTGGGTCCTCTCAACTGCGCGAGTCCCACCACTGCTTGCGGCCTATTTCTGGGATGTTAGATTGGCACAGTGGACTTCCCAGTCAAGGCGTTCCCATCGGCCGTGTTGGCATTGCACTGATGCTTGGCTCCAGGCTCCAAGCCAAGCAAGGCTGGAGAAAAACTCAACCTTGGGGTAAAAACCAGGACATGGGGGCACCAGCTCTGGTGGCAACCCAAAGGCAGATGCATCCAGAGACAGAATAATATTCAGTGGTGAAGTGATTAGTCTGAGGACACCATCCCAAGTGCCTCAGGATCCTTTGCGATGCCCGAACTCAATAAACGACCCTTACAAACATTCCTAGATGGCACCAGTTTTTCCCAACACCCTCTAGCTGCTCTGTGCATCTCCTGCTTCAGATGGTCATCGAAACCCAGAGCAAGGCTGACTATTTGAGGCACCTTTTCTGAAGAACTGGGAAATTATGACAGCGAAGGAAATGATGGAGGAGAGAAGAAAAAAATGCACTTCTTGAGCAAGATGTCACTACCTGCAAGACCCAGGTAAGACCTTCGCTCCCTCACTCCTACTGCAATGTACAGCCTCCTGCTGTAAGGATAATATGACCTTGTGTTCAAACTGAGCTTTTTAAGGAGGAAATAGCTGCTATCCACCTTCAGGAGAAAATGGAGGTCAACTGTCCAGAGCTGCATGGGGAGACTTGGCAGAGACAGCAACGGATGCGGGACCTGGGCTGCCAAGTCCACAGCCTGACCCTCGGCCGTCTCAGCCAAATTGCTGGCGATTCGGTAATTTTTTCCATTTTCTTCTGAATCTTCAGTGATTGTGTGCCGTGAGGCTAAGGGCAGTGTGACCCCCGGACCAAGAGTCTAATTGGGTTTTTCAGTTCCTAAATTCTTGGGTAGATTAGGAAGTCATTTTTGTTGTCATATTTAGGTTCATTAGTAGCCTGTCAAATAAATTATCTCCCATCCTGCTGATGACACTTGGTTGGGCTCCAGCTCCAAGCACACCACGATGCTGCTGACAGCCGACTGTGTTAGTCCCAGCCAGTTGTCAGCAGGAAGAAAAAAAATCATTACAGATTTTGTCACTGTCATTTGGTCCAGATTGGACAAATTATGACGGAAACTTCAGTGTTTCATGAAAACAGAACCGTTGACTACAAGTGGCGTTTGCTGGCACTTGCTCGCTGTGCTCTTCAGAGCCATCTCTGATGTTTTCCAAGCAGCAAGGACTGGAGTTGAAAGGGCTGTCTGGTGGCAGATATGATCACAAGAGCTTCATCTCTGTGTCTAAGCCATCGACGTGCGGTTGCTCTCCACAAACACAGCCTTGGGAGCGTGGAGATGAAGTGAAAAGTCAGAAATGATGAACACAAACGTCTCCTGCCTTTTAATTTATTTGCAACCAATGACTGACTCGTCGTTATAACCCACTCACATTTTAAATAGCACTTTGGCATGTTTCCACCACCTAATACAATGCAGATAATTCTCTCACAATGTACCAAAGATAAAGCAATTAGCATGGAGTTTCCATAGACATGTTTTATATTATCTACTTAAAATAATCCTATTTCCTTCCTGTAATCTAATCTGGCTGTGACTTGGTTTGCCCTAAATGAGATATATGGCTAAAGACAATGCAGAAATAATAAACAAGGGGAGGGTAAATGTTGTATCGTTGCGTTTTGTTCGAGACACTATGGATTCAGAGTAGACTTAGCGCTACGTTTGGCTTGGGGTGGTATATTTGTTAATCAACGGACAGTACATTATTAAAAGACATCGCCGATCTCCAAAGGCAGGAAGATGAAGGCACACTGCTGGAAGAATATGGCTGAGCTCTTCGGTCACTACGCCAGGGCATAGCGGCAGCTCATGGCTTGGGGAAGAGGGCAATGGGATCTGTGGATCTGAAGTGTTCTTCCTGCTTCAGAGATGTGTATGACCTGCCAATGGCCACAAAGTCTGTGAGAAAATCGTAGAATCATAGAATCATAGAATGGTTAGGGCTGGAAGGGACCTTCAAAGGTCATCTAGTCCAACCCCCCTGCAAGGAACAGGGATATCTCCAACTAGATCAGGTTGCTCAGGGCCTCGTCCAACCTGGCCTTGAACGTCTCCAGGGATGGAGCATCCACCACCTCTCTGGGCAACCTGTTCCAGTGTTCTACAACTCTCATGGTAAAAAATTTTTTCCTAATATCCAATCTGAATCTACCTCCCTCTATTTTAAAACCATTACCCCTTGTCCTAAAATAAGAAGCTGAACCAATGTTCATGGTCTTGACTATCACCTCTGCCTTCCTCTGGCATCCGGCTGATCCCGCCGGTGTTCAGGGCGTGCAACGTGGTGAGTCCAAACAAGGAGCATCCTTTAGCAGCTCCTCGGCACTGCCAGAACACAACTTTCCCTTCAGCTCAGCTGGCACGGTGACAAACGTGGCTCCCCCAACCCCAGGGTGCAGGAAGGGCACAGTGTAAAGTAAAACATCAACAGTTCTTAGTATTGGAATAGGATTTGACAACATGGTTAGCAGGTTAAATAAGGATTAACGGGGCTTATCTGGCATGCTGTATGTGTTTGCTATGGGAAACACATGTTCCCCACATCGCGTACGCTGGAAATCTCAGTGACCAGGTGAAACATCCTGTGCCGTACCCAGGAGTTTCCAAGTGATGTGAAAAATTCCCCCATCTGTGCCAGAAAAGGGATTTGGGCTTTTTTGTTCCTTTCTTATCCTCTAATGATCTGTCTGCTGCAAAATGAATTTATAGTTGGCTGAAAACCTAGATGAGCTTTCAGTACCTATCAAAACTTCCCAGTCTGACATTTGTCCTCTGCAACCACATGCATCCATCACTTTTTCTTCTCCTGTCTTCAAAGCCTTGTATCATGGATGGGCAGAAAGCACGGAAATTCGATGACTTATGTGCAAAGAAAGAAATTCCCTGTTGACACAGCCGACCAGATTCTGCCTTGTGTTTTCAGGCACCCAGTGTAGCACCCATTGGGGTATGTCTCTGGTGGGGCCTGAGCTCGAGTACCTGCAGGTGGGGGTCAGTGCCACAACCTGTGTCCCCAAAACAAGGGCTCCTGGTTGTGCCCTGGGCACAGTGCTGGGCTCCATCACTCAAAATCCTGGGAATGGGTGCTTGTTCCTCCTGTCCTGAGGCACACGACTCACAAATGTGACTTTCTTGTAGACACGTATTTTTAACAGGTTAACATTGGACCTCCAAACTCCAGACATCCTTTTGGATTTGTCGCCACAGCTGAAAAATCTGATGAAAATGGGAGGGCTTTTAGGTAAAACACAAGTAGTGGTTTTGCCACAATTTAAAGTCAGATTAGTCGACACGAACGGAGGGCCTGATCCTGTTTTTATCATCAGAGATGCACCATCTACTCAAGCTTCTGAGTATCTCCTTCAGAAAAGCTCTTAAGCACATGCTCAGCTGTATGAACGTGAATCCCATCTCCTACACTCTGTGGGATTTGCAGCTGTGCTTATAGATAAATACATCTCCAAAGTGGCTTAAGTACTCCATGAGCAGGGATGAAGCATCTCAGAAGCTTACAGCCTTTGCCAAACTGCGTCTTTAAACAGATTTGGTGGCTTTTAAGATGTTTGTGTTTGTGTCCCCCTAACAGGGACAAAGCCCTGCGAGGTGTAGAGAAGGCTGAGGACCTGACCCCATGTCATCTCACTGTCTCCAAGAGTCATGTCTGTCCCCATCTAACCGAACTGACCGATACCTGCCTCGTACCACGACAGCTACTCGAGTCCCACCGCTGTGATCATTAGGCAGACACCTAAAACACGTCCGTCTTTCCTGGGGTTCAGTTGTGTCTCCAGCCAAGAACATGATTGGTTTGGCTTCTCCCAATTGGAAGGCCATGGTTTTCTGGGTTTATCTATCTCATGGAGGTAAAATAATATACACCATAAAAATAATTTCAATTTTAAGTTCCTGTATTCATAATATTTCCCATATCTTTTTCTTTTGTCTTTACGATTTCTCTATCACCACTGAACTGCAGCATCTCTAGTCCGTACGGATGAAGATGCAGGAAACGCAGAACACTTTATTAATATACAGTAATTTCCAAAGCATTAGGAGCAGACACATATCATGGCAGATGCTGTAAACCAGCAGAAAAACCGAAGAACATGTAAAGCAAGAGCAAACTGTATTCCAGAAGGCTTTTACAGGCTGAAGGGTGATGTGAAACACAACGGCAGAAGCACGTGGCGGTGATGGGAGCACAGGTAAACGCCGTACAGAACCGCCGAGCGCATCCCTCGCGCAGCTCGGTTGCAAATTAATCTCTTGGGACGGGGACTCCGGGGAGCTTTGCGCTGCCTGTCCCCGTCTCCGGTAACGGGGCTGCAAGGGGGTCCCAGCCCTTCTCCATGGCCCAGCCTCATGCTCATGTCCCAAAGGCAGGAGCTAATGGCAGGATTCATCACTGCCATCACGCTTCATTAGAGCAGTTTAGTGTTTAATGGAGCGAGCAGGGCTCTGGTTGCACTTGTCCCCTGGCTGTGGCTGGCGGGGCGGGAGGGGGGACAGGCTGCCCACCCCCTGCTGATCGATACAGGGCAAAGTGGTTTTAAGGGTTGATTTAACGTGCCCGTCGGCGTGAGAGCACCGTTTTTCTTCATTCATCCCAAAGCCATTTTGCTTTGCTCCCCCCCCGGGTGGGACACGCAGAGCACGGGAGCGATGACAGGTCACGGCGAGGCCTCACGACACAGAGAAGGCAAAATATGGCAAAAAAAGGGAACAGCAGCCAGGCATCTCATCCACGATTGATGGGAACAAACCTCTCTCGCCCAGCACTGCCGTGAATAGCACTGGGGCCGGCTTCGCTGCAGCGCACGTTGCGGCGCGCTCTCCGCAGGGGAACGGTTTGCTTTGGGCGTGCAAAAATGCGTGTAAGTGTGCAAGGAGGCTCTGCACGCGCTGCCATGGGCCAGGGAAAAAGCCGGTGAGTGTGTGTGAGTGCGTGTCTGCACGCGTGTGTTGGAGTCAGCCTTCGTGCTTGGTGCATCCCAGAGACTTGGGGATGCACTTGGTTGCAAGTGCATCCCAAGTGGAGGGAAGGGGAGCAGGGACAAGTCGCAGACGTCAAAATGGGGTTGGAATGGTGCTGAGGATGAGGCTGGCGAATCAATGCCCAAAGCAGGCTCCCAAAACCATCCTTCCCTCCTCACTGCTTTGTCTCACTTGTCTTCGGCCCCACTTTGCCACCCCGAAGGCACCAGCGAGTGCAGAGCTCGTGCACTCTGTCTCTGCCCCAGCTGGAGCAATCGGGGGTTTATGGCTCTTGGAAGTCCCGTCTTCGCTCTGACCAGGGTGGGTTTATAAGGTACATACAAACATGAACACTCAGTGATGGACACATCATGCAAAATTCTCCCTAGAAGAGGAGAAGAAGGTACAAATGGTTGAACAAATCACAAGTAGTTTGGAAAAGTGGAGGCAGTAGCCAAAAATCCCGCTGTGTGCTGGAGTTACGGATGCTGGCTGTCACACGCAGTGACCCAGCCAGGTAATTTGCTGCCTTTAGAACTGAAACAACATTTTTATTGCTTCAAACATTAGCTCGGAGCCGACTGCTTTTGTACCACCTCTGTTGTGCCCTGGGAAGAGAAAGCAGCTGTCCCCACTCCCCATCTCCCCACACCGTGCTGCTCTGCCGTGGAGCGATGCTAGTCTTGGCAGCTTGGGACATCCCAAGATCTCCGATCTATCGCTCCTGCAATTCGTCCAAATTCTTCCTGCTACTTTGATTGTGGGACCAAATAGGACATGGAGAGCCTGGAATTTGGCATCCGAGTCATGTAACGCACGCTAAAGAGCTCGGAGAGTCAAGCCAGCCTCAGTTATACCACTTTAATTTTTTAAATGCCAGAGATCCCCAGAAAGCATCATTCAGAAGAGTTTACCTACTTCAATCCTAAACACTCTAATAAAAATGCTGTTTAAAACCTTGGGATATATCAAAAAGAGGTGCTTGAAAGCACAGTTTCAGCAAAGCAATCGTGCACACACATAGAACACTCATCCAGTACACACCTCACTGCTTTTACATCATAGACTTGAAATAACACCGCGTGAATTAATGCTGAATATCGTACGAGAGGTTACATAACAAAATAAACTGCAGTATCAAAAAAAAAAACCTGAAATGAATAAATAAAACCTGCCTTCTGTCCTGAGCTGTCCCCCAAACACACATTCTTGTTTCACCCATGAATTATAGCCCCTGGTATATCATGCAGCTGGGATTTCATTTCATTATTTCACTGAAGGAAGATGATAAAAACTGGTTTTACAGCTACTGTACATTATCTGAAAAATGCCCAGAGAGGAGATGGAGCACACCGTTATTTCTACTCGAGTCAAGCCAATTAAACTGGTTTCATCAGGAGGAGAATATTTATTAACGCCTTCTCAGCCTCTCAATAACGGGAGTTATTTAGGGTCCGTGCCTGCGACACAGAGGGTCGCAGCGGCAGGTGCACATACATCCTCACGAGCATCCTGCCCTCCCCAGGAACGGCTCGGTGTTCCTCTGCAAGGGCCAGATTTTAATTTGTAGCACGTTTTGCATAAAATGTCAAAATATCCCCTGCCCCAGTTCTACACTCAGCCTCTTTTGGAGGCCATCTTGTTTATAAAGTGAACTTTCGTCTCATCTGCATCTTCAAACTTAGTGGAAAAGGCTCTCCAGCTCTCATCTCAAAGGCATCTTCATGAAGTAGAAATGGAGAAAATAAAAATTGAAAGCCAGCCCAAACCAGCTCCAAATCCAGCTGCTGTCGAACCACCTGGAAACTGTACAGGAGAAACCTCAGCCTTTTAAATAAATTTAAATAAATTGTTCTGAATATTTCTGCCGCTGAAGTCCACACACAGGGTCGGCATTCAGCTGCTGTATTCTCCAGGCAATCCTTGGGATGCCACACACGTGCCCTCCTTCTCGGATGGCGTGGGCCGTGTCCCTGCGCAGGGACAGCCTCAGGGACCGCCAGCGGCCGCGTCCTTGGGAAGCAGCAATGGGACACTGCTCCCGGACATCACTCGCGCCTTCCTCTGGGCATCCAGCTCAGATCCGAGAGGTGACGGATGGTCTGTCCCCGCTGCGACGCGCAGCTCTGCTAAAAGCAGTTGGATTCTCTGAAGTTCTGGATTCTCTGGCCACTCCAGGGACTGAAGCCGGTGGGTGAGGAACCGGATCTGTGTGCCAGTGTGATGGCGAGGCAGGAGCAACCCCGCCGGGAAACCTCTGCTGCTGCTTGAACCTTCTCTCCAGGTGGGAAATTTCCCCGCTGTGTCCTTTCATTTGCTTTTGTATATACAAAACCAACACGAAGGTGCCTGCTGCTGATCGGCCCATCACCGCGCGCTGGTTTCAGCTGGTTAATAATGGGAATTACTTGGGAGACAGAAGACAGCGGGATAAAATGAAAATATTGTTGAATTAAAACAGTTTATGAGGCGTAATGCTCAAATGAACCCTGAGCACTAACCAAGGACCAGGATCCCCAAAGCCTTTGATGGCATTAGTGCCTTCCACAGCAAAGTGGCTTATCCGGCTCCGGCGCTCGGCAGCCCCGGCTGCCCTCTGCTTTGAAGGGGCCAAAGCTGAAACGAAGCTGTCAAACCATTAAACCAGCTCAGGCTCTGATTGAGGCTTCCAACCCCCTCAGCCCCGTGTGTCCCAGCCACCCAGTTCTGCAGTAGCCCGCGGATCCGTCATCATCATGGAGAAAATGTGTTTTTTCTGGAACGAGCAGTGAGTCAGTATTAACAGCTGGCACATCACTCCCCTCCAAAGCAGCCCTGTGCAGACCAGAGGGATCTCTAAGGAGACACGATCAAAAAGGAGAGGTCCGGAGGGAAGCGGAACAGCTCAGGTACCCAAAAGCAGCCCGGGGTACGGTTTGCACTGTGTGACAGCCGGTAAGATTAAATTGTTCAGAGAAGAACAGCCAAAGCATTTTCCTTGTCTTTTTTTTTTTTTTTTCTCTCCCCCAGCACCATTTGAATCAGTTTGGCAGGAGAAATGAGGTCCGCAAGGCATCTATCACCAATTTATTTTTTTACGGGTAAACATTTATAAAATGACAGATGTTTCTATGGAGACTCGAAGCCCACGGATGCTCGACAAGTCGTAGAAAATTAGACCAGGGGCTTGTGCAGGTGATATCTCCCATGCTATGGTAACGGAAAACACCCACCTTGCTTTGGGAGACAATTTCTAAGGCTGGATGTGTCAGGGTCTGTAAAGCACTTGGAGACCCGGAGAGGAGCAGCGCTGCCAGCTGTGTAATTTAGAGCCCAGTCCTGTTCCCAGCAGCAAAGCTGGGACCTGAAGACGATTTTCAAGGTTTCTAGGTGCTTCACCTTCCTACCTCAATGATATTTAACATTATGCACACATCCATGCACGTATATATGAAAACCAATAAATAAGATTTAATTATTACTTTCCCCATAATCATACAGCCGCACTATTCTGGGAATGGTTTTATTGCAGCGTTTAGGAACAGATTAGTCTTGTCAGTAACTGCTGAGCGACACGTGTGTTGAGTGTCATCTCCTCCTGGATCTCTCCTTCTCCTCCTCCCCTGGATTTAAGTACAGACCAGCACTTTTCTCTCTTCGTTGAGGAGCAGAGCTGGGACTCTTGTCTAGCCCTGTCAGAGGAGATGGACACCCAGCTTCTCTTCCCAGGCAAATTTCTGCCAGGTTAAAGGATGTCGTGGCTTAGCGCTGGGATTCGGCTGCCCTGGGCTGAGCCCTGGTGCCACCCCCCAGCCCTGCGGATCCTCAGCCCAGAAACAGGGCATTTACATCTCACCAGGTGTCCCAGACCTCACAGTTCAACCACCTGTTTGCTCCCCGGTATCAGTTCGGTGGCACCAGTGACAGTCACCCCGTGCTCCCTCCTGCAGGCTTCACCTTGGTCCTGCCACCAAAATCATTTTACAGTGAAACCTGATGGCTCAACCGCCCGGGACACCCCTCTCCCACCCTGCGCCCTGAGCCTGCAAGCCCCTCTTGGCTTTCCCAGCCTGCTTTTTTCCATAGGGTTGTTAGGAGAACGCCAAGCGTTTGGCCAACAGCCCCTTTGCTCTCTGTTGGTGAGGACCTGGGGCTGACACTGCAGCCACAGGGTGCATGCAGCAGGGTGCCATGCCATGCTCCTGCTCCTCTGCACGCTGCCTCCTGCCCACGAGCCTCCCTCATCATGGAGACCCCCATGGAGACCCTCTCCCAGCAGCTCTGCAGGGCTCTGCCAAGCTCACCCCTGCATTGCCTGGCATTCCAGTACCCCCTTCCACCGGAGCATGCACTAAGGTGTGCACAAAAGCGTGCACAAAAGCATGCACAAAAATGCCCACTGAAGCACGAGTTAAAGCTTGCACAAGCACACCTGCAGCATTTCCCACTTGGATTTTAAGGCACTTCAAAACCAAATGACTTCAGGGCTTTTTTCGGCCCGCAGCGGCAGACCATTGCAGAGCAGAGAGTCAAATGGAAGCTCAAGCCCCGGCCAGCACGAGGGCAACTGATTAATGGTTACTGAGGGCATAGAATCATAGAATGATTTGAGTTGGAAGGGATCTTCATGATCATCTCATTCCAACCCCCCTGCCATGGGCAGGGACATCCTCCACTACACCAGGTTGCTCAAAGCCTCATCCAACCTGGCCTTGAACACTTCCAAGGATGGGGCAGCCACAGCTTCTCTGGGCAACCTGTTTCAGTGTTTCACCACTCTCATTGTAAAAAATTTCTTCCTTAGATCTAATCTAAATCTGCCCTCTTTCAGTTTAAATCCATTATCCCTTGTCTTATCACTACACGCCCTTGTAAAAAGCCCCTCTCCAGCTTTCCTGTAGCCCCTTTAGGTACTGGAAGACTGCTAGAAGATCTGGCATCGTGAGCCAAAGCAGCCACGCTGCTGTCTGTGTGCAGGACACAGTGGGTGGCTTTTTCTACATGATGCTTGTGCAGAAACAGGGGGACCTCTGGGATCTCTGGGTACTATCCCCTGCTCCGCCAGTGCCTACTGGCCGTGGCTCTGCTCCCCTGGGGTGATGGGACATGCACTCTTCAAGATGAATGAGCTGAGGGAGGGAAGCAGCCACTCCTGCTGCCCCAGCCTGTGCATGTGGCCACCTTCAAGACGTTGGTATGTATAAGATACATACATAACATCTATAAGAAGACCTGAGCACGGGCTCCAGTCCCAGCCGAAGCCAAGAGGCGTGAACATGGGGCTGGAGCAAAGCTGGCTGAGGGGAGAGGGTTGTTCTGTGGGATGCCAGGACCAGACCGTAATAGGGAAAAAACTCCCCAAACCCAAACCCATTGGCATGGACTTGGTGCAACATCACGGGGGCTGCGAGGAGCGCTCCGGTGAACCCATAACTGCGCTGAAGCCGATCGCTTTGAATGCTGAACTGATGGAAGCAGCCTGCCAAGAACGAGTATCTGTTCTTCTTGCACACTTCTTATCAAATTAAAGATCCAGCATCATTCACCGGCTGCTTCGAGCTCATTAGGGAGGAGAGGCGGGAGGCAGCTGAGAGAAATCCATCAGTCGCTGCTAAGTGCCAAAATGCCATTTCGTACACGGAATTCAACTTGTTTCTGCTCAGGAGAATGGCAGAAAATCATCCCTGCTTGGGCAGAATTTATTAGGACAAATCCTTGATTGCTGCGGCAGCCGGCGGAGCCTTTTGCTTTGCACGCTCGCGTGGTTTGCCAGCCCAGGAGGTTTCTTTTTTGCCTCGAGGCAGTTGATATCCCATGAAATGCCAGTAGCCCTGGCTCTGCGGTGGGATGCTGGTCCCCAGCCATCCCAGAGTCAACGGGCTGGTGCCTCTGACACGCTCGGGGCGGTGCGAGACTGTGGGGTCAGACCTTCTGCAGTGCCTGGGGTGAGAGATGCACAAAGTTCAGCACTTCTACCAAAATTTGAATCATGAGACTCCCCGCTGCTGTACTGCATCCAGCTCTGGGGCACCCAATTAAAAAAGGATATGGAGCCAGAGGAGGCCACGAAGATGATGAGAGGGCTGGAGCACCTCTGCTATGGAGACAGGCTGAGAGAGTTGGGGCTGTTCAGCCTGGAAAAGAGAAGGCTCTGGAGAGACCTTCTAGCACCTTCCAGTGCCTAAAGGGGCTACAGGAAAGCTGGAGAGGGGCTTTTTACAAGGACATGTAGTGATAGGACAAGGGGCAATGGCTTGAAACTGAAAGAGGGGAGATATAGATTAGATCTAAGGAAGAAATTCTTCTCTCTGAAGGTGGTGAGGCACTGGAACAGGTTGCCCAGAGAAGTTGTGGCTGCCCCATCCCTGGCAGTGTTCAAGGCCAGGTTGGATGAGACTTTGGGCAACCTGGTGTAGTGGAGGGTGTCCCTGCCCATGGCAGGGGGGTTGGAACTAGATGATCTTGAAGGTTGTTTCCAATCCTAACCATTCTATGATTCTATGAAAATGGGACATTAAGGGAAAAAAAACCTTTGGCCTGTCAATAGTCTCACCTGCATCCCAGGAACATATTTGATATCTGTGGGTATCAGCAAAATGTTTGTTTTCTGCTCCTTGAGATGAACCCCCAGCACCTCCCTGCAGTGTCCCCTGCCTGGGGCAGCAGGGTGGGTGCACAGCCTCTGCTTTTTCCCTCCCTAATGAAATCGGGCCGAGCTTTTCCCTTCTTTTCCTCCTCTCTCCCCAGCCCGCAGGGCTGCATAGCCAGGCTTTACTTCCAGGCGTAGGCAAGGGTTTTGTATCAGAAACCCCAGCATCCCCGGGAGCCTCATCCTTCAAAATCAAATTTCGTTCCTCACCCGAGGTCTCATTACCTCCGCTGCCTCCTCCTCGTTTGATGTCCTGCCTTGCAGGCGATCACATCAGTGCTTTTACTCATACCTGCAGCTAAAATAAAATGCTTCTTGGTAAAGAAAAGGCTTTGTATAGAGCTGGTGATTGCACCCACGACAGAAACTGTCCCTATGGACGTACTCCCCGATAGCGCCTACAGACAGCGGCAGCTCTCACCGTGCTCTCAGGGCTGGGATGGTTTTTGGCCAGGGAGCATCCCCTCCACCAGTGCTGCTGGAAAACACTTCTCAGTGTCAGGGCTCGGATCTGTTGGGGAGAAAAGCTCTTTGGTTTGTTTTTCTGCCAGTTGCACCCGAAGTGCAGCACAAACGCTTAGTTCAGTGGGAATTTTCTAGTTGAGAGATGAGCTGGGGCTGATCTGCCTGGAAATCATCACGATAGAGGGAGGCTCAGCTCTCCTTTGGATAGGGAAAATATTCCCAGGCACGATTTTGGGTCAGGAAAAGGTGCGACAGAGCATGTGAGCACCGCAGCCAGAGCCTCCAGCCTCTCCCTCCGGCTTGGCTGGCTGCGGGGTGCCCTGCGGCGCAGATATTGCAAACCGCCCCGCAAAAAACAACTCCAATTTGCAATATTTTCGTTTTGGCTCTCGCAGGAAGGGCTGGCACACCTCACCCCTCATCCAGCCGTTCAGGCGGCCCCCGCCATCCGCCGCACTCTGCTCTCCCGCAGCCTGCGGAGAGAACGGCACCGGTTTGATCCCGCTGTTCTTTAGTCTCTTGACGAACGTGATTTCCAAATTACAGCCCTGGAAAAGATTTCGCCGTCCCCAGGAGGAGCCAAGGAGTGGGGGGGGGAGGGAAATGAGGAGGAGATTGTGAGCCCAGCCCCACGCAGCCGTAAATCTGCGACGGGGAAAGTGCGTGCGGTGAGGTTAAACCCGACACGCGTCGGGCGAGTTATTGCGCGCATCGAATTTGGGGGATTGGGAAAGCTCTCAGGGACAGAGCACGTTTTTGGGCTTCATGTGCTCTTTTCTCAGAAAACAAGTTTTAAAGTGTCTAAAAGCCTAAATATTCTCAACAGATGTATGAAACGACCATGAATGCTTATGGAGCAGAGGAAGCCGCGACCCCTCAGGAGGAAGCATCCCCCCAGTGCAAACCTCACTGCCGTGGCAGCAGCCTCATGGCCTCTCGGCTTCATTTAGGTGCACGGTTCTTTGCAGCCCCCTCTAAAAAGAAAAGCCGCAAGCACTGACCGTCGGGGACAGACCCAGCCCAGGTAAGGCACTGGGGACCGCGGGGTGTCCCCCAGGAGATCCACCCTATGGGGGAAGGTGACCCCATGGAAGGAGCAGTGATTGATGTGGCAAAACAACATGCATCCCCCATCATTTATGTTAAAGATTGATTTTGTCTCCCCTCAGAGATGGGAGATGCTGACTCCGCTGTGCTTGCCCCATGTCCCCCAGGGGACGCAGCTCGGGGACCCTGGGGTGCGACATAGCCCCTTCCCTCCTTCCTCCTAAACCAGCAATCCTTCCTCTCGCCCAACCAGGTTAACATTTCCCAGCTTCTCTCTTGGTTCCTGAATAATGGATACAGCTGGAAAATAAAAATTGTAGGTGTTTGTTTTCCTTCCCGAGAGACTTCTGTTGTTCGGCGTCACGGTTTTTGCCCCCCAAGCTCTGGGCTTTGTAACCAGCCCCTCCGAACATCCCGGGCTGGATCACAGACATGCTTGGGTGCTTAATTAGGGGTTTAATTACCCTGAAATCTGACCTCATTTCTTTTGACTAAAGTAGCCCAAAATTAAGGCATTGCTCAAGGAAAACCCAAGGCAAAAAGATTTTCCTTGCCTGCTAGAAACTGATGGGGAATTGGCTGAAATAGTGTGCTAAACTGGACTCAAAATTAGGGATAATCAATCTGTATCGTCACTTCCCGACACATGAAGCCCAGCAGACATCCATCAGCCCCAGTCCAGCTTTCACGTGGAGATCAGGGGGGAAACACGTGTGACGGTGAGGCGGGCTGGGGGGACTGGCGGGGCTGTTCTGTCGGGAGCGGTACCCATCCGGCCCCACCACTCCTGATGGCCAAATAACTCCCGAAAAAAGATGTCAGCGCTTTCTGGAGCGACGCTGGAGCCGTATTTCTGTGTCATTTTTCTCTAGGAATTATCATTTATTTGGGACCGTTGTGGGTTAGCAGGAAGGATGGGTAGGCAATAATACAGCGGGTTATTAATTATGCTGCTTTTTCAATTCTCCATCTTATCTACGAGCAGATCTTCGCTCCGCCGAGAAGCCCGCGCACGCAGGCACAGCACGTTACAAGGTATTATTAATTGTACCACATCACTGTTTACAGAGATCTGATTCCATTTCCATCTAGAAACAGATTAAATAAGACCTTTCCTGAAATGTTTGCGTGAAAAACGGATTTAAAATGAAGGCCACCACGGTGGTGTTATTTTTAAGCCAGAATCACGTTTTCACCGCTGCAGCCACACCAGCCCTGCAGCGGGGCCGTTGGATTAAACAGCAAAATTTAAACAAACGGCATCTTAAAAATGCCCTGAAGTTGGCCACCGTCCAAAGGCGAGATGTCTGCAGGGAGAGACCACCAGCTCCATCGTGGCATGAGCGTCTCTGCCGGCCGGGGAAGCTCCTCTGCCCACCCCAGTGAGCCCAGGCCAGGAGAACTTCGATGTTCTTATTAGTGGTTTTACCAAGAAATGTATCACCTTTCATCCTCGCTGTCTGAGTGATGGCTGAATTTCCCTAATTCCCAAAATACTCAAGCCGAACAAAAAAATTCCTTCGACAAATTTCCTCCTCCGAAATGCTGTGACAGAAATCCCTCCCCTGACCTTTCTGCTTTTGAAGAAATGGGAGAATCAGAGACAATCAGTGAAAGACCTCCGAGTCACATTGTCGGAAATACGACTTGGTTCAGGAAAAAAATATTATTTATGACTATCAATATTTTCCTAATTTATTTCTGGTTTTTTAGCCATGTCTCCTGGGCCTGTGATGCATCTCTGGGATGGTATTTATGACTTCTGCTCCTACAGGCATTTCTATGACAGGGAATAACATCTGTAATTTCCAGTCTTGTATACGGAGGGGAAGGTGGTGACATCAGAAAACAGATGCAAACATGGCAAAAAAATCAGTGTTCAAGAAAAAAAAAGCTAAAATGAGAAAAAGAAATGTAATCAGATAAATTATCACGACAACTGCCTTCCATACCAAGACCAAGGAGACGTGGAGGAGGTCATTTAAAATTCATCCCGGGAAAATCAAAGGGAGGAATAGGAATTGAAGCCAACGGGATTCAAGAGCGAAAGGCGGCACAGCGGCTCCAGCACACGGCGGGTGGGAGACAGCGGGCACAGCGGGCGGGCAGGCAGGGCTCCGCCGAGGGCACCCCAGGGTTGGACAGGTTTGACTTTGAGCCATTCCCCCTTCAGTAGACTGGGTAATTCCCTGTCTCTGAAACACAATAAATTTGGGTATGGGCTGTCTTTTGGTTATAGACCTAACAGAGAGGTTTGGGCAGATAATTTATGAAGGATGGTAATAAAACAGACTGAAGAGTTTAGATCTTAATAACACTGCAGTGCCTCGTGTCGGATTTTATAGACACTTTTTATGGACTTTGTACCTTTGTACCAGGAGGGTCTGACAGGTTTCTTACGGCCGAGGGCTCTCCCGAGCACGTGTGCGTGTTTCAAAGAGGATCAGAAGGATTTAGTGCCGGATCGCAGGAGATCACAAACCCCTCGTGAACCCGTCCTCTTCCCGCGGGTCAGGGCCAGGATGGAGCTGCGGGAAGCGAGGCGGTGCCGGGGAGACGCCGCTCGTTGTCCCTGGCCGCCAGCCGGCCGCCGGCGGAGCCTGGCACGGTGCGTGCGGGACAGCTGGTGCCTGAAAGCGCCGGTAATTAGGATCGGTTTGCTAACAAATTCCAGTTCCAGCCATACACGGCAGTATCCAAGTACTCATCCCAAGCATCCCTCTGCCCCAGGCTGACCACCTCTCCTCAAAGAATATTACCAAAAAATAAGAAAATGCACACTGGGCTATGCTTCGTAGCAGTGACAGAGAGGGATTGCGTTGCTGGAGCGCACATGGGGACACATGGGAGTGGGATGAGACCACAGCAGCCCCTCAGGCTGTGAAACTCCTCGGGGAGA
This sequence comes from Tauraco erythrolophus, assembly GCF_009769465.1. Classification (NCBI taxonomy): domain Eukaryota; kingdom Metazoa; phylum Chordata; class Aves; order Musophagiformes; family Musophagidae; genus Tauraco; species Tauraco erythrolophus. Next base: position 21,071,500 of record NC_141477.1, read on the forward strand.
ACCCCAGCAGCAGCCATGCCTGTGCTGCCTGTCCCAGGCTCTTCTTCTGAGGAAGCAAAGTCCAAGTGAGAGCAACGGCTGGCAATCATAGAATGGTTTGGGTTGGAAGGGACCTTAAAGATCATCTCGTTCCAACCCCCCTGCCATGGGCAGGGACACCCTCCACTACACCAGGTTGCTCAAAGCCTCATCCAACCTGGCCTTGAACACTTCCAGGGATGGGGCATCTACAGCTTCTCTGGGCAACCTGTGCCAGTGCCTCACCACCCTTAGAGGGAAGAATTTCTTTCTTAGTTCTAGTTGAAATCTCTCTTCTTTCAGTGTAAAGCCATTGCCCCTTGTCCTATCACTACACACCTTTGTAAAAAGTCCCTCTCCAGCTTTCTTGGCACACGCAATGCGGTGGCTTTCCTCGTCACGCCTTGTGCACAGACATGTTTATCTGCTACTAATTATCCCAATGATTTACGTCCTCTTCAGGACTCAGCACAACTCCCCTTTGTGAGTGAACCACTGTGTATTTTAGCCTGGCTCGTTAAATTAATGGCTTCAGCAGCTGAATTTCTGCAGCGATGACTGGGAAGCTGCAGGACGCCCTTGTAGAAGACCCTCCACCCTCCGCTGTCGCCATGGCCGTGGGATGGGGGGAAATGGCCTCGGGGAGCTCTGCCACCAGGAGCAGCCATGGGGTTTATGTTGGTTCTCTTGGAGAGCCTTCATCCCCATGCACGGCTCCGGGGGGGGAGGACGGGGCGGCCGTGCACGTGTGCGCCGGGTTCAGCTAAGGGACTGTAGCACCTTCCGGAGCTTCGCTAACAAAAAACTGGAGCGAGGGACGGAGCAGGGCTGCTGCAGGTGCTGAATGCCACAGCTGCAAACAAATCCCAGCGAAGGCAAGCCTTAGCCCTAACTCATCAGCCCAGGCTCATTTTTCTGCGTTCATGAGAAATGAAAATATGGATTTAAAAAAAAAAGTCATTAACAGCACTGGGGGTAAATATTTAACCCAGAAGCCTTGTCCTTTCTCCTCCCTCCATCTCCCCGGTGCATGCACAGTGCAGGTGAGCCGGCGGGAGAGAGTGCGGATCGACGCAGGTCTTCATAGATCGTTTCAGTTGCTTTATTAAAGCACATTTATGTCTAATTTATTTACTCCTTGCTTCAGCCGTTTCGCTGCCAGCTCAGGCCCTTGCCCAGGGACGTGTGCTGGGTTTTTCTTCTCCAGTGGGGTTTTCAAAAGGTTTAGCATCCCGCGGGTAAGCTCAGCCTCTCGAAGGCTGTGTTTGGGACACGGCGTTAGGAGTCTCCTTAAAAACCTGCTCCCACGCCGACCGCTCGGAAATAGGGCCTGGCTGATGGGGGACTGGAGCTCTGGCTGCTTTTCCTGGCAGAAATTAAGAGAATTTGTGTGTCTGAGAGCTCAGGAGGCCATGACCTGGAAGCAGCTTTTAATGAATGGAGACAGTCTTGAACAGTCCCTCGCAGACCTTATCTGCTCTGCACCTCACTGGTTTTTATTCCCTACAAGAGCTGCTGGTTAATTGGAGCCAGAATTGCGGCTTCATTTCATTCTCTAATTTTTATCTCCCGATGACCCAGAACAGCTGCACATTCAAACTACTGGAAGAAGTTTTTGCATGACGTACGTGCCTTCGGATGAAGGACCACGCTCTTGTTGCCGTTGATAGAAAAAGCCACCGAGTCAACTTCCCAAGGAAACAGCACAGAAATGGGGATAAAAATGATCAAAATGGATAGGAAGGGTGTGAGGGTGTGTCACCAGTGAGGGTGATGCTATGAAAAGGGCACAGTTTGGGTAACAAGGCAATTAGAGCATCTGGGGGAGCAGGAGAGGGAAAGTTGTCCAAAGGAGTTGCAGTTTTCGAAATTCCTGGTGGACTCTTTTAGAGAAGTTATTATGTCTGCAGAAATTCAGATTTTCCCCAAATAGGTGGAAGCTGCTCCTCTGCTGGCCCAGACGGCCTTCATGCCCCGTGGCAGCAGGACGGTGTGGGACCCTTGGGCGGGATAAAGGGATTTTCCTGCAGCTGGTGTTGAGTAGCTTTTCATTTACCCACTGAGGCATCTTCAGCACTAAGAAGGTCACATCCAGCTTCAAAACCAGAGTGACACATCCGTATAAAGAGATCATCTGAGTGCTTTGATCTGCTCTTTCCTGCATGTAGGACAATGCTGATGGAGGTGGGAGGGCGGTGGGGTTGGATCGGGACCCAAACCCCATGCCAAGGCATCAGCACCATCATTGCTGGCAGCTGGATGACACAGCCAGGGTCCTTCTCCCTTGTACTCCAGGGTTAAAAAAAAAAAAAAGAAAAACAAAAAAGGGAAGAGAGAGAAATTGAGTTCTCGTTTTGTTGCCATAGCAGCCTGCTGGATTATTGAGACTGATAGCATTTGTAAAAATTCAACAAAGAGTAGAGGATCTCTTGGAAATGGGAGCAGATGTAACGTTACAGTGCCATATGCCAGTGGGAAAAAAATTTATTGGCAAAGGCGATGTCGTCGGAACGAAAGCCTCACCCGTATCGTGCGGCAGAAAATGTCACTTTCCCCAGATTACGGGGTAGAGCTACGGCGCAGAGAAAATTACGTTCACGTGTCTAATTGCCGAAAGCCATTTCAGCGAAGAGCCGAGCCGCCGCTGCGAGAAGGTGGGCAGCTTCCCCCCTCCACGTGCTCCAAAGAAAAGGTTGTTAACGTTAAAAATTAATTAACCCTCACACGCAGCTTAATGGAACTCACTCCCGAGAGATCCTGCCCGCACAATAGATGAATTACGAAGGTCTCCGCGCGAGCGGTGAGTAATAGAGCCTTGGAAAGCTGTTGGCTGCTGCTGCAACGACCGCTGGAATGACGGTGCTTCTCGGAGCACCAGATCTAACCCAAGAGCTGCCAAAAGGGCTTCGGAAGACGTTGACGTCCCAGTGGAGTTTTGGGGACTTATCTGGAGCAAAGGGAGGGGGAGCAGGGGCTAGTGGCCACCTTTCCGTAACATTTCTCGTTGCTGGAGGGTGGTGGGGTGGTTGAGCTCCTCCCTTCCGTGTTCTCCCCCCGGCTCCTCGTTGCTCAGAAAAAGGGAGAAATTGAGAATAATTTTTTTAAAAGAGTAGAAAATTGTTAGCCCTCAGATTTTTTTTTTTTTTTTTTGGAACAGGAGGCAATTCCCTGAGGTACATGAGAAGTGGCAGCAGGGGGGAATGGAGGAGCTGGTTTTCTGCCTGGTGAGCGCAGGGGCCTGTCCCAGCCCCGGTGGTGGCCAGACTTCTCTTCCCGGTGCCTTCACCAAGCACAGGCATCGCCCTGGGCGCTGCTGTTCAGGGGGATTGGGCTTTTTTTTGGTTTGCTTTCAAAAGAAACACTTCTGCTCGCTGGAAGTCTTAAAGGTGGTTTCCAATTTGGAGCATAACTTGGGTGCTGTTGCAGCTGTTCTCCCTGCCTCTCCATGGCAGCATCCGCCTGACGTCTCCAGGACTGTTCTCCGAAGCTCCCTTTGATGGAGGCAGATAAGGAAGAGCTCCCATCACCTCTCACCCAGAGATGGGATGATCAGCCCTTCAGTTATTAAACTCGAACGGAAATATTTCACATCTCACCAGTGAAATCAATAACCAGGTGATGCAGCAGAGTCAAACCAGTGTTGCATGTGCCGCATCCGGGCTTGTTTGCTCCTAAACCAAGTCCTTTCATTCCCTGCTATCCCAGCAGATCTGCCCGCTTCCCGACGTGATGAGATTTCACCTGGTCCAGGAGGACATGTGAGCCCATCAGGGCTTTTGGAAGCCCGGTGGAGCGGTGGGAAAGCCAACGCCGCTGCCGGCTCCACTCCACCCCGGAGGCCGGCGGGGAAATCGATAGCTGTGCTGAAATGATCACTCTCCGCGTAACCACGGCCCCGCGTCGGCTGAGCACAGATGTCATTACTCGCTTTGTCCTACACGTGTATTTGCAGGAATCAATAGCTATAACCCAACCGGAGCACACCTTAGCAAAGCCTAATAAATCATTTTTTCCTTGGGAGAGACAAGGAGTGGAAGTTTTCTTGCTGCAAAGACCATCCTGAGCACCCCAGGCAGTGGTGGCCCTGGCTCCAGCGGGTGCCACCAGCACCCCATGGGTCCCCTTCTGCCCCTGCACCCTGGGAGCAGCCTTGGACCTGCTGGGGCAGCACCCAGAGCCAGGGGACAACCAGGAAAGGAGATGACCGAGACCCTCCCAACATGTGCCAGCACATCTGTGGGCAGCAGCCGGAGGAACAGCCCCCACTCAGCCTTCCCAGGCTGGGGCTTTGCAGGAGCTTCTGCTTTGCAACAAGCGACCAAAACCCCAGTTTCACTCCCTGCTTCCACAACTACAAACACTTCTCCTAAAAAAATTTCTAATTTGGAATGAAGAAACCTCAATAAAACACTGCTGTACTTTGCACAGGCACCAAATCAAGGGCTGTTGATTTGACCCCCACGCCAAGGGGACAGGGTGCTGGATACGGCCCCCGGCAGCGAGCGGGAGGGAGGGAGGGAGGGTCACGGCCGCTCAGCCAGGCACATGCCGAGCGTGGATGAGGTCATCAGAACCAAAACACAATGAAGAACTCAGAAATCCTCAGATAACTCAGAAATCCCCCAAACTGGCCGCAGCCCCCTTGTTTATATCTGTGATGGTGATGGCACCGAAAGCTCCTGGGGCTGGGAGCCCCATCTCCAATGGGATCACTGCTTATCCCAGTGGAGACAGTGAGGCACTAAAGACGAAATGCTCTGCAGGCTGCTCGGGAGCTATTTTAACTCAAGGTGTAATTATTTGAAACGACAATTGTGTGCTTGGGCCAGACTCCGACACAGATGTCTCCGAAGTCCCGTCGGAAGGGAAGGCTGCGGAGCGCCATGGGTTGTCATCCGACCAGGTGAGTTTTGCCCCTTTGCGGCCAGAGGAGGAGGAGGATGAGCATCCCGGTTGGATTTGAGCCTGGCTCCACTTGCCTTCGCCCCGAGGGACACATCCACCCGGGGCAGGGTTTGCCCCAGGGATGGAGGAACCTCCTTCAGCTCCATCTGCAGCGTTTTGCCTGTGAAACTGCCGTGGTACCGTAAAAAAAAAATAAATCTTTGTGAACTTCAGTGTGTTTTACTTATGTCTTCAAATCTGGAATATAAAATATTGTCGGTTTTAAGCCAGCTGGTAACAACGTTTCTCTGCGTGTGGGTCAGAGAGCCGGGGCCGGGGCTGCTCCCCCTGCACAAATTCAGATAAAAGGGGGAAAAAGATATCCCCCAGCTTCCTACAGCCAGGCTCAGCAAAAGCTGGGACGTGCCGTTAACATGGGGACGTGATCTGAACCAGCTGCTGAAATGTTTTCTCTGATTGACTAATAACAAAAGCTAATTTCTCCGGGCTTGGCGGAGCTGTGCTGCTAAGGAGAGCGTGGAGCGGCGAGGAGGGCACGGGTGCCAGCCCTGGGCAGGGACAGTTTCTCAGCGAGGCTGGTAATGCCCCTCACACCGCATCCGGAAAGTCCGAGTATCTCTGCGATACGTTGAATAAATGCTGGAATATGTCTGTAAAAATAAACGCTGTTAAGGAAAGCCGTGTGACAAAGCTGTTAGCAATAACGGAGTCAGGAGAGGGGGGGAAATTTGCCATGCAAAGACAGCCTTGCAAATACTCTGTATTCCTGCCAGGAAACGAACAGAATCACCACGCTCCCCGTCCTCCTGCCTAGCTGTCCCCTTCGACAAAACCCAAGGTTTCCCGCAAGCTGTGCAAGGATCATATTTTATCTGCTCGTTCCGGATCGTATTTTATCTGCTCACTCCTGGGTTCAGCTGAGGTTTTGGCAGGAGCTCGCTGAACCGTCGCTGCCTGCAATTAACACTCGCGACTATTTTTATTGCTGGAATCCGGGCTGGGTGTTTGCAAGTCCCCGGATAGAGGCTCAGACGTGCGAGCGCGGCTGCGGGAAGCACATCGCCCTGCCTCCGCCGGCTGCTCCCCGCCGGTCATCCCCCCGATTCCCACTGACCCCTGCAGAGCTCAGCAACTCCCTTTCTCCCCAAATCTTTGGGCTCAGCCTCACCCTTCGGCACGGCCCCTCTCGGCACCGTAGCCCTGGGTCTCGGCGTGGTCCTCGCATCCCAAGTCCGTTTCTGCCCTCTGAACATCATCACCAGAACAGGGCGGTTTGTGACTTCCAGCGTCTTGAGGTTGGAAATTTGTCCAAAAAATGCTTCCAGGTGGTACTTGTGCTGGATGGGAGCCAGCCTACAAACAGGGGGCTGGAGCCAAAGGGCTCTGCAGTGAGCTGAGGGGGAAAGGCTTTGGGGTGTGCTGGCTGTGGGCTCTCCTAGTAGAGAAGAAATGCTTTTGGGAGCAGAAGGAGGCTGTGCAGAAGACAGCTGAGGGAGGCTATGAAAATCTAGACTAAGGACAAGGTCCTGATTGGTTTTGTAGCTGAGTAAATGCAACGTGGCTTCACCGAGCTCTGCAGCGTCACTCTGGGTCCCTGTAGCCCGGGACGTGCTGCCCACCGCGGATACAAATTTGTCCTCTTGTGCCGTGTCCATCTCTGCGTGGTCTGAGATATGAGACACTTTCTATAAGCAGAAACAACAGTCAGGACTTGAAAGCCCGTGAGCTTTGGAGTCTGGAGTCGAAGACACCTTTGGCACCCCGAGGCCATCTCCGCTGGTGTTACCTGGGCTATGATGGGCACAACGCCCACGGTGGTGGCTGGTGCTATTGCCCAGGCTGCGGATGCGAAGCACAGTGTTTCATTAGCTAATTCCTGGCGTGCACCAAGTGTCGATGGCAGGTCGTCTTACGGGTCACTTCGTAGCTACGACAATGACATTTTTTGCCTCTTTACTGCCGCCTCTGCAGAGCTGGTGATCACACCCCCCCCCCCAAAGGAAAGCCACAGTCCTCCTAGCAGACCAAATCAAAAAGCTTTCACCGTAGTTTCTTTTGGTGTAAACCCAAGAGAAGCTGCTTTGGCAGGGAAAGGAGGCAGGAGCAAAGCCCCACGGGGCGGGCGGAAGGTCTCAGGGCTGCTGTGGGCATCACTGTCCCCCTGCAGAGCTGCAGGCACCAGCCTCCAGCCAATTTAATTTGGGGAGAGGAGGGGCTATTTTTGTATTTGCAGCAACATTTCACCCCCCTTCGGTGGCAAGAAGGGGCTCGCTCTCCTGCCTTGGCAGCTTCACTCCTGGGAAGCCGCGATTCAACGCTTTTTCAGCTGCTGGGGAGAATGGGGCTAATTAGCAATGAGGCACACGTGTTAAGAACATGCAATTATAACCCATTGGGTTATAATTTATGTCTTATCCTTCTGTGCAAAGTAATTAATAGAGTAAAAGATTATTTATACCTAAGCGCCCAGAAGGCAAAGTCAGCGCCGCAGCAGCCACGGAACGCAGCTCGAAACCCGGCACGGACAAGGAGAGGCAGGTTTCAGAGGGATTCCTTATTGACCAAAAGCTGATGTTTTGGAAAATTTCCTCTTCTGGGCATCTTAAAGTGGAGGAAAAGTGCTGCTGGAGAGGAGGGGGAAGGTGCCTGGCTGGTTTTCCTCCACTCCTGCTGCAACTCTTTAGGGCAGGGGCTGCCCGTGCCCTGTGCAATGTGTCCCTCGACCCCGCTGAGGTTTTTGGGGCAATAGGATGTTGAGATTTATGAAAGAATAATTTAGAGACTTTGTTTCCCATCCAGTAACCGCTTTTCCTTGTCTCCTGGCCATGAGCCTGGAGCAGGCAAGGCAAAGGCTGGCCCATGGGTGGGCTTCCAGCAGCCACCAGCGGGGTGGGGTAGAGCAGAGTGTGGGACAGGGAACTTCAGCCAGCCACTGGTGCCACCTGGAAAGGAAGATGAGACCAGGTCTCAGCTCTAAACACGGTCGTGCCTGGGCCCCTGCAACAGTTTGAGCAGGAATTAATTTAAATCTGGGGTTTAATGAGTTTTCGCTCCTGGGCCCTGCCCTGCAGCTGGCTCCCACCTATGCAGCAGCAGCTGCTGCAAACTCCTACTAACTCTCAGAAATAGGGAATTATTAACCCTCAGCACCCCGGGGAAGGTTGCAACATATCCAGGGAGCTCTGGGATGAGTCTCCCTTGCCCTATTCCTGCTGTTTCTGGAGCTGTAAGCCCCAGGGACCAAAGCTGAAGGTAGCAGGGACGAACGCAGCCCATCCCCTGCCGAGACCCCCTCAGTGGGTGCTCAAAGGCAGATTTTGTTTGCCTCGGCTCTCCGTTTCCATGGCAATCCACTTGGGAGCACCGCTGTGGAGGGAGCATCCGTATGGGATGTATAGCGGGGACAGAGGTGGGGTGAGCCGGTGCCACTGCGGCCGAGCTGGGTGGCCCCCCGGGGGCCGGCACCTGGGGCTGCTGGTGGGTTCACCCTTTAAATCTCAGGGAAGTGGCACAGATTTTGATATTGTAATTCAACTTCCAAACTGCTGCTTTTCCCTCGTGCTGGCAGGATTCAGCCCCTGTCCCGCTGGGCTGGTTTCTGCTCTATACGTCTCGCCTGGGCGTCGAGGAGCTGTTTTAACCAGCAGGTCCCAAACTAAAGGACCAAAGGCTGCTTCCAACCTTCGGCACGGACACACCAGCTGGGCAGGAGTGTGAAGGCAGGGGCTCGGGTGCCAAAACCAACTGAAAGGTTCACCACAGTCACTATCCATGTCTATCCAAGGCAAAACCTGGGTGCTCAGAGACCCAGGTCCACCTGGAGCAGCTGTGATGCAGCTGAGGATGAAGACAAAGTCTCACTGGGGCTGGGGCCTCATGCAGAACCCCTCGGAGGAGCTCAGGTGAGAGACCTACAAGCAGGACATCTGCAGATCCTTTACCAGGTTGGCGTCTACTCAAGCCAAGCTAAAAAGCCTCTGTGGGACGTTTGGTAGCCAGAGTTGGCACAAGAGACCTTCAGCTGAGCCGTGGTGGGGCAAGTGTAAAAGGACAAGGTGTTTGCAACACCCTGCTTGAAAATGGGAATCTACAGAGTTATGCCAGGGTTTGCCACACAAAATAAAGCTGAACCAGGAAAACAAACCTCGACCGCAAGAGCTGTATTTTACAGCACCGTGCCCAGCAGCACCACTGCTGCGGGGACAGAGCCTGAGCCTCCACCCAAAATATACTCAGGCAAGTAGTCGTTCCAAGAGGTGGTGGGTTTCAACACAATTTGGGCTGGAGCAGAGGTCTGCGAGTCGCTCGGCGCGTGCCCATGCCAGCCCCTCCAGCAGCGCTGGCTGCTGCGGACCATCCTGAGCCCCTCTGGCATGGGGGCTTCACCAGCCTGGCAGCAGGATCCTGCTGGGGAGAGAGAGAAAGAAGGGACAAAAAGGTGTCTGTGCTGAGGCAGCTGGCACTGTGCAGGCTGACGGGGTGACCCCGGGGGGGCTCATGGCCCCCATGCAGGTGGCAGGTCCCCCCGTGCTCTGGCTGTGCTGGAGCCTCCCCATCCACAGGCTGCTGCTGCCAGAGTTGCCCTGGGGCAGGATGGATGTGGAGCCTGAGCTCTGGTTTCTGCTGCTGGACCACGGCTGAGCATTTCATCCCTGGAGCAAAAACAGGTACGAGAAAGCTGAAAAATAAGTCATTTACTGGAGACACCCTGGAACAAATCATCTTGTGCTTACACCTACCCCTTCACTACAGGGCAGGAGCTGTACTGGATCCTGCTTGATGTCTGTGTTGGGTGCTGAGCCGGCCCGCAGCCACACAGCAACACTGGGTCTGTGCAGAAGGAGCCCGTGGGATGTCCCTCTGCAGAGGGAGCTCAGGCCCTGCTGACAGTCTCTGGGGCTCATGCAGATGGTTGGGAATGGCTGGGCTTTGGGGGCTTTTTTTTGGCACAGCCTATATCATAGAATCACAGAATGGTTTGGGTTGGGAGGGATCTTAGAGATCATCTGGTTCCAACCCCCCTGCCATGGGCAGGGAAACCCTCCACTACACCAGGTTGCTCAAAGCCTCATCCAACCTGGCCTTGAACACTTCCAGGGATGGGGCAGCCAATACCCAGAGCAACTGCCAAAAACCCTTTGACAGTCATTCACCCTCCGAGAAAAATTGGATTTTTCATGGCTGTGAAGGATTATTGCCCTCTGGCAGTGCTGCAAATGTTCGGGTGTCGCTGCTGATGTCGGCGCGGATTCAACAGTCGTGTCCATCTGGCCACGAGCCTGCCTGGGCATCACCGAGCCCGGGATGCGGCGTTGGACTGATGAGCAGAAGCGTGAGCATCTTCACCCGCCTGAACAGCGCTTGCTCCTCAGCCTGGTCCGTCGTGGCTCTCGGAGCTCATCGGTACCGTGGTGACACTCAGTTTTAGCCTTATCCAACGGCAGCAAGTCCTTGTGCGTGCACACATCCCGTCTGGGATGCCTGTGCTCCTCCTAAACCTCACTGGAATGATGGGGGGGGGGGCAGTACTTGGGGAGACCTCATGAAATTCAGCAAGCTCATTCTGCGGGGAGAGACGAGCGTTAAACAGTGCGAGAAGGATGTGCCGAATCCTAGCAGTGAAATTCAGATTTTGAATTCTTCCTGGCGCTGTAAAGACTGGGAATGCGGCCGCAGGCTCTCGGGGACCCCGGCTGCTGGCGATTTATGTTGCTCCACAGCGGAGCGGGATTTGCAGCCACCCCCTCACCCCCTTCCCTTCTCCTGCCCAGTGAGGACTTAGTGAGGAAGGACGGGACGCTGTAAGCCGTCCAGCTCCGTGTTGTGGGTCTGCTCAGCTGCTGCCCTGGGCTTGAGCTGGTGGCCACGGGAGGTGTTTGTGGGCAGATGCTCTTCACTACCGCTTCCAGAAATCACCTTATAAAATGTAAAACAAAGCACTTTAATGCAAAAAAGAGGGAAGAGAGCCCTCCAAATGCCGCTCTGCCAGCAAACGCCTGCTCAGAAGGCAGCATGGGCCATCTCCATGGGGCATAGGGTGAGGTGTGCCGCTGGAGCTGGGCATGGAGCAGCCTCAAGGAGCCATTGCTTTGTGATGCTCAACCCTGTTACTGCCAGAAGCCAGCCCAGAAACTGGCAGAGCTGGAGCTGGATGGTGCCGGAGGCTTTGATGGGCTGATCCAGCTGGTGGAGCATCCTGGGGGCCAGCACAGTACTGGGTCCCTGCCTCGGCTGAGCGCACGGGGGTGTCCCAGCCCCCTGCCCAGACCAGCTTGCCCCTTGCCCCTCTGCCCGCTGGGGTGACCAGCCTGGGTACCACCCTCCCCAGCGGAGACAAAATGCCTTTTCCCGGCGCTGGGAGGTGGATCCACTCCCGCCACGTCCTCGCTTCCCACGGGCACGTCTGCCAGCGAGCGTTTTGGCAGGCTGAGTGTGCCGAGGTGGCAACTTTTCAGAAAATACTGCAGAGTATCCACATTTCTCACGCTGTAATCACGAATATTCCCCCTGGAAACCACTGGAAAAGAGTTACGTGAAGCAGACTACAGATGGAAAGCAAGAGAGCCTCACCGTGGCTGTTCAGGTGCATCCTCAAGTGATGGAGGGCGGAAAGGAAAAGCATCTTCCCCTCTCCCTGCCCTGGGAAGGGGCCGTTTGGATGTGGGATTTCCCTTTCTGTCCTCAAACGCCGGCCCCAGCCACCCACTCCGGAGCCTCACTGCTGCGCTCAGGTCTTGTGTCCCTTGTGGGGGACAAAAACGAAGGTTCCCCCAAGGACTCGTCTTTCCCGAGCCGTCGGGAAGGAGTGGAAGGGGTGGAACACACCTCTCATCTCCTGCAGCGGAGGGCAGCTGGCACGCTGGCATGAGTCCCTTCCTGAGCGGCGGGACTGGCTGCCACGCATTCATCCATAAAAGTTATGACATCATCGCTCAGCACCAGGTCTGATGTTTCCATCAGAAAAGGCTCATTTCCTCTGATTTTCCCTGTCTTCTTCTGCCTTCAGCTCTTTACTCACCATCACTATTTTTTCCCTAAATCCTCCATTCCTGTGCTTGACCGGGCTCGAGCAGCAAGATCTCCCATCCCAGAACAAGGCTCTTCCAAGGCACTGGAGCGTTCCCAGGACTCGCCCAGGGCCGTGCCCCAGCATCCAGCCCCAGCAACACCTCCTGGTCCTGTTGAGGTCCAGATGGATCCCACTCGGCCACCCTGTGGGTCTCCTCTCCTTTCCCCCAGCTAGCCCTGCTGAGGAAGGGCCACATTTTCCTTTTTCTCTTGGAAAAGGCCAAAACAAAAACTTGATGGCATTCCCAAAGGTCATATTTTTCCGGAGCAGGTCTCAGTGCACCAGAAAAAGCCCCAGGAGCCCAGCAACCAGTGCACCACAGCACCCTGTGCCTGCCCTTGTCATGGTAAACTGGGACTTTTTTTTCTGAAAAACCCTGATTTTTTCCTCTAGAAAAGAAATACAACAACAAAAAAATCTGTTAAAATAGCCAAAAAGGTCAATCGAGCGCTATGACTGTAGCATCCGTGGCCGGAGCATCAGCCAGCGCAAGCTGTCCCCATCCATCCGGGGACATCCCGCTGGCAGGTCCCTGGTCCCGGGGCAGGATCTCCACCTCACTCTGCAAGACTTTTAGGTTTGGGGGATAATTTTCAGCAGGTGGTGTTTTTTTTTCCCACCAAAAAGCTAAAGCTGCCCAGCGCCATGTTCGCCAGTGGCTCGTTTGCGGGGAAACGAGGCGCAGGCAGCGCTCGCTCCCGCCAGCCCACCGCGGCACCGCCCATCAGACCGTTGCTCGCTGTCTAATTAACCTCGCGCTAACGAAGCGTGCCACGGCAGTGGTGCCAGCAGCGGGTGGCCCTTTCTTCTGCCCTTCTTTTCGTCCTACCGAGATGAGTTTTCTTTCGTCAGCCTTGTTTCAGAGGAGGCATCCAAGACAGTGGCCGTGGCGCGGAGCTCGGCACGGACCCGGCTGCCGGCCCCGAGTACGCGGATGCTGCCGCGAGTCCTGGCACCCGGAGCCAGCTGTGCCAGTGTCACGGCACTCCCAGGGCTGAGCCGCGGTGCTGCCAGCATCTGCCTGGCAGGGCGGCCGGAGGACCCTTGTTTCAGCTCTCCGATGAGATGAATACGGGCAGGGAATCCGTGCAACCCTCGAAATTTCGCAGTGAGCACCCAGCTTTCTCCTTTCCAAGGAGGAAATGATTGATGAGGCAACAGAGTCCCATGGTGGGAAGAAGTGAAGGATTTGAAGGACTGTTCAACCTCCCAAGAGCAAACCTGTGGTGGGTTCTGCTGCTCTACAGCGGGAGCTCAGTGCGGGGTGAGCTGCCACCTGCAGCGTAAAACCCTCTTTCTATTCACCAACCCCCTGGGAAGTTCACCTCCCCGCCTCAGCCCGTGCGTCTGCTGCCCAGGACCAGCCCTGCCTGCTGCAAAAGCACAGCACAAGTACAGGCTGGGTGGGGAACGGATGGAGAGCAGCCCTGAGGAGAAGGACTTGGGGATGTTGGTCAATAAGAAGCTCAACATGAGCTGGCAATGTGCGCTGGCAGCCCAGAAAGCCAACCGTGTCCTGGGCTGCATTCAAAGCAGCGTGGGCAGCAGGTCGAGGGAGGGGATTCTGCCCCTCTGCTCTGCTCTGTTGAGATTCCCCTGCAGTGCTGTGTTCAGCTCTGGGGTCCCCAACACAGGAAGGACATGGAGCTGCTGGAGCGGGTCCAGAGGAGGCCACGGAGATGATGTGAGGGCTGGAGCACCTCTGCTATGGAGACAGGCTGAGAGAGTTGGGGCTGTTCAGCTTGGAGAAGAGAAGGCTCCGGGGAGACCTTCCAGCAGCCGTCCAGTACCTAAAAGGGGTACAAGAAAGCTGGAGAGGGGCTTTTTACAAGGACGCGTAGTGACAGGACACGGGGCAATGGCTTTAAACTGAAAGAGGGCAGCTTTAGATGAGAACTAAGGAAGAAATTCCTCTCTCTGAAGGTGGTGAGGCATTGGAACAGGTTTCCTAGAGAAGCTGTGGCTGCTCCATCCCTGGAAGTGTTCAAGGCCAGGTTGGATGAGGATTTGAGCAACCTGATCTAGGGGAAGGTGCCCCTGCCCATGGCAGGGGGGTTGGAACTAGATGATCTTGAAGGTTGTTTCCAATCCTAACCATTCTATGATTCTAAAACACATTCCTCACCCAGGTTCGGCAGCCGGGAACCACATGGTCGGGGCACGCGTCCCAGGGCACCCGGGAGCAGAGCACTCCATCTCGGGGCAGGTGCGATGGGGTTCGGTACTCAGCCACAGCCTCCGCCCCTCCATCCTCTGCTCTGACCAACACAGCCCTGTGCATCCAACACCCAAATATCCAGAAAACCACTGGGAAGGGACATATTTTGGAAGAACATTTTGGAAACTTCAGAGCATCGCTGGATGAGCACAGCGGGAATACGGCCACGGCTCAGCGCACCGGTGGCGACGTGCCCAGCAGTGCTGCCGTTTGTCCTCCCAGCCAGCGGCACCGAGAGCTGCTGCTCGGAGAGGAGCCTCCAAAGAGGCAGATGGAAGGGCAACAGGCAAGGAGCTCACCGAGCTGGTGGCTTTGCATCTGGCTTCTGCTACGAAGGAGGTAATTAACAGGAATAATCACACAAGAGCAGCAGCACGCTTGGGCACTGAGCATGTTTCATCCTTATAAAATCCAATGAAAGCACTCCAGGCATTCCTGGGAGCTTGGAGAGGCTCAGGCTCCCCTCTTTCTGGCTGGCAGCTGCACCGGGAGGTGGCCACGCTCCCCCCTGTGCCAGCCCACGGCAGGGGGACACCAGGTGCCAGCAGTGGGACCCGGCTCCTGCACGGAGCACGGAGCCTTTCGAGGACAGGACTTGGACTCCTGAGGTTTGCACAGACGATGCGCAGATGGACGTTAAAGGCATTTAAGTTTTAATTTTTTATGGCGTCTGACAGTTTATTTTTTAATTACAGCTGGGCTCCAGCGGGAAGGGCCGGAGCTGCTGTTTCTGGGGCTGCTCCGCCCTGGCAGATGCTCGTGGTCGGGTTTCACCCATCAGGTTTGGGGAAAGGAGCAGGACGGCCCCTGAGGACGCAGCCGTTTCCTATGGATTTTCATAAAAACGTACCAAGTCCATTTTCTAAGAAAACAGAAGTGACGGAACTCCTCCAGGCTCCATTGCCTCCAAGATACCGGATGCGACAAGTCGCTAAACCCCATCTTTTACGCTTACAGATGTCATCGCAAGCAGCGTATCCCCGGAACGGCCTTTCTATCACTTCTATGGTGAAATGGGACGAGAATCCATCCCATTTCTGGGAAAGACAAACTGGAAAGCTGCTGTTTTGGATGGAGCAACACATCGTGGCGGTGATTGCTGACTCGGTCCCTCCTCGCTTTGCCTTTCACGAGAACCCTGCTCTCAGCCAGTCGCTAAAATCAGGCAGAAAAGCAGATTTAATTACATTAGCAAACGGCTCCCAGGAAATAATTGCCTCTCTTATGGAAGTGACCTCATTAGGCACCGTTAAATTGCGCAGTAACGGAGACATCTGGTGTCTGTGACATCATTGCACCGGCAAGAGATGATGGGCAGCAACGCGGCCGTGCTGTTACTGCCCGGGTTCAGGCGTGGGGTTTTTTTCTGTCCCTACAGCCTCCGTGGCCACGTCTGTGCCGAAAGATGCGGAAGCGCCCGGCGCTGGCGTAGGATGGTCTGTGCCAGGGAAATGCGGGAGCAGTCCCTGGTCCGGGGGACCGCGAGTCCCACACAGCCCTGCAGCACCGTGGGTCGAACAGAGGGAAGATGGAAAAACACAGATGAATTCTGAAGGAATCGGGGCTGCCTGGGCTGAAAACACATCTAAATCAATAACCAGGCAGCACAGCATAAATAGAGGTAATTAATTACCTGCCACTGCGTTATTTATTATTCTAATGATTCATCGTTTTCTAGGCAGGTTCATCATTTCCTACTTGCTCCCCTCTGCGGCTCATTGTCTTTGGTGCTGAGTGAGCTGCCAGCCCTGGGCCAACGTCTCACCAGTGAAAACCAGTCCTCCAAAGAAACTGGGAAAGCTCTTTGGTGCCCAGCACACCAGCAGGTCATCCTGGCTCTGAGCCGGGGGGAATGAGCAGCCCCTCTTTTTTGGGGGGGGTAAGAAGTGGTTGTGCCCAGCCACGGCAGGCGGTGTTTGCCAGGCTGGGTCACACTGCATCCCACCTGGCTGGCACCTGCTGCGCCTTCCCCTCCGAATGCTTCTCACAGGGGTGGAAATAGTGGATGTACCAGGGGGTGCAGGAAGAACCCAGGCACCTTCCTTTGAAAATCTGAACCCGTATTTGCAGAAAAGTTGTTACCTGGGAAAATGAAGGTGGAGGGTGGGCAGTGGGACAAGCCGGGGCTGCAGGATGAGTCGGGGCAGTGGGACGAGCTGGGGCAGCGGGACGAGCTGGGGCAGTGGGAAGAGCAGGGGCAGTGGGATGAGCTGGGGCAGTGGGAAGAGCCGGGGCAGTGGGATGAGCTGGGGCAGTGGGACACGCCAGGGCAGCAAGATGAGTTGGAGCAGCGGGATGAGCCGACCCTTGTCCGTAGCTGAAGGTAGGATGCAGCAGCTCCAGTTAATCGAGGGTCTCCACGTGAAAACCCACTGTCTCGCTGCCAGCTTCTGCAGCGGCTCAGCAGCCTGGAAAAAGCAGAGATGGAAATTAGAGCATAAAAGCACCTGTGTATGAGCATGAGCGTGCAGAAACAAAGCTGGAAGGTGACTCTTGCTTTTCCCCATCTCCCACCACCGAGGCTGAAGTAAGCTGTGATTATATTTTATCAGTGAAAACTGCCAATATTCGCCGTATTATCTGCCTGGCAGCTGCCGTGAGCGGTCCCCGGGGCTGGAAGCGCTCTCCTTTCTTAACACAACAAATGCAATTCACCACGTCCATCACGGGCGACTGCCGGGGCCGGCTGCGGTGCAGGTCACGTCGCTGCTCTTGACGATGTTGTGCGATGATGAACGCTCTGCCCAGCCCTGGGGGAGGCCCATGTTTGCCCTTTCCTGGCTGGAAGCTGCTCCGGTCTCACCCATCGGCAGCAGGACCCAGCCGGCCCCTGTCCCTCACAGAGCACCTGGCCAGCAGCTCCTGGCTGGGGGTGGAAAAATCTGGGTGCCCCGAGCTCAGCCCACCTCAGCACCCACTCCAGCCTTGCCTGGCCGCTCACTCTGCACTTAAAAAGTCACTTTAAAGTTCAGATGCGATGGGAAAAGCCTTTTCTAGCCAACTAGGAATAAAAAGAGTGATTTAATTCTGATTTCCCTCCGGGTACGTTGTGCCCCTGCAGACACAGACGCCGGTGCTGGGGCTGATGGTTGGCCTGGACATGCTCTCCAGCTCACCCTCCTGCTTCGTGCTTCCAAAGCGGAGCGCCAGGAGTCGGGTCACCACAGGAGCTGCCATATCCCAACGCTCAGGCGGGAACACAGAAAGGGTGCTGAGAAATAACATCGGGCTCGATGCGGTACTCCTTCCCAGGCAGGATGCAACAGCAAGGGTCGCTGGCGCTAAAGCCGGTGGCTCTGCAAGCCACGGTTTTCCCAGCGAGCTGCACGTCGGGAGCCAGGGAAGCGGCGCCTCGGCAGAGCTGGAAGCCATTGCCATCTAGAGGCTTCGGAGAAACGAGTGGCCTCAAGCCCACAAACGCAGCCCGAGCCAGGCAGCGCCAGCCAGGGGGACACAGGGTGGCTCCTTCCACGGCTGGAGGTGGCCGTGATGATCCCAAAAAAAGAGCAGGTTGCAAAGATGCAACCCCTAAAAATGCGTCATTTCAGGATCGCGTCACTTGTTGAGTTTCTTCTGCGACACCGGGACCATCCCGCACCCGTCCTGCCGCCGCCTGCTTCCCTGCCCTTCTCAGGTCTTGAGGATAGAAGGGCGTGGGGCTGGTTTGATTTTTTTTTTTTTTTTAAAGTTAATTGCATCCTAGATTTCCCTGCTCCTTGGTCTTCCAAGAGAGCCCCGGGCTGGTCTGCCGCGGCAGCGCCGCGTTTCGCGCCGTCTTCAGACCGATATTTTGCAGCTATGCGCAACCCAACAAGGCACCCATCGTTTTCAGAAGCACAAATGAATTTAATAAGGGTCTCTGCAAATTTTGGAAACCACGGTTGCCTCGTCACACCTCCAGCCTCCCAGGTTGCGTTTTCTTATCAATCTGTTTATCACCTGCGCTGAGAGCAGCGTCCATCACCAGCACCCAGCCCGCAGCGTGGGGCAGACACCGATAGCACTATTTAGGGGACAGACGAGACACACCTCTCGTTCAGCACGTTTATGAAGCATGAAACACTTCAATTTTTTAAAGCACCAATGTTTAGGAAAGTCAGCAGATGGTTCCTTTCCGTTTCTTGCTGCAGGTGGTGGGCAGCTGCGCCGAGCTGCAGGTGGAAACGCCCTCGCAAACCCAAACGATGCTGCTGAGCTTTGGTGTTTTGCTGGAACCTCTTGGGAATACCTGCTGCTTTCCAAAACCCCAAACGCCAGCTCCAGCAAGTGCTCTGCCTCGCAGCGGCGAAGCGTTCGCTTCGGAGGTGCTCACCCAGCGAAGCACGAGCAGCTGCAAGGCAAGACGAGGTTCGTGTTGCTGCTGCTCCTGTCCGGAGGGATGCGGGGACCTGCCCCAGGGTGGGCGAAGTGGGGTGTGGGGAGAAAGTGGGGTGGTGGGAGAGAAGCCCATGGCTTGTGGGGGAAAACCCAGACTGGAAACCTGAAAAATTGGAAATTCTGGCATTTTTTTTAGCAGTACAGCAAAGCTGGAGGAAAGGGTGGGGGGAAGTTCAGAGCAGGAATGACGTGAAGCCAGAGAGATAGCAAAGTACGAGGCAAATAATAACAGGAGATAAGAAGAGCCCCTGGTAACGACACCCTGAACCATCAGAACTGCTTCGTGCAGGGAGCATAGCCACTTTTTACATCATCTCTCACCAGGCTGGACATTTCCTTCTAAATGATTTTTTTTTCCTGTAAAAATCAGGACAGGTTTCCCCCTCCCGTCCCGTGTCGTCCCCCCCCAACCTGGGAGCCACAGCCCAGCCAAAACACAAGGCACCTTTCCAGGGAAATCTCCACTCCTGGAAGGGTCCGGTCTTGGAGGTTTTAGGATTGGGCTTAAAACCTGCTGTAATTAAAAGAGTAAAGACAATTTCAGCACAGCTCTGCCCCTCAAAGATAAATGTTATTTTCTTTCTCCAATGGCCCCTATGCAAAGGGAAAAAAAAAAAGATGAGAGGATGGATTTAGCCACGAAAGCTGCTCAAAAGCTGACTTAGCTTTAACCTCCTCGTTTTCCACTCGCGGGGAATTTGCAGTTGGCACTAACGCAATTACGTTGCGATTATTACTTCCTTCTAGAGTTGGGACACAAACATTTTCACGTGTTCTTAAATTTCTGGAAAGGCTCTGGCATCAACGTGGAGAAGTTTCTGTCATGGGGTGAAGTTTCTGTCACAGATGCTGTTGGCCATGGCCAGTGAGACCCTGCGGCATCTCAGGGGGCAGCGAGGGCTGGGGGCTCAACGAGGACAGGATCCCACCTGCTGGAGGGGGGATGGAGCTGCTGGGAAGGGCTGATTCCCCACAGCTGGTGAGAGGGCAGTGCCCAGGGTTTATAAACCGGCCCCGGAGCCAGTCTGGGGCTTGAAGATGTAGCAGGAGGGGGGTGGGGGCTTGAGGTGTTTGGGGGTCTGCAAAGCAGGCTGTGGGAGGAAGAAGGTGTCTCACGGGCTCTGTGAGTGCTCACCCCTCATCTTAAGCCTGAGCTTGCTGTGTTGTTGGAGCTTTTTCTTCTATTCTTTGTCTTTTCTTTTGGTTCTTGGCTCTGAAGTGCCCCATGAGATCTTCCATCCAGTGGTGGGCTGGGCTGCAGCATCTGCAGTGGGTGATGGCACAGTATGTTTGCAAGAAGCTGAAGCTGAGGATCTCCTCTGCTGCTAAGAGACTTGCTGAGGGTTATCAAACCCAGAAGGAACTCCCCCTTCAAAGGAAGGACTGGGAAATCCCTTACTTCAGCATCCTGCAATCCCCCATCCCTCACTCCTTAGCACTGAAAGGTGCCTTTTACCTTCCTTGCCAGAGCGTGGCAATACTTTACTATCTAAATGCCCTTTTACTCCCTGTAGGTAGAGTGATAACAACCTCATCAAGCACCAAACCTGGACAGGAAGGCTTCCTCCCAGCCTGCTCAGGACCAAAACATCCAGCTGGACACCTTGGCCCAGCTCCAGCTGGAGGACCTCATCCAGAAAGCACCTTTCCTTGCCCACCTTGGGACACCTGCTGAAGCCACCTCAAGGCAAGTGGCCTGAGATGTGATCCACAGGGTTGGAAATATGGGCAGAGTCCTGGAAAGCCTCAGCCTGGAAGATCAGTGTGCTTTCCCCAACTTTTAACCCTCTGTAGCTGAGTTATCTGTGATGCAGACTCAGAAGTCAGATCTGCCTAGAGAGAAGGGCTGGAGGACTTAATTAGCTGCCTCCTGGCACTTAGCAATTACTGCTGTATGGTATGGCCCAATTATGGTATTAACTTTAGTTCTCTGGAAATTGTGATTAATAATACTAATAATTCTACTGACCTCAAAGTAATTGTGGAACATTAAAGGAGAAAACTGTTTCTAATTAAGCAATTCCCAATCCTTCTGTTTTCTCTTTTTCTAAGCCTCTGGTGCTCTCTCGGCTGTCCCGGCGTGGGGTTTGCCAGGCTGGGGAGACGGACACACGGAGGGGCAGAAACTGCTTCTCCCCCCGCAAGAAGTGACATGCCTGGAACTCTTCAGCGTTTAAAAAACCAAAGCCTGTGCGAACCATAATCCTGCACTTTGTAAACGATTTCTGGTGGGAAGTTTTTGCTTCGCTGCCTGATCAGCCACCTCTGGAAGGAGACCCAGCAGCCTCCCCAGGCCCCCGGACGCGTCGCTGCAGGTTGGAAAGCAGCAGAGATGCTTGAACACCAGCTGTTTGCTCAGCACTGGGGTCTTTCCATCGACTTGGGATTTTAATCACGGAGCTGAATCAAAAAGGTAAATATTTCCCTCCAGAAAAGCTCTTGAGGATGATAGGAGGGTCCAACTGCTCTCAGCTTTGTGTGGGGAAGGCAAAGGGATGGGAACGAGTTGACTTCAAAGTTTATCTGGAAAAAAAAAACATCAACTGACCTACCACATTTCCATGGGCTTTCCCAGAGCGGGACGGGCTGAAGGGACGCGTTCCCGGAGCACAGGGGCTGCCAGACGCAGCGGTCGCTCAACCCTCGCCCGAGTTTGCCCCTTTGATGCTGGTTTGACTCCAGGGAGAAAATGTTTGTGGTTTCCTCTTCTTTCTGCTGCAGACAGCGCTGGGGCTGGGGGCTGGGCTGGGACAGCCGGGCAGGGAGCAGGAACGCAGCTCAGGAGCTGTTGGGAGTCATGCTGGGAGCACTGGCAAGCAGGGAAAGAGGCAGGAGTGTCCCTCTCCCCAAACCGGGAACAGCTTCTCCCTGTGGGCTGGTCACAGAAAGCCCAAACCCTTTCAAACGAGGGAAACAAAAAAGCCCAGGGTGTTGGGAGGTGAAGGAGGGCTGGGTGCCTTTGGGGTTGCTGCTGTGTCGCCCCTTTGCCGACTGGCAGGGCTCTGATGCAGCCCCAGCGCTTGGCTTCTTCCTGCCAACCTCTGAAAATGGTAATTTAATAAAAATTGATGCTCTCTCTCATGATCTGAATGCAATGCCTTTCAAAATGAGAAACAAATGGAAGTAGTCCAGCCCCGGTCTGCGCTGGGTGCTTGCAGCGATGCTGCACGAGGCCTGAAGCAGAGCAAAAAAGCAGCCAAGGTGAGCCCTGTTAACACTGAAACCTAATGAGGGAAAAAAAGGCTGTGTGCTGGTAAGCACCTTGCTCTGGGCACTGCAGCTCAGTCAGGACAAAGCCTGGGTCATGCTGAGCGTAAGAAACAGCCACAACAGCCCTGTCTCCCCATGCCCCTTTGGCAGGAGGCAAATCCCCGTCCTGCCCTCTTACGCTTTGGCCCATCGGCGAGGGTAAAGCAACCAAAATACCCCAAAATACTCAAATAAAGCACTGAAATGCTGTGGACAGGAGGGTTTCTTCCTTATTATTTTTTAGTTTTAAAATGCAGCAACAGAAAACAAAAGGGTAGAGAAATAACCAAGTCCCAAAACTGACCCTTCACGTTTACAAAATGACTAGGGCCGAAAAGAAAATCTCATCTTGTGCAATGAAGTTCTCAAAATTACCAGCTTTCTTATGTTTTATGGATTGATATGTGTGTGTGCACATACACATAAAGGCCTTATATTGAAAAGGTTAGTATTCCTCTTGGCAAGGGATCAGTGAAAATTTTCCACTAAAGTTTACCTCTGAAATACAAAGTGAAGATTATCTCATTCAAACATGTCACTGTATCTAAATACCATTTTAAAGGCACCTTCACGAGGCCGGTCTTCTGCTGCCATTTTATATTACTCTTTCTTCCAAAATTCAGAGAAACATTCCAGAACATATAAAATGCTCAAATTTTGTCTTGGGGAGCAGAAAGGGGAGACAGCGAGCTGCCTCCAGAAAGGTCCTGTGTTGTTCTGGAATTTTGCTTTTCTTCATAGGTGTTTAAAAGCAATGACAGGCCACGCTTTGCAATAAAATCCTGCACCTTGGGACTGTGCTGAGCTCACCGGGTGCCGTGTCAGCTTCCAGCTGCCTCCCAGCACCCCTGGGTGCAGCGGGGCTGTTGGGGAAACAACTGACCGCTGCCAAAGTTGCTCTTAGTAAGGCTTTGGAGCAAAGGGGCTTCTTCGTTTAAAGGCTGAGCCAATTGAGAGGAGGGAAAAAAATCTAAAAAAAACCCCAAACAAACAACTTTTAAATCTTTTTCTCCTCTTTTAGGCCCCAAAGCTTGGCATGCTGAGTAGCAGGAGAAGGATTGAAGATGTCTTTACCATGCATGATTCCAGCAGAGCAGTGACTGCTGCTGTGTCCAGCTGCCTGGAAGGGACAGCCTCTGGTAGATGGTCCGAGTGGGCTGGTCAACGTGCTTCCGAGAAAGGTAAGGGGACAAGAAAACCCAAATTATCCCTGCACGGCTTCTTGCTGCTCCCCACGGAGCCGCGGTCGCGTCTTCACAGGCTGCCTCCAGCGGGTGTCTGGCTCCAGCCTCCTCTCCTGGGCTGGAGCCGCGCTGACCGGCCCATGGTGCTACCAGGGGCGCTGTGAAATGTCCAAACACTCCGCTCGCACCCGTTTGCAGATGGGCCACAGTTGTTTTGTTAAATAAGCCAGCTATTAGCAAGCTTCTGTAGCTGGTCGTTTTTTTTTTTTTGTCTGGTGAGGTTTGGGGTTTTTTTTGTCTTGTTTCTACTCTGGCATGCCAGGGAGATTTACAGGAACAACATCAAAAGGCCTGGAAGCGTAGGGGATGTATGTGCTAAACCGACCACCAGCCCCTGGGTTTGTCAAGCTGGTATTTATTACAGCACTGGGAGGCGACAACTACGTTAAGATCAAGTTCAAAAGTCAACAGTGCAAATGCATCAAGGCTGAGCACCTTCACGCAGCTTCCCAGTAATCCTTGCTCCTTCCCTCCGACAGCGTGAGCAGAGAGGAAAGATAAACTGGAGGCAACAAAACGCACCAAAAATATATGGAAAAAAAAAAAAAAAGCATATTGGTCTACTGAAGACTGTGATGTAGAAAATACTCACATGACTGCAGGTTATGTGCCCGTCATGTGCCCGTAGGCATCTGAAAAATGGTCTGGCCATCGAAGGGGAGACGAGTGGCACTGGCACCGCAGCTCAGAGTTACGGTAACCAATTGTTTTCAATTCCCTTATTAAAAAGGTGTGGAAGTTTGTAGTGTTGTGTGCAGCTGCAGGAAAAAAAATCAGAATTGATGCTTAAGGGAAGAGACTGGAATGACAATTATTTTATCCTGCAAAATCTCCAATTAAGAGTTGAAAACTTCAAGGCGAAAGCCAAGCAGCAGTGAGGACTAGGTAAGGCAGAGATTGGTTTTGCTTCTGAATCAGTAAAGTTTTCATTCTAAGAAAATTTTCTGCAAAACAAGCAAATTGGTGGAAAAACTGGAAACACAGGACCCGTTCTTTAAAAACACATAACATATTTTTATAGCTAACTACAAACATAACAACAGACATTTACAGGATTTCTTAGTGCATATTTACACTTAGCTTTTTCTTTTCTTTCCTGGAATTAAAGTTGCCATAATCTTCAAAGACTTACAGGGCTGTTTCAACAGCCGAATTACAAAACAGCTCAGTTAGAAATTACAAAATAAACTTGATGGTTGAAATAAAGAGGAAAAAACAATCCACGTGATTCACTTCAATATAGATTTATATAGGAAAGATCATTCTTGACACATTTCCCAAGGCTGTGAAGTGGCAAACTTTTACTATTTTCATTTGCACTTTGATATTTCAGAGAAGCAGCTAACCTGTCACTCGTTTCTTGCCTTTCAGACCACAACCCTGCTGAAAGGGAAACTGGCTTGAAGCCATTTGCCCCCAAAGGTCCTTCTCTACAAATGGAAGAGGCTTAAAGGACAGGACAGGAGTCCTGAGCGATGCCTCTCTCGTGGATGAACCTGCTCCGTGACCAAAGCGAAAGGGCAGCTGTTTCCCAGCTCTCACCGGAGGCAACGCTTGGAAGCTACGTTGCTCCAGGCTGCTCTCCGCTTATTTCAGCATCTCCACTTTTGATCCTGAGCAGAGCCCAAGCTGAATGAAATCAAGTGTTCAAATACTTCAGAACTTGGAGCAACACAGGTTCTGCTGGAGTTAGGAGGGCAGGTGGTCGCCTTTTTCTTGAATCTCACCAGTTTGGCACAGCCCTAAGGGTACAGTGGACAGCACAGAGCACAAGAGGTGGGTTTGAACGCTTTGGAAATGGATGGTGTTGGAAGCCAAGTTGGATGTAACGGATGATATTGAAAGTCAAGACTCTAAAACCCATTTAGGATAAGATCTTTTTGAAAAGAAATGTATTTTCTTCATAAATACAGTACAATTACATTTTACAATGTCTTTTTACTTTCTAGACATAAAAATGCTAGCTTTTAAAAAAAGAGTTCCTATACAAATACATGAAAAGAGACCCCCTCCCTCCCCTCCCCACAGCCCTCTGCCCCCCCCCCACACCACGGAGCAAAACCGTCGGCTGCGGTCTGACGCAGCACAGTGAATCCTGAGCCAGCCTGTGCCAGGGAGGGGGAGACAAATGACCCCCGGGGTTTTGCTGGTCCCCCACCGCCCCGAGTTTCTATCCCCACTGTTTTGTGAGCAATGGAAAAAGCACATCACCTGGCCACGGCCAGCGGGATTCACTGCACGAGCTCGTGGCTCACGGGATGCGGCTGTCGGATGTCTCGCGCACCGCTGGTCATCAGTGTGGGCTCCTGGAACAGGAGGTGTCCTTGGAAATGGTTCTGGCCTAAAACTCTGCAAGTCCCCTCACCCAGGCAGCCTCAAATACGAGGCAAAGCTAATGCTGGTTTTCAGCCTCTCACCCTACAGACTTGCCAACAGAGGCAGAGACCACACGGAAAGAATTCCAGCACTTGCTGACCTCAGCCACCCTTCGCAGACTCCTGAGGAGCAACTCACAGATCCCCACCAGTCCTCAGCCCACGGACCGAAAATTGCTGCCCTGGACCCCACGGGAGCTGCCAGGTAGGGGCTATTTGAAGTTAATAATGACATTGGGCCAGATGGGAACAAAAGCCTTCAGATGCCAGGCGGCTGCCTGAGCCATCAAATCCCAAAGGAACTGCCCAAGGGAAGGACTTGTGAGTTTGGCCATTCTGTAAGCAGAGAAAGGAAAGAGGAAAAATAACTAAACTGGATTTTCTTGGTTTGCTCTACAAAGAATATGTGGCTTTCTTTATAAAAGCTACAATTCTGCTTCTAATACCCGAGTTTAAGAAAAACTCTTAGTCTAAAATTTTGGTTTGCAAAGAAGGTCATTGCAATCATTGTGTTAAAAATCACTTTCTACTAGAAATAAGCTCTACAGACGGAAAAGGAACTAGGTGTGCAGTTTGTCTCCTTAAAGCAGTTTCTGTTTAAAAACAAAATAAAAACCTGTACAGAGAGACTGAAGACTATAGTACACATCCTCCTCAAAGCAAGCAGCTCTTTCACATTCACATCAGGATGGCTCTGAGGAAGCTGGAGGGAAAGAATGCATTCCTGATGGCTCCTAGTTTGTCAGCGCAGGAAGATGACCTCAAACTTCCATGTCAAAAGTTTTGGAGGTTTTGCTTTTGGAAGAAATCACAACTACAAAACAGGGGAAAGAACCTGACCCAAACAATGGAAAACCGCACCAGCTTCTTGCAACTTTATTTCCACAGGCAGAGGACTGCTGAGGCTCCTGCAATCCTGATGGCTTGGACTGTCAGAAACCACTTGGATTCCATTTTTGGAGGAGACAGTTGCTGTCCATAATCTGTGTTTTATTCACAGAAAGCTATCATGTCCTTTTTGCTTTGTAAAAATAGACTACAGTGGCATTCAACTGGAAAACAATGAGCTGCAAGGAGGATAAACAAATTATTTTTACCTAGTCCAGCTGAACAGCCAATATTGATTGAGGAAAATCAGTTTTCTAAAACAGATTTTATCTGTAAAGGATCCAAATTTTCCTAGATGTTTTAGAATTAATGTGAATCAAGCGAGTTGGAACTGTTTATCCAGAGCTCTCCAGTTGCAAAACTTTTCCTGCTGCTGAGAAGTTCTTGTAAAGATGAAATATCATTTTTCCTGACTTTAAAAGGACAGCAAAGCACTCAAACATCTCTCCCCCTCCCTCACACCGACAATCAATGGCATTTGATCTCGCTTACTGTTCATTCTAAGCCCAAACCACAAAACATAATATAGAAAATTACACTGGAATGGCAAAAAGACAGACACCTGGAGCTAATGAGAAAAGCTTCTCCTGCATTCCCAACAACTGTGGGGGAGGAAAAGAAATCACTTCAAATCATCCAGAGTGGGCATTACTTCATATAAAGGGATGGAATTAAGGTAAGGGAAATAGACGTAAGCCATTCTCAGGGATGAGAATGAAGAGGCTGGGAACAGTTTGTCCAGAAAAGGGTGGAGAACTAATTAAGACAGATGATTAGAATACACTTAGGGAAGGTCTGCAGCACCGTCCCATACGGCAGAGACACTCAAAGCCTTAA
The DNA here is from genome assembly GCF_009769465.1 of Tauraco erythrolophus. NCBI lineage: Eukaryota > Metazoa > Chordata > Aves > Musophagiformes > Musophagidae > Tauraco > Tauraco erythrolophus. Next base: position 21,098,680 of record NC_141477.1, read on the forward strand.
AGTGCAGCTCTGAAGTGTCTTAAATAGAGGTGATGGAAGGGAGTTTGTGCTGCCTGTTAGAGCAGTCACTGGTAAAGCCAGGCCCTTTAGATTGAGCTCGTATCTTACCCCATGCGTTTTGCCATCTCTGACTTCTGGGGGTCTAGGAATAGAGCCTGAAGAACACTAACAAGCAGCAAATCTGCTAGAAATGACAGGAAATGTCTTCCTTGGGTTTTGTGATTACCACCAGAAGATGAACAGAATCCAATTCACAGCTGATCTTTAGGCACCACTAAATCACCTGCGCAGCAGGGATAAGGCACCTCCTTTCACCTCCCAACCCTCCATTATGACATTCATGTTATTTCTGTTGATCTGGTAAGGCCATTTCAATTGGACACCACACCAGTAGTGTCAGCTAAGTAGGAACTGAAGACATTCACTCACTGTTTGATGATTAATTGCTGATTTTCCTTATTTCTGGGCTGAAATGATCTGAAATGAAAATCTAGCTAATCTAATGTTGCACAGAAAGCTGAGACTAGCCAGGTTCCCAACACATGACCACTGGCTAATCAAATATTTTAATATTCAAGTAAAAAATAGTTGTTAACAGAAGTTAATATTGAAGCGTTTTAATAAAATGCCAAGTCAGTAACAAAAAATACTCTTTTACTTCTATTGGTCTTAACGTCTCCTTATAGCATCTGCAACCAAAGCATCGCTGCATCTGTGCTAGTTCTCAAAAATCTGAAAGTGTATCTGATGACAAACGAGTAACTTTCTTCTGTAATGCCTCTGGGAGTTTAAGTGGCTCTCCCCAGTTAAATGAATTAAAAAAAATATTTTGGAAGGAGAGAATTTGCATCTGAAACTACACAGAGCTCCTCTTCAAAGCTCTACTTCTGAGGCTTTGCTATATGGAAAAGAATCTAGTACCTCTGAGAAGGAGGGACGCACAAAGAAGGAAGGCATTTGAGATATAGAAAAATCTGCTATGGAGAAAGATCTCCACAGATGCAGCAGGTAAGTTGTTAACACTGAAAAGCAACAGGGCTTGCCACTTGCCCTGTGGTAAATTTGGAGTAGTTCCACTAAAGCCAATGGAATTACAATGGCAAAAATCTGATCTACCAGATCAGGGCTGAGCCTGTAAACTCTTTTTTAACTTACGTAAATCATGAATGTAATATATTATTTACTATCAACTGTATAAATTATTGAAAAAGTACTTAAGTATAAAAGTGTGGCAAGTCTTTCAATGAAACTAAAAATGTGAAATGTGACATTAATCACCGGAGTAATTTTTTTTTACTAACAAAATAACACAATTTGGGAAGTAAAAAAAGAAAGAATGTTGCCACACTGAAAATGGAAATCTTTCCAGCATATGAATGTGAAATACCTATTTTGAGTTCTTACACTGAACGTAAAGAGAAACTTCCCTTGACCACAGCTCAAATTTGTGAGAGCTTCCCAGAAACCGTATTCTGAAACCATTAAGTGATGCTCTCAACTAAGTCCCTGGTCCTGATCACGATAAGGCCATTATGCCCATCTAACTGTGTTCAAGTTAGACATTTAATCAACAGCTGTCAGAGCAGGTAATTCTGTTTAAGAGACTTGAAAAACACTGAAATGAAATATCAGATGTAGTGCACCTAAGTTCTTGGGTTTTCTCCAGATGTCACCAGATCCAGTATTTAAAAAATAAAGGGGGAAACTTTCAAAGAACAAGTGTTACGGGTTTTTTATAATTTAGAACAAATTATAAATTAACCTGTCCATACTTTTGAGACATAATATACAAGAGCAAACAGCTAAGTGTTCTTTTATTACTCAGGTACTACATTTTTTTCCCAATAAAAATGTCTTTTAAAAATTTCTTGCTACTGTATCCCAGCTCAGATCCTGGTACAGCCTTTCAGATGAGGTATTCTACCATCTCTCCATCTGGGAGGTCCTGCCCCATGGGCTGAACAGCAGCTTTTCTTTCAAGAGTGCTGGAGTGGAAGAGTGGGCCATCTACATGATGAGGAAAAACAAGAGACAGATAATCAAAGTTGTAACTTCAACAAGGTTAGAAAAATGACGTTAACGTTTTAAAAGTCATCTGCTATCATTGGCCAAAGGACAGCTTACAACAACTTATTTCATTTTAAAAAATCCAATTCTTCATGCATGCTGCCAGACAAATAAAGATATTTTACCAAATTCCCTTTGGGTATCTCCCACTGACACACAACGGCATATAAAACTGGAGCGACTGCATTTAAACCAACGTAGTCAGTGTAGACTTCCACCACAAAAGCTGTTCCCCTGTCTCCCTCGACGCCCATTAAATAGCACAGCACGGGCAAGATGCACGGCAGCCCAGCCAAATGCACTCTTCCATAAAGAACAACATCACTGTAACGTGCCTGTAAGCAGAAGAGGCAAGGTTGTGTAATCTGCATGGATTTGGCAGAGCGGGCTGGAAAACGAGCAGCTCTTGCCAGCTTGGAGCTCTGTGGGAAGCAAACTCAGCTTCTGTGACAGTCACTGTCAACTGGATCTACTTGTGCCAACGCTGAAGTCGGCCCGACTGGGACAGTACCATAACGAGACAGCTTTATCAAGGCAGTTACCTTTCCTTCCTCTCCCTCCCCCTTATCTGAGTCCACTTGCCTTTGAATACCCACTAAAATGCAACAGCCAGTCTCTACAGCCCGTTTACAGATGCTTTTTAAACCCCACATGCTACTCACAATTTACTTCAGAGTAGACACTGACTCAGAGACTATCCCGGGATTTGCATATACCCGCTCCAATTCTTAAATCTCGCTATACTTCTCTACCCAGCGTGTCCAAGCTTATGCTACCACTCCTAAGGGTTTTTTTTACCTTCAGAGCACTTAAGACCCCTCAGAACATGGTCAAGCTTGCCTCTGAAACCCAGCTGTCCTCACAAAAACTAAACCCAGTTTTCCTGAATGGAAAAAAGGGACGGCAGGGCCTGCCCCACAGAGCAGAACTGACGGCGAGGCAGTGGCAGGGGACCCTCTGGGAGAGCAGCTGGGCTTTGTTACCTGTTTTGTCCGCACTGTAGGCCAGGCTGGTGCTGGGGAGTCGTCCTGGTGTGGGAGCTGCAGTGGAAGGTGCAGCTTTGCTTTGTTCGCTCCCCCGGTCAGTCTGGGTGCTGCAGTCTCTGCTGCCTGTTTTCGAGTGGGCTGACAGCAACGGCGTGGAAGGAAGGACCGGAGAGGGAGTGGAGGGGATGGATTCGGAGCGATATTCTGTTCCCAGCAGAACACCTTTGTGGAAAAAGGAAAGGAAATTTCACAATTCCCGAAAACTACCTGGTATCAGTTCTGCACCCCTCTGTAGTACTTGCTCGAGGATCCGGAAGGCGTTACGTGCTGCAGCAGACAGCACCCATTCACCTTTCTATAGCACCTTTCACCACTGAGCGCTGAAGTACCTGAAGGACAGCAGCATCCTCCTGCTGCTGCATGCAAAGATAGGCATGTGGGCGCTGACACCTCACCTCCCTGTCTCTGAGCATTCCCCACATCTCCTAGGTGTGGCCCATCTATGGCAGACTAAGTTTGCACACTCTGAAATCAGCTGCAACAGATTCTCCTTTACATTTCAGGATCTTTTAGTCTCATAGGGAGGGCCTTTGGGCCCAACTTCCCCCTAGGAAAAAAAAAACCTCATCTAAGATTTGCTTTGTTACAACTCTTTTTCTCTGAACAATGGTGTTGAGCCATTCCAGACAAAAATCACGTTAGTGCAGGCACAACACTACAGGATAGTAATCCTGATTAGTATCTCTGCTGCTGTTCAAGGAGACTTTACACCTTCAGACAGCTGGGACAACCCAGTGGAAAGCAAGCGGTTGGGAACTCTGGAAACTAGATCTTCAATATCCCTACAGTCAGGTACCAAACTGGGAAAAAAGGCTTACGTATTTCAATGACAGAGCCTGGACATTAGAAGTCACTATTTCCCAAAAACCATTAAAACAAGCAGCTGTCCCAAACGTGTCCCATCTCGCTTGCAGTCAGCTTTACTCACGCACGCCAGGCCAGCTGATCTGTCTGTCCACCACACCTTCTTCCTTCTGCTGTTCCTGCCTCCCCTCTTCAGCAGTGATTTGCATATCTGAATTGCTACTGTTATTTAGAAATTACCCAGGCTGCCTTTCCAGCTCTTGTCCTCCCTCTTCTCCTCCAGGATGGGAGTGCTGCTCAGCGTTGAGGAGTGGGACAGCAAGCCCGAGCCCGCGTTCGATATCGACATCAGCGACTTGGCGGGTCTCATGGAGGAGAGCTGCTCCGTCTTACCAGGCTCCTTCCGGGAGCGCTGCTGCAGCACTTTGATCATGGCATCCTTCTCAATGATCTGAGCGTGCAGAGTCTTGATCCTTTTGGAGAAGTACAAAGAAGAACAATGTAGTTGTAGTCCTGTCTCCTCGGACTGAGGCCTCAGCATCCCCGTGGCTGTGACTAGGACTCCCTCAGGCATTTGGGGAGGCAGAGAGAGGGTGCAAGTGAGCTTACTGCCCTGAATACTGGCTGCTCACTGGCCCACCAGAGCAGATCATACATGAGACTTCCTGTACACACGCATGAGAGAACAGCACTGAGATACCTCCCCACCTTTGGCTACTGGAAGCTGCTCTGAACATCCACGGAAGGGGCTCTGAGACAAAGCTGAGAGTTACGGGCAGGACACGAGACCAACAGAAAGACGAGGATTAACACACTTCAGGGAGTCTGCACTGGACCTAACTTCAGGGAAAAGAGTTGTGTGAGACTTAAGAGGTGGCTGGAGCCTGGGGTTTCATGATGTCCTGAAGAGAGAAGAGGAACGTGCTAGATGCAAAAGATCTAAGACAAGACTTTTTTGCATTAGCCCTTAGTATCAAGACAGGTTTTGGATTGCTATGTAGATACTTCCTTGACCAAACGAGCGTCTGGCATCCTATATCATTGCTATGGGTGAAGACACAAGAATTTCTGGTTCTGAGGCGTCTACCCAGACAATTAATTTTAAACCCCTGTCCTAAAGAAGCCAGATAGGACCAAACTGCATTTTACCTTCCCTCCATGTCAAGACACCTTCTGTTGGCAAGCAGGATCTCTTCCTCCTCCTTCTGAATGCGAGCTTCCAGAGAGGTGTCGTAGCTAGGGTTGGGCGAGTGGTTGATCACTGTCGTGTCCCTGAGAACAAGCAGTAGAGCAGATGAAGGTTCAGCTAAGTTTGCTGCTTTCCTCCTAGCAGCACAAAATTATTGGTCAAAAGTAACAAACAAGAATATTCACTCTTTTTTTTTGAGCTTAGGCTGCCTCAGTGTCTTCCAAAAATCCCACTCCCAGTCCTAATTAAAGAAGGATTACAAAAATATGGAAATCATTGTAACAATATTCCATCTACTGTCCATCCCAGGCCAGTCTATAATCTAACTGATTCACTGTACTGTTGTAAACTCTGATCAATGAGGCAAATTCAAGGACAAGGGGAGGGGGAAGGATGGTATAGAACACTAGGTGTTTTCTTCAATTGAAACAGCCCAAACTTCGCATCAGATATAAAGCTTTTTCCCTTTCCCTTCCAACAGCATCATGCAGGGAATCTGAGTATCAAAGGGAACTAGGCATGGAAATTTCTTTAGCAATCCTAAGCAGCTCGGTCCAAAAAACTTGAAGTGGGCTGAAAACCATTTCAGACTGTTTCCACATAGTGCCTGATGTTAACACTGCGATCGTTGTTGAGTCCACTAACCAAAACATGAGTATTCCGTTCGACTGGGTGCTGTTCGGGCAGAACAAAGTCACTGTGCTACGCTCTGTATCGCTGTACAACTCGTAACAGTAAGAGCATGTTACTGACACAGCTATGCGTTAACACAATTAGAACAAAACAAACACAAGAAAACATAGAGTTACCAAGAACTCCAATTCATTGTAACATGAAATCTGTTCTCTCAGACCCAGCAGGTCTAAGAACTGTCGGGTACATGTACCTCTAACTCTGCAAAAGTTCAGATCAGGAACAGCAAAGCACCAATGTCAAGGGCACAAGAAGGTCATCCATCAAAGAAACCTGACCTGACCCAGATTCCTGCCTGTGCTGTAAAGCATCCTTCCTGCAACCTCAGCTTCCCAAGGGATGCTATTTTCCACTATCAAAGAAAAGGGAAAGAAATTTGTGCAAGTGTAGACAAGGTTGCCACTGGAATTAGTGGAATCCCTCACAGGATCTGAAGGCGATACTAGAGATGCCAACTGCATGCTAACGTGCAGAAGTATTGATGCTAATGGAATACTCTTTCGGGGGAGAAGCAGCTAGAAGGAAATGGAAGAATAGAGGTTGGCTCTTTCCTCACTGGAAAGCATTCTTGTTCATTTAACAAAACCTGAACAGGCCTAACACATCCCCTGTCATTCCATGACAAACAGTAGACCAGACCTCTATTTATCAGCACACCCTGAAAATATAACACAGTCTTTAAGGACAAGCAGCAGTAAGAGCCTTCACAGAATGTCTGGGGAGGCGGACAACAGTGCACGAGAAGCATCAATATCCTAAAATAACAGCCTGCTTCTGGAGCAAGATAAGATAAGTCTTTAAACGCTAACACGGCAGATCTACAACTTCACCCCTGTAATTCCAGTATGGTCTTACGAGCCAGGAAGCAAGTTGTGATAACAAGCCTATTTGAATCTGATTTATGAAACAATCTAAAATAAATCTGCTGTCAAGAACTAGCAGCTAGTGAGCAATGAAATTATACGTAAGCAATGCCTAATGCTAAAGTGTTGCACTTCAATAACAGCTCTTGTTTACCAGCTGGCTGAGGCACTCGGGCCCATTGACAGCCATAACGAGTGTATCTGTATAGTTGTCTTGGAATGCAAGCTTCTTACCAAATTTCAGACACCCTTCCCTTCCCACCCCCACAAGCAATGCTCTCCAGACACAGCAGAATGTTTTGAGCTGAATTTCCTCGTATATGTTGCTGGTTAGTAACCATGTTGAGGACAATACCACAAAGTAATTTGCAAAAACATTCTGGAAAACAAGTAAGCCATTCAGGGTGAACCATGTGAATCACCAAGCTTACCCCATCTCACATGACTTCAGCGAGGACTGATTCCTGTTTAAAAACATAAAACCCCAAAACATTCCTCTTATATGTATTTTTGAATCAACAGCTTCTAGGAATGGCTCAGAACAATTCTTGTCTGGAAAACGGCTCCTGCATGTGGGGGAATCTTCCCCTGGAAAAAAAGTTTCTAATTGTTGGCAACTGCACAGCTCCCAGGAAAAGCAGCCAAGCTCCACTTGTATGCAGAAGGCTGAGAAGCCGTTCAGACCGCAGGAGAGGTATCATGGGAGGGTGGTATGACAACATTCCTTGGTGGGAAATATGACATTCAACTGGAAAAAGAAAATAATCCCTGTACTATGAAAAGTCTCATTTACCTCTGAGCAGCCACAGTTGCAGCTGCATCCAAAGCAAACTGTCTCATCACACTCTCCTCCAGGTATTTCTGTTCCCATTTGGTCATGTCAGCTTCCAGAGCAAGAATCCTCTCTTCCTTCTCACGCAGGAGCTCCATAAGCGCCGTGGCGTTGTACTCCGAGACGCTGGCAGCCTGAGATGTACCCTGACGCTAATTTTCCAAAGAAGAAAAAAAAAAAAGTCTCAGGATACATCTGTAAGACTCAGGGTTGGTTTGTTTGCTTTTTGTCTAAAGGACAGAGCCTGGTCCAGAGCAGCACTGGCTTGATGCGAGACCGCCCTAGAGTGAAACGCAGTGGCCTGTGTCCTGTTGGGCAGACTAGGTGATGGTGACAGTTTCGTTTAGAGCTCAGTCTGAAACATCTGCAGGGCCAGTTCAGCCTCACTCTGCCAAAATCAGGGAACAAGCTCATATAACATAAGAAAGGCTCTTTCTGCTTTTCAAATGTTGAAGCTCAAAAGTCATAAAACGCCAAGCACTGCTCCCAAGAAAGACAGCTCAACACACAGCACCCATGCTACAGTGCTTCCTGGTGACATTCCAGAGCTGGTCGATACTAACAAGCAAGTATCTGAGATGGAAAATACTCCTCCTAAGGCCTTTTTCCATGTGCAAAGCTCCACATGTGCCTCTGAAAGCTGGATCATGCTATTCAGGTCTGATGTCTACAGCCCATCTACAACACCTAAAGTAACACAGACTCACATCCAACAGTGTTCCAGCAAAACACTAACAAGTATGCAAGAGTTACCAGGCCTTGAAAAAAATACATCCAAAATATTTTCAAATGATTTGGTTATTAAATCAATATGATCAGTGTATACCTGTGGATAAGTAGCTGGAGACCAAAAATAATTCAGTTCTAAGCAAGATTTGGAAGACAGGCAGTGTTCCTTTTCAAAACAACACAGAGTGGAGATTTGCTGAGCTAATAGTTCAAGGGATAAAATGCATAGTTTTATACAGAAATCTCATCAGGGACTGGCAGGATATTTGAGTTATTTTTTTTTTTTTTAATAGTTTAAAAGAAAATAAATTAGGGCAGACAAGCTATTTTATGTTCAGCTCATGATTCTTAACCATGATAAGAAAGCTATTTTTTCATGTTGACTTAAGACCAATGTCAAAAATTGTGGGGTTCAGAGTACCTCATCTTCCAAAGGTAACACAGAAAATGTTTATCAAATTGCTAAAAATCCTAAAACCAATACAAAAGTACGAGTAAGACTTAAATATCCATTCCTATGCAGAGGTGGAAGTCAGAGGATAAACATCACCTGAAACTAAATGTGATTTAGAACACAGGCCTGCACCCTATCTCCAGCAAAATTTAATAACCTGACAGTTCACCTATGTTTGACGTAGGTTGAACTAAAACTAAAACTTCACCTCCAATTCATAACACCACTGCACAATCTACTTCTCATTCTTTCTTTTCACTGAAAAAGACTCACGTTACAATCGTAGAAACACACTCTACGTGAAGCTCCTGACTGTCTCCATCAACTGCATTTATAGAATTGGTTTTGCTGGTTTGGTTTGGTTTTTCTTTTTTAAAGGCAAAAGCTTGTTGAAAGGCCTCTTTTCAGGCCAGTTGTTAATGAATTTTATATAAAATCTCGAACTGTGAACAATATTTTTCAAATACTATAAAAGTAAATATAACCACATTACTTAAAGATATAACACCACCTAGTTACATGGCTATGTCTGAGTCTTGTCACGTGGTGGATCCCCTAGTGATCTCTTATCTGAATTTTAAATCAAGTAAAAAGAACACAACGCCCAGCAAATCCATGATTATAGCTACAAAAAAAACCCCAAATTTGCTCATTTTACAAGATGGAAAAAAACACTGCCCTTCTTTTACGTGTGGTGTAGAGAATGGTGTATGATCCTACAAGAAACCTAGTATGGCACAGGGAAACAATGGGTACCTGCTGCATCCGGAGAGATTCCAGTTCTCTCTCCAGCCGGGTCCGCAGCCTATGTTCCAGCTGTTCCCGTTTCTCACACGCTGCCTGCAGCTGAACCAAGGCCTGCTGCATCTTCTCCACCTTCTCAACATAGACCTGCTTCTTTTTGAGCTGAAACAAAGGAAGAAAACGCAACATCAGTGAAATTATGAGAACAAGGGAGTGAACTTCTGGCTTTGTACACATTGCAGAGCACAGAAACACCAGCGAGGAAGAACATGTCCAGATGACTGCTGTCAGAGTGACTCGAACTCCTGCTCTGGGCTCAACACTCAGGATGTTACAGGTCCTTCCCATCTCTGCTTTCCTGTATATTTGTTCTTTTTGTTCTCAGGGAACCCATGGAAATGACGGGGAAACGGAGGTAATTATCTGTTGCAAGTGACTGAGAGTAGCAATGGGCTAGAAAGGGCACCTGGGTCCATAATAGAGAGTGTTTAAGTGACTTGACATATGTTACCCAGGTAACTGTAGCAAAGACAGGGATTAGAGCTGGTTCACAAGTTGGGAACACTTTTCAGCGCAACACTGAAAATTGCTTGCAGTGTTTTTATGAAATTAAGCAGAAACTGAATCAAAACCTGCAGGATCCTATTCCAGTCCCATAACAATAAAACAATGGATAGGATCAGAGCACACACCAGACATGGCCTGTGCTCTCTCCTCACTGCAGCCAGGTTTGTTCTAGCAGTCTGGACATTCATCTCGGACATCTTGGCCCAGTGTGACCCAAGAGGTCCTGCTCCATTCCTTGACCCTGGCCTTCCGTCCTCCTCCATCGCTCATCCTGCAAGCCGAGCTGCTACCCTGCATCACGATAAGCAACGAAAACTACCAAGTTGAGACCCCCGGTAACTATCTTAGCAAGGTTAATCCATGGATCAGGCAGAATAAAACCAACCTAAAATATCAATCAAAAAATCATACTAAAACACACCCAGGGCCCAGCTCTACTAATATATAGAGTTCCGCACACCTACGGATGTAACATTCTGTTAAGAAAAAGACTAACAACCACAATTTGCTGGCCTTCTGCGGCAAATCTGGGGCATTACTTTTTAGCTATGATTGTCATCAACCCTGAAATACAAAAATAGCAGGAAGAAGGCAATTTTTCCCAACAGCCAGAGCCAAAGCCTAAAGACGCACCACGATGCAAAACACAGACTGCCTTATGCGAGTTCAAAGAGCTACTCTACAGCCTCATGGAAGAAAAGTCCACTGAGGGATATCGAAGACAAAAGACACCAGTTTTGGCTCAGGAAGTCCTTCTTGGAAGCAGAAAGTATTCTGGGAAAGTATTGCTGTTTGTTGGCCCCATTCTGATAGTGTTTCCTAGGAATCTGCTGCAAGTTTTGGCGGAGGCAGGATGCTAAGCTTGCTGAGCTTTGATCTGACCAACAGGAGCCGTTCTTACATCACACCTTCCTTCTAAAAAGGTCTTATCGTGTGTTTCTTCAAAATTTTCCCTTTTCACACTCCTGTTCCTTGAGGCAATCCAGAGACTGCAATGTGAATAGCAGAGAGAGAAAACTCTCCAAACACTATTAATCCCAGACATGGTATCCTTTTCTTCTCTTCAAGAAGTCAGCAGGCATCTAATCTCACAGCATGAATGTTGCTGCCCTAGAGGATTTTCCCCAAACAAGTATTTTATAATAAAAGTTACAATAAATAGTGAGTAATCCAGCCAAAGGCCTCCTCACCAGCGCATGTACAGTAGAAAGGTATTTTTATTCTTTGACTGCTCAAGATTTCAAGCTTGTTTGGAATGGGAGGGACAAGAACATTTTAATACTACTTAATATTCCACTGCTGCTCCGCAGAAAATCAATAAAAATGTTATACTTAATAGATCTTTTTATACCAGATCATAGTGCTTAATAACACTGATTTAAGCTTTCTCAGACTCCAATAAAGTGTATATTAATGCGCTAGTTTTACATTTAGATCGACAACAGCTCACAGTAGTTCCGTAACTAGCCAAAAATGATGAATTATGAGTCAGCAGAACCTAGAAATGGAGAGCACTCAGTATCCTGGTTTGCATATGAGCTTACTGACCTGGACAAGAGCAAGGAACGACCTAATAAACTCGCTAACAGTGAAATATCATGCATTGAGCTGAATAATAATCTCTTGAAAATCAGCTCCCCTCCCCAATTCTTCAGTATAAAAAACTAAGGAAGGAAGGATGGATTTTGGTCTCTTATTACCTACCACAAAGCTTTAAAATTTCTGAGAAGTTTTTTAACACCCAGGTAAAATTCTCCTTGCAGAAGGTAGCCGCCAACAACATTTTACTAGTTTCATAATTAGCAAACCTGAGTATGCGTATGTGTGGATTAATGTTTTGGCCTCCATTCAAAGAATACCAAGAGAGCAGCCAAAAAAGAATTAGGACACAGAAATTCCACTGAAACGTTCACTTTGAAAGTGCTCCCATCAGCCGAACCTGCAGGTGAAACGTTGCAACACAAGTTGTTGCCCAACTTACCAGCACTGCCTGCACATGCCTAACTCATGCACCAGACCTAAAGTACAGGCATGGCTTGTTCAGTGGCTTTTCATAAAGACAACTTTTTTTTCCCTCTTCACAAAACACACTTCATCTTCCAGCATCAGGAAGAATTAGGAATGTTAGAAAATCTGGGGTTTGCATCTGTATTTTTTTAAATGGTTTAAAACCAGAATTAATTCAGGAATCTCTCAAATAATTTCCAGGGTTTTTGAACATAGATGTTCAGTAAGCTTTAAGGGCACGTAGGTGCTCCAGACAGCTTTCCTAACGTGTCTTTTGACACAATTGTCCTTTATAGATGAGACTGTTTCATTTCATGCACTCACTGCACTCAGTCAACCCACTGCACATTCTTGCGGTGTCATTCACTTCCAGCTCTGCCACCTCTGCTACTGCGAGTATTTGTGAGGAACAATTTACCTTTCTGTGAACCAGCATTCTCCAGGAGTGGTAGTAATGTAGTCTAATTTTTATGATTTTTTTTAAATCTCTCTGACTTGATCGGTCCTCTCAATGTCAAGAGGACCAAGAATAATTCTTCCAAGCACAGAGGGATTTCATCACCATAAACTGAGAGTATGATCGTGTTTTCCCAAGACAGGAATTGGAAACAGTTTCCTGATTATTGCCAGGGTGCTACAGACGCAAGCGAGATGGGAGGAAGAAAAAAAGGCAGCATGCTGAGGCTTGTTCTTGGTCATTTGCCATGGATTCCCCACCCTCTCTCTTCCAGCAAAGAACCAAAACTGGCTGCTCAGTGCCAAGGGCCACAGTAACATCTACCATGGGGGAGATGGCATCAAAGGACGCTGGAATTCTCTCCTCTGCAACAAGTCTTTCAGGGAACACGTGCTCTAGATAAGAGTTCATTCCTGAAGCTTTACAAGGATGCAGTCACTCCCTTCGGTATATAATTTGAAATAAATTTGGCAAGACAGTAATTTTCCTTTTGATGGTACTGCATTTAACTAAACAGCAAGCTCATGCTCACATAATGTATTGTAACTGGTTTGCCTTGAAGGGTGCTCTGAAAATGCAGAGCATTTTACTCATAATAATATCTTTATACTAACACCTCTGTAAGACGGTAAGATCTCAAATAACCTCAGTGCATGTCTGGAAGCACAGCAGAGCACTTCAGCACGACTGTATCCCTTCCCAGCACTTCCTGCAGCACATGGCACGACTTCACTCGTGTGCATATCTTCTCCAGGTCAATCCTTGACTGCTTTGGAAAACGTTCTAACCAGGTATTGGGGTCAGACTTTAACTCTCTCAACAAGATTTTCTAATTAAACCATTTTCAACAAGGGCACTCACTCTCCAGTTCACATCCACTATGATGTTTAGGTAAATTCTGCAACAGGACGGAGGACAAGAAAAACAAAGAAGTAAAGGACTGGCTTTGGACTCTGCAAATTCTAGTACACAAAAGCGCGCACTGATGCAGGGAATACCCCTGAAAGATTCCCTGGCCTCCTGATCAAGTATTTCTGTCTTCATTTTATTTCCTCTATCCCTTGTCAAGACAGCTTTCTGCAGCTGAAAGCCAACTGGGAGAAGCAGGATATGCTTAGGATTCAGAGGCTTCACTGCTCACAAGAGCCTGGCTGACCTGAAGAGCTCTCTGTTTCCAAGTTAGTCAGAAAGATTTACTGCCTAAAAACGTCTGCACACTGATATGCCCGAACTGCAGGGCTTCCAGCAATGGAAAATGAATCACCCACTCTAAACATACAGGAATTAAAGGATCAGGCAAATTCACTAAACCTAGAAAACTGAAACTAGTTCTCAGAATCTTTTTGCAGAAGAAAAAACCTCCTAAGACAACGTAATGCCGGGTGCCAGGCAACCTGCAGGCTTCTCTGCTACAGAGAGCATTTGCATGGTCTAAAATCAATGGCCAAGGACAAAGTGTTCCTGTCAGAAATAGGGACATTTGGTTATTACTACAACCACCCAGCAAAAAAGGGATTAACATTCTAAAAGCCAAAGAAATCCTGCTCCTTCATTTGATTTAGGCTTCTCAAGAAAGTCTTCAACAAACCACGCAATCTCTTTCAGGGATCCCACGTCCTTGCAGAAGAAAGCCTCTGAAGAGGGCATGGAGGTTTCATGCACGCAGCACAGGGAACCGGGCACACAGGAATGAGGAATTTTCACTGTCAAGTCACTAGAAGCAAGGGAGGCAGAGGCTGTAACATCCTCCAGGCTGGAGCTGCCTCTGCAGGACAAACGCAGCCCTGGACATAGCAGGTGAGGGGGAAGGAAGGATGTTCTTTTGTAAAGAGATTCATCGCTTCCAGATGGGTTAGTCAGCAAAGAGTTTTTTCTGGGGAAGAAGAGAAAACTTCCTGCATAGCTAGCAATGATTCAGAAACCCTCCCAGGCATTTTGACAAACCCAGCCATTACCATCCTCATCTTGGACAGCTCCTATTTCAGCAAATTGGTAACACTCGTCAGCATCTGCTTGTCTCCCACCCACTATTTCTGATGTCTTCAAAGTCCTTTGTTTAATATATTCAGGGCGTTTTCATTACATTCTGGGTTTATCCTAAAGCTGAATCCATTCAGATGCAGCTGAAAATGTGTTTCCCCACAAGAATTTGCCTGCTATGGCAGAAATGTAGCAAAAAAAAAAAAGACAGCAAGCACGTTTAAACCACCTCTCCCTCTTGCAGTTGGAATATATTCCTCCAGGATGCCTTTGAACCCTCAGTTTGTTTGAATTCAAGCCCAATAAGGCACCACTGGCCTCAGCAAGAACTCATGCTGAAGCAATTTGGTAACACTATCCTCTTGCTAGGGAATAGTGTTTGTTGCATGGGAATGTCATAATGTTGCTTCTCCGTTTGTTTGTGTTAAAATAAGTTGCAACTCTCAAAGCCACCTCTGGAAAATTACTAACAGGCAGAATATGATCAGCAGCAACACAGCAATAAAAAGCCAGTTCTGTGTTGTTACAAGAATTCAGGTTGTTAAAGACACACATGCATGCTCGTTACGGGGAAGAGATGGAGTTTTCTCTCCTCTCCACTCTACGCACCCAAGAACGATAAGCCATCCAAAAAGCGTCCCCTCTACAAGCAACTCTGCCCCAAAAGGAGTAGTTCTGTTGCTTTAAAAGTCTAAGCATTTAAGTGAGACAAAGCTGTGGAGACTAGGAATATCTTTTTATAGACCCAGGGAAGTGACTGGAAAAAAACAGACAAGCCTTCAAGCACACAAACTCTCCTTTGGGTCTCTTCCCTACAAGCCAGAGCTCTGTTCTGAAAGTATCTCAGATACAGCACATAAAGTACAATAGATGTCATGTGGAAGTGAACGTTCCTACACTTCCCCACAGACAGAACCCTCAGTGTTATCAGAAATAGTGTGCTATTTCTCTCCACAATAGCTGGGTGGGAAATGAATATAGTATCTTAGCTCTGGTGTCTGGTTTATGTTGACTTCTGATGGCTGAAAGATCTTACAGCTTCTAAATAAAAGCCACTTTTAGAAAAGATATTCTATTCAAACTTCTTCTCTGCCTCTAGTTCCCAATTTGCACCCATCAGAGAGGATGTCCGGCTTCTCTTTCCATTCCAAGGTGTGTGCATGAGGATGATGAAGAGTAGGTATTTATATCTTCTTAGTGGTAGTCACTATTTTTCAAAGCTGTCTCCTTGAGACACTCATTAAAACAGTGGCTCCTAAAGTGGTGGAGCAAAGGAGAACAAGTTACACTACTATAAAAAAACCCCACAAACTTTTTTTAAGTTGAAGTGTGGTCTTCCATGGTATGAATTAACCAGGGTAAGCAGAAATGACCAAGTTCAATGAAAGTTTGGAAATCCTTTTTTTTTTTTTTTCCAAGTGTAAAAGTAACAGCAATTGTACCCTCTACATCTAGCAGTTGTGGTTAGATAAAGTATTTGGCATGAAACTCTCTCCTGCAAGATGATCTGAGGGCTGGAACACCTCTGCTATGGAGACAGGCTGAGAGAGTTGGGGCTGTTCAGCCTGGAGAAGAGAAGGCTCCGGGGTGATCTTATAGCAGCCTTCCAGTACTTAAAGGGGGCCTACAGGAAAGCTGGAGAGGGACTTTTTACAAAGGTGTGTAGTGATAGGACAAGGGGAAATGTCTTTAAACTGAAAGAGGGGAGATTTTGATTAGATACAAGGAAGAAATTTTTCACTCAAAGGGTGGTGAGGCACTGGAACAGGTTGCCCAGAGAAGTTGTAGATGCCCCATCCCTGGAAGTGTTCAAGGCCAGGGTGGATGAGGCTTTGGGCAACCTGGTGTAGTGGAGGGTGTCCCTGCCCAAGGCAGAGGGGTTGGAACTAGATGATCTTTGAGGTCCCTTCCAACCCAAAGCATTCTGTGATTCTATGATTACAAGCCTGGTAAGGACTCACAATAAGCCAGCCTCTACCCGGAGTCTCAGGCTGGTCAGGATGGTCCTTTCTGCCAACCCAGCAATTCTGCCTTTGGCCCAGAGTGGAGCAAAGTTTAACCATCTGCCCTGTTTGCCAAAGGCTCTCAAGATGTACGCTGGCAGATGCTGGCGAAAGCACAGTAACACAACTGGTTTAAAAGCTCACACACGCAGGCCATCTGTGACCATCTACCAGCTACTCACCTACTGCACACTGCAGCCATTCCAATGTTTACATCAAAATTCAGACCATCATGGCAACCCATGCTCCAAAACGAGAATTTTTCATTGCTTTAGTCGCAAATGTTATCACAAACAATTTCTGACTGTGATATATGTTATTAAGCGAACATGCATTTTACCTCAGAAGTATTCAATTTATCTCAAATTTATTGCATGTGATAAAAATAATCTGAACTTCAAAAAACAGACTAGAACTTCACCAGAAAAAATGTTAATAAGCATATTATGCATAATTGTGGAACATCTACTAAAGGGAAGAATGAAAATGGAGAAGTGAAAATAAGGGTTAACTACTAGGTATCTTCATGTATAGCAGAGAAGTAGTAAAGTTTAAATATTACCTACAAAACATACACATACTTAGCAAGTCTGTTCGTAGACATATTTAAGTATGTTTTAAATACCCATGATCCCTCATCCTTTTTAGCACTTCGCAGAAATAAACTCCACTCTATCTAAAACTTTAATGGCAGCTTGTTCTAAATTTGAAGAGTCATTTCACCCCTGCTAACAGACCAGAGAAAGTATTCTGTGAAAACCTACTTTTGCTTCCAACTGCTTCACGCTATACTTCAGTATCTCCAAGATCATTCCTTTCTCCAGCACATTTAGCATCCCTTTTTCTCTTCCTTCCCTCTAACTTGGATACTAAAATGCAATATATGTAAAATGTCTCAAAGCTCTATTGAAGTAGACAAGTATCTTCATTTTACAGATGGGTGGTTTTGCCCAAACTGGCAATTCAGGCACAGGATTTTTAAAAGAATCTGGAAGTTCCAATTCTGACGCAACATTTAAATTCAGCTATAGTGATATATGGTTTATAGTTCTCATTAGAAAAGAAATATTCTTTTAATAAAGGATCTGGTGAATATAAGGCAGGGTAACTCCGCTTAATAGGAAGTCAAAACGGAAGGAGGGGGGTGAGGAAAGCTGAAAACTTACATTACAGGATGCAACAACTGAAATATGCACACCCCCCTCAGGCCCTGAGCCAGAGTAGCTGCCAAACCTTAGCGTAAGAAACTCCACCCTCTTCTGCAGGACTAGTTTGGAAATTCCTGACAATTACAGGGACTAGTAACTCAGATGAAGCTGGCAGGAATAAAAGAAATAATTGACAAATTGCTCGTATATTTTGGTCGCTGAACGTCACTAACTCAGGCTGACATTTACAGTCCCTTCTAAACGGCGCCCTGAGCAGTGAGCAGCGTGCTTGGCTGTCTTTCGGAAAGTTACCAAACAGCTCGGGGATTTGAGAAGTTCCCACAATTTAATACTAATGAGGCAACAAATGCTTTGTAATCCTAAGTATTTCATTAAAAAGTGATTTGGGAAACCTGCAAAAATTACTCGTTACTCCTTCTGTTTCCTCTTATTCCCTCTCATCTCTAGGAAAAAGCAGAGTTAATTCCTGCTCCCTCACTGAGACGCTTCCATATTTATCTACAACAGGAAGGGTGGCACTTCCTGCGCACCCTGGGACTCGAGCAAAGGTTGGATGCAAATGACCACAAGCCCTCATGCAATCGAGACCAGGGCATTTCCCTCCACATCAGCATGTGTGTTTTTTCAGCTATCATGCAAGCTAGCCCAGGGTTACTTACCTATGTTACTATTTTACCTAGGCAGAAATACTTTGCAATAGCTCCGAACCCAATGGAGAGGGACAAAGGTAGGAGACATTCTCGCAGAAACAAGGTGAGAAGAGAAACAGGGTTGGGTAAACCACGAGGGGCCTGGAAAGCAAAGAGGAACTACCTGAATTTGATGTGGTGGAGAAAGGAAAGCGAGGTGGAGCACTGGGGGGAAAGGCTAATAAGGTACGATGGCAGGTAACCCTGCAACAACATCCTGAATGAGCAGAACGGATCCAGGAGGGGATGGATTGAAGGATGGATGGAGGGCTTCCATGAAGCTGAGGAGATTAAAAAAAGGGTACTGCAAGGGGCAAAAATAAAGGACATCAGGGAAAGAAACAAAGGAAGGTTCAGAGGAAGGACTATGGAGGCAAATATACAGCTTAGAGAAGAGCAGGCTAAAATTAAGAAGGCAGCTGCATCTGTACCTGGGAGAGGAGGAAGGCAGGCATGATAAGATAGGAGGATGTTCACTTTGTATTTGGTCATTCCTCCTCTCTTGGCACAATGGGATCCTGAAGGGAGAGAAGAGTAGAAGGAGACCAGGGAGGGTTTGAAGAATGTCTCTGAAGACAGCAAGATGCAGGTGGATGTAGGCACTGTGCTCAACTGAGGGTGATGGTGAGCAGCAGTAGGCAGGAAGATGGCAGAACTGAAGGAGGAGAAAACAAATCTGCAGTGGAGGAAGTGTGCTTGGTCATGAGACTTCCTCCAGAGGCTCTCTGTGGAGGAAGAGTAGGAGTAAAGGAAGCAGAGGCTGGGAGTGGGAAATGGAGCCTTTGAGACGGAAAGGAGTAGGCAGGAGGAAAGAGGACGGACACTATGACGCAGAAGGGCAGCGAGGTGAGAGCCGTGTGTGAGTGGCAGGGACAAGGCCACCAAAGAAACTGCTGTGAAAGCTGCCTGGCTAAGCAGCTCAACTGCATTACCCGCTCTTGGGAGGAAAGGGAGAGAAAACGACCGAGGTCATGCCCAGCTTACTAGGAATGCTGGGCACACACAGTGATCTGCACTGTGCACCACGATAACCTGGTGTAAGTGGAACACCTGGCAAGGGGACAAGCTGCGTTTGTTTGATGTTAGTTAAAGGTCCATCCAGCTCTGAATTTCTGCCAAGTTCAGAAGGTTGCCAGGGCTGGGATTTCAGTTCCAGCCCGCGTTTGTCAATTGAAACAAAAAGAAAATGGAACATGGCCGCTTAGACGAAAGCACTTCCAAGGAAATAGAGATTTGTGGCTTATCTGTGCACAGTTCAGTGGTTTAGCTAACCAACACAAAGCTAAGCCGATAGAAACGGCTTTCAAGCAAGCAGATTTCCTTATAATTTGCTCAAGACAAACTCATTCCCACAGTCACTTCTACTGGAACCCAAGATACCCTAATTTCTCTCTCCCAGCATCCTTACCTCCTCCTCCAGTTTCACCACCTTGGCCTGAGCATTGTTCAAGGCCTGGTCTCGGATCTCGATGTGTCTGCGTTGGTCCTCGTTAGTGGAGCGTGCAGCAGCCAGTTCTATTTCCAGTTTCTCTTTTTCCCGCTGTGTTTCCTTGTCTATCAAAACAAAGTGAGAGTTATCAATGGACAGCACTCATCTCTACTCAGCTTTCAGGAGTCCTTCGCTCCAGAGGTGAAGGAGAGACTGTACTGGAACTTCTCACAAGACAGAATGCAAATCTAGTGCTAAGAGGGAAAAAAAAAGTACATGGTTTTCAAGGAAGAGAAGGACTTGTAACCCTGACAAACAAGCATGGTACCTTCAAGTAACAATGTGCCACAGCGCTGGCGAGAAGGAACAGAAGGTGCATCACTCAGTACAGTTAGGTAATTTGCTCTGAATATGCAGATGGTTAGTGAAACTTGGCACCTCTTTACCTCTGAGCTTTCAATGGTGGAAAACAAACTGGGTGATTTTAATATTCCAGGCTGGGGAGAGGAGATGAGAGACTTCTGTGCCTGAAAAACTTGTGCTCCTCTTTTTCACACTGACCCCACAAACAGGAAGGCTGTTCTGCCTGGGGCAGCTGTCCTCCCTTTCAAAGTAACACCCAGATGTCCCACTTTGCTGGCAGTACCATCAGAGGAGTCAGAAAACAAGTGAGCGATGAGAACTGCTCAGTCTTCTTCTAATGCCCTTAAAAACGACCTCCAGGGCCAGAACTGAGGCACACACATCTGTTCTGTCACTGCTCACAGTAGACCTGCAGTTCAAGAAAGCCTTCTGCCCGGCACCGTGAGTTCATGTCTGATGCTTTAAAGTCACCTCAAGCACAGCAGAAAGCTCTCCAGAAAGAGCTGGACCTAGTGGGAGCAGCTATGCTGTGTGTTTCAGGAAAAGGGCAACTGCCTTCATAAAAAAATAAATAGGATAAAATAATTGGGGACTGAAGAAATTATTACACAGGGGTGTAAAGCGAAGCTACAGCACAGAGCTGATGTCCTCTGTGTATGTTGTCATTCCCAGCTCAAGTCAACCAGCTACAATGATAACATTAATGCACTTGCTGGATACATAACCACAGAATACTCCCCAGAGTGATCTACACCCAGCACTGATGACACCAGAGAAACTGCATTCCGGAAACCAATATCCCACGACAAAGGAATGAGGACAAGGAGTGGAAGGCCTGAAAAACAGGAACTAGATCCTGGGTGTTAGGACAGACTGCATATGGAGTACACAGGCCCGTTTGTGCAAGCATGTGCATAACTACATTTACAGGACCACAATTATTCCCTTTCTTCTGCCAGCAGAGAGCCAGGAGCAAAGCTTTAGCAACATGGAGTAGCTAAAGATTCCCTTCTGCTAGGGAATCAACGCAGCCCACACACAGGTTGCAAAACAAACCTGTCCACCAACAGCACCCAGAACTCTGCAGAGCAAAACCCTGACTGCAACTCTGAGCTAGCCTGTGACATAGACACAAGGACAAAGGCTAAGGTGACCACTTGCCTATTCTTCTCCTCATCTCTCCCATCCCAGGATGTCTCCTCCACCCAGGAAATGAGTTGCTCACAGTCTCAGCATGCTAAATCGTATTGCAGAAAACGGGCAGAGATGAGACAGGGTGGCATTACGCCAGCAGGTCTCAATCAGTGCCAGCAGTCTGTTTGTTAATCCGTAAGTGCGTGCAGTGAGGCTTTTGGAGGTTTTGTTCCAAACTTTTCCCCAAATGAGTACTGCTTCACTTGACAAGTGCCCACGGCACTCCCAGAAACACTGGGACTGATAAAATGCAGCACTATGGTTTCCATGCTCATCCAAAAGGAGAAATGGAATGTAAGGCCTCAGAGCTCTGGCCTTCCCTTCTCTTCGGGTGAACCTGTGAACCTCAAAGTCCACCCAACCAGTCTGAGTGCGAGCGTAAACTCACAGACTTTCCACTACCACCAGGAGTTCTGAATCCATGTCGTGACAGCCATCTGCTTGCAACGTAAGCCACAAGGAATAAGCTCAAGACAACACAAGAGAGGGATACCAGCATTTGTCAGAGGAGAAGCAGCGTGTGTTACACCACAGAAAAACTCTATTTTGCAATTTTGTTGCATTACCTTTTTATATAACAATTGGAGAAAAGTGAGCATTGTCAGAAGGGTGGAGTACACCACGGGATGAGAGAAAAGTTGGCTCGTCGCCGTCGGCCTCAAGACATTTCAGTACAAAGGAAAAGCAGCATTTCACATCCATCATTTTGGTTTGCCTTGTGATAAATCCACTGCTGCGGACAGAATTCATGACCCTTATCCAGCCCAGCATACTGCAGGCAGTGTTCATCCCCTTTTTTTTTTTTGCTGAACTGGATAGGGCAGTGGCAAATTAAAGAGGAAAGAGATAGGAGACCTACCAGGTTCCAGTCTCACTGGCCTAACTCAGGCCAGGACTCTTGTCAGTCTGGAAAGGTTTAATTCCAAAGCTCTCAGAGAACAAAATAGGTGGACAAATTATCCCGTACATTATGGGGTAAACACTAATTTTACAGTTTAACAGCAAACTACATTTGCTTCAAAATCTCTAATAAATGCCATCGGATGGACTTTACATACTGACAGAACAGGAATTCTTGAATCTCTCCTCCTTTCTCCACTGCCAGTTTTGAACTGTCACTGCCCCGATTTCTGTCAGTAGAAAACCACCAGATCCAAACTACGCCAACCTGCTGCATTGTTCTCCTTCCCAGGATGACTGGGAAGGAGATGACTGATTCCTACTGACCCACAATGATTGTGTAACTCACTTTGTGCAAAAAGTTGAGAGATGGTTTTCCGATTGTCTTCAGACCCCTCGAATTCCTTCTCCGCAAGCTGCTTGTTGGCTGTCTCCATACGTTCTGCAAAATTTTTCAACAAAAGGAACACAAAACAATGAAAGCATAATTAAATAATTTCAAGCATTAAGTCACATCTGCTCAGGACGTTTCTAATGCAAGCTAGGGGAACAGATCTCCTAATTCTACACAGCCAAAAGTAAAAAGGCTATCAGAAACTGGCACTCACTTTTGAAATGTTTCTAATTATGCCCTCAATGAGACAAAACAGGGTAAATAAAGTTCCAAAGAAATTACTTTAAACAATGATAACACATAGAAATTTATTTTTTCAATTTTTACAGATGTTAAGACACTTTATTTTTTCCACCCAAATAAATCTCACCATGCAATTAAAAAGTTCCCTTATAATTCTCCACTAAATCTTAATAGTTAGAAGACTAACTCGTTGCCAATTACCTGACTTTAGGGAAAAGTGTAAAACCTTTTAAGGACAGCTTAACAGTTCTGCTGCTGCAGGCCATTAGAAATTTATATCAGTCTCTGAAAATAAGAATGAAATGTTTATGCTGTGTTTCATTACGAATAAGATTATTTAATGCAGGCCTTTGTGTGCTGTCCTTCTCGATAGCACTGGGAACTGTATGGCCTTTCTTCCTGAACGTAAAACAATTCCTGGGAACACAGTTTTAGTAAGCGACTGGGAGCAGTGAGAGCAGATGACATGCAGGACAATCAGAAGGCTTTCGTTAAAAAATTAAACTTACAGTTTAAAAGACTGACTGCGCACCTTTAAACGTCTCAAATTGCAGATTTTTTTTTGCCTTTCAAACTAATGCTTAAACTTTGACCCATGTTAAGGTCAAATACCATTCAACATCACCCTCCACTGCCAGCCGTCGTACTGCCTCAGCCTCTTAGCAAGAGCCAGACACTAATGACATCTCACTCTGGAAAAGGAAGGGAGATCCAAAAAACCAGATGCCTACATTGATAAGGAATGACAAGACCTTCAGGAAGAACAGACGGTCTGCAGTTTGTATGTCAGTGCAAAAGGGTCACTGGACAGGAAATAAAGTGAACATGCCTGGTGTGGGATTAGGCAGTCAGCAAAATGTCTTTCCATTTGTATAAACTGAACAAATTGTACAAATTGTGTCTAGGATATAAAACAAGAGAGAATTCCAGGCTTGCATCTGGTTTACGGTATTTGACTTATCACATGTTTCTTCTCAATGAGAAACAGGCTGGAAAGGAGAGCCTACAGCACTCTCCTAAACCTGTCCTTTCCATACTCCCAGCAAGCACTTAACATCTCAGACTACTGAATATACCTGAGAATCCCGTCATGTTCTAGTTGTGTCAACAGACACAGTGAATTCTGCAGCAAAACACTGTTCTGACAAGTAAGTACAACAATAAAAAAAAACCCAGACACTGAAGAACAGAAGTTTTACTTCATTCACCTCTTAGATCCCTGTTGAAATCATGAAGCCTACGAATTTCTCCTTCCAGCTTGTTTCTCATGGCCTTTTCCAGGGCATCCCGCTTAGAGGATGATTTCTCCAGGTTTTTGTAAGCCTCTGAAACTTGCTGAATTTCTGTTTCCAGCTGCAGTGGAAGTGAAAACAAGCACTTACTATTTTATCACTAACAATTCTTTTCATCAGTTTCAGAAAGGAGTTTCACTTTCATCTGTTTCTCTTCATCAGTTTCACTTTCTCTGAACTTTTCTTTCTTGAAAGAAATCTACACCTATACATTAAGTACAACGACAGTGTCTCAGGTTTGTGACGGACCCTTCTGCATAAAGAATATCAATGGCTGAAACAAAGATCTGGACTCTCCTTCCAGACCCTAACTCTGTTTCCCCAGTACGATCAGAGCACAGATAGAGCAAACTGAAGAAGTGCAAACGTCATCTATTTTTTTTTCTAAGACTGAGGCAGTTTGGCACTATTGTCAGTTTGGGCAAAAAGTATTCATATAAATAGCTAATGTGATACCAAGTTGAGTAAGTAAAATAAAACAAGAAAGGCAGACAAAAATATGGTAAAAAAATGCTAGTGGCAGATCTTGCATTACTGATTCACTCTGCAGATCCATAACTGTTACGGTCCAAAATTCACCATAAAACCTCCTGATGTCCTATGTCTACACTTCTCAACTTAGTTGTGCTTTTAAATATTTAATTTACTAAATGAGGGGAGGGAAACATTTGCAGTAAAATGTATTTTATCCTTCCTTCTAGCCTTCAGTGTAAAGCTTCTCTGATCACCCAGAGCAGGAGATTCACTTGTAATTCTCCTTACCAGGCATGGTTTTGCTTCGCTATGGAAGCATGGATCCACAGAATACCAAACCCCATCAGCACTGTCTACAGCAAGTGATCAACACAGGGGTGGAGGGAAGCACATTTTTATCCTTCTTTCATTATCAGGAAACTGTCAAACATTTCTCTAAAGCATTTCCTGGCCAGGAACCTTCCAAAAAAAACACACCGAAACGAATGTATGTCCCTGGAAAGAGGTAACGTAGGGAATAATGAGTGTGGAAAGCCACACAGGTCACCTGAACTCAAATGAGTGTTTTAAGCAGCCACACATGTTTATGGCCCTGGAGACTACTCAGTGCAAAGAGCACAGCAAGGCCTACAAAGTCCGAACCTGCAAGTAGCATCAGCCTTTCCACAGCTGCAAGGCAAAAGCACAGCTGACCTGCTGCTCAGCGTTGGACGACTGGTCATCAAGAAGTTATTTCTAGGAAGCTGCAAGGAAAATACCTCTACACATGCATGTTAATGATGGGTCTCACTGGGATTTTTTTTTTTTTAAATGTGTTAGCATTCCTTACTCTACTTGTTTCATAAAGCCAAACGTGGCAAATAGCTCGATACAAACCAAGACACTAAGTTTTCACGGAAGTTGCGTGGTATTGAGGGAATGACAAAAGAAGTGTTAGTTTCAGTCCTGCAGTCCAAATGTCTTTAATGCAGCCATAGCAGCAGTACTTGTCTTGCACACCATCCTGCCAACCAGTTTTGTAGCAATGTCTCCTGTTGTCTCCTTGAGCGACTACGGTCTCATGTCATTCCAAACAGGCCCTTCCTGCAGTCTCTAAAGTCTTTTAGACTGGTGGGAAAATGGAGCCTGCTGCTATCCTGGTCAGAACACCACTAGCTTTAATTTAACCAAGCAAGCCAAGCAGTCAGCCTCTTCAAGACAGCTGATGAGGATGCTCTTTCGAGCAGGGTCAACTGCTGTCAGAATAAAACTGAAGGCTTTGATTGTATCTTCTGAAGAAGTTAAGCTGCTGCCTAAAGGGACAGGATACAGACTAATCGATCTGCGTATAAAAGACTTTAAAGCAGATAATCAATCCCTTAAACAAGGAACGTAATAGTTGCAGATTAGATGATTCAATTACGGATGACATTAGACACAGGAGAGTGTCTGATATCCAAAAAACACCCACCTTCTGCAGCCGGGCTACTTTCTCGTAACACCCATCCAGCTCCTGTCGCAGAGACCGGTTCTCTTCTGACAGGATTTCCACCATCTGCTGGGCCCTGGAAACTATGGCAAAAGGATCTACTTGCATCTGCTGATATGGGGAAGGTATCTGCTGAGCCCGAGACATTACTGAATAGGAATCGCCTTGCTGCTGCTGCGGGCCTAGGAAGGGCTGGCATAGTCGGTACAAATCTCCCTGATGGACTTGGTTTGACAAGAACGGCTGCTGGGTCCGTGGCAGAACGCCAGGATCTCCCTGGCTTGGAGTCAGAGGTTGTTGATGCTGGGAAGGGGACAGCCTGGATGGTGGTGGAGACTGAAGCAAAGTCAAAGATCCCAGGGATGTCAAGGAAGAGGTCGGGCTGTGGTGGTGAGGTGGTCTCTGTTGTAACTGCAGCTGCACATCTGGGTTCTGCCTGGAAAACAGAGAGCAGAAGCTCTGTCAAAGTCATGCAGAAGATGGTGCACAAACCCAGTGACAAGGCGCGGGATGACCTGTGTAGCACAGGTCTTCCCACACAAAAGACTCGTACGTGAGGCTTTCCGCATTTTTATAAGTTTGTTTTAAAAAATGCTTCAAAATAAAATCATTATCAGAAAATATATTCTAAGTGCATTCTAAGGTCTTTCCTCTGGAGTCTATTTTGCACAGAAACGCTAAGAGAAAATCCATCAACAGCAACCTCTGATGAAAATTATTTTTATAACTTTTCTCCACACTTCATGGATAAAATGGCTAAACTGAGGACTGTTAGGAATGGGCTCTTTTCTTCTGTCCTGATATGTGCCATTTCTTATGGAGAAAACTGAATTTTCTTCTACAATTCAGGATATGGAGTTAAACCAACCTAAGAGTCAGAAGTAGCCTTTTGATTCAGAGCCACCCTCAGTCCTACGCAGTAGGTATGTTTACTGCTCCTAACAATAACCTCTATAGGATATCAAAGACAGACCTATCAATCTGTAACATGCTTGACTCCATCACAGAACTAACTCCAAGCCACACCAGCTCACATTTCCCAGCCACTGGAGATCCCCAGCTCAACTTATGCTGTAGTAACCAAGGAAGAAACCTCTCTTAGAAGAGTGTGTGGATTTATCGTGCTTGGACGACCTCAGAAGGCATGTTTTGCTTCCTCCTCCGAAGACATTCAACCTTTTAACTTCTCTGGATGTTCTTTATTCTAACAGTTGAAGTCACTCCCTCTCCATGCTGCAGCCAGCCTCTTCTTAAGCACAGACCTCAGCCCGGTGCAGACCTAGTCTGGCAGTTCAATGTGTTCTGAAACACTCCTGTTCTGATAAAATTTCCCACCCTTTGGGACGCAGTTCAACCCTGCAGCTGGAAAAGCACATACTGTTGTTCCACCTGGCCATAGCTGCTACAGAATACCCCCAGCTCTACATCCACAGGAAGGACCCTATGCACTTGCTCTGCTGAGCGCAGTAGAGGCACTGGATGTAGAAGACAGCCTGTAGCATAGCTCTCCCACCACACCAGGAGCATTAGCGGCATATCAACTGACAACAGCAAGCATGAAGCTGAACTGGGAACTAAAGGGTTACGCAACGGGCTTCTCAGGCGATGTGCAAACACTCAGCATCATCCTTCCTGTTCTCTGCAGAAAGAACGCATCAACTCTTCATACCCGTCCAAAGAGGAAACAGCTGCATTACTCACATCTGGCTGGCAGCGCGTGCAGGAGTTCGTACGTTCCCAGCCCAGCGCAGGGTTCACTATTTCAATATCGCGCATCTTACGTCTCGTTTTCCCTGCTTTCTAGCAGAGAAGGTGCACAGAAACCTCCAAGCTGACGCTCAAATTCCTTAACAGGGAAACAAATCTAACTTTTGTCACTTAGGCAAAACCAAATAATTACTGCTCTAGTTACTGTTTCTCTCTTTCTCGCATTCCGGTGACTGTGGTCCCTGCCAGCAATATCATTTCAGGAGCTGTATCTCCCCAGAAATGATGATATGCAGCGTGAGGATCTCAGGGGTCATGCAGAAGAGAGATGTGCCGTTAATTTCCTCAGAAATGTTCAGTTTAGTAGCAGCAATTTAGTTCTTCCCCTCCTGGGAGGTCAGCTCTACTTATAGTTGCATTTATTTCATTACCTTTATTTGCCAGTTCTTATAATGAAGAATGAGGCAAAATTGTCACATGCCACGTTCAAGGTCATCTGGTTTGTCTCAGGTGGTTTCCAGCTCCTTTTTCAGCTCACCCAGTTACGTGCAGAGTTAAAACTTTGCATCTTCAGAAACCACTCATCTCTCTGAGCTTACTCTTTACCTGATGTCACGCACCTCTGTTCTGCTGTTAGAATCGATAACTTTGCTGTGACGTTTAATCTATGATGACCTACAGAGGGTAGATCAAGAGATACGTTGCCAGTCTGCCTCATGGAGGCAAAAAAAACACCCTTCCAATTTTGAACCTACAAAACACTCTTTCAGTCTGCAAACAACCTGAAGCAGCTACTCAGAGACTGACTCCCCTCATCTGTTAGTATTATAAGCCTAATGAGGACTGTTTAGATGCCAGTGTTAACAATTTGAGCTATTTGACTAAAAGCATCTCGTTATTCTGCCATCAGAGACGCATGGAACTTCTGTTTCTGCAAGACCTGGGCACTAATGAAAGGAACACAAAGATGGCCAAAGAAAAACAACAGCAGCAGCTAAATTCTGAAGGGACAGTCTTTGGACTGACATGCCTAGTTAATGACATTTTTTCAAAACCTATTGTAAAGAACAACTCTAGGAAATCATGTCTGAGTATTTCTAAAAAAGATACATTTCTGAGATTTCCAGCATCTTGGCACTTACATTCGAAGCCTCTCACACCTTGAAATTATACCAGTCGTGTGGGTTCAAGCTACAACATGAGAGCTGGGAGCCTCCAGTTCTGCTGCATTACCAAAAGCAATAGAGCTTTCAAAACGTCACAAATGTGTTTAAATTCCCAGCAAAATGAGATAATGCAACTGGGGTCATACATTCAGTCTTTAAAAAAAATCCTAGGAACCTCACAGTGACAACTAACCTTTTTAAGATCTTGTATGCAAACTTTTATGCACATGTTCAAAAACCTCGTTAGGATCCCCACTACTTCGAATTTTGTCTTGTAAAATACTTATATATATTTTGTGGGTTCAAAATACCTGGCTCTGAGAACCCTCAGATTAGCATGAGAATTGCAGAATTTATTTCTCTGGTAAACCAATTTTGGACTAGGAGGTTCAGAAAGGCAAATGAACACAACTGGACTTTCCAAGATTTTTAAGCCAGACTGCGAAATTTTAAGGTACAAGTCACTACTAGGGTCACCTAACAGAATTGCTGATAGAATGGTAGTAGAAAGTTCCCTCTGAGAGAGAATCAGCCCTCGGGTAACCCTACAGTAGTAATTAAAACTATATCCAAACTAACCACTTTGTGCAAAAATGCAGAAAGACTCTCAAAATACGTGGAAAAGAAAATTACACAATCTCCTTCCATTTGCCTCGTGTCAAAAGACTTGAAAACCCCGAACGCAGGAAAAAGCTCAGGGCAATAATTCCCACAAGAGTTTCAGTTTGAAAGCATAACTTTGGGGGCCACTTCATTTCGAAGACTGTATCACGCAAGAATCTCTGCTTCCCTTCCAGTCCCTGGCACGCATCGGAGAAACAAACCACGTGGGCCAAGTGCAAACCTGGATTTATGGCTCTGCAACTACAAGGGTCACACTAGCTTTTAAGTCATGAAGACAGAGAGATGGCACGAGGGCAGCTCCGCAAGCAAACCCAGCCGTCGGGAGTGCTGAGGCTGCCAGGATGCAAACATCAAGTCACGCAGAAGATCTGAGGGTAGAGCAACAAAGTGGGGAGGGCAGAAGAATGAAGAGATCAGGAAAGGTCTCCAGCTCGTTAAAATTTTTTCTGCCTTCCCAGCTTCTCTTGCCTGTTTCATGTTCAAGAAGCTACAGTTCCCCGCTCTTCCACAGCCCTCCTGCACAAACTGGGAAACGCTGGCTGCAGGAGGGAGCAGGCTCCACTCCATTAGACAGCTGAAATCAAACCGATGCATTTGTGCTCTGCTTCCTAGTCACACCTGATTATCCCCCACTTTGATGCTGCTCAGGGGAACGCAGTGCACAAAAGTGATTTACTAATTATGGGACAAATTCTCCAGACCTCCTTCTCAAAAAAATTTCTGTGAAGTCAATGGGATTAATCACCGCAGCAGGAGCCCAGTCATCTGGGCTCCGGACAGAGGATGGCGCTTGAATGGGAGAGACGGCAAGCTGCCTCTGCACCCAAAACCATCCGCTCCAGCCCCTTCTCCCTCTCTCTCCCTGTTCTGCCACAGGAGACCTTGCAACCCCACAGGACACTGAGCCCAAGGCACCCATCTCCTCCTCTGAGACCTGAAGGTTTGTCTCCATCACCAGTGCGAAAGCGCAGATGAGATATTGGGGAGAGAATAGGATATTGGAGCTTCACATGCAGCCAGACCTCTTCTGAACTTTAAAATTTCCAAATAACAGCATGGATGCCTCCGGCATGCCCAGTATTTACATTAAACCAACATCATTACGAACATATACGTGTTCCCAAACTCACACCGCCCAAGAGCAGGTGAGGCAAACTGTGTGCAGACTGGTTTAAACTTACCACACAGCCCATTCCTTTCCCAGACTGGGGAGGGTGAAGCATGAGAATGCTGTGAATTCCCCAATGTTGATCTTGCTCAACGAGTTTTATTTAACCGCATCGTTAGGTCACCCTCAAATTCCCCCGAACAATGAGGGGAAAAACCCGCAGAAAAGGGTGTGGCTTCAGGAGCAGAAAGAAGGGCCTTTGTTTCCTTGGTGCACAATTCAAAAAATACACATATTTACCAATCCAAATTAATCCCGACAAACACAGAGCTGCAGCGCAGGAAAACTGGAGTCTCTGAAAAGACTTCGTCCCTCCAGCGAGGCTGCAGGGACACTCAGCAGTGCCCGGTGCGAGGCCAACGCACTCCCAAAAGTTGTACATCTTTCAAATCCTCACACCATTACCCAGCTGCACCTCCAGTAACACAGAAGGTTTCTTGTCTAAATGACAGTTTCTCTTAAAGTGTGTGGGAGAGGGAGGGGAATAGAGGACTCGCTCCCTTCCTTTGCTACGCTGCTCTGTAATTTATGGATTAGTCCTGCAATTGTTCTACTGCTTCAGCATTTGCTTGCAAAGGAAACCTCTCCTCTGTGCAGCTATTTAGGTTAAAAAGTAACCTCATTAGATTCCCAATGCTTTGAAGACAAATTTCAGTTGCTTCCCCTACTGGAAACCTTGCCAGCTGAACCTTTCTCCTCCTCCCCCCTTCCCCCCCCATGTTCTTTCAAAGCAGCCAGGATCCATCCAATACAGACAAAAATCACCCTGTCTAGAGGAGCTGACTGTTGGCGTGATTTCAAATACCTCTCCCTCAAACAGCAAGCAGGCTATGTCTCAGATTCTCTATATACAATATTATGAGTATTTCTGACACAGCATAACCATCAAGGATCTGTTTCCCTTTCCTGTGTGCACGGAGATTTGAGGCCTTTGAATTTTCAAAAACATTTGCAACGAGTTTCTACGATCATTACCCCCCCCTAAACCCTTTACTTCCCCTTTTCCTGGCCTCTTTATTATTTATTTAGCCAGATCAAAGGGCCTTTTCATCAGGCTTGTATGCCGCTGAAGTCATTTCAGATCACAAACAATGGTGGACAAACTCTGAAAATAGCTCCCCATAGGACTAGGATGGTTCTGAGCAGATTCAAATTCCCCAAAGCTCACACTCTGTTCCCAAATACAGACCGGTTTCTTCTTCACGCTCCCCTCGAAACACGACACAATTATGTGCAAACACAAACACAGAGACCTCAGCTTTTACCTAGGTAGCAACGCCCTCCCGTTGCTCCTTTGTATTACTATTTTAGCTTCAAAATGAGGCCAAAACATTATACCAAATCCCACCTGGTCTTGGACAGAGATGAGATGGTAAGGAAACAGGTAAAGTAAAGCCGTATTTTTAGCCCACCTGAATAAAACTTCACCTTTACCCACATGGACATCAGTGTTTGGCTCAAGCCAAATCTAGCTCCTTATCTAGAGGAAACCAGAACAGGCTGAGATTTCAAAAGATGCCAGGAAAATTAGCAAAAGCTAAACAAGCACGTCTGGGATGAGGCACAAAGCACGCTCCATTTTCCAATCCTACACTTTGGTCCACCGCAAATAAAATCTGAAAAACTCTAAAGGAAGGTCAGGTGATTTTTGTTACCTGCACCTTTATTGCTTTCGTTCACTTTCTCCTTTCCTACGTAGTATTTACATGCAGTTAAAACCTAAAAAAAAACCCTTTTGTCTTGGCAGATGTAATTAAAGAACAGCTTAAGTCTTGCAATAAGTAACTGCTGCAAGTTTCTACAATGAATCACACCATAACTTTGGCTTTTGAGCAAACCTTTTGCAAGGCTCCGGAGCGTCAGCATTAAACTTCCCCATGTCATAAAATCACTTGTTTTGGTTTTTTTTTTTTGTTTGTTTGTTGTTTGTGTTTCTATTTCTTTTCAAAAGAGTCAGGCCTCTCTAGGTAAGCCTTGAAACAGGTTATGGTCTGTAGCTGAACACAATATGTCATCTCACATAATAAAGACGGGCTCCTTGGTGAAAGAAAACCTGCCTCAGGAGCGAGGGCAATGGACTGAGTTTTATACTGTCTCTCCTTCTGTGGCTGTCGTGGAGTTTGTTTCAAGATCTTGCTTACCTGACTGATCCATACTCAGGGGGATGCTGATACCTCATCATAGGCCCATCAGATCTTCCCTGCTGGCTCATGCGGTGATCACTATAGAAATGTCCCGAGTCTTGAGGTTTGCAGTTCATAGACGGGGTGGACACATTTTTGTAAGGATACTCTGGAGGAGGACCCCGCTGCTCCATTCCTTTCATGTTGGGCTGGGAAGGGGGCTGCACTGAGTTCTTGTAGAACTCATTGGAGCCAGAATTTTTATAAGGGTCGCTGGACTGCTGAGGAGAAAGCGGAGAGAGCGGGGAGAGCGGCGCGCTCGTGACAGGCGCGTGGGCCTTGACACCGCTGGTGGCCAAGGACAGCTGCATCAGCCTCTCGCTCAAGGAGCGGACGTGCCCCTGCTTGAGGTCCTTAAGTCCTTCATCCTGGTGGACCTTCCCCGGGCTCACCCGCTGCACCGTGGGCCGCCCTTCAGTCCTCATTTTTTGGTTGGTGACCCCCGTTACATAAAATGCTGCCCCAACGCTGGCATGTGGCTGGCCCCTGAAATACTGTGACTGGACTTTGGCTTCCTCATAGGTCGGGAGATCCTCGCTGTTCTGAAGTCGCGGGGAGAGCTGCTTCTCCATGATGCTGTTGTCCACCTGTATCTCCTGGCCCTGGGGCTCCTGACGGGCAGCATGAGTCACAAGCTGGTGGTCCTGGGAGCTCAGCCCTTCGTTCTGAGATGCTGGACTCCCAGTGCTGTTGAAAGGGGGGGCATTTCCTGTGGCTTGCTGGTGTAAGGCAAGAAGGTTACGGTTGTCATTTGGGTTTCCGTATCTGAGCTGCTCCTGCAGCAGGCGCTGTAAAACTGTCGTAGCTGCTTGCTCTTCTGAATTCCTCATCTCAAACTGTGGTGCCTTTTGGGTGGAATGTAAAAGCTGCCCTTGACCTAAGGAAAGGAGACACGGTTATTAGCGCCTGAGTGGATCAAGCAAGAGACATTTAAGAGCAATGGCTTGAAATACAGAAAAAAAGCAGGTTAGATTATCAAAGGTTTTCATAACAATGGGGGTCATTAAGGCCCTTGACCTAAGAAGGACTTGCATGCCAGGGGGCAAAGACTCGAAAGGTGATGAAAGGTGACTTGCAAGTTTACAGGAATATCAATCGACTGCAAGCTGGAGGGATGCATGCTGAATACCTCAGACAGCAAAGCGGCTTTCAGGCAGAAAGGAGACCTATAATTCACAGGACGATGGTAAAAATGCCTAAGACCTGTTTGCTCTACACTTAGGGCTACCAACAGTGAAATACACTTCCCATATTCACAGGGAGACAGGATTAAAGGGTGAAATCAGCAATTTCTCAGTTTTAAGGGAAAAAAAAGAGAGGTTCAAAGGAAGTAAGGAAATCTCTTAGCTTAGATTGTTTAAGTCAATTAATGAATATCTCGTTAGCCAAAAGGTTTTGAGAGTTATGACATACCCAGAGTGAGATCAGCACCTAGTCTCCCTGCTGCAGAAAACACTAGGTACTGGTGCAAGCGAGGACTCTGTAACTTCCTGCTACACAAAGGCAACCAAATCCTCACACATCTAAATATCGTCAGCTGAATGCATGCAAATGCAAGAGGAGGAAAGAGAGTTGTCTGATCTAAGGAACAGAAAAAGACCTCTGAGTGGCAGGAAAAAACACTGTGTACCAATGAGAGAAACACAAAGAGCCAATGTCAAGCACATCCTAAGTACAGATTAAGTCAGGGACCAACAGTGGTTACACTTAGCTCAGTCTCCCAGTGGAGTCAGGAATTTGTCATGGAAACTCAAGCCCATTGGCGTTGCATGAGTTGAAATACCCAAAATTAACGATACCTTTGAGACATTTAACTAAAAGTAGAGCTGATTTTGAGTTAGAACAGTTCAGCACAGAGAGTATGCTTTACTTGTTGGCTCAGCTGTGGCTCTGCGCCACAGCAGAACACACATTGGTAATCGTCCATACTCCAGCACTTTATTTTGACTCCTTTTTTCTGTATAACATTGTCCTTTAGCAAACGGTAACTTGCTCCCAAGGGTTTGTTGGGTGGCAGAACTAGGGATGGACCACAGGATCCGGGGGATCTGAAGGGTCTGCTTTGTTCTGCGTTTCCACAACCACCCAGTTTCCTCCCCCAGGCCAGCCTACCACAGCAGTCCCCCCCTGTAATGCAAGGCCTCGACACGTCATGCAGACAGAACCCTTCTGCAAACGTCATTGAAGTGAAACTTAAAATCCACCT
Source organism: Tauraco erythrolophus (assembly GCF_009769465.1). Classification (NCBI taxonomy): domain Eukaryota; kingdom Metazoa; phylum Chordata; class Aves; order Musophagiformes; family Musophagidae; genus Tauraco; species Tauraco erythrolophus. The sequence continues at coordinate 21,133,784 of NC_141477.1, forward strand.
CGTTCCAGGCTGCCTCACCAAACTAGGAAGTCAAGCCCTATTAACTGGCCTGGAACATGATTTTTCTGAAATCCTATTCGAAGTGGCACATACCTATTTCCTTCACTTTGACTTCCTTGGCAAGGAGGAGCAGTTCTGCGACATGGGGGGGACACACAGCCTTCCTCCCGCAAATCCAAAATCTCCACTCAGAGATGGCTTCAGTCTCCTCTTCAGTAGGCCAGATCACTTGATACTCTCCTCGCTTCCAAAATAATTCTGAAGAAAGCATTGAAAACATCATTTTAATCAGCAGATGAGACCCTAGAAATAATAAACCTTGGCCCGTATTCCCGATTTTTCTTTTGTAGCTTCTTGTTTTGTCCCAGAGCCCAACAATTTTGATCCCTTTAGGATGAATGAACCCCCCCTGTCCCTAGCAATCTACTCCAGCTGCTGCTTTAATCATGACAATTTCTGCTCCAAGATTCAATGTTGCCAAGTAATGCTCTGTCCCATCTGTGCCTCCAAGTAAAACAGTGATTAAAATCCGCTAATTCTTTAACTCCATTGTTTTATTTTTTGCTAAGAATGAAAGCTGCAGCACAGATGATGATATCCTGTGCTTATGGCTCCTTTTCCAGTGGTGCTGTATATTTCAAACTATATCAGCAGAAATCCTTTGATGAAAGGTGATATGGCTAAATGCTTTATAAATGTCAACGAATTATGCCTCAGAAAAGACTGTGAGAATGACCAGTATACGAATATTCGCTTTGTTTTACAGACTGGGAAAGTGAGGAGAAGAAAAGGACACTGACAAAGTATACGCCAGAAATATATTGCAGAGCACAGCTCTAATTCCCCAAACACTCTTTAATTACGTGGCTCGTCCCTTTCAGAATATAAAGCACTAAAGAAACTTTAACCATTGAGGGGAGAACCAGGAGAACATAGAAAAATGTGTATTTAGGCATGTTACTCAAGAAGCAGTTAAATCTACCACCAAAAGTGTCTAAAGAAAAAGATAAACGATGCAAAAGAAGTGGAACATACTCGTGCACTCGGTGTGCTTCTACTTTAAGGGCAGGCAATTAAACCAGAACTAGTGAAACTAAAAATATTCCTCGAGATATATAATTTAACTTAATTTCCTGGAATGTTGCAAAAAATAAAGTGAGCAGATGTAGTGAAGGAATGCAGACGCGGATACTTGTGTCTCTGCCTTATTACGGCACACATCCACACCCAGCAGAAATTATCTCCCATCTGCAGGTTAAATACTCGAGGTGTCAACAGCAGTTCCAAGGCACACGAACAATGTCGAACCGGGAACAAGGCTGTGTTGTGTGGAATGGTACTTCAAGATGGTGGCTGAAAAAAACGTCTGATGTCAAATTCTTAACTGGTGACTTAGCTCGAGAGGGATATATTGAAAACAGCTGCCAGCAAATATGCAGTAAAGAACCTTTAAACCAGGCATTAAGATAGCAGATAACTAGAACCATTTCTAGCCTCTTTTCCCAGTGTTGCACAACAGAAGTTAAGGATTCCTCGTCCCCCTCACACCAGTATCATCGCTGACTCTTCTTTTTTTTGCCCTTTTTTCTTTTTTTTTTTTTTAAACAAAGTTGCCCTAAGCAACCCTTTTTATTAGAGCATAAAAAGGCTTTTATTACGCAATATGATGCTGCCTTTCCACCCAAAGATTCTTTTGTTTCAACTGGAAAAATCTAAGGGGGTGTGTGCGTGTGTGTGTGTGTGTGTGTTTATTTTTTTAATACAAAGATACAACCCAGCCTGAGATTCTGCCTCTCTGCCTTAAAGATTTTCTCAACAGACAAATTCAATCTGTGCATGTTTAACTCCTTCAAACTTCCAAGGAAGTAATTCTGTAGGCGACCATTTCACACGCAGTTTCACTTCACAGCAAGACAAGCTTATTCTGCTGAACCGATGAAGGGAGGGCACAGTTCACACCAAAAGTTTTTGCTGGAATTGAATACTACTAATTTTATTTTGGATGTAAACTAGGAATCAGCCTGGAAATCCAAAACAAAAGGTGGCCTGAGATACAATATGAAGCTATTCTGGCCAACAAATCCACTTTCTTTAAATACCAACTGTTAGCATTAAGCCTATTTTTTCCAGTTTTATCCTATTATTTTTAATTAACAAAGAAAATCTTGTGCAACTAACTTGGGTGCCAGCATTCCTGCAATGTGCTTTCTGAGTGAGCTGGAAACTCACAGCAGAACCAGTAACTTCACTTTTTTTATGTAATGAAACACAAAAACGAACAGTACAATTGGTACTGAAGCCCATGTGTTATTTATTTGGACATCAAATTCTATTAGTGTTAGACCCTTCCAGCACTTTCAGTTTTCACTGTGCCAAAGATGAAAATTAGTGAGGTGCACTGGAAAAGTTGTTATGACAGAGCTGGAAGGAAACTGGAATAGGTTCTGTAGACATTTTAAACAGACATATTTGGAGGTTTAGCCTAAATCTGTAACGATGGATAGGGCTGAATTCAGACTACCAACAACTCTGCAAAACTGCACTGGCTTATGGGTTGGATGGTGCACTCTTTATAACCACGAAGCCTAGAAACACCTTGCTTTTCAAGTGGAAAATTCAGTTTTAGACCAATTCTGTTCCAAGGAACCACCCTGAGGTAGATTTCCCAAGCTGAACCGATTCACAGTCTGCTCCTGAGCATCGTAGCTCTATCATCTTACTACCTTATTCTAACTTCTAGCCTGAAATTATTCATGGCAGCTTTCTATCTGTATGTTCTCGAGCAAAACATCAGAGCCTAGAACTCACACAGGAGCTGCAAACAGTGTTGCACGTAACCATGCTGAGATCAAGAACGGGCACAAAAGGGGAGGTAACGTAGGTACTATTTAAGGAAGAAAAGACCCATGTTTGCAGGGCATTGTGTAAAAACTCAGTAGCTGAGGCTTCTGTCTTAAACATCATGTTAATTACACACAGGAACCTTGCCAGTCCCTCGTGAGGAAGAAAGATTAATGAAGAATTTAAAATGATAATACTGCCAGGCTGCAAGGAACCAAAGCAGTGCATTTCTGTACAGCATGCAAATATTTTTCAGCATTATAAAAATAAACAAGCTTAGACAAGTGAGCTACTCACCGCTGTTTGATGAGTGGCTATAATGCTATAGCTCAATTAACCTGCATGGAGCAATAATAACCTCACCAGCAAAGAGAAGCATCTTTCTTTAGCTTGTGAAACGAAGAGGAATGCAAGAGTCCCTGTGAGGACAGCCTGTACATACTTGCCCAGAATTACTGCTTAGCCAAGAAGCTAATTAGCTTACGCATCAGGTGGGATGGGAACAGGTTCACCACCTCAAAAAGGCTGGAGTACAGTTAAGCACTTTCAGTTTTACTACTAAATCTTCTGCCACTCATGCACAAAACAATCCAGTGACAGACTTCAAACTCAAGCAGTAAATTTTGCTAAGTAATTCTGTGTTTTTCTTAAAAGGTGTGCAAGTGATACTGCTTATGCTGGTTGGCAGCAGGTGATGGGATGCTATCAGGTAGATGAAGTCTTCGGTTGTTTTTCTAGGTGCAGAGTTATCTTCAGGCATACCTGCACACTTCGATAGAGGAGGGGAACACAGAACAGAGATAGCACAGAAAGCACTGGCTGTGAAGTCCCCGGGCAATCGCAGAGACCAGCTCACATGCTGAGTCACCCACTGTTTAATAGAAATATGCCTCTGCCACACGGCCTACGCGAAACCCAGCAGGCCGATTGCCTGATCCTGCAAAATTCGCTTAACATCAGTGTCTATAAGACCACTGGAAACATGGCTATTCTGCACACACACTCACTTTGAAGTGGGTAGGAGCACCAGACTCACCAGGGCGAGGTCCAAAATTATTTAATGAATAGTGCAGGTTATCACTGAATGCTCTTCGTTTCATTTCAGCCCTACCCAAGGAGGAGGAAGAGAGAGAATACACACTAGAACAGTCCTAGAGAATAAAGGTTCCCAACGACTGGTGCCAACACCCAAACCTGCAAGGCGGCACACAAGGAATCCCAGAGCTGTGATAGCGTTTTAGCACCTGCTCCGAACCAAAAGTAGGTTTCAGACTCCAACCATTAACACTTCCCCAGCTTTCATTCAACCATCCCGTCCCTGCTTGCCCAGATCTACCGACTGCGGCTCAGGTGATCTCTGAGGGTGGCACTGAGCAGGTGCATGGAGTGGTGCCAACGTTACTCATCTTCATACCAGAAGGACAGAGTCACCACCAGGCAAACAAGAAAAACTTCCTTCTTTTAACTAAAAACAAGAACAATGTCACCCGGAGGGGTGCAAATATAACGCATACCCATCAGATTAGATCATCGGGCAATTATAGCAAGAGGCCACCGAACACCCAAAGATTGATCATGGTTCTAACAACTCTGGGTCGAACTGAGGCCCCCTACAGCAAGGGCTAGACTGCCTCGCCAAGAACCACTAACCCTTCTCCTCAAATGCTCATGGTATTGAGATCTGGGCACAGAACAGCACAAGAAAGCCCAGCAAGCCTGAAGAAAAAGCAGCAAATTGCCTGGCCTGGCTTGAGATAAATAAATCAAGACATCAGCATAGGAAGACCCGCTCTAAATAACATCTCTAAGGAAAAAACTGAAAAGACCTTATTTGACCTTTGAATTACTGCTCCCGCACTATAAAGTATCCATTGCTTCACAGGGAAGTACCTATAATCTCCACCAACATAATTTAGGTTTTATATTACAAAGGAGAAAAAAAAAAAGAGAAGAATAAACACTTACAAAGCCTGGTATAAAGAGGAATGCTTCACGGCTTTTAAGCATTTTGATAAGAATGCTATGGCATTTCAAGTTCCTCCATAAAACATAAAAAAAAAAAAAAAGTCAGAGGGGCAGGAGGATTTATTCTGAACATACTGGTCTAAAAGCAAAACCAGTCTAGGTACATTGATGCAGCTGTTTTTACTGGGAATATTTCTGCGTGAATACGTCACACCATTCAGTTACTCAAACTGTTATGCAGCACTACCAAGCTCTACTCACACACAGAATCATGGAATCACAGAATGGTTTGGGTTGGAAGGGACCTTAAAGATCATCTAGTTCCAACCCCCCTGCCATAGGCAGGGACACCCTCCACTACACCAGGTTGCTCAAAGCCTCATCCAACCTGGCCTTGAACACTTCCAGGGATGAGGCATCAGCAGAGAGACAACCCTTTAGTGGCAGGTACTGCAATTTCTGCATACTTAATGAAACCACTAACTCCAGCACAGGTGACGGAAGCTCCGCTACTAACTCCATAAAGGCCAAGATCTCACCTGTCAGACGTCTTCTTGACAAAACCAGATCCAGCTTACAGAGGTTTAGTCACACCAGGTCTCATTTCGGAGGACTGTCTCCCACCACATCCCAAGCAAGATTCATCTGCTTCGAACTGCACAGATTTCCAGTAATTATCCTTGTAGGACTGGGGAACTGTTGTAAACCCGAGCCGCAATTTTAGTGCGACATCAAGTTTTGTTTTGTCTTTTACGAACGCTCCACTTCTCGCCGCTGCTAGCACTCAGGCAGCGCCCGGCTGCTGTCGTCAGCAGCCCCTGTCCCACAGCTATCCCAAGTATGCCTCAGCACCGTTTTCATTGCATTGTGTGGTTTCTCCATTCCTCCACTGATTTAGTCCAGGCCTCTCCTCGGGGCTCTCAGATAATGAAAACCATGTGAGAGCAAAATGTAATCTTCAAACACGCAAACCAGTTTCATGTGCATTATCAGAAGGGAGCAAAACGTTGACAGTGCATCATTTGTCCCTACCGATAGGATCAGGCTCTTTTAATTGCTGGTGAGATAAAAAAAAGATTAGAATCATCATCTACATTTAAAATAAAGTAAAAATTCGAACCTAAAAGCCTAAGTCCTGAAAACAATGGAAACACACTCCCCAAATAGATATATCTGGTTTATGCTACCTTAAGGTAGTTTTTCCTCACATGCCAGCTGTGACATCCTGAAAATCTGTATGATAAGTTGACACAAATAAAAACTGCAGGTGAAGAAGGGTGTAGAGATGAAAACAATCACTATAGCCTAACTTTAGCACGGAATTTTCTGGCTTTTTCTAGTATTACCACAATTTAAACTATTGTAAGCCCCCATATGGAGGAGCTCTTACTGTTTCACAAAGCAATTTTACAGAATTTAACAGGACTAGTCACAGAATACAGAAAGCAAACAGGCATGGGCCCTCCTTTTTTCAAAGGGCTGCTTTTTGGTTTTTTCTTTGTACAAAGAAACAGTTAAAATGGAGTTAACTTATCAGTTGTCAGTCAGCCTAACAGAGCTGGCAACACTCATTCTGAGATGCTGCGGCTCAAGGAAGGGAACAAACCTAATGCAGTACTGGGACAATCCCAGATCACGAAGCAAGCCCATTTTGTGATCTCAATGGGGAGCACGGGTTAAAAAGATGGACCTGCATTTTTTTAAAAAAGTAAAACCCCACAAGTGATCCAGACCACTAAATTTTTAGAAAGCAAGGATGTTATAAAAGAACAACACCAAAACCACTTATATCATAACAACCTGGGTTTTCCATGTGCACCTTTTAAAAACCTTAAAGACCTGTAAGATGATTAATTAAGCCTCACCACCACACTGGGAGGAAGATATTACTACGTTCATTTTAGCACAGCCATGATGGGCTAAGTGCTGGCCTACATTTATGTTCTTGTTGCCACAACTATGTCACCCAAGGAATTGATTTCTTGCAATGTAACTATTTCAGCAACCACTCTAAAGAAGGTGCAGTTACACTAGGAAATAATTGGGTTTAGGTATATTACTTAAGAAACCTTGTGTAAATCATACCAGCAAAACTTCTTCCTTGCTAATATAAACTTCATCACTAATAGAAAGATTTTCCATAATAACTGGAGCAGCAGAAGTTTTAAGCACAGATCCTGCCTAAATGGCTTGATGGAGGATGTAGGCATCCTAGAACTCGAGCAAGCAGAAGGCAGGAGAACTTTCTGAGTATTTTCTATAGCCAGAGAAGATACTTCTGCAAGGTATCGCTAGCAGCTGCAGAAAGAAAAAGTTAAAGCTACACAATGTCCCCTAATGAAGGAAATCTGCATGTTCGTGTTTTGCGCAGCTGGTGCAGTGTCAGCCACCGCTAACACACCCCATCTTGTGCCACTGAAGCACCGAGATGTGCTAAAATGACCTCCACCGACTGCATGGACACCACCGGTAACACGCTGCTCCTTAGGCACAAATCTGAAATGGTTAACCTTGCGGTGGGTGCCAGCAGAGCAGGAACCGCACCGAGCTCTGCGCTGCCTGCGGAACGGGGAAGGGATGCGGCTGCTGGGGCCTCACTCGGGCTGGAGAACTGGCCATCCCGTGTCCCGCACGGCAACGCACGGCTGAAGGGCTCCCTCGGAGCCATCTGTCTCCCGCACGCACCGTCTTGGGCCCCGATCTCCATTTCAGCCTTTGAGATGGCTCCATGGAAACGTCCCTTCAAAATGCCACCTGAGCAGTTTGGGATGGGGCCAGTGACCCCCCTAGACAAATTTTCTCTTGCCATCCCTACCTCCCCAATCAGAAACACACTGTTTTTTCACCAGGTGGTAAATCCACTCTCCCCTCCATGGGTGCTAGGATTTTTTAATTATTTTTTCTTTTTTTTTTAAACAAGATCTGAGCGCTCCACACCCGATCTCAACGCAGCAACAGCAAAAGCTGTTTTTTTTCATGTAACTTTGGAGTGTTGTTTTCCGCCTGCTCTCTACAGTGCCCTGATCTTACCCAAAGAAAGGGTGGAACAAACTACATAACTGCTCTCAGTCTCTTCAACTTATCATTCTGCAGTAAAAAGTGTTTCCAATTTGGTTTTACCTAATATAAACATCAGCTTTCGGTTGTGATGACTTCAATAAACTAGAGATGACCAATTCCTCGTGCACTTCCGCAGGCTATCTTACACTGGTTTTATGTTCTGTGTCTCCAGAAATATGGAGGAGGCTTCAGCTTTGTTTCTTTTCAAAGGGACAATGGCAAAACTAAGAAGATATGTTTTCCCACCCTGTTTTGCCCAAACCCCGCAAGACAGGCTAGCCCTAGTATGAAGCAATAAAATTTGTTTCAGCTGGACACAGAACCACCCAAATTAGAAAAGCAGGAAAAGTCCACCAAACCCTGAAGTGAACAAAGTCATGGAAATGTGGAAATACTTTTCTTGAGGGTTACAGTAAATAATCCTAAAAGATTAAGTAATTCTTTCAAAAAACAAGTTGTGTAGAGGTACAACACATTTTAAAGCAAACAAACATTACTGTGATACAACTCTTAGACAAGGTCTTACAAATGCTAATTGATGCACTAAACAAAAGCTTATATTGACTTAATTCATAGCCATTCCTACAAGAGAACTGCTCAACATCTTGGTCTACACTTAGACACTGTAAGTGCTTTACTCATACAAATAATAGCAAGGCCTTTAAAAACCAATTTTATTAGATCTGTGAACTTTTTATGGTTTAAACAAAGTCTTGGTTCTTTTTTCTAGCCAACAGTGATGAACCTTATATAGTCCAACAGTAGTTATCACGGAAAATGACTAATGACCTCTCCAAACTCTCAAAGATTTTCAAATATTTAGTATTTAAAAAAAATAAAAGGTTATTTTAAGCTTAGACACAAACAAACCAGACAACAGTCATTCTGAGAGTGGATAAGAAAGTAAAAAAGCAACAAGCATGAATGGCAGTATTTATCTCTGAACCCCTTCTGCAGGACCAAGAATGCAGCCTGCGTGCCAGCAAAATATGCGACGGTTCAGCTATGAGGAAGAGGAGAGAGCACTCGCTTTTCCAGCGCTAAGCTAGCAACACGGGAGCTGCTCACGGCAACGCACAACACATCCAACAGCCACCATGAGGGATGACCACAACTCATGATCCCCAGGCGCTGCCGGAGACCTCGACACACGTTCTTCCTTCACTTGAGCTAAGCACCTCACATACCCGCTACTCTACTAAGACGTGATTTTAAGGCTTTGAGAGCTCTGTTTCCACAGGCCTTTTTATTTTGTTTTCAGTTTTTTTTGTTCATGACTTTTTCTTTTCCATTCCCATTCATTCACCTATTCCTTGTTCGTTCACCTATTCAGTCCTCGTTCACCGATGTCCATCTTACACCAAATGTCTGGTCTGCCCTGAATGGCCATTTATACACAGGTAAGTTTCAAATATACTCTTACTTTTAAAAATCATATCCAAGTGTCTAGATAAACACAAATTTCATCAATCCGGACAAACTTCTTTCACTTACAAGCACAGTAGGCAAGTAAGACAAATACTATATTGCGTATTTAAAAATTAATTGCTCCCAGGAGCTCCTTTACATTATTATTCCCCAAAGTTTTCGAGATTTTTTTTTTTTTTCTGTCTTGAAGATTACATTTCAAGGCCACTCTGGAGAGCCAAGTAATGTGCAAGATTCGGATATTCGCTAACTTTAGAGTTCTCCACACAGTATTTTCACACAGATACAATTTCAGCATCAGGTCTGGTCAAAGCACGAACCGAATACTTTTGCAAAAGCTGAAGGTACAGCCGTAGCATGGAGGCTGCAGTGTGCAATTCCTCCTGTGGCCAGCACTGCATTCCAGAGCTGTTTGGGAATACACTCTCTCTGGTCTAAGAGGGTTTAACAACTGAGAAGCTCCTGCGGCCAAACTGGACTCACAGGACAGCTATGTGCCTGTTCTCTCATAAAGACAATGATTTAAAGCCTACAATATGATGATGCCATATATGGGGCACATACGGAGAGAAGATCAGGCACAAGAGGTAGATGAAAGTCTAATCTAGAAGGCAACTACTCATCAGAAAGGAAGACAAGCAAAGAATTCCTGAAAACAGAAAACGAGCTTAGAGAAATCGGTTGTGGCCCAGATTCAACACAACAGACTAAATCATTTTGACAAATCCTCTAGTGCTTCCTGAAACTTTATAACCCCAGCAATAGGCAATTTGGAACACTTCAATGAAGCATCAAGAGATCCAAGTCCTCTCTTGTATTTCAGTGGATAGAAGAGCAGAAAGAGAGCCTTCAGCCTTACTGCCAACCACCAAGAATGGCTGTTCTCACACGATTATAAACATTTGGTCTCCATGGAAGGGGGATACCTAGCAGCAAACATTGGCAACCAAGGATGTTCCACTCCCACTATATTGTCCACAATAGCAAGGAGAAAAAAAGGAAAAATCCATAAGGCCGTTTCAATTAGGAAACCTTTGAGAAGACTTCTTCAAAAGTAAGTGTCTGACAATACCTTGAAATATGGGAATGTGCAACAACAGTAAGATGGGGGAAAACAGCGATCTTGCTTTATTCTGAAAGCGTTTACGCTTCACTCCAAAGTGGGAATATCCAATAATCCAAGAACCTTTTGCCAAACGCAAGGTCATAATTTTCTTTTTCATTCAGAACAGAACCTAACGCACACCGTATTCTGTACTGAACAGAGGATCTTGTAATTCACAGGTATTTGGAGCCAGGTTTTAGTTTAATACAAGCTCTTAACATGCAAGAACTTTCTTATATTGGGCTTTGTCTTTCCATCAGGTTACAGTTCGGCAGCTCTTCAAAAGCTGTCAGTAAGAATGAAGCAAGAACTGTAAAACAGAGCTCTGCCCCAAGAGAGGTATGAACAGATAAATTCATTCACAGCCACAAGTACTTATACATTAACATACATTTGGACTGTTGGTAATTCTAGAATTAAAGATTTATATCTGTATACACATTAATACAGCAACAACCTAAACCTACAGCAGATTTTGCTCCACGTTAAGAAAATAAAGCCTTTAACAGGCTGAAATTTTACTTCAGCTGTTCATTCATTGTAGTGACAGTGAGCCATGGGCCAAGACGTCGTTGTGCCGGGTGCTATACAGAGTTAAATGGTGCAAGTTGTTCCATCAAAAAACCCTCCACCAACACATCCCTCAAAAACGACAAAAAAAAATCACATTACACCCAACTGGAGGCAAAAGGAAGGGAGAGACGAGGGAGAAGCGTTTCTGTTTTGAGAACTTGGGGGTTGAAAATTCTCAATTTCACTGTCATGGTTAGGACAACGTGGCAGTAAAGCAATGCAACCTTATTTCTAAATAAACAAAAAGATTGGTCAGTCTGCTGATGAAAGACAGGATAAAGAGAACAAGAGAACTATTAAATTATCTACACTTCTGGGATTCTTGCTATTCTTTTGCAAAGTGAATGGCTTATGCTAATCAGGATGCATCTGAAATGCATCATTCAAGCCTTCTTGTACAAATATAGTTCTTATTTATCCAGAAAGATCCCCACCAGCTGGCAATGTTTGCATACAATGTTAAACCCAACTTCAAGAGCCCATGCATTATGAGTCATTTTGCATTTAAAAACATTAGTTCTCTTAGCTGCTCTTGAAGATGGTGTATCCCATGAGAAGAATTTTAGTGGAATTCAACAATAACACACTATGTTACCGTCCTACTTTCTCTAGCACAAAGAAGCTACAAGCTTTCTGTTGTTTCGTGGTTTTTTCTCTCCTAATGGTGCTTTGCCTACAGAACATCTTTGGAGAAGGGACAAAAGGATTTGCACCCATCCCTTCTACATGAGTCAAATATTTATGCTATATCCTCTTCAAGCATTTTCATGTAGTAACCTATGGAATGTGATCTCCCGACCTTAACACTCAAGCACGTCTAAATCAGCTGCCCTCTGAGCTGTATTACAGACTACAGAGAATTTCTGTATGTTTGTATTACAGGCATATGAAAACCCTGTGGCCCAGCCATGGCATTCCGTGCTATAAAGCACACATTAGTCCAAAGTCACTCAAGCATGCTTCAGGAAGCAGCAATACTTTGGTTCTCCCATGTTTACGGCACAATCTCATGTCGTGTGTCACCATGAATAGGTTGAACGATGAACCATGCTATCAGTATATTAACCAGGCATCATGATTTAAGTACGTGTCACGCCAAACAGTACCGCAAGTACGAGGTACCAGCTCCACTGCAATCCCGTGTCCCACTCTATGGCCCATTCTGCCTACTCCATGTTGCCCAGCTTCCTCCCCTGGACAGGCAGTGCTGCTTGCAAAACATCTCCAGAATGAGAAAGACAATGAGCTTGGGGAAAGACTAGGCGTCCCTTTCCCACCTCCTGGAAATCCTACCCCTTCCTCAAGAAAGCGCTAGGGCAGAAACAAACCATTCTGTGTTGTCTGTGGCTCCCAGGAACATTTTAAGGACAGGGGTTATGTTGCAAATAAGTGTCCTGGAGAAAAAGAGAGGGAGACCAAATGCCCCAGGTGAACCTGCAACTTCAACTACGGGATAAATTTTTCCAGGGTCAGCTCATGACCCTCCTCCTAGGAGGAGCAGTCACTGAGGTAACCCTGGTGAAAGCCTGAACCAAAGATTTACCAGGGTCATGGTCTTGATGGTAGGGTTCATGTTTTTATAGTAGCCCTAAAAAAACGTGACGCTGCCCATCACTCACGCAGGAGCAGCGCAAGTGTGTAGGGCAAGCTCGAGAAGATGGCTCTTCTGTTTCCACCCTGATTTGGCAGAATGGCTCAGTCCCCAGAAGTCAGGGGTAGCAGAAAAGAGTGAGACAGCAGCCAAAATCTACGCCATGTCCTCTCCCCCAAGACAGCTCCTGGTCAGTCACCTGCCCCAGTCCCCTCGCAAGGTGCCGCACCAGCTGTAACACCGCAGCAGAGGCTGAGGTGCCCTCAGCTCTCTGAGGGTCCAGCAGCTCAAAGCACGCTGACTTGCTGTCCCCCTCTAAGAGAGGAATGGGACAGCTCTTCCACTTTTTTCTTCCCCCACAGAAATCCCTCCAGGGGAGAGGAAGGGGAAAAAAAAACAAACAACAAACCACACAAAAAAAGAAAGAGGAACAGGCACCACAACAGATCAGTATTTAGCATTTCCTGTATCATCTACAGGAAAAACCCACGCAGTGGGGAAGAGCATGATGTCAAGGCTGGCTTCACCACATAAACAGCCAGATCCTCCTGCTGGGGGATGCTGTGTGTTTCCACAGGGAACAATATAACCCTCCCTGCAAAGAGGAGTCCTGCTACCAGCCACACGAAATTCCACAGGTCTTTCCCTTGCGCAAAAGACTGGTAGCAATGAAACTCTGGCCGTGGGAAGTGGGTATGTGGGTACAGAGCTGGGGGAGAAGGAAAATGAGACATTCACAGCAGTGTTATCATCTGTAAAACAGCACACATTCAGCACTCGGCCCCTAGAGAAAGGAGTATGCTACAAAATATGTTTCCCTGCACAGAGACTGGGCCTCCATCCAGTTATTATGTGCACGTCCCTGCTGCGTTTTCATTCTTACTTTAAAAAAAAAAAATCTCAAACCAAAGAAAATGTATCCTCATACTCACTCTGTACAGTGCCAAGCATGTTCCTAGCTGTGTTCATTAATCTGCTAAGGCGTGTTAATTACGGGTTCAGCACTCACACCTTGTGACACAGTAGTAAAGCACGTAATGTAAAACAAATTCCAGTGCGAAACAAGAAATCTCCACTGACTGTGGAAGCCCTGTTTGCACGCGTGCATACGTAAGTGCACACACATGCTTCTCTGCGAAGCATGACGAGCAAAGACAATCTTGACACGTGGATTACAAGCACAATGACTGTGACTATTTTCTCAAAAGAAAAGGGCACCACAAGAAACGCGGCTGCTTTCGAACACAGCCTGACACAAACCCACTTCACCGACTTTCACAGAATTTTACTTCATCCAATTACACACAAATACATCACTATTAATTTGGGCTATTTACTGCCGGTGGTGAAACAGGCGGACAAGTGTATTTTTTTGCAAGAATTTTTGCAAGATGAAGAGCAATCTTTACAGGAAAGAGAAGTGATGGGCAAAAGCTGACAGAGAAGAGAGCCCGACTAACTCCCAGGTTTAGGCTGCAAGAACGAATGCCGAGTCCCTTGCGCCATGAGCACATCTCTTACCTACTGATCTGCTGAAGACAAAAGGGTTTTCTTCTTTTCAGAAACTGGACACTTGGAGCTCGTTGGGTCAGTCACACAAAGCTTCCCTGCTGCCAAAGGTATTTTTTTTTCCCCTCGGGTTTTTGTTGTTGTTGTTTGGTTTTTTACCCCCGAGAGTAAAGGGCAGAACAGTGGATTCAGCAGGGGCAAAGGGTGGAATTCGCGACCCAACAGGCGAACTGCAGAGCTCTCTCCGAAAGATGTTGTATTTCAAGGCGCTTTCACTTGCAAATCCTTCTTCATCCTCAGTGTCAATAAAACTGGAGGGGGGGGGCGAGTAAACTTTTTTTAACTGCAGAAATAAACCGGACTCCACAGAAAGGGGAACGGGATATCAACTGGATTTGTGGCTCGAATTTTTATTAAAAACAAATATACTTTCAGACAGGCAATCAAGATAGATGGGTAAAAATCCAATACAGTCAGACAGGACCTGCCCGCAGCCCTTGGACGGAGGATAGCGGTATCCCAAGAACGGCAGAATAAACAAAAAGAGGGGAAAGTCCGCGTCCCGGCGGAGGGGGCCCGGCGCAGGCTCCGCTGTCAGTGGCAGCGCCCGCGGCCCCGGCAGGGAAGGGCGGCCCGCAGCATCGCGGCCGGGGGAGGCAGCTCCGCTCCGCGCCGCTCCGCGCCTCCTTCTCCGCGGTTACCTGTGCGCAGCGGGGCGCGGCGAGCACGGAGGAGCCGCAGGGCCGGACGCGGGGCTGGGGCGGCAGCGGCCCCCGGCACACGCTCCCCGCGGCAGCAGGCTCCCGCCGGCGCGCACACCACGGCCGGGCAGGGCAGGGCAAGGCAAGGCACGGCCGCGCAGCTCCGCTCCCTCCGCCGCCTCCTTCCGCCTGGCTCTGCGGGACCGCGCTCCGCCAGGGCGGGCGGGAAGCACCGCCCCGCCCCCGCCTCCCCCCCCCCGCCGGCGGCTCCGCCTCCGCCCCGGTGCTGCCCGGCACCCATTGTGTGCAGGGCGGCGGCGGGGACGCCGGGT
Source organism: Tauraco erythrolophus (assembly GCF_009769465.1). Lineage (NCBI taxonomy): Eukaryota > Metazoa > Chordata > Aves > Musophagiformes > Musophagidae > Tauraco > Tauraco erythrolophus. Next base: position 21,148,889 of record NC_141477.1, read on the forward strand.
CCGTCCCGGGAGAGGCGCCGCCGGCGGCGGCCCCCGCGGGAGCGAGCTCCGGGCGGCCGCTGCGCGCAGCCCGCGCCCTCGGGAAGCGGCGGAGCTCCGGGCGGGGAGCGCAGCCCGCCGTGCCCCGCCCGAGGAGCTCCGGCCGCGCTACCCGGTAACGAGCGTGCGGGCGTTGGAGCCGCGCAGGGGCTGCACGGGCTCCGCGTGGCGAGTCGCTCGCTCCCCTGCAGAAGCGTTCGCTGGAGCTGGCCCCCAGGTCCCAAAACCATTCCGCGAAGTCAGTGGAGTTAAGATGGGTTTATACCAACGCACGCCGGCCAAGTATCTGACTCACCCACTTTTTGCGGAAAGTAACCGAAAGCGTGGCGAGAACTGATCATGACTAACTGCACATAAGCAGGATATTAAAGGAGTTCCCTATATGTAATGTTCCTAAAACACACATCACGTAGTCTTCCAAGGCTTGATCTACCACAACAGCTCATCTCCACCAACCTCTACTACCCTGACACAGCCGGATCTAATGGTGTGGAAAGAGGAGATGGAAGAGACTTGAGTATTTTCCCCAAAACGCAACCACGATTTTGCTGTTTTATCATTTTACCACATGATAAAAGTATTCACACACAGAGGTGTTTTCTGTTGAAGGCTTCAGCGCCTGGAATCACGCTGTAGAATTTCACCTTAAAAAATAGTTTGGTTTTAAACACGTAACAACCTCTAAAGAAAAACATGAACATAGTGCATGCCTTTGTGCATGTCTCCCGATTCAAAGTAAAAGGATCCCAAAATGTTGATAAAAAGAAAAGCTTAAGCCAGTCTCTCTGTTTTGGAAGATCTACCAGCACTTGGTAATGACAACGCAGTGGTACCAACCTCTGCACCAGAAAGGCAAAGCCCTTGCTCTGAAACGGGGCAAGCAACCCTAACTTTTCCTCGCCTGATGCCTGTGATCAAGGCAAATCCCCAAACTAAACAAGGCCCGAGATAACAAACTGGTCCTTCAGTAGGGACCTATTTGTGTACAAACAACAAACAATGCTACTGTGCCTTTCTCACCATCCACCTCCTCCTCTGGCTTTCGCATACAATGCACTGGAATCCTGCCCCTTCGAGGTCACTCCTGCCTGTGAAAGTGGAGGATGATCTCCAGGTGACAGCTTCTACTTGTCTCCTGGCTCCTGTTCGCTAACTTATAATTTCAAGAAAGAGCAAACCAAAAAATGAGAGAAGCTGAAATGTCCATAGCCGATTTAATACACTAAGGCCTGACCGTGCAAATAATCCCAGTTTAGTAAGGTCTGGCCGTAAGATGACACCAGTTTCCAAAAGTACTAAATGTGCAAAAACTGGCGACGTGTCAAATCCTTGCCCTGTGAAACTTGGCCTGCTGGAGTTCATTAGGGCTCTTCGTGTGAGAAGAGGTAACACGATTCAGCCATTTACCTTCTAATCGCTCTAAGCGAACGAATCCTTTCCAACATTCCCAACTCTTAACATTGAAAAGAAAGATCTGGAAAAAAAAAATCAGGAAGTCAAATTTCAGAAATCCCAAATGCAGAATATATAAACATCTATTTTTTTTTTCCCCTCGTAACTGACATTCATTCACTGGAACAAATGTAGAAACACATGTAAACAGCTCATTAACATCCCAGAACCTTACAATTTGCAAATGCAAAAAAAAAAAAAAGCCAACACAGAACAAGTTAATGAAGCACATATTTGTGAGATGCTGTGGGGAGGAGCTGTAAGGGAAATACACAGCTACAGCGAGGTAAAGAGTTATAAACTATTCTTCAATCACGCATCCTGTCTCCCTCCCACTTGCTCAAAGAAAATAGTGGAGAGTCCAGAGAGAAGGTAGAGTCATCAGGAAAGTAAAAATATTGCTTAATGCAGACTCGGAAAAGCAGCTAGCCTTGCCCGAGGCGGATTCACCTCAACTCATCCGCCGCCGTTTATTCCACAGAGCACTAGGGCTGCTCCTGTTTAACGCACACAATTGGAGATAACAGCTTTATCGGAACTGGAAAAGAACAAAGACGCATGAAATCCACATTCTCTTCCTTAAAATCTTCTCCCCCTGCATCCTCCCTTCGCCCAGCCCAGTCCTCAGGAGCTCCAGCACACATCTGAACGGCTGCCAGCGGAGGAAGCGAGCGGTTTCCATACACACATCACGCCACAATGTGGGAATTCAGGAAACAACACAAGAAAGGGGTTCCTAATAACTGTTCCAGCGTACTCGGGCCAATTTATGCAATCATACAAAGGTCACAGGAGATGTGTTAAAAAGCACAAAAGATAAACGCCACGACGGCAACTAGGTCAAAGTAGGAAAATAAATCTCAGGCTTACGAAGTGTTTGGATGACCTGGAATTGCTCCACCTACAATTTTTTTAAGAGGTTGTCCTTCACATTCTTTAAAATTCCTCCATCTTAAAGTTCCTCCCTCCAGGAATCGCTGTAACTCTGCCGTCCTTTGTCCACAGCAGCTGGAGCTCAGGAAGCTGCTGACATTATCCCTCATGTACAGGGAGAAACCACCGCTCAGCCCTGCGTCCATTCAGTGCGGCTGAGAGGGGTGTAAATTAATTTCCGTGGATCTCTAATCTCGGGCCAGTTTAACAGAGCTTTTCTTCTCACACATAAAAATAAACTGCCAGCTCAGAAGTGCCATTTAGGACATCCCCACCACCACCACCAAAGCTGGAGGTTCTCTGTCTGGTCTGTAAATATGCTGTTGCGTTAAATAATGGCCCCACAGTAAACAAACAGTAATGCAAGCAGTAGTAAAAAAGACTTAAGAAGAGGAGATGAGGCCAAGTTTACTAGGTGAGCAGGAGCAAGTAATAGGTAATTCTGATATGGGAGATTACTTTATCTTTCTTGCCATAGAGGTCAAATAGTTTGACAGGTGTATTTACTGAAGAAAAGGAAGCAAATGAACAAATACATTAGGGGATACAGGTCAACACAAGATTAGAAGGTTTCAAAGCGGTGTAAGAATCACAAGAAATGTGTGGAGAAGGCACCGAGCTACAGGAGGGTTAAGTGGTTTGTCCAAAGTCATGCTGGGAGTTCAGTCTAGGTTTGTGGAGTCTCTGGGAGTCACAGGCCACAGACCTGCCTTGCTGCCCGCAGGTACGGTGAACCTGGACATACAGCCCCACTACGGCATTGCAGCTTTTGCTGCCGTTTTACCACTGGGGTGGGCAGCACCCAGGGCATTCAGGGTGGTCATGGCCATTTTTTCAGTTGTATTTAGAGGATGTTGCTGCTATATCCAGCCCTGAGCTGTAGCAAACCCTGAAAGGCTCCCTCAGGTCCTGCCACTGGGTACAGCTGCAGACCAGCTATGATTTCTGAAGAGAAACAAAAGTCCATCTGATAGACATGAGACTGAGGCATGAATTATATGTAAAACCAGTTATCGTTCACCAACAGATGGTAATGACAGGTATCATAGACCAACACCACCAGGAATTAGTACCATGAAAGTTGACATGCTCAGAATCGCTAGAAAAATTCTACTTTTCCAAACACAAGAGCAGGAATAGTCAGGCACTATGTATTCCTCTGTCCTTCACTAAATAATTGCTGTGTCTTTCTACACAAGTTTATTATCCTACCAATTCTACATCATAAAACTTTAATGATCACATAACTTATGGGAGGAAAGTAATTCCTATAGAGACTTCTGCATAGCCAACTTCATGTCCTGTCTGTATTGTGATTTACACTGTAACACGGCTCCTGCTTATCTAAGGTTTTGTGTGCTACTGCATGTGAAGATTTTTAAAAGTATGTCAGTCTGGATGGTACCTCTAATGGAGTGTAACTCAAGTTCAGCATGGCTCCTTCAGTGAAGAAAGGGCCTGCACGGGAAGGGAGAGAAAAGGACCAGCTTACCCCAGTGAAACGCAATACAGAGGTCAGCAGTGAAGTGTCACCCATGAGCTGATTGATCAGGTACCACCTGTAAAGAGAATTACTCTAACTGCTGAACCTTGGCCCCTCTTCATGCAGAACCTCAGAAGAAAGCTGCATAACCAGAAGAGTGATAAACAACTGCCAACTATGGAAAAACAAATTAAATGTTTCAGCCTTGCTCTAAACGCATTCACACCCCAGCCCCCTAGACTTAGACATAGTTTTGGCAAAACCAGGACAGCAGGGTTAGTCTGGACAAAGGGATTTCCTTACAAGACACCGTTCTCCCAAAGAAGGACTTGTAAGCCTTTAACAGAAGTCTAATGTATGTTAACAACCTTGATGTACGAAAGTTGACTATCTCCCTCGTTTCTCTGCACTCTTGCCTCTCGTGCCTCTTTAAAAAGAGGTCTTTTTTTAAAAATCTGCTCAGATGAATTAAAGGATTCCCTCAGCTTCCAATGAATTTGGATCAGAGTGAACTGTAAGAGTACGGCACGGAGGCCCTGCACTTCAACACAGACTTTGTTTGCTCTCAGTGACTAAAGAATGTATGAAATCACGAGAGAGCAAGATGTACAGCAGGTTCTGCAGCAAAACCCAGATAATCCTGATATTTCAATGACCGTAAATACTAAGAGGGGAGAACCACGGCTGATTCAAAACCAAATAGCCTAACCTCTTCAAAGTCTCCAAGACTTATAATGGTGCAACTGCATTGATAAATACCATGGAGTCGGGGCGGAGGGAGTGGTTTTTGATTTAAAGCTTTTGCAACTCGTTTTTAATATTGATGCCAGAATCGGCCTCAGAACTGAGAAACGAAGGAGGCCCAACCAAAATTAATCTTTGGCTGGAAGCAACCTTCCATTGCCTGGGAAGGTTAAAAGTAAGGTCTCAGTGAAACAATGAGCACCATACAGACGCTAGAGCTCTACTACCTGTAGGAACAGGGCCACCTTCCTCCACTACATAGAAGCTGTACTGAATACTAAATAGATTATTTTGAACATGAAATTGAAGAAGATAAATGAAAGGAGAAATAACATTATGTACAAAAAGGTCAAATGCATTGGAACAAAATATATGAAATTCTGTTAAATAATTGCCTCAAAAAGTGGCGATTATAATTTTTCTGAGCACACAGTTGTGCTCCTAAAAACAATCTTTCTCCTGTTGTAAGCTACAGAAAGATCAACAGAGACAGCAAGATACCAATTTACAGATAATTGATTAACATTTCATTTTCACAGAAGTTAAAAACTAAAAATAGACTTATCAAACAAAATCTGATTAGATTTTACAATCAATTTCAGAAGCCACTGCCACATTCTGGAAGAGCACCAGCACTCTCTGCTGGTGATCTTTGTTCAGGAGTTATCTAGAGGAAAAATGCAGAATAAAAATGCATTATGCTTTTGATATGGAATGCCGTTTTTGGTTTAAATGGATGATTAATTAGATCCCTATCAATTTAGCAAACAGCAACTCCAGTTATGTTTTTGGCAACAGTTCAGTCATTACTGAGAGGCGTATTTACTATGGGCAATCATCATTCACTGGAATAAATTTCACTGTCGCAAATAAACATCTGATGTTTAATGCTTCTTTCTGCAGAAAGCGCTTCTGCGGTGCTGTAGCACAAAGACAAGCTGGTGTGAGAAGCTCCCATGGTGCCAAATCCCTTGGCTCCACCCTGACTTTCCATCAATTTTAGAGCTGTGCCAAGGAAAACAGCTCTTCTTAGAAAAGTCCTAGTATAGCACCAACATGTTCCCCACAGCAGTCACAGTGGAAACACTACTACGTTTTAATCAAAGCAAACCTGCTTCCAGCCCTGTCTCTGTTACACCCTTTGCCAGGAAGCTGGAAAAGCTTGGATTCCCTCTCCCCAGCACGCACTCAAGCCTTGTGCACTCCCCTCGTGGATTACTTCACCGCATTCGAGCCAGAGACTCTACAGGGACAAACACATCAGGAGCAACAAAAATAAAACCAAAGCCAAGTACCTAAGTGACAGCTGTCCCAGTTTCCAAACTATGCACAGATCGGGCACCAGTAAGAAGGGTTAAACACTGGCAAATTGAATCCATGTGCAGCTCATGAAAGTGTGGGAAACAAAAGAGACAATGTGAGTTAAGGACAGAGTATTCATTAGCAAAGGGCTCGAGTTTCTTGGCTTTTGCCGGTCTGCTTCCCAATGGTCATTTTTCAAGGTAGCTTTTTGTTCTTTAGTTTTGAACATAGTCCTGGAAAGACATTATACTCTTTCTTAGCTAACGAACTAAAGCTCAGTACATGTTGAACTGCTTAAAATAATTTGTCTTTTTAATTCCCTGGGGGCAAGAGGGAAGAACAATGTCAGAGACTAGGTTTTTCTGCTGGGCTACAGTGGGCTTTGGATCAGAGCCTTCTATGACATACCTGATCCAAAGACCTCAGGCATCTTCATAAATAGTCATTTATGTATTTAATACCGTAAAGAAACCCAATGTTTAAAAAAAAAAAACAACACGAGAGTTCATAAGGCAGCCCTATCAATTTGAGTCCTAGTAAAGCCATTACTGCAGAAGGGCTGCCAAGCTCTGCATGGCTCTGCATCTGCCACCTCTCCCTTTCAGTGCCTGCACAGCAACTTGCTAATGAGGGTGGCTTCAAAGCGTTTGGGATGCTGAAGAGATCCAGTTTACATCAGTAACATTAGGCTGGAGAAAGGGGTCCCACTCATTCACTGGGGAAAGGCTGGAGGTCTCCAGTTTTTCTACTTGAGGAGCACAGTAAACCTTCATATTAGGTGGAGTGTGCAGCCACGGCTGAATTAAATGATGTGGGAGCGTGAGAGATAGCAGTGAGGGCCCAGTGCTCCCAAAGCCCTGTGGTAGGTCTACAGCCCTCCATCATACGGGGGACATCCAGAGCAAGACTGCAAATCCCCCAGGCCAGTATTTTGAAAGCAGCTCTGTATCCGGTAGGACATAAACACCACCTTAGGATCTGCTTCATAAGGTCCCTACATATAAGCTGAGTCTTGCTTCTCCAGAAAAATCTGAATTTTGCTAATCCTGGGTCTTAGAGGGGAACTGATTTGCTGCTCAATCAAAAAAAAAAAAAAGCAATTAGAGTGGAGTTCTGGAAAAAGCAGTTAAAATAGCAGGTCGAAATTGAAACCCAGGGTCTATTTCAGTGTTTCGGTCAGTAGATATCTGTATATGAAGTGTAGAGAGATATACAGCATTTTACTTTGACTGTTTTACTTTCTGAAGTAAAAAAGGGGAAGAACAGCTCCTGAATTAGAGAAACAGCTAAAAGCCATAAAAGGAACCAACACGGTGGTAAAAATAAATGAGTTTTAACATAGTTGTAAGTCAAAGTCAGAAGTAATTGTTCTAACGCATTCTGCTCCTGACAAATCTCAACTTCAGAAGAGCTTCATATCTGCAGAGAGTCCCAAGGAACTTTGTAAGCATTCAGGGATCACGGACACTTGGCTGAGCGGGACAGTGACAGCCAAATGCCAAGCACGGCACTCTGAAACACTGCACGAGGAACAGGGGTTCCTGCCTAAGGGATCAGAACAAGCTTCCCATTGTAGAACAGGACAAAAGGTTTCAAACCTGAAGTTTTCTACTTTCCAAAGAAGTGATTATTTTGGACATGACAGGATCCAGCAAGAGATCACTGATCTACAAGGAATGATAAGGCGCTAAAAGCCTTGAGAACTTGGAGTAAGCACAGGAGATTAACATGATTACTTTATTTTTAATATTATTAACTATATATGCCAGACTGCTCTTAAATATTCTCTTCCCACATTCATACCCACACCTTTACCTTAGTAGCATACGAATTCCGTATTCAGCTCTGTCCCTTGATCATTAATGCAGGCTCCCAAGCTCCAGACTTCAAAGAAATGCACGCGTAAGAGTCACAGGCGCAGGACTGGAACAGTGTCAAAGCCTCCCTGTGCAGGAACCTCCATCTTCTGTTTAACTTCACTGTACAAATATCTCATTTTATCAAGACTAGGAAATTCAATGATTTATGTAGGGCTTCCCACAGATTAAGTTAATAAGGGAACCCAACAGTGCCTCATCTCCTTCCGCCTTCCAAACACTGGTAAATGAAAGGAAATGGGAATGTCTCCTGGGGTACGGGAAAGACGTGAGCGCTCTACAAATGTGCAAGGGAAGAAACCAAAGGCTTCATTGTGTGCATATGCACTTCTCCAGGAACGCTCTTCCCTTCTCCTCCCTCCCAGAAGCACCATTTTTCTTAGGGAAACTTGGTTCAACGGCAAAGCTTCACCCACCCCACACCAATCATCACCTAGAACGGTGGTGGTTTAGTTTTCTTCCTGCTTTTTCTTTTATGTTTTTCCTTCCTTTGTCCCTCCCCTCTTTCTTCTGTTCTCACCCTTCCTTATTCTGCTGCTCAAGATGTCTGTGCTCCCTGCTTCCTTACTTCTGTAGGTTCCCTTCTGCCATTTGTAGTACCTTTCCAGCATCACTTGCACAACTCGGAGCTCCAGTCATGCCCTACCAGTCACAGCTTCCAGGATATGAGACTGAATTACAGCTTAACACAACACAAATGAAGAAATTATGGCACAGATAGATGAAGATACAGGTCTCTCCAAGACCCTAAGGGACTTAGGGACTCATTTTAATGTAACTTGCAATCAACATCCCTTTGAGTTACCTTTGAAAATGACGCCAGCATTCCCTGGCCAAGATTAAGCCTCATCACGAGACAGTTGGAAAGGCGGTCTGGTCGTTTTCAGCTCTGTTTGTAGCTGCTCATATATTGCCAACTTTCAAGGAACTTACCCAACAGCAAACTAACATGGGTGCAGTTTCTTTAGTGGTAAGAAAGCTGCTACAGGTCAACAGATTCAGGCATTTTCGTCAACAAGATGGTCTACGCTTGCTCTGAGCCACGTTAAGACATTACAATGATAAAGTGTGAGAAGCTGGTGTAAATAACATAGGTGTTCAAGTGCCTTCATCAACCTTATGATCCCTCATGAAACATTGGGCTGAAGGGACAGCACTGATGGTAGATGGTGTTACCGAGCAATGATTTACTCACTGAGAAGGTAAACTATAAAGCCAAACTCAGAAATTTCTCTGCCTAATAAGAACGTTGCAATTAGGTCATCACTGAACGCTGCGTAGCCATAAATCGGAGCCAAAACATTCCCACAGAATAAGTAATATGTGACAGCAGGTATTTGGAATGAGAACAAGGACTTCATCCACGTAGCCCTACTGCTGAAGTGTGGAGATAAACAGCGGTCCTGAGGTAGCCAGCTTCCATGGGGACACGCAGGTATCAGGACACAGGCACCCAGTTAAGCACTAGCAACCTAGAGCCTAAACTCCCACACATGAAAGTTCATGTCCAACTTTGATGAAATTTGACAAGGTGTTCAGAGCAAGTTTCAGGGTCAGAATTCTATTTAGGTCACATATGAACTGGATCCAGGCCACAACATTCTTTGTATCTTCTGGACTCCAGTTTGAGCAATGCTTCTGATTTCCAATAACTATTTCTGCTAAAAAACTAAATTAGTTCCATGCCTAGCCTTGCTCAGTTCAGGCTGTACATTTTGGTAAGCCCCTGGACTCCCGACCTTTATTCAAATGACAAGATAAGGGACTTTACCAGGAGAACACTCTCCAGACTGCTTTTGGTCACTGAAACTCCCTGACCCTCTCCCTCCCTTGGGTCCTGCCACAGGCACGTGGAAGTACCTGCTGCTGGGGCAGACAGGTCAGGAGAGCGAAGATTTGTGGGTTAATGGGATACTGTTCTGATCAGGGAGATTAGGTTACAAGGCCCTGCTTTTGAAGACTGGCTTCTTCAGCCTGGCACTTTGGTTTACAGCTGGGGATTTCTTTTAATTAGATTGTACTCTTAATTATTTATGACCTATATTATCTGCAGAAGCTGCCCAAAAACCTAAGCGTTAATAAGGATAATTGGAATAATCGTATTTTTACCTCTTTTGTAAAGCACCTTGAGCCTTACTGATGAGAAATGCTAGGACAGGATTAGATGCTTAATGAAAAACCATCATTGAAAAGTGGAATAAAAATGAAAAGTGAACTAAATGGAATCTGCTGTTCTACACTGCATTAGGGCTGAATTGAGGATCGTTTATCAGAGGCGACACTCCACTCTGAAAATTTTAGCTTGAAAATTGAATGGGGATCTTCTTTATGCATCTTACAATGGGAGACTCCAGGTGAGGATGCCAAGGGCCAGAGCCTGGGCCCAAATGTTGTGAGGAGTCAGAACAGCCCCCCAGGAAGCTGCACTATAGAAGTTCTGGGCTGCCCTACCATATGCTGGCAATCCACTCATTTCTGGGCTATGTATAGCATTAAGCAAGAGCAATGGGTGTTTAAGATCACCCGAGTTCCTGTGTCCACCACAGCTCCTCCACACCAAAGATTTGGCCTTCCAGCCCCCACCTTCCTCAAAAAGCATCCTGGAATTGAGACAGATGGGATTTGTGCTTCTGCTCCAAGCATGTGGTAAACATCATGGTGCCTATTTACGGGCCTACCTGAACCAGCCTGCTGATTAAAACCATAATCTTTCAACGTGAGGGCAGACCATGGAGCAGCAGCGGGGATGGCTGAGCCCAGAGCCCCACGGGGCTGGCCGGGCCCCCGCTCTCTACCAGGCAAGGATGCCAAGGCAAAGCTTTTAACTCTTCGGGCATTATCACCCTCAGACTGGCACCAGAGCTCAAAGCAGGAGGATGCGGAGTCACTTCTGCTTAGTTCAGAGTTGGGGCTGATGCGGATCAGCTCCTGCAGGTGCTGGGGGCCGGCGGGACAGGGGCTCCGCAGGGAAGAGGAGGGCAGCGCAGGCACCATCTCTTGCAGCTCTGCAAAACATCCCCTCGCACGACCTGGACTTGAAAACGGACCTGGGGAGGGACAGGACGGCTCTACTCTCTGCTTTGCACCGACTCCTCTCTCTGCACCACCACACTGGCCAAACAGTCCCCATCGCAAGCCCTGCGCTTTCTCCTCGCCTCACCGCCTGCCCACGACGAGACTTCCCCGGGACCACCGGGGGCGCGACCCCCAAATCCCGGGCGCGGTGCCGGGAGCTGCAGGCTGAGCCACAGAACTGCCCCGCACCCGCCCGGGCTCCGTGAGGGCAGCGGAGAGACGCGGGAGCCCCTTCCCCGGGCTCTGAGAGGGGGACCCCCGCCCTGGGGGAGCCGCGGGGCCGTGCAGCTCCTTCCCGGGAGGTGCGAGCAGGGGCCGGCGTTTGCCTCAGGCGGGCGCCGCGGGGAGGGCCGGGGCCCCCGCGGCCGTGAGGCGGGAGCCGGCGCCGCCTCAGCCGCCCCTCCGGCGGGGGATCCCCGGCGCCGCTGCCCGCCGCACCTGCCCTGAGCCCGGCATCCCGGCCGGGCAGGGCGGCCGCGGCCCCCTCCTCGCCGCGGGGAGCAGCCAGCCGCGCTGCCCCTCACCCCGCCGGCCTCGCCGCGGCGGCCCGAGCCTCCCCCCACCTCCGCCCCCGCTCCTTACCCCGCGGGCGCCTGCCCCGGCGGCCGCCCGCTCATCCATCTTGCTCCGCTCCCCTCCGCGGTGACAAAGCCGGCATGGCAATGAGAGACGCCGCGGAGCGCTGGGAGGTGCCTACCCCCGGCTCAGTTATTAACTTTCACCAGGCGGCTGCAACTACGGCGCCCGGCGTCCCCCGCTGGGCCGGCGCCTGCAAAGGCGGCCGGGAGCTGTAGTCCTCCCGCCCCGCCGCCGCCTCGCCGCCCGCCGGCGGGAGCTGCCGGCCCGCCCCGCCTGGCCTGGCCGCACCGCCCGGGTGCTGAGCGGCAGCAGGAGCCTCGCTGCGCGGCCCTGGCTCGGGAGGGAGCGCCTGTGCAGGCTCCTTCAGGTTTCCGTGGCTTGGTCGATGGAGGAGAGGGGTCTAGGCAGGTGCTCCATGGAGGCAGCTCCTCTGCAGCAGGCCCAGGACAGACCTGGGGGGCTAAAGGCACAAAAGTCTTCTGGGAAACACCACCTGGGCTGTGAGGCGCACCAAGAAGGCAGGAGTTAAGGAGAACACACAGAAAAAGAGGGTCCGAGATGTTAATCCTTCCCTCCAAGAGAAGGGGATGCGTTTCCCGCCACAATGGCATCCCTCACAAAATGGCCGCTGTCCAGAGGAGGCCCTCTCCTCAGAAAGGCAGAGCCGCAGCAAAAAAGTTCTGGTATTGCAGTGGTTATGAAGGTACGTTTGCCACGGCTGGCCACCCAGCTGGGCAGATCAGCAAATATGAAGGATGTCCTGGGCTCCCTCCGCCCACTTTTATTTCTTCACGTTTTATTTCACCTGGCTCTTGTTATTAACCCACTTACATGCTAAATTCTATCACCCTCATCGCATCATGAGCTTTCTGCAACAGCTTTGTCTTCTAAGTCGCTTCCATAATGTTACTAACTAGCAACATTCCTTACCCCAAAAACACTCCCAACAAAAGCAAGAAAAATGTAAAAGCAGAACTGTCAAAGACTCGTGTAGAAAAGTTGTCAGAACACATGCCAAAATAATCTAGGAAGACCAGTGTGACACCAGAGGATGTAAAATTTAGTAAGAGAAGGAACCTCTAGATGCCTCAAGAATATTTTATCACTGCAATACCCAGCTGCTAAAAATGTTAATAAGCAAAGCATAAAAAAATTATCTAGAAACTCTGTTGCTCAAGTAATCAGCTGCTGGTCATCATGTGTACAGCTCCTGTGGTCTCATGTGGAGATGCTTCATCCACTTTTCTTTACAACCCATAAAGCAGGATCTCTCTGGCCTTGCTACAGTGAGCACGCAGACCTGAACACTGCATCAGTTAGAACAAGCCACATGGAAACACAAGGACATTTGAGAGACGTGAGTATCCGAAGTGAAGCGGAAAAATGCTTTTAAACACAGACATCTGTGCTCAAGCAGTGTTACTACTCCTCGCCATATTTGATTACGGATAGGTTTTGTTTTGTTGCTTTTGATGAAGAGGGGAAAAACCCAGCAGAGGTAGTGGCCACACACCAGCCTTTCCCTGTAAACACCAAGAACGGAGCTACGGAGGGAAAGTCTGTTGTTGCTCCATGGGAATCCAGCAACACAGGGCTACGAGTGACACTAAAACAGGCCGTGCTGTCACCAGGCCTTGTTTGCCAGAGCCAGACAAGAATGATCTGTTATAAAGCATGGTGGAATGTTTGTTTTTGTAGTACTGGATTTCCAAAATCCATAGTCTTTTTGTAGCTGACAAGCTCACTCCTTTCTTTGCCTCGTTACTGCAGCTGTCGGAGGTCTGCACCCCTGCCTGGAAAACATGAGCAACGGCGAGAAAGCAATCCTAGCAAAAATCTGCATCATTCATGCGTAATCGGACAATGCTTGGGAGATTTACAAAGGAGGGGAGGAGGAGAAAACCACAGCGCTGCAGTCATTTGCATTATTCCTAGTTTCTTTGCTTTGCAATAGTCACTTTCAGCTTTAGAACGTAAGGAGTATGTATTTCATACCCAGCTTTATAAACACTTCAGCATTATTGGGTTTTAATTCGGATCCCACTGTGACCGAGTAAAATTTGGCAAATAGGCTGTGTCTGTTTATAACACATGCTTTCATTTTGTTTTGGTAATATCATGTACATACATACAAATTAACTTAAAAGCATACTCTGTCTTGTGGCTTTCTGCTTACCTCAAAGATTCTCTTCATGGTTCGTCCTGGTTCCTTTATACTATTGAGGCCATGCAAAACCTCCTGGGAAGCACCCTAACAATACTGCCAGGAATTCACGAGGAATAAAAACCAGGCAATCCCTGCTTTACATCACTTACTTTTCTCTGATCCAGCAGCAAGATACACAAGCAGTTCAGCTGGAGCCCTGCATCTTCTTACAGTTCTTGCGAGCAGAGCCGTGGCTGCTAACATAATCCAAAACACACTTTTGGACGCTCAGAAGCCAGTCTGAGTTTGGAGCGGTCCTGGATTTGGTTTAGAGCCACCCTGCGCTCATATTAGGTTCCTGCAGCAAGCCTAGGAGCCAACGCATGACAGTCAAACGGAAATCCCAACTTTAGACGTTTGCACCGTGTTGGTGGTCCTCCACTGACGATACTTGCGGTTCTGCAACGTGCTGAAGCCACACACACAACTCTAATCATCCAACTGTATGGTTTTACTATGCGAGTTTTAGTGCTTTAGGACCACAAACTTGAGCAAAAGCACACTGCAGTTCTGTTTGCCTGTGACTCTGTTTTTACCTGCCTCCATCTTCAAAGTTTCCCCTATATTCAGATTAGATAGTTGCCTACTATGAGGCGAGTTCTCTAGATGAGAAACACTTTTTTTTACTGGACTTGCACATTCAAAATATCACCTTACTTTTTTACTTGATGACATGGAAGTTTTAACGTAACAGCACATCTGTAACAATTTCCTTGCTTACCAATGATGTTCACTTCGGTGATGACCGGGTGCTTACAGACCCACTGGTCAAAAATAAAAGGATACTTACAAATATTGTAATTAGTGCAAAAAGGAAAAATACCTCTGACTCCTGATGCTAGGAAGAAGATCTTTTAACATAGAGCATCCTAAAAATCTGAAAGAAGGACCATATACAAACTGGGAGCACTTTAAATATGTTTATTCAGCAGCTGTTACAATCAGCCTCCAAAAAACTGGAGTCCCCTCTTGTTTCTGAACCGTTTTGAGTGATGAAAATGCCTGCTATGAACAGTGAAGCTAAACAGTGCACTCCTTTCTGAGAAACAGACACGTCTAACAGGGATTAATCTCTTTGAAAAGGCAAAATATAAATATATACACTCTAAATTCACAAGAACAGTTTAAACTCACTACGTTAATTCAAGTGGGGTAACAGTGGACAAATCCACATCATGTAAACTGCAGTCGTAAAATATCTCTGCTGTCTTCTCCTCAAACCCCGTCCAGTTTCGGTTTACAATCTGTGATCTGCCTGTCGCAGAGCTGAAATACAGAAGCGCTGAAGTGTTGAGTCTCAGGGGCTGTGCACAGGACCAGGAGGTGGGGCGATACTCTGTTCTCTACACGTTGCTCAAGGCATCCACGCCAGGAAGAACCTTACCTGTTAGCAGTTAAAAAACACCAATAAAGTTAAGAACTCCTCTGCCCTCAAACAACCAAGGTATATACGCTTGCAATGGCAACATTTAAACATATTAAAAAAAACAAACCATCGGAAGAAGTTGGCTCTACATACGCTCCTGTTGGCATATGGGTTACATTTAAGCTGTTCCACACAGTAAGTATCTTTTAAGGCTGCAGTGAGTATCCAGAGCACAGCTGCTCTCCTATGTCAGCAGACAGATTCTTAATGCACCACAGTCATCAATTCTCAATTAACAAGAACAGTAAATTTCTATCCGAGTATCTGCTAGGGTCAGATCCAACACCTAAGATCTTTTTCCATGAAGTTTGATGGCAAACAGATTTTTGATTGGATCTAGGGAGTTGCTGCATACTTTCTTCAATCCCTAGTGGCATGTAAATAGAATTTTGGAGTGTGTGGTGGAAATTTGAAGAATGAATTAAGAAAAAGAAACAAAGCCCCCTACAAGTCTCAAGTCTTTTACTGGGACTAAACCACCCAGGTCTGGATATTTACTTGTCTCACTGCAACTGATGGCAGCGAGGAATATGCTCATCTTTGAGTCAGAGGGCCTAGATTAAAGTTCAGTGTTTTCTAACGTATTTTTAGCTTTTTGTCCTACATTATTAACGAAGAGAGATCATTCTGGTTTTGCTTTTTTTTTTTTTCCCCCTCAGAAAACCTACCTTCTAATGCTCAAGCTATGTGGCAGTACTGAATTTTAACACTGTTCACAACTCGCTAGTTTGCTGGGCTTTTTTTTGGGGGGGAGTGGTGCCTTTTTTTTTTTTTTAAATCTTCAGAAGCCTTTCTAATTAGCTGGACTTCCGTTACATTTAAAAGATCACACACACAAACCCACGTTTTGGGCCAAAACTTAGGCGAGTTTGTCCTTTTGAATAAATCAGTTGCACAGTGTTTCCTTCTAGCCATCTGCATTCTTTCCCTTTACCATCACTCCCTAGGCAACAGAAACAAAAGCTCTGTCTTGCATATAACTGCTGGAAACTAACAGCTGCAATGCAGTTTATTGCAGTTTCTCTTCTACAGAGAAGCTGACAGCATTAGATAATTTACCCACATTGGGAAACAACTAATTACCAGAGGAAATGAAAACTCATTTAGTGTACAATGTAACTCATTAGAAGAATCCTGTGAATTCTCACCATTTTGAATTCCGAGTACCCTCGTGCAGGTTTGTTAGTGATCACTAGAGGGCTCCCCAAAACCAGGGAATTTCAAACAATGCACTGAAAAGGAGGCTCCTGGCAAAAATTCGAGACTATTCTGATGAGATTTCCCTAACAGAAACTGGGCATTTTAAACAGTCTGGTTAGCATGACCCAGGGGATCATCTACAAAAGAAAGACCAATGTCAAGGCCGTTTTATTTTCTATTCCAGCATTTTTGCTTTCTGGGAGTGGCAGACTGTGCTGTTTTCAAGAATACTCCATTTTCTTTCTTCTCTTCCTCTAGGAGGAAGAGAAAAGAAGAGCAATGAGGAGGTCACTGTGCAACTTCACGTGGTGGGAGAGAAGAGACATTCACTCTATTGTTGTGCTTTCTGGAATATCAGCACCATGTAGAGCACCCAGAACTACCTGATTTGCTCAAGTAAGTCAAGATAAAAGAACAGTTACCCTCTAGCAGTTCCAGGCTGGCACCACCTCCGGTGCTGACGTGGCTAACTTTATCCTCAGTGTTCCACTTTGCACAGCAAGTAGCTGTATCTCCACCACCTGTAGTACAAACGAAACCGATGAGACACACCAGAAATTCAGATTTTGTTCAGCTTAAGGGCCATAGCCTTGCTACGGGCTCGTCCTGCTCCCAGATACACACAGCACTTTTTAAAGCCCTATCTCCAAGCTGAAGGACAGATGAAAACATGAGGAAAGAAAAACAATTTGACAAGTATTCTTAACACGGTACTGGCAAGCGGAAGCTTCCTTGTTGCATTTAGAAAGAGACAGGAACAAACACATACAACTACTTACCGATAATGGTGATGCTGCCCTTTCCAGTTACTTCTACCACTTTGTCCATCAGGGCTTTGGTTCCTTTGGCAAACTTGTCCCACTCAAAGACACCAACTGGACCATTCCACACAATTTGCTTGGCCCTTCCCACAACTTCAACAAACTTCTTCACACTTTCAGGGCCGCAGTCCAAGCCCTAAGACAAGTAAGAGAAGCCATAGATATATACTTACTGCTGACCCTCATCTCAAATCACCACTGTCTAACTGGGATTCTCAGAAGCTTCTCCCTCACCCCCAGATAGGAAGCGAGATTTTCTCTGTATGCACTGAATACCAAGGAACAGAAAGATTTGCCAGCAGCTGCTGCAATGGGGTGGAGTCTGATGTGGCATTTATCTTCCTAGTACGAATAAATCATTTTGAAATCAGTATCAGAAGCTGGAAGCCTTGGTTAGACACTTTTGCCAACTCTACTTAAATTCCAGTCAAATAAAAGGGATTTCTACTGCATTCAGATCTGAAGGTTTTAGAAGAATTTTGCTGTTTTAATCAAAATCTCACAAAAGATACTTCAAACTTAAAAATTCAGGACAAAAAACAGGGCTCCATTTTCATTAAACCAACACACTCTACTTGACTTCCTTCAGAAACATTTGCAAAGGATCACAATTACTCTTTCTACTTCTTCAAGAGGTGTCTTTCCCACCCCACTGCTGCCTGTTACTTCTTCTAGTCCCTTGCCTATTAAAACCTACCATCCAGCCAGCAGGAATGCCTGAAGCCACTGTGGCTTCCCCAGTCTGTGCATGCTCATCAAATTTGTCTGCGGTGATGAAGTCAACAGGCAGAGTAATCTTCACACCGTTCTTCTCCGCCTTGGCCATCAGGTCCTTGACGATTTTTGATCCCTCTTCATCAAACAGAGAGTTGCCAATCTGGAGAAATTATTTGAGGAAAATAAAAGAGAAGTGTTTGTTTAGCTACTGGTCGTTACAGAAGAGAACAGCAGCACTCAAGCTGAACTGCTCAGACAGCAATTCTGGAAAGACTGTTTCCTTAAAGCACCTAGCTAGACATAGGCAGTACGCTGATTTTTGCCAAGTGATTGTCAAGTAACTTCTTAGTGCTCCCTGCTCTTGCAGAGTCGAGATGGTCAGTTCTCAATACCAGAACATGCAAGGGATGTTTTGACTGTATTCTTTTCTAGGAGAAGACATACGAATTGCTCTTTTCATACCTCCATGTTGTTGATCACTTTGAGGAAGGTGAACGCCATTCCACCACCAATGATCATCTCATTGACCTTATCCAACATGTTACTGATCAGCTGGATCTTATCCTGAACTTTGGCTCTGGCGAGAGAAAGAAAAAGAGTGAATAATGTAGCCACTGCCTAAAATTCCTCAGACAGAACCTACTACTCTCTAGTAACTTTTAGCTAAGACAGCATGAAGCCTGACAAGAACTTCTTGGATCAAAGCAGGATTAATCAACTGCTGTTCAGTAGTAGCAATATTGTGACTGTGGCATGTCAAGGCCATTCTGAGAGAAGGATCCAACAAAGGACTTGTTGGGAGTGAGCAGAAATGGAATTGCACTGTCATTCACAACCCCTGTCCAACCTCAGATCCTCTGGGCCAGCCACCATATGCCCAGCTCCTGTAACCCGCCCAGCTCTGGCAGCCCATCGCACTCACAGCACAGCTTCAAACTGCTGGAATGTTCTGTGATACAGAACTGCCCTGCCCAAAAGCAGACACTGCTTTTGGCACAACATATAAACAATAATGGAACAATAATGCCAAAATTATTTTTTATAGGAATGGCAGAGGCAGCAGTAAATCAACACGAGTCTCCTGCCTTCCCTCTTGAATGCCACGTATGGAATTTTTGTTGTTATCTAAAAGAAAGCTTCATAAGAGACCTTAAGAAATAACCCTGAGCTAAACATAGGCTGGAACTCAGAAGACTTGCATTATAGTCTCCTGCTTGGTGACATTAGGCAAGACCATTTCCTCTTCTTGCTTTAGTTTCCCCATCTCTAGAACAGGAATAATGATAAGAATTTAACTAACAAAATGCTTTCAGACCTAACCACAAGAATTAGGTATTGCCTCTACAAATCCAACCTTAGTGACCATGGAGAGCTCTGGTGTGAAGCAGCCACCAACTCCAGTTTAAGCTGTGAAGTTACTCATGTTGCTACACTGCGGGAACTGAACTGGTAAAGCAGCGTTGATGGGATGGGACAGAGCCACAGCAAAACGCTGCAGGGCCCGCCTTGCCAGTACAGCTCCAGGCAAAAAGGGATATGAAGGTGCGTTAGATTTTTGTTTCTTTCCCTTGCATACACCCTGCTCCTGGCACTGAATTACTTTCCTGAACGTGGTCCTTCCTTGCCAACACATTGAATTTGCACTTTACTCGTTAGTACAGTCGCTCTCAGTTCATCTTCTAGGCCCAATTTTGTTATACATAAGCAGCAGCAAACCTGCAGCTAAAGCACATGCAGCTTCCAAGCATGACTTCCCCCTGGTACAATCGAGCAAGAGTTGCTCCATCTGTCACCCCACCTAGGAACCAGCTGCACCACCAGTGGAAAGGTGGTGCTTTCCAACAGATAAAGGTACTTTCTGTTTCTGAACTGCTCTCAGAGCTCCTGTGACTCACTAAGATGCAGTCAGCATTCATCAGTCCTTGGCCACACAGTGAGTTTACAATCAAGCTCCTTGACTGGGACATGCTGGTCACCCACATTATGCATCTCTCAAAAAAGGTTATTTTGTTCCCACTGGATTTACAACACTTCCAGACTTTACTAACAGGCCTGATATTTTAACATTGTGGCCAGCCTAGCTGCTGCTCTAACTCCAACATCCAATAAGGTAACTAACAAACTTTCCCTTGGTGATGTACCTGCAACTTCCATCAAAGGCAATGAGGCGTGCATAGCGCTTAATGATGGGTCACCTGCAGCTGTAAACCTTGGAAGGGTACTAATAAAAAGAAAGCAAGCATTGTTCAGTATAACCAAGGTCACACAAGTTGTTTAAAACTTTATGTGAGAACTGAATACTACTACTTAGAACATGTTTATGAGTGCAAAGAGCAGGAATAAGTCACATACTTCTGTCAAAAACACGGGAATGTTACAGCGTCCAAGGTTTGTGTTACTTAGCCCAGTATTTTAAATTCACCTGATGAACTGAAATACACTGTCATAGAAGTACAGTGCTAAACAAGGTACACACGTGACAAAAATCACAGCAGTGGAAAATACTTCTACACACAAGCAGCCATTTGGTTTTGCACCTTTCAGTTTCTTTGCACACTGGCTGCTGCAGACAAGCAGAGGCCCATCCAGCCACAGTAGGTCACCATTGCATAATGGCAGATCGTGTCAACTTACACAGTGCTGAGCCTGCAGGATGTTTGTACTCTGAACCCTGGAGGAAAGGTCACCGACAATGTTTCAGGACCATCATGCGTATCCAACAGCTCTTCTGGTTCATCTGTACAACAAACTGCTGTGGACTACCTCAGTTTGGGGAATGTAAGAGGTCAGGAGATAGGATGAGCAGACCCTGATAGTATCATTGCAGGAGCAGATGCAGTCAGTGAGCTCCTCTCTAATCCACATCTTACAGAGATCTCAGGGTTTATTTACAAATCTGAACTGTGGGCAGAGCTACAAGGAAAGCACTTGTTTGAACCAAGCTAAAATAACTTTCCATTTCTTACAGAGGAGTTAAAGAAAAATATGGAGTCAGTATGTTCTTGAGTCTTACCCTCCAAGAATTGCTAAGAAGGGTCTCTCTGGACTCTCTAGGGCCTTAGCAAAATAATCCAGTTCCTTCTTCATCAGGAAGCCAGCAGCCTTCTGAGGCAGGTTGACACCTACCATGGAGCTGCAGAATAAAGGCAAGAGCAAGGAAAGGAAAAATTTTGTATCAGTACAGGTCCAAACACTCTTATGTCTCACAGCACTAAAAAGCCAATCCTTTAGCCAGCTACAGCAATGAGAACAGCTATGACGTGCATGAAAACATACGAGGTTTTTGTTTTCCTAGCTTGATAATATGGCTGTACACGTTTCCTTTCCGAGACTGTTTTTGCATGGGCATATTGATATGTAAGCCATTTATAGTATCAACTAGTGATCCAAAACACTAAGGGACAAATAAGCATGGGAAGAGCAGAGATGTCTTCCTCCAACAGCACTGGATTATGAAATTAGCTCAAAGAGGACCACTAGAGTTTGCAAGTACACATATCTTAACACACTCCATGAGAAGAATTGATCTGGAGCTATTAATCTTTTGGAAAATAGGTCTGCTGTAATTGCAGGACAATTTAGACAAGTCCTAACCAAGCAATTTTTACATCTTCAAAGCCTAAAACATCAATTCAAGTCTCCAGACTTCAGCTGTCTCCGGTTCCCAGAGGCAAACTTGAAAGAACATACGCTTGTGGTGAACTTGGCAGTGCTAGGTTAACAGTTGGACTTGATGATCTTAAAGATCTTTTCCAAGCTAAATGATTCTATGATTCTATTGACAACTACCTCTACTCCTCGTTACTCAGGAACAAACACAGCAGAATGATAACAGAATAAGCCCAAAAGGAAGCTAAAACTCCCTGGGTGCAAAGCTGTTACGTGTTTCCATGGCAGACATCATTCTGCAGTTCTGCCTGTGGAAGGAAAACGGATACACACCTGTGAGCTCGATGGGCAGTTCCAAAAGCATCATTGACGTAGACATCTCCCAGTTTAGAAAGAGAGGCTCTGAAAGCCTCCACTTTTGCAGAATCAGCCTTGATCTAAAAAGAAAAAGAATGATAAGTTTGTGCTATTCAGGTATTCAGAGATGATTTTGGAACAAAAGTCAAGGTCAGCAATTTGACTCGTAAACCCGAAGCAAAGTCAGCTGGAGAAACTCAACAGCTCATCCTGTGGGTCACTATTTCATATGCTCTTTCCCAGTCCAGTAGGAGCAACAAAAAGGTTTACATGGTTTGAACCCAATTTAAACTCCCTGGGACTGCTATTACAGGCCTGAGGATTGGTCCCACTTTAATTTTCTAGTGCATCAACAGAGCAGGAAGGAACTGCAGCATGAGCAACCTTTCAGTCTCTCTCCAACAGATTCCCAGATTTGTGCGGCAAACACAGGTAACACAGAAAGGGTGTGTGGAGACAAGTCGATGCTGAGAGGAGACAAAACAAACTGGACAAATAAAGTGTGGTCTGCAAGTGCCACAGGTAAAAGGATGAGCTCCTGAAGGACTGATTTAGCGACTGCCTTGAGGATTAACTTACAAATAGCCCGCACACGACAGCAGGCCACAGTGAAAGCAGCCAACATCAGAAAGCTGGAGATAAGCTTAGCGTGTAGTGGGCAAGAACGGATGCATTTCTGTTAAAAGACTTTTTCTCCACCCTCCAAGCATCCTACCAAATCCTCATGGGGCAGCCCATGTAGTTCAGTTTTCTTTCCCACTGTGAAAAGACAGCAGATCTCACTTTGACAGTGACTGCTCGGACCAAGTTCAACAGCCACTTGCTCTCAAAGATCAGCCCAGACTGGCAGTCAGGAGATGACCTCTCCAGGTGCCTTTCTGCTCTATCAGCTCACCACCCCAAGTGAGGCCTCTGCCAGCACCCAGACGTGACACCGTGGGGACAGCGGCACAAAGGTGCTCTAATATATGGCAGCTGGGTTCAGCAGGGCTTTGGGTGCCCTTTTTTTCCACACAGCCTGCGCAGAAGACAAGCCAAAGGGACCACACAGATTATAGAACAATGCTGTCAACTGCTCCTTCACTTGGTAAACTGCCTGGCCTTATACAAAGGGAGGAAGTGCTCCTGTTAAAACTAGTAACATCTGTAAGCAGAACAGGAGAGGCTCTGAACGAAGGAATCACTACCACTTAATCTGCTTTGGAAAGCCACAGTTTCCAAGCACCAGTTAGTAACCTGCAGTCTCATATTTCATCCCTAATTTCATAGCACTGACTTCCACCTCTGTTAGAATGAGGAACAGGTCTGTCACCAGTACCTCTCCTGTGTGCTTCCGTACGCACACACCCAGCTGAATAATCTAAGAAACACAGAAATGCTCAACACCAAGGGATTGTTCCCCAAAGAAAATTAAATTCTTGCCCCACTCTTCTCCTGCCACCATATTGGCTTTCAGTGCCACACAGTTCTAGTAGTGGAGAATTCCAGACTTGCTCAATTTCTCATTGCCATCTGCAAAGGCTTACTAGTTCTCTGGGCTGTTTTTCTAAGCTACAGGAGTCCTGTGTCAGCCCAGAAAGAGCACCACACGATGTCAGAGTTCCACCCCACGCACTGAATCTGAAAGGAGCCAAGGCCTGTGTAAAGTCAACGGGGTCACTGTCGCTAAGAAAAGCAGCTGTCTGGAGCAAGCATTCTTCCTGACCTTCAAGAAAATGTCAGAGGTGCAATGCAGCCTGGTTCTACATGACTACTCATAAGAGCAGACAGGCTTATAAAAAGGTTTGATAATCCCTACGCTGCAGAATGTTTAAACATTAAACATTAGCCAGATAACCATGAAAGAAGCGTCATTCCCTCAGCCACAGTGGCCATAAACTATCTCCAAGAGACCTTGGTTTTTGTTTTGGACATCCTGAAATAAAATCTAATAAGCACCAACCAATTTCCTGCACAGCCCTATTTTGCTCCTTTTTCCTTCTTTTACACACTGCACCACCTTCAGCAGAGTTACCTACAGCCCTTCACTTCAGCTGTTTAATCTTGGAAATTCAATGCATTGACAAACTTTTGCACAGCATGGTACAAGCGATCAGACACGCTGCACTAAAGATCTCCGACATCCTTCGGAGAGCAAATTCATAACCAGTATTTCAGACAGGCTGCTGGCTCCTTGTCAATCTGCAGCGAACAAGGCAGTAAGACCAGAGAAGGCATACACAGAAGCTAGATGTGGAAGTTTCACCTTGTTCCCAGAAGCATCTTTCCCTTTCCCTTCTTCTTCTACATGGAATCGGAGGTTCTCTAGCAGGATGATGGAGCCAGCTGCAGGATTAGCACAGGCCTTTTCCACCTCAGGACCAACACAATCCTTCAGGAATAAGACGTCCCTGCAAACACAAGATATGCACTGTCATCCCACCAGTGACCCTTTCAGAAAGGAAAGCATCCAGCTCCACTGACAGAGAGGGCCTGATGCAAGCTGGACTGCTCTTCTACTTACTTGCCCAGGAGCGATTTAAGCTCCACAGCTACTGGGGCCAAGGAGAACTTTTCCGGCATGGGAACACCATCCGGGCGACCCAAGTGACTCATCAAAACCACTGACTTGGCTCCATGATCCAAGCAGTGCTTGATGGTAGGAACAGCTGCCTTGACTCTGTAATGGCAGAGAAGCACAAATTAAAAAGGATTCAAGGAGAGTTTACCAGACAAGCAGACTTAGTGACCGCTTACACAAGAGCCCTGGGAGATGTCCCTCAGAAATGACACAAGAAATGGAGCACAAGAGCAGAACAATTACCAAAGAAGCCCATCCTACCTCTGGCGTTCACATGGCTCAGCCTACCTCTCATCAAAAGGCAGCAGGGCATCACCACCAGTAAGTCTCCAGAAGGGACACTGGGCTTCTTAGCCACCTATCCTTGCTAGAACAAATGTCTAGGAGACGAACCACATCCCACCGAGCACAGCTTTCCCTGTGGAGCTAAGCCAACCTAGTCTTCTCCCAGGGACTCTGACAACCCTGAAGCACAGTCCAGAAAGCATCAACAAAATTCTCCGTCCCAGCATGTTTTCATATGTTTCACTGTTATCTTCCGTGCGAAGTAGGACACGGAAGTAAAACACATTTTGTAATCTAAATTCTGCTGATTGCTTGTAGCTAAGAAACACCAGCACACACTTGAATGTTACTGGGCTTCCTGGTTTAGTGTGTGATCCTGAACCAATAAAGAAACGATGGGAATGCTGAGCAGCGAGCATATTGTGGTGAATGGAACCTGTGTCTGCCTCCAAGCGACAGACGAGCAAGACACGACGTTCGCTGTCGCTGCAGCTAAATCCTGTGTCTTCGTCTGCTGCACAATTACTCAACACAAGCCAACAAGCTAACACAACCACAGCGTAACCACAAGGCAGAAAGTCTTCTGGACACTGCCAACAAATGTGGCAAATTTTCACCCACAGCCAAAGGGATGTGGCCATGAAACGGTCATGACACTTCAACCGTATTTAAAGAATGAAGTTTAGGATTTGTACAACTAAGAGACTTTTTTCTATATGCATTCCACGGCAGCTATGGTAAGAAGCAGCTCTGTAGTTAGTGTAGTTTGCTAATAGCTGCCGAGGTTTTAATTAACAATTGCTGGACCTTGTTGAGGCAGCTTTAATATTCTCCTGCGAGCAATGACAGCTTAACCATGGTAGCATTCCAGGTACTGCTAACAGAACTGGGCTACTGTCAGAGAGAACACGGACTTTGGGGCTTCCATCTGGGATGAAAGCTATGGCTCACCTTTGATTGTTGGTTATTTTGTGATCCTTCATTGGAACATTGAAGTCAACCCTAAAAAATAGAAATAAAATTAAATACTCAACAAATTTTGTTTTAAAAAGAGTGAGGGAATCTGCCAGTAAAGGTACTGGCTAGAAAATCAACGTTACAATTAGAGTAAGATTTTTGGCTCTGTCTTGTACACAAGTTCTGTTTCAAAATCAGCATGTTATTAGCTGTTTCTGCTTGTAATAACAGAACACAAACGGAGAACAAACATCTGGCAGAACGACTTAGCAAAGCTATGCCACCAACACGTCCCGACGCTCATGACCTCGGTAGCAATGATACTGAAGCAGGAAATGGAACTGAGATTGAACGAGCTCCCCTCAGCCTTTTCATCTTAAACAGCAGCTCTCAGGTCACCGCCTAGGAGCTTCCAAGGGAAAGGAAGCGAGTAACAACAAGTGGCATTGTATTTCCTAACGAGGCCACTGAAACACTTGGTTGGACTACTACGGCAAGCAGGCAGGCTCAAGGAAGCCTCCAACTTCGAATTTCCCTTCTCTGCAGCTCTGGTCTCTCTGCAGCTAGTGCTGCGGTGTACCACGCTCCCACTGGAAGACCTGACGCGGCTCTAGAGGTAACTTTCCTACTGGTGCCGGATGACGGGGATGGAAGGGAGGAGTTTCATCAGCCATTTCCCGCTAGCATGCCTTGTGCCCACGTGCTGGCTAGCAGCAGCGAGACGCTGCGTTGCATAACAGTCAAGGCAGAAATTACTCACAGAGCTACGGAAGGGAACATCTAACAGACTGAGACAGCATTTGAGAACGAGGAAAGTGAAATACGGTGTTACAGTTCGCCCTTCATCATTCCCTATCTATATTAAAGAACAACAAAATTCAGGAAGCTGCTGGAGTTCTCTTGCAGCCTGCTCAGCTCGAGAAACAGATGGAAAGAATGACAAAAAGCTGCCAGCAAATAGAAGTAGCTGAGCAGAAAGAAATTGAACTGGCAGGCCCACAGTACAGCGGACTAATTCTAGAAAGGGGAAAGAAAAGCACCATTATCCTGCTATTATTCTAAAATGAGAGAATAAAAGACTAGTTTGCTTTACAGAGCCACCAGAGCTACAAAAGAAAGACCCAGCTCACCCTTCTGCAGGACAACTGAAATCTGAGCTCCCCTTGAACCCTCTCTCCTCCCCGTCCCCAACTTCTCCTGAAGCTTTGGCATTAGGTCTGGAAGATACACAGGTTATGCGTATGTACGCCAAAATTATGATGAATACGAGAAGAAAAAAGTAGGGATTTTAGTAGGACTGAGAGCACATGGTGACTCTTCTCAGGGAAGAGAGATGCAGGTGGGAAGCACAAAGATGGGCACATCATCTGCTGCTTTACTCGGGTTCAGCAGCCCATCACGGAATTGCAGAGATACGTGCATTAACTGTTGGAGACTAAGGGCTGGCTAATCCATCCTCTGCCAACACATGACTGTTCTCTGTAAACAGCTCAGAAAAGGAAAAACCAGTCAGATAGCAAAAAAAAAAAAAAAAAAAATCAGTTGTTACAGGGATAAAAAGATCTTCTGTTGTACCAGACTTAAGAAACACGTGCAAATCCTGAGCCAGCTTCTTCAGCGCTCATTACAGGGCCCAGTTTTTGGTAACCAAATTTCTCTGGAACTACTTCAAAATAAGACGACGGAGAGGAAAGATAAAAAGAGCGAGTTGTCAGACCACGGGGAGGAGAAGCTGCAATTCTGCTCCACCTGCCCACTCACCGAGGACCAGACCACAGCAGCCACACTCCGGTGACCTTGGACAAAGAATCCCACGGTAAGAGTGCGCCGAGCGGGACGTACCACCACTGCCCCAGCGCCCTTATCTCCCAGCGTTTGGCAGCAATTCCAACACCATCCACCTGGGCTTCGGCAGGGCTGAGCGGGGCCTGGATTTACACCCCTCCCCGTCAATCCCATCCCCCTCACAAGGAAACGGATCCGTTTCTCGGATGGGTAATTCGGGATGGGGGGGCCTTTCCCACAGCCGGCGTACGAAAATGAACGAAACCGAAACCCCACAGAAAATAACCCGCCGGGCTCACGACGCAGAAGCTGGCGAGGACAGGGACGGCG
Organism: Tauraco erythrolophus; assembly: GCF_009769465.1. Lineage (NCBI taxonomy): Eukaryota > Metazoa > Chordata > Aves > Musophagiformes > Musophagidae > Tauraco > Tauraco erythrolophus. The sequence continues at coordinate 21,176,626 of NC_141477.1, forward strand.
TGCTGCTGCCCGGGGAACGCTGAGCGGAAACTCGCCCGCCCCGGGGTGCCGCCGAGTCCCGCCGCCCGCCCGGCCCGGCGAGGCGGGTGGGGCACGTCAGCCCCGCCGGGCCCGGGGCGCCGCGGGCGGCTCCCCGCCCTCCTCCGTGCCCGGGAGGCGCATCACCCCCGCGCGGCCTCCGGCCGGTACTGAGAGCACGAGGGGCGGCGGCGCCGGGCACTGCTGGGGCCCGCCCGGGTCAGGCCGGGCCGTTCCGCCCCTCACGGCGCGGTGGGAAGGCGGGCGGCGGGCCCCGGCTCCTCACCTCATGACGACCCGCTTGCCCTTCACGTCCACCTTGTCGAGGGTGAGCTTGTTGGAGAGAGACATGTTTGCTCCCGGCCCGCTCCGACCTTCCGCTCCGCTCCCGTCCGCTGCCGCCCGCGCTCTGCCGCACCGACCGCCAGCGCCGCCGGCACGCACACCGCCCCGCCCCTGCCCGCCAGCCATTGGGTGGCGCTGCCCGCCGCGCGTCGCTACTGGCCGAGCCGCCTGCCCGTCGGCGGCCTGCCCGCCCCCGCGGGAGGCGGGGCTGCGGCCGGCAGCCTGGTCACGTCCCGCACGCAGCGGCGCGGCGGGGCCGTGAGGGGCCGGGCGGGTTCGCGCCGCACCCCGAGGGGCAGCCAGAGATCGAGCCGCGAATTGAAACCATATCGCACTGTAGAATTGGAAATAAACCTCCAAACGCGCCCGAATAAGTGCTTTTTGTGGAAAACGAAGCACACCAGTTCCTGGCAGGTGACAAACCAGTATTGCTCTTCCACCTTTCGGAAATAACCAGCTGTTTGTTTGTTTCCTCCTTAAGTACTTGATCAGATTTCACTGAAGTGAATCCTCCTTCGTTTGCAATCTCTAGACACCCAAATTAATAGTTAATTAGTTGATATGGTTTGAGCGTAAATGATGGGTAAATGCTGCACGGGTGCCAGTTGGTGGGAATCCTTCCAGTGAAGGGCACAGGCCTGCACAGCTGCTGCCTAGGGCGGTGTGGTTCGAGCATCTCGGCTAAAAGAACAAGACACAACCCAGGATATTTTTAAACGACCTAGACAGATTAATACTTTTCAAGACAACTGGGGAAAAAAAACCAACTGTTTCAAAGGGATACGCTTCCCAGTAACATGGTTTGTGCGTGTTGTCAAAAAATTGCCCAGGCCACCAGGAGTGTGATGGACTGTATGCTGTACAAAAAAGGAGCTCATGGTCTTTTGACTTTTACCCGCAGGGAATCTGCACCTTTCTGCTTCCTGGCAGGTTTATTTTTTTTGCCACACTCACTAAATACACAGATGCTGCTGAGAAAATGGTGACGGCAAGCTGAGAGCCTGACAGAATTGGTTCTTGGCTGAGAGAAAGGCCAAACTTGGAGGAACAGCCTACAACAGGCAAGTGAAGTGCAGGCAAAAGAGAAGAAAACAAGCATGTACTTTTAGCAAGAAACAAAATAAGATAGGTAGAACGCCAAGCTGACGCACGGCTCACACGTGGATGAAGTTATCCAGCCTGTGTGGGCTCTGGGATGGAGGATCAAGAGGAGTCTCCTGCTGCAAGACTTGTCAGAAGGCTTGGAAAAGCTTGGATGGGCCTCCAAGACAGGTTAGAGACATCAGCTTGCTCGAGTTATACAGCAATCTCAACAGCAATAAAAGCTGAAATAACACAAGTGGGAACAAACTAATAGGTGATATGAAATCACGTATCAGGTGGTCATCTATTAGGATGGAGAAGACCAGGCAAACATTACCTTAGTGTATCGTCTATAGCTATAAATCATACAATCAGGGTTCAAATTAAATTAGGTCCAGTAATGGTCTCAATATTGACTGCAGAGTAAATCTGGAGTGTGTCCAGGGGTCCCTCCTGTGAATTAGTAAACCAGCCCTGAACTTGGGATAGCCAGCAGGGACCTTGTAAACCAGAGGACCTGGAGAGCACTTGCAGTATCACCAGTGGGCAGGGACGTCTGGAAGTGTTGATGCTAATACAACATTCACCTAGGCCCAAGAATCAAACCCTAAATTGTTCCTGAATCCAACTTTCCCAGCATCTGGGATTGCTCCATTTTCAGATCCTCTTCCAGGGGTTTGTTCAGCAAAAGAGCTCTCTCAGGACCGGGGATCGCCTGCGCACGAGCATGGCTGCTGAGAGACGTTTTACCCCCAGAGCCCGAAGCACAACTGACAGCAGGTGAACAAACGCTCCCGTTAAAGGGACTCTGGGGAAGAAGATATGGAGGGGGTGCTCCAGATCCACAGAGGCTGTAACTAGTTAGCTGTTCTGATTCATCCATTTCCTTCTCCTGTTCTACTTTGTGCTGTGCTGCTTTCTCCAAAGGCATGGGTCAAATTCCTCGATGCTGACTCAGAAAGGAAGGCTTTTTGCAGCCGCAGTTCACAACCGCATCCTTGCAGCACCTCTTGCTTTCCCTGGTAAATGGATTCATTCATTAGGACAAGGCGTTACTTTATAAAGCTCGCGTGCCACCTCCCAGGGGTAAAAAAGTACGGAGGAGAAATGTCACGGAGCATGGCAGGAGCACAGTAACTTGAGCACCCCCAGTAATGTAAGATGGGAGATGGCTCTGTACCGCAGCTGCGGGAGGCGAGGGGACAGTGGGACACCCGCTAATCCCCCGTCAGAAGAGGGCGTTCAGGAATAAAGGAATAAGCAAGCCATAAAAAAAAACCCAAAAAACAACAAAGAACACTCTACTCCATGGGACTAACTCCACTACAACCATATACACCTAAAGGGCTGGGAGAGGATTGTAAAAATCTGGAGTTATCTGGAATTAGCAGCTTAGTGCACTTATAAAGATCGTTGTTTTGGGCAGAACTACAGCAATAGTTCATAAGGCGCACTCTGGTTTTATGCTCGCTTGCTGTTCTCCATTTTTTTGGTGAATAACATGAGGTAGGGCAATAGGGAGGACATCACACCAGAACTCGCGGTGGCAGAACATAATTCCAGATGGGAGACGGCCAGGGCACCAGAATTTTTAAGTTATAAAGACATTACAAGGAAAGGGGAAGTATTACAGTCACGTGTTCAAGACTCAAAGCTCATTTCCACGCTTGAGTCACCTTTTCTGTCCTTCCCTCCTGTTGTGAAATATTTAGAATATACTGCAAATATTTAAAGAAAAAAGGCCACACAAACAGTTCAAAACCTGTACTTTTAAGCTAACCAGTACAACCAAGCCAGGAGGGAAAGGGCCAGTAACAAAAAAACCCCAAGGAACTGGTGTTAGACCTGTGACCATCCTAGGAAGTAATTTCTAGGAATACAAAACAGAAGCTGTACTTCAGACTGACAAAGCCCTCGCCTGCGCCATCCTGCTGGCTTCATTTAGGCCAAAGGAATGGGATTGTGGCAAGTTTAGACAGGTCAGGGGCTGTGGTGCACTGGCCTGCGCGTCTGTGTGAATCGAACCGAAGGGCTGAGGTTTGGAGACCAAAAATCTGCATCTCCAGCTGGAGCACATGATCCAGTCTTCAGAAACCTCCTGCTTTTGTAACCACCATCTGCATTTTAAACTTCTACTTAAAAAAAAGGCTTCAGCACGAGTTCTGAGTTTCCTTTTCTCCTTGCAGTAGTGCAGTATTCAAGCACAGGTATCTCGTAGGAAGGATAAGAGAGCATTCTTCAGAGATGGAAATAGTTCAGGAAAGAGACTAAGAAATAGCCTTTTTTTTTTTTTTAAATGCTGGCTCTCAAACTTACATCATTAGATTTCAGAAATAGAACATCGCTGAATGAGTCTAGAGCAAGAGCACTTATATTAAAAGGCTTTTACACATGTATCACGTATTTCACTACAGGGCTTTAAAAATAAGATTTTTTTAAAAAACATATATTATTTAAAACCTCTTCAATTGATTTGTAATAGTCCTCGTTTTGGCTGGGGTACAGTTAATTTTCTTCTTAGCAGCTAGAGTAGTGCTGTGATTTGGATTTAGTACAAGACAAGTGTTGAGAACATACTGATGTTTTTAGTTGTTGCTAAGAAATCAAGGACTTTTCAACTTCCTGGGGCTGCAGGTGCACCAGGAGCTGGGAGGGAGCACAGCCAGAGCAGTGGACCCCCACTGCCCAAAGGGATATTCCAGGCCAAACAATGCCATGCTAAAGCTGGGGAAGAAGGAGGAGGGGAGGACATGCCAAGTGATGGCGTTTGTCTTCCCAAGTCACCGTTGGTGTGTGGGAGCCCTGCTTCCCTGGAGATGGCTGAACACCTGCCTGCCCATGGGAAGGAGGGAAGGAATTCCTTGCTTTGCTTGCGTTTGCAACTTTTCCTTTCTCTATTAAACTTTTATCTCAACCCACACGTTTCCTCACGTTTCCCCTTCCCATTCTCCCTCCCATCCCACCAGGGGGGAGTGAGCAAGCGGCTGCGTGGGGCTCAGTTGCCAGCTGGGCTTAAGCCACAACAGTATTACGGATTTTCTTGGATAATCAAAGCTGATGGTGTCTTTGATACTCGATATAAATATCAGATCTATTCCCCTCATCAATCTTAACTGCACATTTACCTATTTTAAGTCAACCAGCTCCTATCTTTCGCTTTAGACATTTAATAGTGCCTATTAAAAATGGGTAGCAAATTAGTCTAACAATAATCACCAACTAATAAAAAGGCAAAGCCCCAGTTTCACCCTCCCAAGAGATTTGCCACTGAACTGTGGGTTCGGTGAACAGAATAAACCAGAGGTGAAAGTGGTTTGGGGCGTCGATCCCCGCTCCTCCCCAGAGGCGCTGCCTGAGCCCGGGAGCTGTTCCAGCATCGCTGCTTTTTATGGAGCACACGTAATTCCTGGACTTTTTAAGAAACAGGGCCCTCTAGGGGAAGGTGGACGAGAACGCGCTGGGAGATGTTGATGCTCTACCAATATTTCTTTGTGGTTTCATGGTTCCTGCAACATGCAATAGAAAGGTTTTTTCTGCCTCTTGGCAAGAAAATTCCTCTCCCGACACTCTGCCAGGTGCTTTTTCTATGCTATTTCTCTATTTCTAGTTCCCTGATCCACTCTTAGGCTTTCTGCTTTATATCGTGTTTAAATAAATTTCTTTAATGGCACTTAAACTTTGAAACTTACAAGTCTGCTTTGCTAATTTGTGTTTTGTTGGGTTCCCAAACCATCGAGCACTGAAAGAATAAGCCAATCTCCTCTTTTGCTCCTCAGTTTCAGTGTGCACGCACAAGGTCAGCTTCCACCTTTTTAATCCTAAATAAAAGGTGGAGTTACTTGCTGGCAAACTTCTCTGCCCTTCAGGGCAAGCCAGGGCCTCTTCCTCCATACATGATCATAAAGCACCTACGGAGCACTGGAATTTAAGGAGAAGTTAGGCAAAAATAATAAGATTTATACCCACAAACTGACTACTGCTCTGAAGCTTTAAGCTTATGTTAACACAAATCTCATATTCTCACCAGCTCTAGCTTTGCCTGGTTTTTGCAATCCTTCCCAGCTCTCCCTTTTAATCATCTATTGGGATACGGAGTTTGAGTAGCCAGTCTGGCACTGGAAAAAACTGCCTGAAGCAGGGGCAAAATTCGAAGCTTGTAGCCAGAGAATAAACGTGTAGCCCTCCTGGCTGCTCCCATCGCCTGCCTCACGTCAGCAGGTTGGCAAACGGCTACGCAGCCTCATTCCTAACATTGGCAGGGAACGGAGGGCTTCAGGGCTGTCCAAGCATCAAACTGGATGGGGGGTGAAATGGAAAACGCTGAAGAACCCCCTGCTCTATGCACACTCTTTTTTCTTGCATCTGAGCATGCATGTGTACAGCTCTCAAACTCTCCTTAAGAAATTTATTTTTAAAGATGTGTTCAATGGGATGCAAAAAAAAAAAATCTTACCTCTTCAGCAGTTTTTATTCATGACTTAGCAGACATGATACAAATTCACAACTACTACTTAAATTATCCTGTCAGCTGGAAGGAAAAAAGGTAACGTTGCCATTAGAAGAATTGACTTGTCAGATTCCGGGAAAGGAGAGGCATTTTCAAATTCCAGGAGAGCCTTAATAGTTTCTAATTCTGTATCTCTTAAACTTGGTGTTACCTGAATCACAGATGATGTTTATTGGCCTGATGAATGCAGAGATTTTTGTCTTGCACCTTGTTCTCAAGAACATTTGACACAAGATTTGGGGTGAGCATTTTTTTTTTTTTAATACAGGTTGTTATAAATAGGATATTTCAATGAATCCAGATCAAGGTCCTCCAGATTAATCAGTCATCTTCCCTGAAACTATGGAACCTTCAGCTGAGATAATCTTAAAATCCAGATGTGTTAATCTGGTGAGTTTTCTGTTCAGAGAAGGTTGTGCAGCTTCACATTGGGGTAACTTACTCACCTCGGTTATTTCTCCTGCCAAGATGCCAGAATCCAGCAAGTGCAGCTTGTAAGGGAAGTGCTGTTGTGTGTTAGACACAAGACTCCCAGTTATGGAAGACATTTTACACTAGCAGCAACATCAGATAATTTGGATATACAGCTGTGTCCTGTGCAGGCCTGGTGTGCTGGTGTGCGATACCTTACCGTGACACTGCACTGAGGTTGGCCAGTCTGCATTGACTCAGGACAACGAACTCTTCCATGAGATTCAAAAGACAACGATTTTCCAGACCTCAAATACTCCTTCGCTGATAGAGCCTATTTTAGTCCATTTTAGCCTTGTGACTACAAAGCTGCAGAAAAACAAAAGGTGTTAGAAAGCAAGTGTTTGAGTTTATCCCCACTGAGGCCGAGATGCGTTTTGTACCTTGGGAGACCAACTGTGGCTTTAGCCAAACTCCCTTCACACGAGTCCCACGGTGGGAATCGTGCCCCTCCTGTGGCAGTGCCAGGAGCCTGAGGCTGCAGGCAGAGGTGCTTCTGATCCACTTCACTACACAATCTGCTGCAAAACTGTAGCTGGATGTACACAAAAAAAAGCACTAGTGAACCTGTATTTTGTTTTTTTTTAAATTCAGTCCTAGCTAAAATAGGCTGTTTGATTTGAAATGAGAAGGTTCATACGCTCTCTTGACCCGAAATAACCAGAGACCTAAATTAAACAAACCTAAATGTTTTGGTTACTATTTCTGAGCAACAAGTCTGTATTTTTAAAACCACCACTGCTAAATACTGTAGGTTTCCACACATGTTGGGGCATATTAGGCCAATGAGGCTCAGTCCAAGATGATGAAATTACAAGGTTGTGTCTTAATTGAAAGTAAAATTCTTCATCTTGGGAAGACTTGGATGCAAACTTAGTCATATATATAACAGCAGAGCTAGTGAAGACAAAGACTCACTCCACCTAAAATGAGTGGTCACTAAACATGTCTGTGCAGCCATGGGATCTCCCACGCCTTGCTTGTTTAGAGCTGGCCTCAAATCCTTACCTCCCAGTTCACGCTCCCCAGGGGCACGGTCTTGTGGCCTCCCTCTCCCAGCCCACTCCCCAGTAAGGCAGGATCTGCCCATACAGCTCTAGCCAAGCCACGAGTCATCTCGGCACCAAAGGAGGAGACACGGGGAGGTCTGCATCATCACACAAAAACCTCTGCACTACCTCCAAGTGAGACCAACTCGGCACTGGGCAGAGCTGAGCTCCCAAGGGAGAGAGCGGATCTTTGCCAGATCCTGGCCTGAGCAATCCAGAAAAACCAAGAGGGAACTTTTCTTCTGGCCATACAATAAAAACGGGACCATGAAACTCCAGAAGCCAGCCTGACCAACCTACCTGCCAACAGGCATGAGGCACGGTAGAGAGGCAGCCTGGCAAACACAAGGAATGAGAACTGTTCCAGACAGAGCAAGTGCGCTTTTTTTTTGTTTTGTTTTCTTATTTTTTAAATGAAAATAAGAAAAAACACTCAAAGGACTACTGGAGCATTCAGTCATTGTTTACTTAAAATGCTTGAGAGGTGCTTCTAGGAAACTCAAAAATTTAAGACCTATTCAGGCTTCGCACCTTTTTCCTATCCTGACAAAGGGAAGTTGGAAAGCCCCCAGGAGATGCACCAGCCATCAGACCACAACCTGGGTGCCCGTCAGGCTGCCAAGGTCAGCTGAGGAGCTGAGAAGGGGACCTTCTCTTACTACTCCTCATCGCTTCAGACATTGTTCAGGACAGTATCTAGGCTCTGGCAGGAGATCTGGGGTAGATTTTGATCCAAATTATTGTTTTGGGGACGTGAGCCTGGCCATCTCCACAAGGGGAACATAGGAGCACTCACAAGGAATCTTCCCCACCACTTCATGCTTGGCACTTTCCTTTGGGACATGGAGTGACTGTGTAAACCACTGCACCTCAGCCAGACTCTTCTCAGCAGCAGAACAAGAGGCAATGGGCACAAATCAAACCAGGACATTTCATCCGAACATTAAGAAAACACTTTTTTTACTGCGAGGGCAACTGACCACTGGAACAGGCTGCCCAAAGAGGTTGTGGAGACATTAAAAACCTCAGTCCTGGGCACCTAGCTCTAGCTCACCTGCTTTGATGGGCTTCCACTCTGTGACCTCTGGCAGTCTCTTCTAGGCTCAGCTAACACAGTGATGCTCTTTGCATGATGATTATTCCACAATTCCCACCTTTCACCACCACCACCTGCCAACAGCCCTACCCTTTCACATCAGCCGAGCGTCTCGCTCAAGGCCACGCGGTTTAGCAGAGCTGGAAACGTACCTAAGGAACCCCGAGCCTCAGCTTTTTGCTGAACAAGCAAAAAGTGCTCCGCCTCTCCCGTTTCACCCAGAGCGCTCTTACACGGGGAAGATGAAGCGCGCGTGACGTGCGACGATGCTTTCAGCACCTCCATCCTGTACGTGCGCGGTTCAGCCTCCTGCAGGGCCATCCAACCCCGCCACGTCCCCAAGGTGGCAACAGTGTGGAAGGAGGAATGGGGAGAAGTTTTGCACAGCTGGCAGCAGAATCTGTTCAGTCAGCCCAAGAGAAATTTAAAGGAGATCGTACAAAACGATTTGAAACAGTCTCCAGATGTTACATCTTTATTACATAGCTTATAATTGCCACTACAATGATGGAGGCACATCAGAAGAACAGGAAGTGTGAGACGTCATGGCTTTAGATGTAAAGAAACGTAACAGCACTAAATTAACGTTCCACAAGAGCATTCATGTCTCCATTCTTCATACCAAAAAGGAATACAAAAAAAATCTCAAGTTGAAAACATTTTGTTGGAAGTTCTAAGCAAAAAAATAAACATAGTTTTTAATAAATAAAAATGCTTGCTTGCTTTCATTGTGTTTTGTCAGCTTCACATTCTTTTTTGTATAAAATTTCAAGTGTCTACTCTTTTAAAAGTTTACTGATATGATTCAAAGAGCAATTTTTAAAGCCTCAAGCACATGTACTTTGTTTTTTAAATAGAGCACAGGTTTTATAAATAGCTAGTTACAGAAAACAATAAAACAGACAAACTAGTAATACAATTTAATTTGTAACTGTGTGTTTCCAAGTGATATTTTGAGTTTCTGAATCCAAACTGTCTCCAACAGGAGTAAAATATTTACATATTAGAACACTTACATTTGGGGAAACAGCTCCCACATTATTTCACTTGCACTGTACATTCAAACTGAAAAATATTTTGGTTCTTCAACATAAAGCACCTTATAGAATATTTCAATCACAAGATGAACATTCCGTAAGTCAATATCACACCTTTGCGGGGGGTGTTGGACAGAATCTATTTTCAAAGATCTGGACTCTGAATTTCTTCATCAGCTATACATTACTCAAACACACTGTGTACTAAATTCAAGTTCGAAAGACAAGTCCAGACAAATTTTTCTGAAGAGGAAAACTGGACTGGAACAGGCTTTCTGAGTCACTAAGTCCCGACCACTGCTTTTGCTGGCATCACTTCACACGAGCCTCTTTCAGAAACACAACAGCAGTTTGCTTTCCACCCACACCAGCTCGGACAGAAGCTGTCTTGGAACGTAGTAGCTGTTATAGTTGAAAAGCTGCATCTCAACTCCAGCCTAGGTTTATCACAACCACCTCTCTCCCAGTCATTCTTGGGCTAAACACTGGTCTTTAGCTTAGCTATTTCCTCTCTCCACAGATCCTCTGACTGTACTTAACGAGCTGCTATCCCACTCCTTCTCAGCCAGCATTTTATTGTTCCTTACTCCCTGACAATCATCTCTGCACCTCATCAAGCATCCTGATTTTGAAAAGTATTTTTGCTGTAACTGGATCAAATGCTGGGTTTCACAGAAAAGGGGAAAGTCTAGAAAAACATTCATATTGGGAAAAAGTTAGTGATAAAGCCAGCACTCCACCCTGACCAGTCAACCTATGCACAATTTGGACAACAAAAGGTCGAAGCCAAAGTGCTCTAAAAACGAATTCAGAAATGACTTAACAAATTCTTCATGCTGCTTTATCTGCCAACCAGGAGTTTAACCCTAAATTACTACTCCATTTCCTGCAGTTAAGAGCACAATGCCTGTTGTTCGCACGCCATATATACCATAACCAGCACCTGCAGCAGTGAAACTCCCATCTGGAAGCATGTTAGGCTCTGCCTTGTGTCTTCACTGCATGACTAAGACCACCCATCAGCACAATCTAGACAAAAATATGTAGAACACTTCGCTTTCTTCTGCAGAATCTTGCCAAGAACAACATGGAGAGTGACTGTGGATAAACAAGGAAACTGAAATCTTTGGAAACAGTTTGCATGGTGGTGAAGCACTAAAAAAACATCGTGACGTGATCAAACAGTTTTTAGGTAACAATCTGCTTGGTAAGAAACAGCTTTGTTGCTGAAAATGGAGAACATCATCTTATGGAATGGCTTTGCAGTATGTATCTCAGCATCTCTTAACAATGTAATATATACATATAGCTATAATCTAATTGTAAAAAAAAAAAATTATCTGTATTCTTGTAGAGATATTAAGAACCTAAATCCTGCACCAGCAATATTTTGTCTTAAACTAGCGCAGCAATAAATCATGTTGTTCTCCTCACTGCAACACAACAAGTACACTGATTTACTAACCACATAGTCCACAGCACAACTCCTCTGTTTCCAAGCACTGGTATTTTTCTGGTAGTTCTCAGATAAAATGCAAAAGCTATTTACTTAAGACTTTTTACATACACAATCTACGCACTGACATCAGACTTCAAGCTAAAAACTAGACCATTACAGAGATCTCTACCATATTCCAAACTGAGCATTTCTCCTCTACAAGCACAAACTGGAATTCCATGTTTGCACCATGGACTGTATTTCATAATGTAATTCATCATCATCGAACCCAGTGATTGCTGTAGACAGCTGTCTCCACAGAGGATTGCGAGAACAAGTTCCACTAAGTAACTAACAGGCAGCTCACTACTGGGCGATGAACACTCACCCTTATTTCTCATGGAGAGTACTTTTAATATTAACAATTTAATGATCAAAACCTGCATTTTGATTTTTCAGTTCAGTAACAAATGAAGACTGCCTTAATTCACAAAGCCTGGATCTGAACATCCCAAGCAAAGGAGGCTGGATCCATGTATGGAGTGGATTCTGGACCATTCCCAGTACACACACACACTCATCTTTACACGTGGCTGATGTTAGTGCAGGATCTGACACAAAATAAAGACTTTGATGGTGTTTGATACCTGCAAAGACTGAACTACAAAGATTCCAAAGGCAGTCTGTGTGGCACTGGTCCAAACTACTCTGGTTCATTTAAGGAGTGCTTGTAGCTATCGGTAGTGAGCACTAGTTACACTGCTGCCTTCTTAAAAGCTACACGTTTCAGCTAATACCACATCACATTCATATTGTATTCAGATGTTGCAGGAGTTTTTGGTTTCGGAGAGGTTGGGAATGAGCAAACCTCCCAACCCATTCAACCTTCAAGCAGACAATCTTAGTAGCAGGAGTGTACTGGGACATGGACATCTAGAGTCAAACGTAGGTACGATGCTAGAAAGCAAACCCAGAACCTCTCAGTTATCTCTGCCTTGCAGGAATCCAGATCACAAACGGTGAGATGATTTGAGGCTGGGAGCGAGAAAAGCTGGAACCAGATGTTTATAAGAAGAAAAGGCATTTGAGAGGAACCATTTCTGGTAGAAGGCAGGTAAGGGAAACAAGAGAGGTCCTGGAAGTTTTCAGGTAAGGCACATTGATCTGCAAACACAGAACCTTCAGTATTTTGCAGATGCAGTAAGCAATAATTTTTTAACATGGTACTAAACTTGATTATGCATAAAGCAGCCTGTTATAAGGCTGGGAAATGAGTTTCTGGTTCCTTAGTTTCCTTAATTGCATTTTGACATTTTGCTAAAAAAATGCTATACTACAGGCTTCGTGGAACAGTAACACAGACTTGTTCACAAGCATTAACAGCCCCTGCACCATTTTTTTTGGCAAGTCTAGTTTAAAAAAAACCCAGAACAACCAAAAACCCCTGAAAAGTCACTGCAAAAACTAGCTTTCTACATTAAAGAAGAAATACATCTGAAAAGATCTCCAGAAATGATGAGTACACGCACAGATTTCTAGACAGCTGTTTTGGTTGTTTTTTCGTTTTGCTTCAGGTTGTTTTTTTTGTTGGTGGTTGGTTTGTTTGGTGTGGTGTTTTTTTTTTTTTTGCTTAGCAAGGGTGGGAGGGGCAAGTCTTTCATAATACTGTGTCATCATCATCTCCAAAATCTGCCACCAAAAGCGAATGCTTATCTGGTTCATTAAGAACGATGCTGTTCACCGAACGCTTGTCTGAGAAAAGAGAATTGATAGAGGCTCTACTGTAGTTGATGATTCGATCCATTAAGCTCAGTTTAGGAGAGCCTGTCCCAGTCTTATCAATTCCAATGTGGACGCTGATTTCTGATGGGCTCCTGTGCCTCATTTGGCCACGGGCTCGGAACTCAAGTTTCTCAGAACTTGGTTTCTGGTACCTAAGGAAGGAAAAAAAATCAAAGGATGACAATACATCTCATGTTGAAGTACACTAACACATGGAAAGAAACTAGCCTACATGCCTCCGTCATGCACAAGCCAGAGATATTTATAATTTGATTGATTATACAGTGAGGAAAGTTTCAGATTTTGCAAGGCTACTATATGACCAGAGCTACTTCAGTGCTTTTTGGCCAGGACACAGAAGAACCGGTAACGCTGAAACGCATCACTCAGTATTTAACCGCTCTGGTGGTGCTGAGCATCTGCAAAACATACCAGCAAACTTATCTCCTGCGAGTGGACTCACTGTAGCTATCATTTACCAACTCTTCTACTCTCCTCCTTCTGAAGCCTCACGTGTTAACTAAATAGCAAAAGACAGCACCATTCCCACCGCAGCGCTACGCTACTCCGAACTGCGGAGTCGGGAACAGCAACGCGGCGGCAAACGCAGCAGCGTGGTTTCCTTACTGCGACCATCCTCAGCGTCAGTGTGGTGTTCACAGCTGCACTGTCTCGGAAGTCAGCACGTCCTGACGAGATTTCTCACAAACATACAAAGGCCACTAAGGAATTTCTCATTCTGAACACACTTCTGATTTGTACATTTCTCTTCACGTTAGAAATTACATTTTTAAACACTACTGTCTGAAGCGCTTTGGACTAACTGACTTCTCTTCTCAAGCAAGAGCAAAACCAGTTGCTGCTAAACACAGACCTGCCTGAACTGCTCTTCAAAAAGCTTTGAAACTTGTCATAGTCCCACACTTATTTTCTACCACTCGAGGTGAAAGACCTGAACAAACCACAAAGTTGTTCATGCTCACATCTTTAACATCAAAGAAGAAAGCACAACAGAGACAGAGGAGGCAGCCATGGCTGCAGATCCCATCCAGGGCTGCAAAACCAAACCGATTGGCAGGAAGACACCTAGAAAAATAAAACAGCAATAAATTTGGAGCAGCAACATGGCATTATTCATGTATTAACACGTACAATTTCACATGGAATGTACAGTTTTAGTTGCATTTCAATATGTTAATAAATAAGATTTTAGTTTAGTGTTAAACAACAAATATTTAATACAACAAATATTTGTGTTCTAGCTCAGCTAGAACCTACAGGTGAATACAGCTGGATGTGTCACGCACTCAGGCATGTCACAGGTAGGCATGTCTTGCCCACCTTGCAGTAAACTGTTTGCTCACAAGATCAGGCTCATTCAATAAACCTTTTAAAGATAAAAGTTATTTTGATGTGCTGAGCATATCCGTAACAGCCATAACAAGAGAGGACAGCTCAGAAATACGCAACTGCAACGTCCCCAGGCAGAGCACTCTGCACTTGCTGACAGTCAGAAATAAAGAAAACGGATGCTCTTTCACACAACAGTAAACCACTGCAACCTTCTACCCACTAAGCACAATCTGATTACTGCAGGGAAGGATTCACATACCAGCTGCGATGGGAACTCCAATGAGATTGTAAATCAGAGCGAAGACAAAGTTGATCCGGATCCTTCTCACAGTTTTCCTCGATAAATCTATACTTGCTACCACATCCATCAAGTCATCCTGCAAGTTCAGATGTTTATTAGAGAAGCTGGAGAGAAACAAAGCATACGTGTAGTGCCATCACGTTCCCATTTTGAAGTGAACCACCATGCACTGGATGTAACAGACTACACGTATTAAGGATCCTGCAGACTGCTCCAGTTTGTCTGCACAGAGCCCACACAGTCAACGCCAGTCTTTCTCAAGATGTGGCTGTAATTCAAGTAACGTAACAGCACCACACAGCGCAGCTCTAGACCTTGACCACAACTTCTGGCAAGGTGGTCGTGATACATAGTTGATGTGACTATAACCTTGGAGATACCGTGGCATGTTACTGAAATATAATTTATGTTTGCCAAAGTTCAGGTCACTTTCTCCTGCTTTGCCCACTCTCAAACTTTAATTACCCCAACATATGTAGCACCCAGACAACGGGGAAGTTTCGTTCATAGGATAATTACCATTACACTAAACAAATATGATTAAGACAATCCCTTTTCTGCTCCAGTTTTCCTGGCTTACTGTCTCAGCAGTGGTCTGAATCAGTCAAGACATCCTGGGCCTTTTAAGTCCTCTTACAATCTCATTTTAATGAAGCACTTGTATTTCTTACCCTGATTAGAACCACATCAGCTGCCTCAATGGCTACATCAGTACCCGTGCCAATAGCAATTCCCACGTTGGCCATAGCAAGAGCTGGGGAGTCATTGATGCCATCTCCAACCATGGCCACCCGTTTCCCTTCGTCTTGCAACTGCTTCACTTTGGCTACTTTGTGGGAGGGAAGAACCTCTGCAAACACTTTGGTGATGCCAACCTAAGGAGAGAGAAAGTACGAAACCGTCTTGCAGCTTTTCTGCTAGCTATGAAACTTCTGCCTCTCATGTGACTAGGACGGTTGAAACCTACGTTATCACTCATCAGCTAACGACCATACCCATCTGATATGGAAACAGCTCCGAATTCCAAGTCGATGCTGCTTCCATTCAAAAAGGCTTCTTTCATTCTCCCTTATTCTGAATTTGTTTACATTACCATTTTCCACAATCCATCAGTTCTACGCCAGCCACAAGCAGTATCAACGTGACACAACAGGCTTCCTTACGTGGCCTGTAGCAACTTCAAACCCAAACACCCGTATTACAGCTCACCTGAGAAGCAATAGATCTTGCTGTTTTGCTGTTGTCACCAGTCATTAGGACAACTTCTAACCCCATACTCTTCAAAGTGCAGACTGCCAGCTCAGCCTCTGGTTTCACAGTATCAGCAATGGCTATCAAGCCACAAAGCACTCCTAATAGAACAGAAAGAAATAATATGTTTGTAATAAAGATCTTTATGGCTTTAGAAAAAAAAGCCTTTTTTCCCAGTAAGACCAATTCCAGAAACAGTAATAACAACAGTAAAAAGCAGAATGAGAACAGGTATGAGGACAGCAATGTTTAAAGCAATACAGAGCACAGACTGTCCAACAACAAAGCATTTTTTTCTCCTCCCCCCACCCCTTTGCATTATGTCCAACTCCACTGTCAACTAAGAAAGGCAGGAAGAGGTCTTTCCCATATGGAAGTGTTATAAAACTAGTTAATGATCCCTTTTCATCCCATTATTCTGCTTCAGATACAACTGCTATGACATTACTACTTGTTACTTTCTATTTAAATAGTGACAAATCAATCTCTGAATAAATAACAGACAGCACTGAACTTACCATCAACAGCTGCCAGCACTGCTGTGCGACCTCTCCGCTCGTGTTCCGTCATGGCTTTATCGACTTCACTTTTCACAAGGAGGCCGTTTCTAGTCATCCACTCCCGGTTCCCAATGAGAACAGAGTATTTCGGAGAAGCCGTAGTAGCTGAAGAAAGAAAATACAATCCTACTGTCATCTGGATAACCAGGAAGATTCCCTCCAGCTAATCCTAACCAGGTTCTCCCAGTATGCACTGAAATATCATTACAGAGAATCCAAACAGAAAGAAAGTTTTTCTCAATACTTTCTACCTTATCAACTTTTTCAGGTGTTCTTGGCAAGAAAAGACCCTAACATTTCTTCAGTAACGGGTAGTTACCGCGCCAGTGGACAAAGAATCACAGGTCAAGGGACAGTAAAGGACCAAGTCCCCTTCTCAGTGCTTCTAATTTATATTTAACAGTCCAGTATGGCTGAAAGATCTAACGAAGAGCTGTTCTTGACTGAAAACTAGTCAGTTGTGCAAATATACGTAATTTTGGCTAGCAAATGGTAACTTGGGATGAAGGAAAGTAAAAACAGAGAGCTGAAAGACAAATCCTATATAGTTTTCTGGCCCCATATTCAACACAACTCCAAACTGTATTTAATCAAAATGTCCCAAGTGACATGCAAGCATGAAATAAACTAATGACCAACTATTTCACGTGTGCCTTCATGGAAGCCCAGTTCTCCAAGGCAGAAAAAAGTGACCTAATTCTTAAGGATCCTAAAGACATAAAAGCAAAAATGACCCATTTTATTCTACAAGTCAGAGCTCGCTTACTTGGTAGTTCAGCGTCAATAATCAAAGCCGGCTGCACTGATTCATCCACGTTTTCCTCAATTTTCACAAGTGTCACATTCTTAATATTGTTTTCTTCAACCATTGTATTTTTCTTGTAGAGTAATGGTTCAATATTGGAGACTTTACAACTAATGCCGCAGCCAGGCACTACCTGAAAATCTGTGCATGTCCCAAGGGTTTCTGAGTCCAGTGCCTAAAGAAAAAAAGGACACAAACTGAGAAAGTTTTGAAATATATAAAAGCACGCCGCATTCACAAACCTCACAAAGTAAAGTGCAGTCAAACTAACTCTGAACAGGAACAGAGAAATATTCCATCAGTCATCAAAACATAAGTTCGAGTATCCAGTGCATCTTACACGGTGTTAAGTGATTTATGTGGCTACACAACTTCCAGCTTTCCCAATGGAATACATCAATTACTTCCTAAATAACATGTATGAATAGCCTTGTCGTAAGTACTGCAAGAGAAGTTCTTCTGTAACACAAACTTCTCTTCTCCTGGATAAATAACTCACCTTCTTGCAGTATTTTGTTACTGCCACCCCAAGAGGATGCTCGCTATTACTCTCCGCGGTCCCCACAATGGCCAGCATTTTATTGTGTGGTAGTTGGTTACTCTCCACCAGAAACTTCACTTGTGTCACTTCTGGAGTCCCATGAGTAATAGTACCTGTTTTGTCAAATACAACCACCTTCACCTGCAGCAAGACAGGGAGAACTTCATTCAACAAACAAAGCTTTAATGTGTAGCTTCCTCCAAACCCCACCGAATTTACCCAAACATCACTAACACACACTGATCTACACGTAACCATCTGCCCAGGCAGCAACTGGCAAGACACCACCACCACCAGCCTTCGAAGCTCTCGTAACAATAGCCCACGTTTCTGACCTTATGTGCCATCTCTAACGGCTCTCCTCCTTTGATCAGGATACCATTCTGAGCTCCGACTCCAGTACCAACCATCACGGCTGTCGGGGTGGCTAATCCCAGAGAACAGGGGCATGCGATACACAAGACTGTGATGGAGGCTTGGAAAGCAAAGCGGATTATCACCTCAGCTGCAGAAATGCTCTTGTTGTAGCCCTAGTGACAGAAATTTGTTTAGTAGTAGAATGAACTGAACAACAGGAACAATGTATGCAACTACACATTGTCTTTGACATGAAAAAATCTGCAAATATACATGCTAAAGTATTAATATTAGGAAGTAAAGCACAGGCAAATTATGAAAAAGCTAAGATTAATAACTAATTAACTAAGACTAAGTTCTGTTCCATATTGCATATACCCACAATCTGTTTTATTTATAGGACATTTTCCTCAGTAAGAGACACTGTAAAAGAGTTATCAGAGTATCTTTTGTTGCATTACCACATACTATCGACAATATATACAACAATAAAGAAGGATATGAAGATTGCTTTCCTAGAAACTAATAAATTCTGATCAGAAATAGCTATGAACCAAGAAAACTGCGGTCTGAGCAACCCTAAGGTACAAGTTAGGATCCTCGTTCTCTGACATCTGTAACGAAGGTGAAATCCACTGATTTCAAGGATGAATTTGCACAGAACTATTCTAACAAAACTAGAGCGTGTGACACAAGGGACTTCTTTTCCCCATACAGAAGGAATGGAAATGGGGAAATGTTGATGTTTAGTATTTACTTTTTTTTCATATTAACTTTCAGAAGTTGATTAATTACTGCAGATTCTCTTTAAATATAAATGAAGGGGTGATACAGTGTAAAAAACACAATATGAAAAAATATTAACAACAACAGTATAACATCTATAGTCAGCAACTGTCTGCAAGGATAATTCAGAAAGGAAACCATTGCAGTCTAATCAGCTTGTAGGCTACCTGCTTTTTACATATTTCAGAAGGTGTTTAAGGGGACTTCTTACCAGAAAGTATTTTTCTACTATTTGAAAATCCACAAATCCAATTATAATCCAGGCAAAAAGGGTAACCACAGAGACAGCCACAATAGAAGGAACGAAGTAGCCACTCAGTTTGTCTGCAAATTGCTGGATAGGAGCCTAGGAAGGAGAAACACGTCAGCTCCACCAACATTATGCTTACTCTCTCCTATGCCTTCGGACGTAGATACAACCACAGCTTCTGTCTGCAGCACATTTGGCATATCTCACTTCATAATTACATATTTACTTAAGACGATGAGACTTGGAACAGTAGACTGTATCAAAGTCCTTATTCAGCAAGACGTTTCATTATGCAATTGCAATTAAAATCTAAACCTTAACCACTCTTGAAATGACTTGGTATGCTGATGCCTAAACGATTACGACAAAACCCAAACGCTTAATCTGATAATGCTCTACCTTTGAGGTCTGCGCCTCTTCCACAAGTTTAACAATCTGGGAAAGAGTTGTATCAGCTCCGACATGGGTTGCTGAAATCAGTAGTGATCCGTTCTGGTTTATAGAACCTGCAATAACTGTACTGCCAGGTTTTTTAGTCACGGGCATCGCTTCACCTGCGGAAAGGTCAAGAACAGATACTCAGGTATATTCTTCAGCAGTATTAGAACAGCTGCCAGCTCCTAACATGCAATGAGAAGAGCGAGGAGAACATCAGCTTCGACTTCCCTTCCTCAGACTCAAGGAAAGAAAAGCATTTTTTACACTCGTAAAAAGCAAATGCTTACCTGTGATGAGAGATTCATCTACCATAGAGTGTCCTTCAATAACACGACCATCCACTGGGAATTTGCCTCCTGGGATTACTCTGACAATGTCACCTCGTTGAACCAGTTCGACATCAACTTGCTCTTCACTAGAATGACGTATAGTGTTTTTAATAAGAGATTGTTAACTGAAGTTACCCAGGCAAAGGGAGTTGTCACTATACACAAAGCATAATCCCACTGATTGACATTGTTAACATATAAAAAAATTGTTAGAAGAAAGGCCACTTTAAAAAGCACTGAAATAATTTTATTAAAGTTTTATTTACTTTGCAGTTGAGAAAATGCACTAATTTTCTCATCACAGCAAAAATTAGCAAGATTCCAATAAAATCAATGAGAGCAGTGTTAGTTTTTCTGCATTTTAACATTTATATCTGGCAAATCTGCCAGCAAATATGAAGTTATTTGCTTCACAGTTCTATAGAACAGTAACATTTGTGAATTAAGCATATTAACAACAAAAAAGGAACAACAGAAAAAGCAAATGACAAGATACCTTAAAAGAACGTTATCAGGGCCCAAGGTAACAATAGTAGCTTCAGTAGCTTGTAATGAAATTAGTCTTGCCAGTGCTTCTGATGTTTTACCCTAGAATAATAATTTTCATATTTTTCTGACTATGCTATTGAAAAAAATTGCTGGGTAAATGACAACTGCATATGTTGCAATTTACCCTATTAAGAAAACACTTTCTGCAAACAGACTTACATTAAGTCATTTCATATTTTCACTAGTTCAGTTACTGAAGATGATTTTACAACAAAGAAGGTTAAAATAACCTAACAAAGCTTTTCCATGGGAATTTTTTTTTTTAAAGGTATGTAACATTCTGAAACAATTCTTAGTGTCTTGCAGCTTGTAGATATCATGGGTTTTTGTTGTCCTTACCTTCGCAATGTGCTCCAGCCACCGGCCCAAGGAGATGAACACAAACAGCATAGGAGGCGTGTCAAAGAAAGTCACAGGGTTTACTTTTGCTTTCTCAGCCATTGCAACTAGGAGAATAACAAGCGAGTAGACGAAGGCAATGGAAGTCGCCAGAACAACGAGCACATCCATGTTTGCAGTTTTGTGCTTCAGCGCTTTGTACGCCTGTATGTAGAAGTGCCAGCCCCCAAACACCTGCAACAAGAGCACCGGTTGTGTTTTACACACACTTGTAACACACAGCAGCACCATTTCCAGAAGAGAGGGAGATCCCTTGTTTATTTGTGTTGTTTGCCTTCTCCACCTTTTCCTGAACAAAATCCCAGCTCTAGCCAAGGGTTATGATCCCTACCACGGTACTCTCAGGACTTCTGACCTCCCCTGCCCATGCCCACCAGTGCAGCCAGGTAGGCTGCCTCAGATGCTGCTTGGCTGCACAGCACCTCTACACTGGCTGGCCTGCCCGTAACAACCCTTATCACCACTTATTTGGGCAACAGCAGAAGCACATAACCACCTCAAAGGCCCTTTGAATCAGCATAATTACGCTTTTCAAATTTAATGTCTTCATCACCTTCCATTTTGAGTGTTTAGGACCAACAAACTAGGAGCTGTCTTATTCCCACTTACCTGTACAGGGACGCAGAGTAAAAACGACAGGAAATTCATAACAGACAGTCCTGGCAGGAGCTGGTACTCCAGGACCATAGAGGAGTGAAGGGCCTCCATTTCCTCACTGCTCATGTTGTGATGTGCGTGAGCATCTGCCAGTTGACTGTCCATAACCATCATGTAAATCATCAGCCCCATGACAGGAATACAGAAAACGAGACTCACAACAAAAGACCTTTTCCACCTCGGATTTAAAAAAAGAAAAAAAAAAATTGGTTTGCAGTCACATGCTGGATAACATTTTAGCTACCAAGTCTGCGCAGTCACAAAAAAAAAAATCCATGACTTTACTGTTGATTAAAAAAGAAGATATTTACAGAATCTAAATTAAGTGCAGGAATACTTACTGCCTTATTTCCTGTTTGTGATCTAGATGACTAGCAGATCTGTCTTTTTTGACTAATGAAGTAGTGAAACCTAAATCCTAAGGAAAAAAGTACAATAATAAAAAAGAGAACAGTCAATTTTTAAAGACACTTTGTGCTCAAATAAAGCTTTTGCCAGATTATTGATGGTGCCAGTCTTACATCTGACTGACTTTAACATTTCTGATACGATTGGTACTATTTTTTAGTTACTTTGCAAAGAGAGAAAAGCCATCTGATGTAGAAATCAACCCTTCCAGAACATTAAAATGCTATCTTAAAATGTGGCTTCCAAAACAGTTATTCCTGAAGCACAGAAGTAGAGAAATTGAGAGAGAAAGCCAAGAGACTTGTTTCACCTCTCTCCTGCTGCAGTACTCACAGATGTGCTTTATTTTTCTGCAAACCTATAGCTGGTATCTTCAACTCTACCATAGTCTGGCTTTTTCCTAGTATTTCTGCTCAAAAACTTAGGCAAAGTCATGATAAAGCATTGCTTTTGAGCCAGAAAACACATATTATAAGCAGAAACCTGCTCTAAGAAGATAGCAGATGGAAGGAGAGAGAGAAATTTTCTTCCTTTAAGAGACTTCTCTTCTGTTTCTGGGGTATGTAACTCTCCAAAGGACAATGGATATTTTATGAGACTTGGTGCCTTTGTGAAACTTACCTTTATCACTTGTATAACATCTCGAGGACCTATAATCTCCGGATCATATTTAATGTGTGCTTTGTTGGTTGCAAGAGCTACTGAGCAGTATAAAACACCATTAGTCTTCATGAGGGTGGATTCTATTTTGTGTACACAAGAAGCACATGTCATTCCTCTCACCTGTAAAACAAAGGTCCCCTCCTGTTATCAAAACCACAGGTTAGTCCATAAATGCATCTTAAAAAGCAGGAAAAGAAAAAGTGCTTATGACTATCCTGAATAACTTATTGCGTATTTCTGGGGTTTGAAGCTGTGAGATGGAGCTCTCTAGTTCAGGACGAGAGCACTATAGAGGAAGCATAGCACAGAGACAAGGTTATTAAGCTCTGCTAAAGCTCAGCGCTGGGGTACGCTGAGCCAAACTCAGCTGCAAAAATGAGAAAAAAAAAAGGAAATTCCTAGGCTGAATAATCAAAAAACCCACAGGAATATTTCTCCAACTCCAGTGTAGTCGCAAGCCAGTACAGTTTGCAAGACAAAAATATAGTTTGTGATACATACCTGATGTGTTCTTACACTTTATTTTTTGTAAATTAAGCTCTAGTGTATGATTAGCACTTTAGCAAGTGGACGCTTAAACAAGCACATCCAACAGATAAAAGCAATAAAGATGGGGTGGTTGGTTTTAATTACTAGCTTACAACAAGTTCCAGAATTCCATCTCCTTCACCACAGTTTTCCATCACGGTAGCTCCAAATCCCAGTTCACGTATGAGCTCTGCAATAGCTGAAGGGTGTATGACAGCAGGATTATACCTCACTTCTGCCTTTCCTGCCATCAGGGCAACAAGAATCGAATGTATTCCTGGAAAACAAAATACATGAATAGCAGATCGTGCTTAAGGAAAACACTGCATTTATGGTAACGTGATGGCATCATAGCCATTTATTGAAACGGAGAAAGCTGCCATATGGTGGGTACATATAAAGAAAAACATCATCATTTTTGGCTACATCAATGATGCAACAAGAGCATCTAAGCGTAGGTGTAACAGATTAAAGTATTACTCCAAAGTTGCATGTTTTTAATAATCTAATCACAAACATTCACTCTACACTATATGATGATCTATTTTTACCTAGAAGTTCTTAAATACAGTTCTGCATATTTTTCTGATCTGCGTTTAGCCCTTCTAAAAGCCTTTTCAAGGGACAACAAGTATGAGAAAGGCAAATCTAACAACGTGCAATCCTACTGTACGCTAAGTGAAAAGGAAAGTACAAAAAGCTTCAAGGATGAAAAAAATTAAATTCCAGGTTAACCTGGAACATATCCATCTTCATTACGCTAATTAAACACAGTCTGCATTAATTACTTATTACATCATAGTCATGCAACTATTTGTTCCTGCAAATATAATCATACTGACAGAAGATAGACATAGTTGTCCTGACTCGCACAGCTAAAATTAACTTACGTCTCTTTAATCTGTATTAATACTGTCCCTCTCTAATAGCTCCCTTCCTCACACAGGCACATATGTCTCTGCCTTTTAAGTTGCAGAGCTGGGCACATCCCTCCAGTAGAAAAAGTTTGGTTTAGTTTCAAAAGGCCACGTTTGACCTGTACATTCCCTTCGGAACACTCCAACTCCTGCTTTTGCGAAGGCTGTCTCCAGCCAGCATGCCCACGCAGCAGCAAGAACACTGTTCTCACCCTGTGAGCCAGGAGGGAGCAGACTATATTCTCACCCACGAAACGCACCAGCAGCTGCACAAAAGCCAGAGGGACTCTCAACAAGCAACACTTGAACACAGACACGTGTCTTACCGTCTTCTCTTCTCAAATTTCTCTCGATGTTGGCTACACACGAAGCACACGTCATTCCTGTGACTTGGACGTAGCACTTTGATATGGTCTTTGACTCCTGTCTGGCAGGGTGGGCTGGCGACACTTGGGAGGAAGGCTCGGTTTTGTGAGAGTCCAGCTGCATGTCGGGCGAGGGCTGAGCTATTGCCACAGGTAGTTCTGCTTCTGCTGAGAAGGAGATGACAATTCGTGACGCTACGAACAGCCACAGAATGAGGTGTGAGCTGGTGCCACACCAGCCATAAACACATGTTGCTGTAAACTTACAGACCAAAAACGGTGTTGTACATACCTCATCAATCAGATTTATCTGTCAATTAAGAGTAAGCAAGAGAATAAGACAAAGGCTTGGGCCACTGATGAAATTATTGTTTTGTAACTATTTTTCCTTTTGTCTTTCCTCATTGCTTTTGATCTGTTGCACATCCTTTGTTCTCTTCTGCAGGTCGTGAGCTAAACCTCTGCACTGCAATCCTAGTTTTACACACAATTTTACTGACTTTACCTGGAGCACAAAGCTGAATTTGTAAGCAAGTGCATGTTTCATAAGCAAAGTTGGTGTTTTTGGCCTTAGAGAAGGGCTCTCAAACTACACACAACTGCTTCTTACAGCAATTCAGGAGATGCTATGTTTATGCAGGAGCAGTACGAAAGGAATTACATGGGAGCACCTGACTACTACTTCAGTTACGCCATAAAACAGCTCACATACTGTATTTCTCAAAATACAATCTTACTGAACCAAGAAGTAGAGCTTCCCTGTCCCCTCAGGAAGCCTCTCCTCCTATTAATACTCACCTGTATTCTTGCCACGAGTCTTCTGCATTCCACTATCTAGCCATCTGCTCCTACTGTGCAATTACTTTTTGTGTACCAGTCATCACAGTAAGCATCTGTACTGGTTGTGGCTGGGACAGGGTTTGTTTTCTTCATAGTAGCTCATATGGTGCTATCTTCTGGATCCATGACCAAAAAGTGTTGGGAACACACTGATGTTTTAGTTATTGCTGAGCAGTGCTTGCACAGAATCAAGGCCATTTCTGCTCCTCATCCCACCCTACCAGTGAGCAGCTTGGTGGTGCACAAGAAGGTGTGTGGGACACAGCTGGGACAGCAGACCCCCACTGACCCAAGGGATATCCCCACACCATACAATGTCATGCTCAGCAACAGAAGAAAGGGAAAGGAGAACGTTCAGAGTAATGGCACTTGTCTTCCCAAGTAAGTGTTACACATGGTGAAACTCTGCTTTGCTGCAGATGGTGAAACATCTGCCTGCAGATGCGAAGTAGTGAATTAACGCCTTGCTTGTATGCACAACTTTCGCTTTAGCTATTAAACTATCTCCATCCCAATCCACAAGTTTTTGCTGCTTTACCCTTCTCTCCCCAGCCTCACCAGTGGCTGGGTGGTGCTTAGCTGCCTACCAGGGTTATCTCACAACAGCATCACTTTAACTTCTTCAGTGACGCCCATGCTCTTCAGATGCTTGTCACTCCCCAGTCATGCCTGAGCCTGGTTAAATATCCCTTCCCTAGTTATTCCACAAGATCCCAGTCTTTGATAAAGAGAGAAAGTTCAGTGCAGCAATCCGTAATATTCTTTGCAGCTAGCAAAGCCCCAATTCCATATTCATGCCATGATTATACAGTAGCAAACTGGAGCACCACTCGAATACCAGTATTTGCCTGACAGATTTATATTTCCAGGTATCTCAATCATTTTTAATTAATCTGGTGTATTAAACAAAGTGCATGTATATTTAATTATCTCATTGACAGTGAAGATAAAGCTTCTCTTGGCAAGCACGAAGTACATGTCAACTGCTAAATTTTTTTATCTTGGCAGGGTGCCAAATCCTAATCAGAACTGCATAATCCTTTCAAACTTAAAAGTTTCATATGCCATTACCTGATAAAGATGCATCAAATCCCATATCCTCTATTGAGGACCGCAAGTCTTCTGGGCATGTTTGCAGAGGGTCATATTCTATAGTCCCATTACGATTTGGGAGAGATACACGAACAGATTTTACACCTGCCTTCTGGGATATGACTCCCTCAATGGACTGCACACAAGAGTTGCAAGTCATTCCCTCGATATTTATCACAACAACTTGAGTAAGTGGCTGGCTAGTATCTGTCGAAGCTGGATGAGGAGACTTCAGGGGAGATGCCAGCGTGGGGAAGAGTGCTACATTTTCATATTCGTCAGGAAGGGTGACTTTAAGTGTCCCTGGAGACACTGCCTCTATGGCTTTTCTCAGCACCTCTATGCTAATTAAGTTTGGGTTATAGTTTATCACAGCAGATTTCTTCTCTAACGAAACAGCTATACTTGTCACTGACGGGAGTGCTGATATGGTACTCTGAATATTGAGCACACACGAACGGCAGTGCATGCCATCAACTCTGAAGACAATTGTCTTTGTGTCATTCACATCCCAGTTTTCTTTCAGTGCCGTCTCCGAGTCTTTGGTCTGAGTATTCTTCAACCTTTCCAGGTCAGCAGCACTCAGCTGGAGGGGTCTAGGCTGCTTTTTGAAAGATGCTGTGAAACCCGCAGCTTCAATTTGATGTTTTATTTCTTCTGCTGTAATTAGATGAGGCTGGTAGACAACGACAGCTTCCCGATTGTCCAGGGACACTGAAAATTAATCAGTAAAAACGAGTGTGCGTCACTGCTCTAAGCATAATGAGCACGTTGCCCTAAGAGTAACAGATCTTGTCAAAGCTTTCCAAGAACGCTTTAAATGCTCAGAAGTGTAACTGTAATGGAAAGGAGATTTGATTGGTTTGGTAAATATCAAAGAACTCTGTTCTTCAACCATTTTTTGTCTAGTACTACAACCATTTTCAACTCCTTTTCCTCAATTTTTTTGCTCCTTCCCCAGGTCTTTCACAGATGGTATTACTATTTCTTACTAAATTTATTATCAGGGGCCTGTGGCAACACGTTTATGCCAAAGTTATTTACACAGATAGTTTTGTCTTGCCTTTTAGATACAATCACGTATGTGCCAACATTAATTTTTAATTGAACAGAAAATATAAACTCACATTAATTACAATACAGAAAAAGACATCTGGTATTAGAGATTTTGGCAACTGGTAAAAAAATTATGGAATATGACTACTCCAGGCTGCCTACCAAAGTACAACACAATCACTGAATGCTGTCACGTATGTAACAGCGGTAGCCTCACCACAATTCGGGCTCCTTTCTTCACTTCCAGTCCAAATTAAACATGTCATTAAATGCCTGGTGCCACAAAGAGTAGCTGCCACACTAAACTATCTAGTTTAAACCCAGGATATCTCCACAAAGCCAGAGAACAGCATGGCTGACTCCAATTTACATAAAAATACACTAAGGTTTTACCTTTAATCCGCTGAATTCCTTGCAATTTGCCAATCTTCCCCTCAATGGTGCTGGTGCAGGAATGACAGGTCATCCCCTCCACTTTCAGGCGCAGCACAACGCTACTTGCTTGAGACCAGCTGGAATCTTCGCAAGTTCCAGACGTTACCTCTGGTGCAGAGATATTTAAATCTCCTCCTGGGACCATCTGGATAATCTGCTTACCATTTACAATGGAAGAAATGAAAGTCACCACTGCAGTTTTTTGATCAGAAGACATTTTAACATCCATGACACCCTTGTTGTTTAGCAGTGTATTACAAATCTGTTTAGACGTTAGAGCTGACTGAGTAGGAATAGTAAGGAAAACAGTGTCAAGTAAAACAGGTTGTGGGTCTGAATCAGATAAGGTCGCATCAAATCCCATGTCATATATTGCTTCCCGCAGCGTTGCCGGAGTCTGCAGTTTTGAGTCATAAACGACGACTGCATTCTTATCCTCGAGAGATACCTTGCAAAGGAAAAAAGAACAAAACAATTTAGCAAACTGCGATACTAAGAGATGAGAATTAATATTCTGCATGAGGCCAGAAATAGCTTTTACTCGCATATATTAGTAATACTTGTCCAGCATAATTTTATCTGCCACTACTCATCACATAAAGAGTAAAGCCACACCAATGGCCACCACAAAGTAACTTCTGTTCACCCATGCAACAACACGGCTAGAGAGAACAGATTCCCACCCACGCCCAGTTTCAGAATCCTTTACAAGTCTGTCTGGTCACTTTTACTAATGACATCCAGACAGCATCAAGGCATTCACTGAAACTTCCAGAGCCACACTCTCTTGAATGATGATGACTAACCCAATCTGATCCCAAGAGCAAAACAGCCCACAAAAATGTCTAATCACATGGACAACTCTGCAGTTAGTGGTAACTGCCCTTACGCTACAAGGAATGAAATAAACATTCTTTGAAAAAATCCATAGATTTCAGTGGCAGTGGAAGGAGTCCAGCATTTCTAGGCATCTTAGGCACAGCTCGTTAACTTGCTACGAGCAATAAACTTCACAGAACAAAATTCAGTTTCGAAATTTGATATATGACAAACATTGAAGCAGCTGGTTTCCCTCTCTCTGTACATTTTGGTGATCCAGAGACCTCCTGATTGGGGACTAACCTTTCACATCAGATGGTACAAATACCCTCAATTTAATTTGCTCCCAACTGATGATATATCTAACACAATTATTGCAGTTTCCAAAAGGGAAAGCCGATGCCTGCCAGAGGCCCAACACATTATCATTCAATTCCATTTTCCTCTGGGCAAAGGTACAACCTGACAACCACAGCCATGATTAAATTAGACCAGTTAAATCATTTTAAGAACCACCTTTCTTCATTTTTGTCCCAGTGATGGGCCTTAGCAGAACTAGCAACATGGACATTTATTGGTTTCATTGCAGTTGGAGGCAAAACAACCTAAATGAAGCTGTGTGTGTCTGTATTAGCCATCTAACATTCACTATTAAAACCACTAAAATGATGCATTTTGTAGGAATAATCAGCTCACCCTGGAATACTCTACAGCCCAGTATTTCGCCCATGACAGAAAAAAATACTAACAAAATATCAGTGTCTCCTCTGAGCTAAGAAAAAAAAGTCAAAATCAAGTCAGATCAAGGAAGTCTGGATTAAGGGCAAACCAAGTAGCACTGTTACCAGCTCAAGACTACAGTTCTGCTGCTCCTCCTCATTTCCTAACAGAGTGTACAAAGGAAAGGAAAATTCAAACGCTTGAAAGAGCTGGCAAGACTTTCCTTTGTCACCTGAATCACCTGCTACTCTTATTTCATGAGCCACAACAGAACAGCTTTATTTTTCATGGTGGGTCAACTATCACATGATTACCTGGACACCTCAAGCCCACAAATGCTTTTGACCCTGTGCAAGTGATCTCTGCGTACCGTCGGTTTGAAAGAAAAGGCCTGGAAGCTTCTGAGCAAATACTGACACTTAGTCAGTGTAAGGGTCAACGATAGAGCTTGATTTTTTCACCAGTGTAAGTTCGAGGACTTTTGTGCTTTATTTTACTCAAAAATTTCTTGTTCTTACTTTTTTTTGACTTCTTTCTCTCATTACCTCACAATTCTGAATTAACCTAAAGCAGGAAACTATTTAAGAGTAACAGAAAATGACTTAGTTCCCACTGCAGTAAAGCAGGCACTTGCTTTTCTCTTATACCAGAAATGCTCTAATGCACTTCTAACGCCAGCTTCCCGTGAAACGTACGGAACATACTCTTTCCACCTATTTTCCTCCCTTGGTGCACACTTTATCATGGTTTCTCACATAAGAACAAAGCTTTGTAAGAAATAGCAATAGTGTTACTTACTTCAACATTATGGATACCATCCATCTTCCCGATCTGCTGTTCAATGGTTTGAACACAGGAATTGCACGTCATCCCCTCCACACCGATGACTATGGATTTTGCCTCCATTGTGAAATTTTACGCAAGTCTTCTCGTTGCTGTTGGCCAAAAACAATCAAGACATTTGTTCTTAAATGATTTCACAAAGATTGAAATCAAAACAAAGATTTAACGGATGATGTGCTCAGTCACACATAACTCTAGTACCTGTTAAAATCTGACCAAAGCCAGACAGGAAGGAAAACTCTAGGTACTTATTCCTTTGACTTTTCAAAAGGAGAAAGCGTTCAGACATTTATTATTTGATTTGCGTTACAATCGAGATCACTTAATCGCATGCAGCAAGCTGTGATTCACTGGCATGTGACATGAAACTACATGGAGAAGGAAGTGAGGAAGAGACACACCAGCTCTCGGACTGCTGGAACGCTAGAGGACGGCGTGTAAGCCGCAGTGGCACAGGTGATGATCATGTTTTTCCATATTTATATTGCATATATTATCCTATGCTAGCAAAAACAAGCAATACTGAAATCAGCCCTAGGGAGCAAAACAAGCTTTTTCCAAAACAAGCTTTTTCCATATCTCATTCAGAAGAGTTCAATTTCTGCTCCTCGGAAGATTATAATTATTATATTTGCTCATAAAAAGAGCAGAAAAAAATGACTGAAACTAAATTAATCTGTAGAAATAATGCCTGATGCAAAGGACTTTTGTTCAATGCATAAACTGTTAAGAAACAGAGGGGAAAAAGAGGGGAAAAAAGTGATTTCCAGGTATTTTTTTTCAACCTTTTGAAAATATGCATTAATTTTTCCAGAGACAGAGAGGTTAGCGACCAGGAAAGCCATCAAAGTCAACTGCTTAATGTTTGGTTGCAGTGGAAGCAACAACAAATTTTGATGATTAACTGAACAGCTGAAGTCACACACGTTTAACTCGTTTTTTAACCCTGGGGACTTACCTTGGAAAACTAAATTACATGAAGTATTAACAATGTTCAACAAAATTAGCTTTCTTGCTCTGTGGTGCAGGTCCGAAAGTTTCTGGTTTCACTTAGAGACATGCTACAAACCACGTAAGAATGCAAGGAGGTTTCATCACAAACAGGTTACCTCGCTGATGCACGAAACTAAATGAAGCTCAATCAACAAGAAGTAAAGACAGTATAAATCTCTGAATTAGTGAAGTTCCCAATAGATGAAATACATATTTTTCCTTTAGCTGCAACTTGTGTGAAGAGCCAGAAAGACATTACAAATTTTTGTCAGCCACTAACCTGTGGGAGAAGTTAACTATAATTTCTAGAGCAAAAAAGAAAAAAGCTTTAACTACGTAAACAACATGAAAGCTAGTTTGAGACTGATTTTAAAGATTTATTTTCCTAACACATGTCCTAAAACCCTCAAATGACCAGCTAATCCACCTAAACTCTGGCATGAACCTTTGTATTCTGATAAGAATTTTGTTCAAGAATCACGCAGTAAATGCCAACCCAAGAACGAGTGTGCATTAACGATAAGCAAGGCTGATGGCCAGGAATGTTCAGCAAGGCAGGAATCTCGTAGCTATAAGGACTTTGGACACCTGCGTGCGACAACACTGGAACCTTTTTCAAAGGCAGACAGCCTGAGCACCACTCCCACAGATATTTAAATCCCAGGAGAACCTTAAACGACCTGCGACGACTCACCTTCCTGAAAGGCATGAAGTATTTACTCCAAACGCATCATAAAGTGCTAATGCTTCATCCCTCCATCCCAACCATGGATGAGTTAAGAAGCATGAGGATCCGCTGTGTCTGGATGCGGGTGCGTGCAGGACACACTGCAGCGTGATGTGTCTCAGTGCCAGGAGACAGGAGAAAGATGTCCCACAAAGTGGAGCCTCAGGCAACGAGAGCTTTGATTATTGATAAGGCTGGCCAAGAAAACAGCATCAACACTTGCACTGGCTGTACTGAGCAGGTGCTGCTGGCCCAGAAGACGACAGTGGCACTAAGTGAATGTTACTGAAGAAAGCATCGTGTTGTGCTATAGTCAGTAGAAAACAGGAACAATAACTCATCCCTGCTAAGGGCAGGAATAAGAGAACTCTACCTAAAGAGTTACAACAGATCTCACTTCTCACCTATTCTTACAAGATCCAAGTTATTAGAAACACACACACATTTGTACGTAAATATTCACAAATTACAGATATATAGAACTTTCGCCTGACACACAAGAGAACTATGAATTATCAGAAGAGTATATTTTAAGCAAATTTCATATGGTAGGTCCTTTCTCAGGCTCACCTGCACACTCCAAGACACAAGGTATTTTTAAAGCTACCCAAGAAAATCCATGCTTTTATGTCATCATATTGAAATAAGATCCTTACTGATGACCTCAGTTCCTCCCATAAGGAATGCTCAGTCCACAGAGAGCAAACAGACATAATTACAACTCCACAGTCAGAAAGCAATGAATATTCCCACAGGCTAAAGTACAAAGTTTCATAGCACATTTTGTGAGCACAACCAGACACGTACAATTAAAATGAGACACGTTAGTCTTATCAGACAGAGCCAGACTGTCCTCCAGTAAGGTTTGGATAGAAGCGAATTTAAAAGCATTTCAGCTACATGATCAGCTTGAACTTCCCCGACAACTGCACTATTACTGTATTTTGAAATAAAAATATAAAGTAAGGACATACTTTGGCTGTGAGGGATGTAAAACACTCAAAGGTTGCTGAGAGAGTTGGGGCTGTTCAGCCTGGAGAAGAGGAGGCTCCAGGATGATCTTATAGCAGCTTTCCAGTACTTAAAGGGGGCCTACAGGAAAGCTGGAGAGGGACTTTTTACAAGGGTGTGTAGTGATAGGACAAGGGGCAATGGCTTTACACTGAAAGAGGGCAGATTTAGATTGGATATAAGGAAGAAATTCTTCACTCAAAGGGTGGTGAGGCACTGGAACAGGTTGCCCAGAGAAACTGTGGCTGCCCCATCCCTGGAAGTGTTCAAGGCCAGGTTGGATGAGGCTTTGGGCAAGCTGGTCTAGTGGAAGGTGTCCCTGCCCATGGCAGGGGGGTTGGAACTAGATAATCTTGAAGAGCCCTTCCAACCCAAACCATTCCATGATTCTATGTTGCCTTGGATGAGAGTTGGGGTACAGCTGCACGCCAGCCTCAGAAAGTCTGCTGAGCTCCTGGCTCTCTTGCCTGTTCTTTGGTGTAAGAGGCTCAAGCTACAGCACAATAATATCCACAATTACAAGAAACTGAGATATAGCATTAAAGTCTTCCTCTATTTTCTCAGTTTGTTTCCTTGCCCTTCTGCTGTTCATTTCACAGATAATCACTCCCACCATTTTTTACACAGCTTCACATTTTCCCGCTTAAAGGTACAACATGGAAAGAAAAATAGGAATTATCAGTGCTATTCTGAATTAGTGGCCTAATTAACTAAATAAACTTTGTAAAGTGGCTTCAAATATGGCAGATAATATTTACAGAAGTGGAAGAAATTACTCTGCAGTAATTAAAGACCACTTATAAAGCATGTTAGAATCCTATTATGTCAACAGAATGTCCTGTTTACGCTTCAAGTGTATGCTTCATACAGACACAATCATTCCTTTAAAGTAAAACACATCATCTGCTATTTGTGTTTGGATTTAAAGAATGAATAAAAAAGCAATCGAGCTTCAATCATTCCACCATCTCAAGAAGGTTTATTTGAGACTGCTCTCCTAGGACCAACTGCTCAGGGCCCCATGGTGTTAGGCATTGAATAAACTCTGTAGAGAAAACCCCTTCCTGGAAGAGGTCGTCATTTAAACACGCAAAAAGCATAAAAGAAGAATTTTTTTTTTTTATTTATTTATTTTTTTTTTTTTTTATTTTTTTTTTTTTTTTTACACACCCCTCAAGGCTCCAGAGTCCTAGGACTGAATCCAGAACTTCCATCATAGAATTTATCTGTTGTATCAAACTGTCTCTTCTTTTTGTTCTCCAACTTTTAAGAAATGCTACTGGATCCATAGGATACATGCATCACAAACAGCACACTGCTAGTGGGGAAAATGACAAACAAGGATTTTTAATTTGCTTTGTTGCAAGTTGCTAACAGTTTTCCTATCATTTTCATAAACATGTCATCCTCTAAAAAACGAGACGTGTCCAAATCTAAAGGTTGAAAACGAGCCATTTGTAAGCAACGCTGTCTCTTCACATCAGTTATGTTATATTACTGACACTGAATTAAGAAAAAGCACGTTCACAATCTCGCCTTTCTGTACAGCCTTACTGAGATTTCTGCAAACCAAATCGGCTGGATTTCCAGTGCTCCTGATCCTTTAAAGAGCATCTTGTTCTCAGAAGAAAGTACAGCGTTAATACACAGTGACTGTAAGCATGCACACATCCTTTTTCCTCCCCTTACAAAACATCCAGGACATGGAGTTAAATTTAAAAGCTAATATATGCTTACATCTGAGACAGTATTCTACCTTGTTATATTCTATTTAATTTCTAACGCTCTGCTTCCCTTACAAGTGCTTCCTGGTAGAAATACGTTGGCTGAAACTTAAAAGAAATATTTTTGTCATAGTTTCCTCCTCCTGACAACATCAAATTAAGAAAAGTTCATGACTAAGCAGCCTGAAATATATGTTACACCAATAAATTCTGACTAGATGTACACAAGAGGTGCACAAATATTGACAATTTACTCCTGGTTCTTCTTATACGTGTTAATATTTTACCAAGTTCACATGAAAACGGATGCAGAAGTCAGAAGATCTGCATGAGGCTGCGTAGCGATCTGTGCACTACAGCGATGGCTTGAACTTGGAGCACTGTGGTTCCTCACTCTTGCCATCCATCACTATATAGCTCTGTTTTCTCCTCCCATTTTAAAAAATGTCCTTATATATAAATAAAATAATACATATATACACATATGTATGCATTAGCTCAGAAGAGAACCTCACTGTACAAAGGACAGTTACTGTTCTGGCAGGATGCAGCTGAAACAATCAACAAATCTAAAACTTCTGTAACATCTAAAAAGCTTTCTAGGTGACAACAAATATTTTATAAGCTGACACTGAAGATCTCAATTATTACCACTGACTGCAAGGCAAACCTCCACTAATAAATAACTTGTAATTCAAAGTTATCACGGACATATTCTTTCAATGATATGCTAAGTTATGGATCAAACATTGTTTTAGAGAAGAATAATGGTTTTATTCTTAACCAATGCATCACTCCACCTGTAAAACACATTCATCATTAGTAAAGAATTTTAGGATTTGATATGCAAATAAATGGCAGTCCCTCCACTCCCCAGCTAGTCCAACAGCTATATATTTAGAATACAAGAAACCAAAAGGCATCAATTCAATTACTGCTGTTTTGGAATATCATAGAATCATAGAATGGTTTGGGTTGGAAGGGACCTCAAAGACCATCCAGTTCTAATCCCCCTGCCATGGGCAGGGACACCCTCCACTACACCAGGTTGCCCAAAGCCTCATCCAACCTGGTCTTGAACACTTCCAGGGATGGGGCAGACACAGCTTCTCTGGGCAACCTGTGCCAGTGCCTCAACATCCTCAGAGGGAAGAATTTTTTTTCTTAAAATTGAAATCTCCCCTCTTTCAGTTTAAAGCCATTGCCCCTTGTCCTGTCACTACACACCCTTGTCCAAAGCCCCTCTCCAGCTTTCCTGTAGCCCCTTCAGGTACTGGAAGGCTGCTAGAAGATCTCCCCGGAGCCTTCTCTTCTCCAGGCTGGACAACTCCAACTCTCTCAGCCTGTCTTCATAGCCTCATCTAAGGAGGCTTCATCTCATGAAGAGCCTTGGCTCTGAACAAACTCCTGTTGTTCTCAACTATACTATTTACTGCTCAATACCTTTAGAAACTCCCATTTTCTGTTCTCTTTCATTACTGTCACCTGTGTTTTGCAGTACACAAGGCAGTAGTACTTCCTTGTTTGTATATTAACACCATCAATGAAGCAGCAGAGCCCCAGAAATAATTTGGCTCTGCAATAGTGCAGACCCAAACATGGTAGGCTACGCCTGGAGGAACAACACCTGGTGACAGAACAGGAGGCGTACAAAGGATAATTAAAACAAAACCAATAATTAGGGATAGACATAAGTCCCTGTATGGTTTTTGCAGGTACACTTTTAGGCTTACCACTTGGGATGCCTGTGTTCCAAGTCAAGATCCAAACACTTTGTTCCTTGAAGAAAGTCAACTAGTGTTTCTATTAAGTGAATGAAGCAACAGAAAGAGAAATAATTTCTACTTCCAACAGCAATTTCTTCCTATGGAATGGAAAACTAAACAGTAATCAAGCACGAAGTGACTGCTAACAGCAGTCTTTGTAAGTAAAATATCTGAAGCAAGATAAGGTTTCATGAAGTAATAGTTAAGTCATTCACAACCTCACACTATCAAGAAAAAAAAAGAAAAAGAGGAAAAAAAACACAAGCAAAGACCAAGTTACAACACTGGTAAAACCCCAGACAATCATTTTACCCCACATAAAAAACACTTTAGTGCTTCTAATATCCGAGCTAACTCAGGCACTGCGGTGTAACAAAGCACTGCACACCACAAAGATGCTTTGTGCCTGTTCTAGGATCAGCAAGGACACAAAACTGAGAAGCACGCAATGCTTCCGGCTACGTGCACAACTTCAGTTTTCACCAGTTTTAAAAATATAATTATCTTGAACTTACAGCTGCTGAAACTAAAAGAGGTCAAAGCTAGGTAAAACTCACACCAATGCCAGAAACCAAATCTGTCGGATTTAAATACAGCCTTTGGACTTTAAATAAATTTCTAAACGGCTGAGTCCTACTTTGTAGCTGGTTTTACTTATGGGAGCAGAAAGTTACATTACTAAATACAGTAAGTGGAAAAAAAGTACCTGTGCCTAAAAGCTTGCAAAGACCTATGAAAAAGAGCAAAGAACAGCCAGAAAAGAAAAAGCTGTATCATCTCATCCTCGGGCTTACGAAAGTGCTGGAGAAGGTGCTACAGGACATCCGGTCTAACACGAAAGAACGAAGTTTTATTACATTCATTGGCAAACAGACACATTTAAAAGCATGACTGGATAAATGAGGCTTAAGTGTTGAGGAAGAAACTGTACAACTATAATAAATATGTCACAGACAGCTATGTGGTACTCCAAATGGGTTGTAACTCATGTTGCTCAAGACTTTAACAAGTCTTGCTTGGTCAGCAGACTATGGAAATTGCTCTGAGGAACTTTACTTCCTTACAAGCTGGATTAAAAAAAAAAGTACACACTGAAAACATTCCACTTCACTTCTAACAAGACTTCTGTAATACCGGAGACAAATTCTTAGCAAATCCTTTTACTTGTTCGTGTCCTTCCACTACCTCTTCAAGTCAGATTTTTGGAGAATATGAAAGTTCCCCTGGAAGCATCATAGCAAATTTAGGAACAGAATATAATTTATAAACCCTTGTTATGTGAGCATATTAAGTCCAACTGGGGCTCCTCATTCTTGAGCTTATCCTTGAAACACAAAGCAGAACAACATGGAATGCATTATAAAAGTGAAAACAGGAAGAATAAAACAGTAAATGACAGATAATGCTAGCTTTTACTTTTCCTGTTCACCTGAGAAGGAAAAAGCTTTTCTTTACAAAAAAATACACTATAATTATTAACTTCTAACCCAATTGTGTTTGTGCTCACACAGTGCATCATAATACACACAACTACCACATCACCAAACAGACAGAAATTATTTCTTGGTCCATCTACATCCACAAATACAACTGAGGAAGTATTTAAGTAGAGAAATGCAATCTTTGGTGACTGCATGAAAGACTTTACGGAACTTCCCGCTAACAAAAATTATGTGCAATTTCCAGAACACGGGTACAGAGAAGCAATAGTTAAGCTGGGTTTGCTCTTGTCCATTTTTGTGAGATTTTACCCCAAAGCATCATAAACAACTATTTGCCCCTTCCCAGAATATTTCACCATGTTTTTAATGAAAACATTGGGAAAACACACTTGTGCCCAGAGCGCTGCTATCGCAAGGCAAAGCACTAAGAAGTTTCAGAGGTGCAAGTGAAGCACATTTTTTTCTGATGGGAAAAAAAGGACCTTGGAGAAGGGGCTCAGTGACCGGTACACTCGAATCCATGGTGAACCTTTCTCTGAAGATCTCCAACAGCGGGAGAGGCACTTTTCCAAGTCCAGCGGTGGGCACGCACTTACTGTATTCCAAGAAGCGATGGGACCTCAAAGTGTGGACGCGCACTGATAAGAACAGCCTGTTTACTACTTTCCCTTTCAGCTCCCCATCTGATAGCGCTCGACCCGTTGGCAGCGCCTGCATCCCAAAGAGCCACAGGAACGCTAATGTGACTCCCTGCCATCAGCGTTTCCTCAGCACATGGGAAAAAACCCAAAAACACAAACACAAAGGTAGGAGCAGCTTGCCCAGAGCGAAGCGGCTGAGCAGGAAATACCGTTTCGGTTTCAGAGCGGTGTTTTTCTGATCCAGAGCCCTCCTGACGGCGGCTTGCTGCTGAAAGGCCGAGTCACCCCCGTCCTCCCCCCCACACCGACCCCACGCGAACCGCCCCGGACCCCCCCGCGCGTCCTCGCCGCTCCGAAGCGCCAGACCCCCGCAGCGGAGCGCCCGGCGGCGCTGCCGAGACCCGCGGCCGCGCCGAACCGGCTGTTCGCGGGCTCGGACGCTGCGGGACGGCCGCTCCCGCGCTGCGCCTCAGGTGGGGGCGCGGCGGGGCTGCCCCCCCTCCGCGCCGAGGGGACGCGTGGCACCATGTCCCCGACAGCCACCGCCGCCACAGGCTGCCCCGCTCCCGCCAGCCCGGGACGCCGTGAGCACAGCTCTGCCAGCGCCGGCAGAGGCGGCCCCGGCGGAGCTGCGTCCTGCCGCCTGCCCCGCCATGGCGGGGAAAGCGAAGAACCTCCGGGGGAGGAGCGAAAACCCGGCCAGATCGTGCCCCGCCAGCGCCCGCACTCACCGGAGGCTCCGGGCAGCGCAGACCGCGTCTCCCCGGCTCGGGGTCGCGCCCGCCGCTTTACCTCATGCAGCCGCCCCGCCGCGCGGCCCCGCCCCTCCGGGCGTGGCCCGCCACATGACCTCCAGGCGCCGTTCCTCCCGCCCGCTCACGTGACCACAGCGGCGGAGGACGGCGCCGCGAGGCACGTGACAGCGGCGGCGCTGCCGGCCGTCACGTGACTCCGCGGCGGAGGCCAAGTGGCGGTGCCGCCCGCCCCGCTGCGATCGGTACCGCCGCCTCGGCGGCGCTGGGGCCCCGCTCCCCGGCGGGAGGCCACCGGGGGCAGCCCGCAGCTGCGGCCGCCGCTGCTCCGAGCGCTTAGGGGCTCCGTGCAGCCAAGGGCCCCGGCGCGGTCCCGAGCCGTACCCGCGGGTCAAGCGAGTGCTCTCGCCCGAGCCCCAGGGAAAGCAGCAGTCGGGACGAAATTAGTCATCAAAAATCCCTGAGGAAAGTGAAGGCAGCCATGTCGTGCATCTCCGCGGTGTCAAAAAGCGAGAGATTTGTGTTTTTCAGGGATTCAAATGGACTCAGAGGTTTAGAGTCTGCATCTGCCCCTGATCGATTTCCTACCCAATTTCGATTACACAGGGATTCGTGAGAAAATTGACGTTTCTGTCGGTGTCAGTGAGGAGCAGTGCTGGGATACTGCCCGTCTCTGTGGAGCGCCTCCAACCCAAAAGCTGTCCTAAGTCCTTCGCAACTCTCAAAGGCCTTAGAAATGGCTTGTTTGCAGAGTGCTTCAAGACACAGAAACGCTTCCGTGGGAAAACAAATGGGATCTCAACAGCAAATATAAACTTCGTCACGAGATGCGCAGCGGAAGTCAGACGTACAGGGATGTGGACTCCACAGCGGGAACGCACGGGAGGGTCGTTTAAGCACACGCACCTGGCTACACGGACAACAATACGAGGTTTCGGATCTGTCCATTATCCACTGCGGACCATGACAGGAACAGCTGGGACTACCTAAAACATGGTTTAATTCTTTTGAGTTTTTACACTTCTTTGGCAGGCACTGAGCATAGAGGAAACCTAGAGGAGCCAGACAGGTTTCTAGGTATGTTTATTAGATTAGGAATGCCACTGTATGAGTGGTAATCAGGGAACAAATGCCATTACATCGTCATTTTTTCAGTGAAAGTTTAGACCAGTTCATTAGAGGCAAAAGGCTGTTACTCCCTCCATTCTTTTGGAGTGACTCTGCCAACGGGTGACAAGCCCCACTCAATTCCAGCTTGAGTCAACACCTGTAGGAGGATAAAAATCAGGATTATTAACTCTGAAATCAAAGAGACTTTCTAATAGAGGGCTATTTATATTGTTTTCAGTTTAGATTCCTTGTATTAGAACAGGACATCTATGATTCATTTTCTAATAAAGTGGAATATATTCATATTAAATAATATTTAAATATTTCAGGTTTCTATTTCGAAATGCCTAGCTTTAGAACAAAGAATCTGGAATGTGAAACCCCATCACCATATCATTATTTTCATCTATATTTATTTTCTGCTAAAACCTCTACCTGCATAGCTTAGAAATCCCAAGTAAAATAGAGAACACTTGTGTTTCAACCACATATTAAAATCAAGCAACAGACTGACACAGAAATTTGTGTAACAACTCAAAATCAAAAAATGAACTAAGACAACTTTCATCTCAATCACATTACTATTGACTTACCTAAAATTCTGACCACGTAAGCTATTTCAAACAAGCGAGCCCTTGTGAAACTTAACAGCTTGCAAGTTTACAGCTATAATCCCAACGGAGTGGTGAAAAAAGGACAACTTACATATCCCCAGACAGCAGTAAAAGCTGCGGCTCCACCAAGGAGTACCAGGTTTCCGTATTTATCGTGGAAGTTAGGCTCATATTTGCGATGAGCTTGTCTCACTGCAGTATGCTGAATGCCACGAGCTAAAGAATGTTAAAGAGAATGACAAGTATACAAATCAACTGAAATACCCATTCAAACCATTCACAATCCTCATGTCCCACCAACAGCGAGGCAAGTGTAAGCACTAAAGGACTTCAAGAAAAAGCTGAAACAAAATTAATCTTTTGGACTTACAGCTTTGGAATGATTCCAAAACATAGGACAGACAGAAAGCCTTGCCATTTTGTTTCAGCTCTCCCAATTTCTCTCTAGAAGGTTATTCCTGAAGTCTAATCCCAGTCGGAAAATCCTCTGAGTTACCTTTTCCATTAATATGTTTTCTTTGGGCCCTCAGTGTGGAAGTTCAAGTACGCTTTTGAAGTATTACTATTTCTATAACAAAATATTTTGTTTAGTACTTCAAAGTTTTAAGATTTTTCTATGTAAATGTCTATTGTGTACCTGATACGAGCATCTTCAGGAGGAAGCTCACCACCAAATTACGGGGTGGGTATGGATAACACCTTTCTCCTTCCTTAAAGATTTTTGAAGGGAGGGGAGGGAGGTGCAGAAGGGAGCGGAAATAACTGCGGGATTTCGCATGAGGTAAATAATGGAGAACAGCACGGAGAAGGAGGATATCTTCAGAAAACAGACTGTACGACGCACATTGTTCCCCCGTTATACGGCTGGTCATTGACTACGCTTTGCCGCCTCCGGTTACGAGGCCTGGACGTGCCCGGAGTTATCCTCAAGGAGGAAAAGCACCGAAGGGAACCTAAGGCTGTCTCAAATAAAAGCAACTAGGAGGGAAAAATGGCCGAAAAAATTAAAAAAGGCAGCAGAGGAAGGAGGACGAGACAGGCGCCTGCAGCCCCTCAGCCGCCCTCACGACCCCCCCCCCGGGCGAAGCGAGCCGAGCCTGCTCCCGCCAGACGCCCCCAGCACCGGGGCAGCCGCCTCCTCGCTTACCGGTGCGGCTCAGCGCGGCCCTCGCCACCGGGAACATGCCGACAAGCAGCCCAGGACTGGCGGGACACCCGTACCCTTGGCGAGCGCTGAAGAACAAAATGGTGGCGCCGGAAGTCGCCGCTAGCGGAGCCCTGTGGGTAACGCGGCGGCGTAAAGGCGCCTCCTCGGGAAAAGCCGGACGAGCTCCGCGGCCACGAGAGACCGGGGCCGCTCTGCGGTTCACACGCTCGGGAGCGCGCTCTGCGGGATGCGGGGGAGCGGGCGCGGCCGTGCGGAAAGCGCTAAGAAGCTCCCGGCGGGGGCTGCAGTCGCAGTGTCAGGATGGCCGAGTGGTCTAAGGCGCCAGACTCAAGGCGTTCCGCGCCTTCCCGCGGCGGGATGGGTATTCTGGTCTCCGCATGGAGGCGTGGGTTCGAATCCCACTTCTGACACCACTTTTTTTTTTTTTTTTCCTCTCTCTTACACCCCCGTTCTTGAATTTACACTCTTAAAAAGGCCGAAGAGCCACAGCCCAGACATTTCAGTGCAAATAGACCTTGCAGCGAGGCCCGCGGCGCCAGAAATGATTTCCACAGGGTACACGTCGTCGAATGGAGAAATAAAGCAAAAATGAAGCAGGAGTAAACCCACCTTTTTCTGTGGTGATGACACTTGAGAGCCCATAACCTGTTACACACTGAGGATTTCCCGAGCGCGTTTACGATTTTAACAATCTTTTTAACACACAGGACCCAGCAATATACGTGCATGTTCAAAGTTACACGCACGTACGTAATTTTCTCTCACATCTCTCCTTTGGGGAGACACCGATTAAGTTCCGTAGAGTTTTATTCTAGATTCTTTTTTCGGGGCTTGCTGACGTGAGGCCCGGCCCTCGGCGGCGGAGCGGGAGCCCGAGCACACCGCGGCTGTGCAGCGGTTTGCAATGTTTAAAGAGCCGTAGGCGCTGAAGAACGCCCCGTCTCCTCAAGGTGAGGGGCTGGGGAGCGGGGCAGCCACGACACCCTGCCCAGAC
Source organism: Tauraco erythrolophus (assembly GCF_009769465.1). Taxonomy (NCBI): domain Eukaryota; kingdom Metazoa; phylum Chordata; class Aves; order Musophagiformes; family Musophagidae; genus Tauraco; species Tauraco erythrolophus. The sequence goes on from NC_141477.1 coordinate 21,219,656, forward strand.
CGGGCAGCGAAACGCGCCCGGCCGTCCCTACCGCCATCTCCCGCGGTCCCAGCGCGCCGCGGGGGGCACGCCCCGCCCCCTTCAGCGCTCCGCCAATCGAACGGCTCCAGCTTGCCTCGCTCCTATAGGCTAGCGGCAGCGCGGGCGGGAGGCACGTTCAACGAATCGGGAGCCGGCAGCTCGCCGCGGGCCGGCGCCGCCGCCAATAGGAGGCGCGTGGGCGGGGCCGCGCCGCCGGTGGGTCGGCGCCCACCAATCCGCGGCGGAGCGGAGCGGTCATGGCGGCGCTGCCGGTGCCGGTGCTGGCGCTGCTGCTGCTGGTGCTGGTCTGCGGCGGGCCGCCTGCCGCGGCGCAGAAGCGGAAGGAGGTGAGGGGCTGCCCGCGGCGGGCGGTGCCCCAGAGCCGGGTCGAGCCGGCGGGTTCCCGCGGGCGCCGGCCTGCGCTGCGGTCGTACAGCGCTGAGCGCCGGGGAGGCCGAGGGCGGGCGGGGCGCGCACCGGGCGGCTCGGCCCCCACCCCGGGGGCACCCGCGGGCCCCCGTAGCCCGAGAGTCGGCCTCGGTGGCGCTGCCTGGGCCGTGAGGGGCAGCCCGGCCGAGCGGGGCAGGTGTCTGATGGAGTCACGCGGTTCTAATTTTTATGTTATTTTCGGGTTCGTTTTAAGCCCATGGTCTTGTAAAGCGCCCTGTAAGAGCGTCGTCTTCTTCCTGCGTGGGATTTGGGGGGGGCGACAAAGATGTCACTTATTTCCCCGCGCGCGACTCCCAGGGTTTGAAAAGACCCCTCTGCATAAGCTTGTGCCGGTTGTAAGTCAAGGGAGAGGAGTTTGTTGTTTATCCTAAAGTATTTAACTGAAGAAGGGTATTAATAAGGAGTAGAGAAGGAGTTTGTGACAAACGTAACGTTTGGGGGTTTGTCGCTTATCTGGTGTTTCACTGTAAAATGTTACAGAATTGGTTGGCTCGTTTTAAAAGAAGAGCTTACTGTTGAGCGCTCTGGAGTCCTCCAGCTACGTACGGAATCAGGTTTTTCCAGCAGTGCTGAAAAGCAGGCGTTGAGCTCGCTTCCGCAGTGCTTCTGTCTCCAGTGTTGATTCTGCTGCTGCCAAGTTTGGAAACGTGAAACTGAGCGTGATGCTGGGTGCGGGATAAACGCTGAGGAGCAGCTGGGGCACCTGAGAGCACAGCTGTCATCTTACAGTCAGCAACAGGAGAAACTGCTCGTGAGCTGACAGCCTTCACCAGCGTGTGTAACGCTGAAGGCAAAGTGCTTACAGTGTGTGTGATACTGACTGGTTAAGGTAAATCAATAGTACTAACATGACTGTCAAAAGGGTCTTCTTCGTGAGGTGTCACATTATGTGCTCACTGTTCTTATGAAATTCAGTGCAGCTTTTTGTTACAGCAACTCTGAAAACCTTCAAGATTGTGCTGTGAGACTGGGGAAAGGAAAAAAAAGCCAACTAAGTGTTTCTCTCCCTTTATTTTCAGATGGTGCTGTCAGAAAAAGTGAACCAGCTGATGGAGTGGGCTAGTAAAAGATCCGTTATCCGAATGAATGGAGACAAATTTCGACGCCTTGTGAAGGCGCCGCCCCGAAATTACTCGGTGATTGTGATGTTCACTGCTCTTCAGCCTCACAGACAGTGTGTTGTGTGCAAGTATGGGCCTAATTCAGTCCTAAATTAGAACTTGAAAGTCGTCACGTGCTTTGTAGGAAATTACATTTAAGAATGGGATAAAACTTTGATGTATGTGGGAGGAATATACTCGGGCACGTGATTATCTTTGAAATTAAATGTGTGGGGATATATGTGTAATATGTATGTAAGAAAACAACTTAATTATTTATCTCCCTCCTGAAATAATTGCTGCTTTGCAGAAACCATACTGACAGGCTTCTGGAGAAAGATGGGGTGAAAACCCAGCTTTCCTAGCCTGAGCTGCTGAGGAAATGTTTGTAGAATTACCATTTGCCATGCTGTCTAAAAGTTGCTGTTAGGGAACATGTTGATTGGTACTTATTTATTTACAATTATAATATGCTGGGTCCTTAACCATATTATGGCTTTCATTAATTAATCCAGAGGTGACAGAGGTCTGTAAAGATGATTTTTTTACCTAGTTAGTTGAAATTAATTGGTTTCCCATCCTCTGACATGGAAAAGAGGGCACACCTGTAATTGGTTTGGTGCTCATGTTAGCAAATCATGAGCTGCTGGGTTCTGTTAAAAAATTTTTTATTAGGATTTACCACTGCTGTGTCCGTGGACTCAAACAAAACTTGTCCTTGCATTTAAAAAACCAGATGTGCCAAATGCTTCACTCGATTGTTAGAGGAGTGTCTAGCCTTAAACTTTAAGACTAGAAAATTAATTTAGGGGTGTGTGAGATGCACCCATTAATGGGGTGGGTGGCTACAGCTCCCTCAGCTGTTTTGTAACTTGTGTGCTGGACAAACACACGATACAGCATCTCACTTTGTGTGTTTTACAGGCAAGCTGATGAGGAATACCAGATTCTGGCAAACTCCTGGCGATATTCCAGTGCATTTACCAATAAGATTTTTTTCGCTATGGTAGATTTTGATGAAGGCTCGGATGTATTTCAGATGGTAATGTCTTTCTTTTTATCTTCTGACATTGTTTTGAACTCGAGTGTTGGAGACTGAGGGCAAGAAGGTAAAGATGTGTACAAAATTTCATGTTGCAATGATTAAAGAAATATTTGAAAAGTTGAAAGCTGCCATTCTCAGAAGAAATGAGGAGAAGAACAGAGGGCAGTAGCATATTGGCAGTAACATTAACAGAACTGACAAATCTGGCATAGGCAGGAGTGACCTGGCTTCTTTTCTGAGTTTGTCTCCTCTAATAACTTGCAGTGTAATTTTTGATGTAATTCTTCTATAGTACATGAAGAGGTAAGATAGAAAGCAAGGATGTTGTTAGGAACAGCTATTAGAATTTCTAGATTACTATAGAATGATAGATTAGGCTTTCAGTGTTGGTTAACTTATTTCTGTTCAAGTACGCAGGCATTTTGCTCTTCTACTAACATTATGTAACTGTTTGGCTTTTTTTTTTGAATGAATGAGAGCTTTGCATGTGTGCTTGCAGTTGTAGATCAAATTAATAGTTCATTATAGTTTTGCAAGTCTTAACTTTTTTTTAAGAGATACTCATGTCTATTTAAAAGCTACAAAATTTAGACTGATATTTTATTAAATGGAAGCTTTTGAACTGGAGAAGTGAAAAGAGATGTCTTTTATTATTCTTGTTCAATTTTCCCATAGTGTTACATCAAAAATTCATTCATCAAGCTATGGCCTTTATAGGTTACTGTATATATCCCTGTTTTGCAGACTTTTCTCCCAGAAGTAGTGTTTATAATCAAGAAACTGATAATGCTAGGGGAAAAACAGTGTTAGAAAAAGATAGATCTGTATTTTATAGACAACTACTTGTATATACCTGTTATAACCTCCTCTTAACCAGTCTGAATCTTTTGAATCAGTGGGTATAGATGTGGGTACTAACAAAGAAACATCAGTCGCTTTAGAAAACGTGCTCAATTGTGTTTTAAAAAAACAGTCTACTTGGAAGTAACAATTTTTTTCTAAGACATCCAGAAGAGCTATTGACAGAGCTAAAAAAATTTTGTTTCTCCACACTAAAAGGAGAAAACAGCATGGAACACAACAGGGAAGTTGCAGGAGTATATTGCTTACTTACATGAAATACAGAAATACAAGCTACTGTGTGCTTTCTTTACTTTTTTTAGGTCATCGTCAATGAAATCTATTTATTGAATAGTTACTTTTTTCTGATTGATTTAATGATGCTGTTGCAAGGTAGAAATGGAATAGAACTGTGTGTTACTGAGTAGACTTTTCACGGTGCTGTATCTTCTCTGAATTTTCCAAATACAGCTAAACATGAATTCTGCTCCAACCTTCATCAACTTCCCTGCTAAAGGGAAGCCCAAACGGGGCGACACGTACGAGCTTCAGGTGCGCGGCTTTGCAGCTGAGCAGCTCGCTCGTTGGGTGGCTGACAGAACTGATGTCAACGTAAGTATGTACACGCTTTCCCTGCCACCACCACCTCTGCAGCACTCCCTTAGTGCCTAATGCCAGCTACAAAGTGTGCCAGTTGTGTTCTGTGGCTCGTGATCTGATCTCAGATACTCCAAATGGTCCTCGTCTACAAAATCCAGTTTGGGCACACGACTGCATCTTTTCAGTTTCCTTATGTTCTGTGTCTGATGTTTTGTTTAATTCTGTGTTTGATAAGATGATAAAACTGACCTCCTTCCTTCTCCCTCTCGTATTCCTGTGGAAGAAAAACGGTCTTTAAATGATTAGATAGAGAAAAGGTGCATAAAACTGAAGTTCCAGTAGCAGGGCAGAAGCATTATTTAACTCCCTAGTCAGATTTATTGTATAGAAAGTTTTTGTATGTGCATTGATACTGTTTTCCAAGCTAATATACTGTGGGTTTTGGTAACAGGAGTGTGGGTATAATGTATAATCCCATTGAGGGAAAATAATTTGAATATCCTCTGTTTAGATTCGTGTGATAAGGCCACCGAACTACGCTGGACCGTTGATGTTAGGACTGCTGCTGGCTGTCGTTGGAGGCCTCGTATATTTGCGTGGGAGCAATCTGGATTTTCTGTATAACAAAACTGGCTGGGCATTTGCTGCTTTGGTGAGTGATTATAACTCTTGTCTGCCTGTTGTCAGGAGTTTCGTAGCAATTCAAGTCTTCAGAAGCTTTTTATATTTAAAGATACTTAAACCTGGTAGAGGAAAATGAAGTGCATTTAGTGTTACTTTTTGGTAGTCTGATAATATTGTTTGATCTTGGTCTTTTCAGCTCAGTTAATGCTTGATTAAATGCCATTTATACAAATAAAAAGTAGGACAATGCCAAGCCTAAGACTGTATTCCAAACCAGTGCTTTTGGTATGAAATGAAAACAAATTGGGAAAAAAAAGTCTGTACTAAATAGTGTTCCTTCTTTCCTTTTAATGAAAACAAATTGGGAAAAAAAAAATCTGTACTAAGTAGCGTTTCTTCTTTCCTTTTAATGAAAACAAATTGGGAAAAAAAAAATCCGTACTAAATAGTGTTTCTTCTTACCTTTTCAGTGTTTTGTGTTAGCAATGACATCAGGCCAGATGTGGAACCACATAAGAGGTCCACCCTATGCTCATAAGAATCCCCATACGGGACAAGTTGTAAGTCTTTTCTCTGTTTTCTTTTCTGCATTTCTGTTGTATTTCTGCAGAATAAGGCTGATACTAAAAGAGGCAAGTCAGAATGCAAATTATTCTTGGCTTCTTTGTAAGTCAGTGAGGCTAACATCTCCTGCAGTGAGGAAGGCAAATTAGAGGCTGCTGATTAGTTCAGAGAGGATCTGTCTTCTCTTAAAGTGTGCCTGTAAAAGAGGAGTGTTGTTTTGTGTGGAACAGAAGGAGTGTTAGAGCTCCAGTCAAGATTCAGATTTTCTTCCAATTAGCTTTATCCTCTTCTTGGCTCAACTAGAAGAAGAAACTCTGTTTGCAAACTTCTACTCTACTATGAAGAAATCACAAAATACTAATCTTAATCCAAAACGGAGTGGTGTGTTGTATAATTGCTGTGTGATAACCTCCACAATTACCTGGAATTCCATTTTGATAGGAAGGTCTTTTGTTCAATGAGTCATTAATTCTGGAAGAATGGTGGTATTGGTTCTCTGATGCCCTAAGAGTAAGAACAAGTGCTGCTTAGGGATTTTTTTTTTAGGTGTATTGCTTTCTGTGCTCAGTAATAAGCTCTTAAGAGATAGAATAAGAAATACAGTTCTTAATCAGATGAGAAATATTAATTTGCTATCTAGCAGCATGTTCAGTTTCTTGTTAGAAACTACTCCAAGTGCTTTCCATGCAACAAAGTGTTAGCAGTTATGTGGATGGTGCTCTTCGCTAAACGGGATGTAGCAGTTCAAAAGCGTTACCTTGGAGTGTATTTTTGTTGTGTTAACACCTAGAGAGTTTTTTGTGCAGAAACTGATCATTCTAGTAATCCCAGAAAGCTGAGAAGGTACTAAAATAATGCTCTGGGGTCAAGAGCACAGCATCCACAGTAACCAAAACTATTTGCTAACAAGTTATTTGGATGGGGGGTTCCCCCTTGCTGCAGAACTTAAGGTAAGTGCTTATTTCATCCTTCCTGTTCCCCATCTCTCCAAAATGTAAAAGAAGTGAGGAAGCATAATGACAATGCTTTTTTGCTTGGGTTCTGAGGGTAGGTTATTTTAAATTACCTGATTTCCTTCATCTCTCTGACCTCCTGTGCCTTTTTTAACCATTCCTATTTGTTTTTATGTTTTCCTTTCAGTGTTTATTTACCTGTGACCTTTGCTTTCCTCTGTCTTTTACCTATATTGTATCTCTAGTGATGAGGAGATGTGACAGTTCTAAATTGCTGACAGCAAAATAAAGGTGTTTATTATAGAGTTGTACATGCTCTTGGGGAAAAATCAGTTTTAACATCACTTGAAATACACTGCTCTGTACATAATACAGAACGAGATACACTGTAGAAGTAGTCAGAATATATGGACAGCATTGCATCTCTTCAGGTGCTTACACGTCACGTGGTGTATTTTACACATCACATGGTGTATTTTACTCAGAAGGGAATTAATTTGGTGAAATGTCCTTTCATGCCTGGTTAGGTGGGTCAAGCCCTCTGTATTCTTCTGTAAAAAGTGGATCTGCTTATCAAACTTTTTTTTCCTACTTAGGTATAACATCACAACCATAGTGATGTAGAGCTTCCCATAAGAGATTAAAAACTGGTATTCTTTCACAGATTTCATATTTCTAGTTAACCCAGTTGGTTAGTGAACTATTAATGTAAATGAAACTGAACCAACTTACTGAGTGGAAGTTCTCGTATTTTAAATGTTTTCACGAAAACATTTGTTCATTAAAATTTGTTTCTTCTGTTTACATCATTCCTAAGCCCTTTTGAGACTGAAGAATAAAGCTTCAATGGTATTGGTAGTGATGTTCCTTTTCCTGGTACACCATGGAAGAATTTCAAATGCTTGTTTCTGGAGCCAAGTGAGTAGAGTTCACACGTAGATTGAAGAGCCTGTCCCTAAGCTGAGGAGCAGTGTACGTAACCCGAGAATCTGAGTCAGGGAATGGATCAGACTGGGATCACAGTAGGTGCAGGAGGGCATAATTTGGTGTTTTGTCCTGCTGAACAGGGGATCTGGACCATGAAGGTCGTAGCTGCTCTTGTACTTACTGTAATCTGAATGATGCTTTGGGCTGATTGTGCGTGAGAGAAGAAGGATTTTTGATGCTGACACAGCTCCCCCCCAAAAATCAATGCTCAACAGATGAAATGGTTTGTGCTCCAGCTTCTGCTTCGTCTCCTGAGAGAGAGAACTGCAAAACCCACTTCCAAGCTCTACAGCTGTTGTTAATTGTGCCAAAGTTGACTCCAGTCTTTTCTAAATTCAGTTACCCTTTGTCTCTTACAGAACTACATCCATGGGAGCAGCCAAGCCCAATTTGTGGCAGAAACACACATTGTTCTTCTCTTTAGTATCCTTCCTTCTGAGAAGCACGTGGTTGGTGATGATTTGTCTGTTATTGTGCTGCTGCCTTTTCCTTTAGAGTACTTTGCCACGGCTCGTAACCGTCACCTGATGCCGATGCAGAAGCTTGTAGAGCCTTTCCGTGCTGCCAACTATGCTTTTCCTCTGTCAGTGATCTTTAAGTCGAGGAGAAAAATGTTACTGCTTTCTCACTGCCTCCTTCCTGGCTTAAGGACTGAACTGAATGCAGTGTGGAAGATGCAGATCTTTGTGGAATCATAAGGTTCTTCAGGATAGTGTCTGTTCCTCTGTGCAAGTCTCTTACCTTTTCAATCTCACTGACTTAGTTCTTGCTTTGGTGTTGAATTCCTTCCTCTGTTACTGATCTTCTTTTATTTCTCTGCTTACTTTCTTTGCTTTTAATCTTACCACTCGTTCACGCTAATGATTCAGGATTTTTCCCTGCCAGTGTGATGCCATCAAGAAAGGCAAGTGGAAACTTTCAGTTTGAGAGTTTTTGCCTTTCTCATTTGTATAAAAATGTTTCTTTGGAGTCATAGAACACTCTAAAATTCAATGTTCTCTTCCTCTGTTCCCACATGTATGTTTTGGATCCGTCATCTGTAACTTCAGTCATCTGACTCAAACCTTTTTCTTCCTTGTCTCGTCACCTGTGTCAGTCTCTGCATTCTTCTATCTTTTATTCAGGATTTTTATTTTATTTGATATTATCTTTTTTCTTGCAGTTTCACAGTCCCAAATTGCTTACTTTTTACAGTACACGAGTGGACAGAATAGCAGACTTCCTACAGGCACATAATTTTAAAACTTCATTCAAAGTACCTGTCCTCTTCACTGCTTGACGATGATTAAAAAGCCTTTTCTGTTGCAACAGCAATGTTCTTTAGCAGAGTGACTTCTGCTAATTTCTCCCTTTTCTCTTGTTTTATCTATTCAAAATCCCAATTTCAGCAAGTGATGCATTGGGTTTTTTGTAATAAAATAATATAAAGTAAGCAATTGATGTTTAAATATGATAGTGTTAAAAGAACTCTATTCTTGCTGTGTATTCATTATCAAATATACATATTTTTTTAACTTAAAGAATCCCTTTGGAGGGGCACTTCTGATCTTTTTGTAACTATTACTGTACTTTTCATGCGCTCAGTCAAATTCAACCTAGAAACTTTTTGTTGATGTTTGTGTTACTGCTATTCATCACATTCTGGACCCCATCTACCAGTTGCTGGAGACATTTGAAACGGTAGAAGTTGGCAAGGTTCCTGTAGATTGAAGTCACTTTTCTGTTATGCTGAAGGCAGACCGCATCTGGAATGGGAACATTTCTTAGCAGTGCCTTTGCAGTCAGTGTTAAGTAATTCTTATTTCAGGAGGAGGAGTAGGACTGAACATCTGTAGTGAAATGGAATGAAATCTTTGGGAATTCTGTATTTTGTTCCACTGGATCCACTATTTTGCTTTGCTAGGATGCATTCTTTGCAGATGTCAGGTGTTTTAAGTCGTCTGTGCTTTCTTAACTTTACAAGCGTTATTTTTTTTACTTGAATAAAGACTGAAATATTGCTGCTTGAAAGATATCCTGTTGGATTAAATATTGCATATGTTGTATTCATTCTGTTAGCTGAGTAAAATGCAGAAGTTGAATTCCTTTTGGGATTTTCCGGTGGAGTAGAACAGTAGTAGGAGTGGACTGAGCTCTCCGCAAAGGAATGATATTTCATTACAAACTGAGATAATAAATGCATGGGTTTAATTTTGCGTCAAGACCTACTACACCTTCCAATTTTTATTTTAAAATTTGTATTTATTTTCTCTTAAAAGTTGTCATTATGAATGCCTTTGAGTTGCTTTTTTGCCTCCATAGTTGCTGCTTTGGCTGGGAGGTCTTTAATCTCTCTGGTAGGTTTTGATGCCCAGGTTTGGAGTGGGAGCTGAATTTAAGGGATTAGGAATTGAGTGTATTATATTAAGTCTATTGTGTTTTGTTGATTTAGCCTTAAGCAATGTTTGTAGATGGTGGTGTTACTTTAGGAATGGTGCTCCTCCACGAAGCTGCTACTTCTGACATGGACGTGGGGAAGAGAAAAAGTAAGTACTAACACTTTTCTCTCTAAGAGAAGGCATATTCAGTAAAGATTTTTGATAACACTATTTAATAGAAATGCTTCTGCACTGTGAGTTTTTGTACACTTCCCACCTCTAAGAACAAGTGAGTAATTTGGGTTTTCAGCAGCATTTGATATTGCTTAGCAAACTGCAAGATAAACTCAAAGCCTTTTTGGGAGAAGGGGGGATACAAAGATACTTTGCAGCATTTTGCAAGTAAAGGAGAGAAGAAGGGACTTGCTTTCTGTTATTGCAGTTATAAAACTGATTCACAGTAGCAATTTGAAAGAAAATTTATGTTAATCTAATTCTTCTGAGTGACTCTAATAGAGGTCTCATCTCACCAAATCTGTAAACGTTACAGAATGGTTTTGAAAACCCCAGTCACTGTGGTGTTTGTGGGGGCAGCTGTCACATTACCACAACCTTATTCTGCATCTCTTGCAGTCATGTGTATTGCTGGTATTGGCTTGGTGGTGGTGTTCTTCAGCTGGTTGCTGTCTGTCTTCAGATCCAAGTACCATGGCTACCCATACAGGTACGTCTCTTCTGCTCCTTCATTGTTTTCCTGTGCATTGCAACACAGCTACAACACCGTAGAGTGTTTCGAAGGAACTGGGTAAACACAAACCAGTGCTTAAAGATTGAAAGTGGTACTAGAAGTTTGGGTTTTTTTTATCTGGACTGTATGATTAGGAATTAATCTGGTTTTGATGACTGGTATTTCCTTGTCTGGTAATACTAATATAAATCAGAACAGAGAAATAGGCAAAGAACCCATTTTCTGAAATATAATTTGGTGGGAAATTAACTCTTTTAAAAATGCTCCACTTGCTTCTCAAGGAGTGGTGATATTGGTCAATATAATCACCAGAAATAACGGTATTTGGTGGGTATTACAATTTTTCAGGCTGGCCAAAAGAAAAATTGTGATAATCTCCTTTTCGTGCCATTACGTACTATAAAATATTTCTATTTTCTTAGTGATATCTCAGCCAATTTATATGGAAAACAAGTGTATCTCTTTCTACTTCTCTCTTCCTCCATGTTCATACATCTTGATTATTGATTGTTATTTGTGAGAACAAGGAGGATGGCTGATGTTTTAGAGCTGCATACGTTTTGGGATTGCTTCTGTAAAGAGTCTTAACACTATTAATAGACTGCTTTATATATATAGTATATATATATACACAATCAGTATACATATCTTTTGTGTTTTTACTAGGTTGTTTACATTTTGAAGGAATAAATACGTGTTGAGGGACCAGCTTCGAACCACCTCAGTTTCTGCATAGAGTTTAATGTGGAATATAATTTCCCGTAGGCAAATATTCCCTTTCTATAAGAAGTCAGTTCTTATTTTTAAATATCTCAATAATAAAACTGTTATTTCATAAAGGCTTTTCTCAAGACCAGAAGAGAGCTGGACTTATTTCCTGTTTGATAACTGGTCAGCTTCTATTCTGGTCTCTGCTATGCTCTTATGTACTTCTTCTAACTTTGTTATAGATAAGATATGGTTCTCTTGGCTTTAGAGTTACTGGAAGACTCGCTTTTAAGCAAATTCTGATTTTTCTCTGCATATATGAAAGCTAAGTGGAATGTTGCACACCTTTGTTTCTTACAAAATGAATGAAAATGCTTGTTATTTTGTTCCTGCAGTTTCCTAATGAGTTAAAGGATTCCAGAATCTGTAACATCAGAAAGGTGGCGACTCTGAAGTTGTGTAATGGAATGGAAGAGCTGAATATGTGTGGTTCGTGCTACCTCTTACACTGAATGAGATAGTGAAACACTGAACCAAAGACGACGTGTAGTGCCTTAAGTATAAGAAGCAATTTGCTCTGAAGGACACAGAGTATTAAGATGCAGTCTCTTTTTCATAAGCTTTACATCTTCTTAAACAACTCTACTTCTAGTGAAATTCAGAACTTAATGCTTAGAACTACATTTCTGTAGACTAACTAGAAACAGTACTTTAAATTCAACTGGATAATCTATTTTCCATATATTTCTTTTTCCCCTCGAATATTTATCACTTTATTTCCTGTTTGTGCATAGCAGGTGATGTGACAATAGGTTCTCTGTCATGCCTTTTCATGGTTGAGAAAACTTCTTCATGTACCTGGAAATCTTTTCCTTCAGTCTGTGTGCGACCCTTGGACCATACACCAAATTCCAGTGTGGAATGTGCATATCCTAGAGCTGTATCTCATTTTTTGAGAAGAGTACTTAACTGCTGTGTGATGCAAGAGATTGTTTCGCAGAAGAAGGGAGAATTTTCACCAGGTAGAACTGAGTCATTGGTTCAAATAGTCACTAAAAACTTTCTTTGCCAAATGCTGAAATTGCAACATTTAAACATTGGTGCAGAGCCGAAAAAAATATAATGACCAACACTCACACTCTGGAAAATACAACCCAAAACTAGCTATCTGTAGCACGGATTAAAGGTTGCTAACTGGTTTTCCAGTTACTGCTCAGGGCCCTGACAAACCAACAGGTATCAGATTTTGATCACTATGTAAGTTCTTGCGTTTTCTATTTATTTTCTCTCAAGTTTTTATCCTTGGGGAGGATATCGGAGTTGGCAGAGATATCTAATCCCAGGATAAATGTTGTTACCCCAGGAAAGATTTTTTTTTTTTTTGCCTGACAATTGAATGCACCTGCTTTTTGCTCTTTTTTTTGTTCTCTCATCTCACAAAGATACTTTGCCTTAAGGATTTTTGAGTGGAAGACGTTGTGCCTCAACCCAAACTGTTGCGTAGTTCAGCACCTGTTCTACAGGAAATCTTTGCAGCCTGATTCAGTAATACTTCCTTCCGTAGGCTGTGGTGGCCTTCGAGGTTTCTAGTCAGGAAAACATGATGATTCTTTGTCTCCTGCTTCTGCCTCTCCCCTGTCTCAAGGGGTTACAGAATTTGGACACTTTAGATTGAATCTCAGAAAGGACTATGTCATTGAAAGTAAAATATTATTCTTATGCAATTTTGCTAAATTAACACACATCTCAAGTGCCTTAACTTCACTAATTCAGTTGTTTGATGTTTCAGCTTGTTGAAATGCATTTTTCTATGCCATACAGAATGACAAACCTTAGTGGAATGGATAAATTGTGTGCCTGACTGGATTTTGGACAAGTTTCAATAAAATCTTTTAGTCTAATCCATGCTCCTGTGTCTTTTGAACTTTAACATAAGACAAACAAACTGATTTTCTTTCACTATTGCTTCAGTGTGTTAATAAAAATGCCTCTATATAGTGAACAAGCTAAGTATGGCTGAGTAGACTGGATTAGTAGCACGTATGTGTTTAAGCATAAAGATTGCATGGTTTTTACTTGCTGTTGACAGCTGTCCCGAGGTGGAAATCTTGGCTTCCTGGCGCCCTAGACAGATCCATCAATAGCATTTCTGGAGGTGGAATCTAGTTAGCCCTATAGATATGCCTGGAACAACTCTGGACTGCTGTACCCGTTGCTTATTTTCGTTTCCTGTTGGTACAATGCTTCCACTAAGCTTTCAGACTGGTTGTACTTCAGTCGTTAGCCCTGCAGGTGAAAGTGGCTACAGTCTCATTCTGGAGAAGTAATGTTTTTTTCTTAAACTTTCAGTCTTGTTTATAATTTTTCTGACATGGCACGTATTGTATTCCCTCTCTAAAAAGCATCTAGTCATATATTGACTCACTTTAAACAGTTGCACATCACACTGGTGGGTGGTGGAGGTATGTTGGCCTTCCATTTAAGGTACTATAGTTGTTGAGAGTTTCCATGCTGACATATGAAATGAAAATAATGCTTACTTTTTCCAACAGTTTTTCTGCTCCCTAGGCTGAAACTGAAGTGCACAGAGGAGAGAACAAGTGTGATAGTGGAGCAAAAGAAGATTGGATGCTTGCAAGGGCCTGTAGCAGATCTAGAAAGTGTGCAATTCTAGAAAGATCTGACTTGTGCAGCAGCTGAGAGGTAATGACTGGCTATAATTGGTACCCAAAGTGATTCTTTGGGGTCATTGGCACATGCACCTCACTAACTAGTTCATATAATACAGTTCTGGACCAGTAGCACCAAAGTGGAAGAGGCAATGAATTGGAGAACTGGTATGCTAAAATGGGGAGTTTGAGGCCATCTCTTTTAGCAAGTGAGTCATTAAACAGCTCAGAAGTACTGTGAAAGCTCACCTTCAGAGAACACTTAGTATAATGAAAGGAGGAAATTGTATATTCTGTAGCTGAAAATGGACTCTGTGGTTTCGTTAATGTGGCTGGCCTCAAAGATTGCTGCTTTTTTTTTGCTTTTGAGAAGGGGCTGTGATGGATTTAAAAATTATTTTGGAATAATAGCTAGAAATAATTTAGGGAGCTCTCTGATGAGCTAAGCCTGAGGCAAGGTAGTAAATCTAAAATCTAGGTAATGGTTTGTGTTACCTACAGCACAGGATGTGCTTCTTGATGGTGGTGGCTAGTAGTCATTCCTGCAGTTAAGCCTTTAGCAGAGATGCTTCATAAGCACATAATCTTCAGCTGCAGAACTGCGTAGTCCTCCAACAAGATGAAAAATGTGCTCAGCTCTGCATCTGCTGTGTGTGGCTTGGTGCTCGTGCAAATAACCTTAATTAATCCCGTGGCTGGTGATGTCCGTGTGGCTGAGTGTACGTGTGCAATCACGTGATTTGAGACAGACCTTCAGACACGGGGGTAAGAACAAGTTAAACCTCTTGGCAGGCGGTGGGATAGCCAGCAGTGTCGGGATTATGACGAGATCTGGCTGCCTAGAGGCTTTAGGAGAAAAACATAGATGCTCTTATGGTCACAACTCTTGGACATCTGACCTAAAGGGGGCCTACAGGAAAGCTGGAGAGGGACTTTTTACAAGGGTGTGTAGTGATAGGAGAAGGGGCAATGGATTTAAACTGAAAGAGGGCAGATTTAGGTCAGATATAAGAAAGATATTCTTTACATTGAGGGTGGTGAGGCACTGGCACAGGTTGCCCAGAGAAGTTGTGGGTGCCCCATCCCTGGCAGTGTTCAAGGCCAGGTTGGATGAGGCTTTGGGCAACCTGGTGTAGTGGAGGGTGTCCCTGCCCATGGCAGGGGGGTTGGAACTGGGTAATCTTTGAGATCCCTTCCAACCCAAACCATTCTATGATTCTAAACGTGCAGCAAGGCTTACTCTGAGCCTTGCTAAAGTGTAAAAGTAAGCACAACAGTAGTTTGGGGTTTTCTTAAATTTTTATTCCTAGTCTATATTTCTTAAAAATCAAAGTACCAGTTTTACAAGTCCTGAAGAAAGTCAGTTGCTTCACTTTCTAAACGTTTGGATCGTCCAAAGAAAATCAGATGCCTGAATCGCCTGTGCTGGTTTGGACATGCTGCCCCCGACACCGGGTTGTGCTGGATCATGGCATCTTGTAGCCTGACTTTGTTGGGAGAAAAGAATAGTCTGTAGTGTTCCTTTACAGTTTATTAGCAGAGGTTTCTGATAGTGTGTGTTAAAAATTACCCAGTCTCTAACAGAAAATCACTTAATGCTGAAATCAGTGGGTTTTTTTGTTTTGTTTTTAAGAAGTTAAATTTTCTAAGTGCTTTCCTCTGCTATGAGAAATTAATTCTCACAAAGGATTTGGAAAAGTACTGGCACTTTGTTTCTGCATTGGACCTTGATGTTTATTGCTTTCTCATGCTGAAAAGGTTTAATTATCAAATACAAACCACTACTCAACTGATTCTGCACCATCACTTTGGGCTTTATTAACGGGAATAGAATAACACCAAAACAAAGAACAAACACAGGTTCTTGAGTAAATAGTCATCAGTTTTCAGTTTTTATCATACTTTTTCTCTGATGAACAGAGAATGAGTTTCACTGTGCATAATCTATTCCATTTAAAAGCTCAGATCTTGACCATTCTTATAAAATGAGTGAGTATAGTGTTCTATCGTTCTGGATTAATTGTGCTACTTTTATCAGAGATAATAATCTGAAAAAGATGTATATGTGGTTTGTATTTCTAGGTCAGGAGCACATAAAGTTATTAAAATATTCTCTTGTCAATTGATAACTATACATGTCTTTCAGCCATTTTTCTTAAAAAGTAGGCTAATATCTACTTAAGAAAACTAATTACTATCGTTAGGAAAAAAAATAATCTGCCATGAGACTCTACAGTGGCCCTTGGTTTGTCCTGCAAACTAAGCTCTGAATCCTCATTCCTCGAGGTTTATTGGAGCAGCCAGCAGTGCCTATTCGTAGAGCTGAGGGAAGGGGCCCTGTGTGCTGGGGAAACGTAACTAGGAATGTTAGAGGGGCAGAATGTTTCTCTGCAGATACACGCAGTATCTGTCCAGATGCAGATTTCGGTGTGCTTCTACAATCTGCTTTTTGACAGCCTCATGATAGTGTCGCGTTTTGTCTTCTGCAGTAATTGTTGGGAGATGGAAACATTTCCATCATTCTTCTATCTCGACCTTTTCTCACAATAGGATTTGTTTTTCCTGTGCAACTTATATCTAAAGTCACAAATTGGAGGCAATTAAATTTGGTTTTTTGAACCGCTTTCAAATATCTTCTTCCATCTCCCAAAGAAATGGTACAAGAAAATAATATTACAGAGTAAAAGTAATAAACATATCTACGTAGTTATTCTAAATCAGTAGGATATTAGTCCATAAGCAGACTAAATGGCTTGAAGAGGAAAATGTTTTGTGCTCTGATTTTAATCACACAATTGGAATACTAATGCAGAGCTAAGAATAGGTAATGCGTCCCGTTTAGTTCATCTGTCTGGAGGCAAAAAAACAGAATGGCTTTTTGCAAATTTTTTTAATGGAATTTGTAGCAGTCAGTTAACACAGATTTATTTTTTTTCCTTCTAAAATTTAACTGAAAGGCAGGTGATGCTTTGGTCTTTTAAAACTAGCGTTGACCATGAGATAGAATTTGTTAACAAAGCTGTTATTAAATCTGCTGTTTGGTATTACTAAAATTCAGCAAATGCAGGATGCAGTTGTTGGGTACAATGTTAAATTTTAAAGCAAATTCTGTTTAGGCCAGTTTGTAGAATTTCCCTGGGATGTGTAAGCCTGTCTGTGCTGAGGTGCGAGATGCTGTTTATTCTCCTATCATTGCCTTTTAGAATGAAATAGGTATTACGAAGTCGTAATGCTTAAGATGACAAGGCTTTTGTTTACAATTTTTTTCTTTTATTTTGCACATTGCATTATGAAAACAGGTGAGTTGGTACTTTTTTTTACTTTCTACAGAAAAAATACAGTACTTTTCAAAACTGATTATAATATGTGAACAATATTTGTGTCACCTGTTTCAAATTACGTGTGATGCTGGACTCGGTTTTGGTGGTCTGTTCTGTTTTGGTGACGTGGGGAGATGGATGTTTAGGTGAAAGCCCAGCCAGCGGGGTTTGGTAGCCTTCTCACAAAAGCATGTAACTTCTTTCCCTCTGAATAGGGATGTATTCCAATCCTCTTTTCATAGAGATTTTAACATCTCACAGGAATGTAGAAGCTGCTAGTACAAGCAGGGAAAATTATCTTGGCATACTTATGTGAGGCTGCCAAAGATGTGCTGCCTTATCTAAAGAATTTTCTCTTTTACAAAAAGAATTATAGCAAACCTGGGCTTAAGCGAAGCTCTAGCTGGCAGTGTAACTTGGGTGCTGTTCAACCAGTTTGCCCTCAATAATCCTCAGTATAGCTTACATCATTCGTGTCTTGCTGTCTTTTTTATTCTGTACATGGGCTGGAGCACCTCTGCTATGGAGACAGGCTGAGAGAGTTGGGGCTGTTCAGCCTGGAGAAGAGAAGGCTCTGGGGAGACCTTCCAGCAGCCTTCCAGTACCTAAAGGGGCTACAGGAAAGCTGGAGAGGGGCTTTGGACAAGGGTGTGTAGTGACAGGACAAGGGGCAATGGCTTTCAACTGAAAGAGGGGAGATTTAGATGAGATCTAAGGAAGAAATTCTTCACTCAGAGGGTGGCGAGGCACTGGAACAGGTTGCCCAGAGAAGTTGTGGCTGCCCCATCCCTGGCAATGTTCAAGGCCAGGTTGGATGAGGCTTTGGGCAACCTGGTGTAGTGGAGGGTGTCCCTGCCCATGGCAGGGGGGTTGGAACTAGGTGATCTTTGAGGTCCCTTCCAACCCAAAGCGTTCTGTGATTCCATGGGGGACTATCTCCTCCAAAGCTTTGCTTCTGTGCTCGTGTCCTGGTCTGCTTGAGTTCGGTGGCTGATCCCCGCAGAGGACTGGGGTTGTTGGGTGCTGTTACTGCAGTTTGGCTGCCGCCGCAGTGTTTAATGTATTCAAACGCCGCGATGAACTTGTTGAATGCAGAATTGCCCCAAATTGCAGTTCTCTGGCGATGGAGCGGGTGCAGGGGACGGGCTGAGCCCCGACCCTCACTGTGGCTCCCGCTGCTCACGGGCGCCCGCGGCGCTGCCTCAGGCTCCTGCCGCAGGGGCGGAGGCTGGAGCCCCCTGCTGGGCAGAGTCGTCAGTACACTTTGTTTTGAAATGATGTCACGGGACCCGGTGCGTGACGTCAGGCCCCTGCCGGTGATGTAACCCTCCCTCCAGCCAATGGGAGCGCGGAAGGTAGGGACGGTGACGTGAACGACCCTAGCAACAGGCCCCGTCGGAGCCGCCCAATTAGAAAATAGCTGGGGGCGGCGGGGAGCCAATGGGAGTCGGCGAAGGAGGAAGGCGGCAGGAGGCAGGTCTCGCTCAGCCTCCCTCCGATAAGATGGCGGCGGAGCTGTCGATGGTGGCAATAACGGCTTTGTCTCCTTTCAGCGCCTGAGCCCGGTTCCGGCCCGGCCGGCCGCACCGAGCAGCGGCGGCGGAGACATGACCGCAGAGCCCGTGAGGTACGGCCCGGAGCCCGCCCCGGCCGGGCGGCGGGGACAGCGGCGAGCGGCCTCCGAGCCTGCACCGCCCGGCCCAGCCCGCGGCCCCGCGGCGGCGGCGGGGCGGGGACGGGCCGCGGGCGGCGGCGGAGGGCGGGATGGCGGCGGGAGGCCGGGTGGGCAGCGCGGAGGGGAGGGGGCGGCGGGCGCTCGTCTGCTCCCGCCTCGCCGCGGCCCAGCGGCGGTACGTACGGCCCTGTTCGCCGGGCACGGCCGCGTCGGGCCCGCGCCTGAGGGGCGAGCGGGGCCGGGCTGGGCAGGGCCGCGCCGCGCCGTCCCGTTCCGACGGGAAGCGGCGGGAAGGCCCGGCGGGGCGGGGCCGCAGCGCCCCCCGCCATCGGCCGCCGTGCCCCCGCCGCGGGGCTGCGCCCGCCGCCCCCGCCCCACGTGTTGGCGCCGTAGTAAAGTCCGTCCGCCCCGCCGAGCCCCCGGGAGGAAGGAGCCGTGTTCGCGGGGGTTCGCAGGCACCTCGCCCTGCCCTTGGGGAGCCGGCTCGCCCCGCGATGGCGAACGGCTCCCGTTTTGCGGCGCAAAGTGAGCCGGCTGACAAAAACCCGGCCCGAGCCCGCCTTGTTAGCAAAGGCGCCATGTTAAACTATTAATAAATAGTTGGCTTTGTACGCCCGCAGTTCGCCGGTGTCTCCGGGGGTCTGATCGGCGCAGTCCATCACCCACAGACATTCCAAATGCCCCAGGCACCTCGTAAACAATAAAGTACCGTCACTTGGCCCTCCCGAATTTTGCACAGATCTTCAAAACCAAGCAGTGTTAAGAAGGGGAAGCATCACGCTGCCTTCAGTACTGAGCCTTGGATAAAGTTTGTTTGTTGTTTTTTTTTTTTTTTTCCCTGTGGTCATATTTATGCATCTTCACGACTCAGTTTTAGGCTTATTTTGAGGAGTTCATAACTACCGTTTGGTTTCAGCCAAAAGTGAAAGGCACGGTAGTTTTCTTCCTCTTGTGTATTGGTTGATTTTAAAGCCTTAACACTTCTGAGGAAGTAACACGTCCAACCTACTTCTGACTAACAAAAAGAGATTTTTAAGAGATGAGCATCGCTGTTGCTGTTGCCCGCTTGCTGGGTGTAACTCATGAGTGTTGCAAATACACGTTATTTGGTGCATGACTTCCCAGCAGTTAGCAGTTTCTTCTGCATGTGTTTTCCTCCTTGTTTTTGTAAGATAAGGATTGTCCATCTCTTCCTCCTTTCCCTTTCTCACTCTCACTTTTTCCTCCCTGTGTTCTTGGAGTACTTTGACAGTTTAAACCACTTCTGTGTTGGATCAATTATTTCGTGTGTGGACTGAAATACTAATTAAGGGGCCTGCTCCTTTTTCTTCCACAGTCCCTGAAAACCAAGGGTAGAGTTTGATTTTTATGTAGCAAAAAGATCTGGCCTGCTAATACTTATTACCTGTTTTACACCCTTAATTAGTATTACATATTCTGAAAAACGCTTTTCCATTTGGACAGCTGTACTTCTTATTTTGCTGTGACTGCTGCATTTTGTTCCCTGTTTTCCCATATGCTGCTGTGTCTTTTTTTGAACCACTTGTTCCTGGTCTACATTACAAAGATTTTGTTCTTTACCCTTCCCATGTTCTTGTGTTGTCATTACTGCAACAATTAATGTTACTATTAAGGGGCTGCTGTAATTGGTGCTTCAGTGGAAGAGGATGTAGAAACTCATACACTTTCCATGCAATTTTTCAGATTACCTGCAGACAGAAAGGTACATCACATTATTTCAGATTATTTGTAATCTTGATGATCAAAAAGTATGTACAGAACAGATTTGAGATTGTAAGTAGTCTTTGGGTTGGATCTGTCCCGCATAATAAGCAGGCCCAGGGACAAATGACTTTGAAGTAGATTAACATAGTTTTTTTTTTTTTTGGTGCTCCAAACTTTCTGTGCGTTTATGAACATTCAGTCTAAGTGTGGTTTGTTGTTGTTTTTTTTTTTTTTTTAAATAATTCTCATCCCATGTAGAGCTCATCTTAAACAGTTTATTTTTATTTTACGAGAACACTTGCATGCCAGGAACCAAGTGCAACATTCTAAGGTACCACGGTGTCAGGGTTGCGAGCTGATGAACACATCGCACGGACTTTTTCTTATTTTCTGTCAACTCAAGTTCTACTTAAAATTGGAGGTGGAGGGAATGAGAGGGAAAAGAAAAACGCGCGCACACATACACTCTCTCTCTTTTGTTCCCATTTCCCACCAGTCCGGTTGGCCGTTCTGTCGACAGCCACTCTGCACGTTTGGTTTGTCTTCTGCTCTCTGCAGTTTCGCTCGTGCAAGACGTGTGCAGAAATAGAGGAGGTGGTTGTTAGAATTCTTTGGAAGATATGGAAACAATAGGATTTTGATGGAGAATTTTTTCCCAGGACTTCTGGAAGATAGACTTAAAGTGTTTAAAAGGAAAATAATCAATACTAGACTGCTGACTATGAAGTTTTAAACTTTTGTTATAGGAAATGTTTTTATTTAATATTAAGAACCCAGAAGTCTCCCACATCCAGGATGAGAAGTTTGAAATGCTGAAAAACACAGTGAAAACTGGAGTAACTTACAAGGAGGCTTTAAAAGCAAATGCTGCCTCTGTAAACATTTATCAAGATTTCCCTGCAACTTTTGCCCCCAAAATTTGTGGTTTTTTAATTATTTTTTTTTAAAGTAGAGGAATCTTTGCCATAGTGACATAACCTGTTCCTACCAATCAGTTCATACATTGTACAAAATAAGCACAACAATAGAAAAAGAAGACAAGTTTTGAAAGTTACTCACTTGAACCATCTGGGAGTCAATGTAGTGATACTAGATTTTTTTAAGTTGGCAAAATGAACTTCCTTTTTTTTTTATGATTCAGACTTTTCAACTTTCAGTATTATGTTTTGGTGACTTGGTCTTAACGTTTTTGTTAAATTTTCTGCACTTTCGAGTTGCTCGAATTTATTCTGAGTGATGTTCTAGGGTTGTTTGAGGCGTGTTATTTAATGCTACAGTAATCGAGTTGGAAATAAGGCAAGAGTAATCGTCTGTATTTTCTGAAGACAGTGTAATTTAGCTGTGTTTCACACAATCACGTGCAATGGGTGTAAGCAGCTTCATTTGCTCTTTTTGGGGGAAGAATCAAACTTTGGGCTGGCTGTTGTCTTCTGTGCCCCAGAGCCAGTGTGTTTGCGCTACTGAAGCGAAGTTCTCTGAGAGGAACTTACTGCAGTGACTTTGTTGTTTCTGCTTCAGTACAATAATCTCTTTGTCAGGGTTTTGTAAACTCTGTGTCGTGATCTCTGCAGGGCTTAACCGAAGGTATCTTCGTTTTCTGTGAAATAATTTGGGGTGACAAAAGGGTGTATAACACATGCTGCAGTAGGATGACCTTATGTTGTGGGACCTTGAAATTCCTAGTTCTGTTACAGATGAACACTTGCACCCTCTGCTTGAGGAGAAGAAAAGTTAGTGCTTCTTACATGGATGTACCTCACTAAAAGAAAATATAAAAAAACCCAACTAAAATGTGCTATGTTCACCATAAAAACAAATGCCTGCAGTCTATGACAACGTACGTTTTTAGATTGGCTCGCTAGATGGGCCTTTTATAAACAGGAAAGCCTGAGGATACTGCTGAAGCTCATGAAATCACATTTTGTATCACTGGAGCTCAGCTCGTGCCTGCAGGTGATTTGGAAATGTGAATCAGTTCACGGATAGGTCAGTGGCAGGTTGTTCCAGTGATGAGTCAGGAGGAGAAAGAAGAAGTTGTGGATATTCAGGGGATTGAATTTGAGAGATGGTAGGTAAAGTGCCCTGATTTACTAAAAGGAGAGTATAAAGCTTTCATAATTTCTTGAAACAGCTGGCCACCAGGCAGCTGCCATTCAACATGGATGATAGATTGATGTTGATTTTTTTTTTTCTCTAGAAAAGGAGTAAAACCTTGAAAAAGATCAAGAACTTGACTACACAGGTTGTTGACCAGTGTGAACTTTCGTGCTATCTAGGCAGTTTATTTACACGTCTGAAAGCTGCACAGTTGTAGATGTTTCTATCTTACTAGGTCCAACTGTAGATCTTAATAGGTTCAACTGTAGAAGCCTTGTTGGGCAAATACATCTGTCATGTAAAGCAAAACCAAAAAATTAGGCAATAAATTCAGGAGTGACGGTGGAGCAAACTGAGATGCTTCTATCTCGTAAAATAAAATTATGCTTCAGATGGGCAACAACCCTTAAAACCTGTAGCAAACTTGATGTGGAATATCTGGGAGACTTGAAGGGGCAGGCTTTTAATTCTTAGAATCTGTAATGAATGATGTCTTGTTGAGAATCTGGGGAAAAACTCCCAAGAAGCAGAAGGCAAATGAAGCAAAAGAGAAGGCAGTTTTAGACTCAGAGGAGCATGATGCTATTGGATGTGGAGCCCTTCTTTCCCTTTAAACAAAGCATGTTTAAGCTTTTTAAGTACAACTTTCTGGTTTTTATGTTATAGGTGCTAGTTTGAACTTCCTTTCTTGAGTTAACATAGTAAGGTGTTCAGTGTGCCGTGATCTTTGTCTCATTTTCAGGTGGTTGACTTCAGTCAGTCTTTTTCAGCTTCCAGATTATTTTGCTGTTCAAGTTATTTTTCTGTGTGGTGTTCAAGTCAACCTAATAATGAGATTGATTCTTAGCTTTTTTCTCTTCTTTTTTTTTTTTTTTTTAAACCTCCTTTTAACAAAACAGGTTAAACCCCAGAATTTTTCACTTTTTAGTGAAGCCTGGTAACTCTCAGCCAGATTCTGGTATGGTTGTTTGGATACCATCTCAACAAAAAGAAATTGTGTCATCTTCCTTGAACAGAATAAAGGGTCTCTTAGTGACTTCGAACCATTGCTTTCTCATTCTCCTTGTGTGTCTGGGGGAAAATAATTCTGTTTACTCATCTGAACCTGTTACGCTGTACTTAAGCTCCAAAGTTACTTCATCCACATCGTCTTCAGCTGTACTAAGTATCACTTGATTAAGCCCCTGTGGATTTAAAGTCAGTTCTAAACAAAGTAAAAGAGTGAATCTGTGTTAACAAAGGCATAAGCGTAGAATCTCCAAGTCTGGTGAAGTGCTAGATGCCTGCATCTCTTTCATTTACAGCTTCAGTATTCAGGTATTTTCTGGTTGTATCTGATTCAGTAAGTTTAATGTGGGACAATTCCATCTAAACACAAGAGAACTTTTTTACGGCAAGAATGGTCAAACAGTGGAACAGGTCACCCGGTGTGTTGGGGTGCCTCCATCTGTGGAGGCACTCAGAACCCGACTGCACATATTTCTAGGTGACTCCTGTAGCTCTCTGCTTGCACTGGGAGGTCATACTACGTGATCTCCAGAGGTCCCTTTCGACCTAAGTGATTCTGTGATTCTTGGTGTCGTTTACCTGACCAACTCTTAATTTTGTTGCTGCATGCTAGTTCAAGCTCACGTTGTGGATTACTGCCACTGGAGTTACAGTCCCTCCCCAGTCAGCCTGTCATCACCCCCGCTCGCAGAAACATTCATACCGCTGAGCAGTGAGCTGGATTAGGGAAATTATCCAGGTTCGGGAGAAGAAATGGCCACTTTTGGTATGGATCAGCTGCTGTGCATATGTCAAAACAAACACTTGTACTGGAGGAGAAGGAAGAGAACCGAGAGTGGGAGCGGCGTCAGGTTCGTGCGTCGGGGCACGAGGGTTTGCGTGCGTTAGCAGTAGAGCTGGGTCGTGCCAATGTGAACTCGTCGTGTGGATCCTGATTGCAAAGCCTCACTTGTTTGGGCATAATCGGCATAAATAAGTTATAAAGTATTAATCTCGTTTAGGCTGTACAATATCATGTTGCTTTGCCCTTGGAAGACCGTTGTCGAGTTATAAAACAGCCGCTGTGATAGAAGTGCTCAGTTTCCCCACCTTTATAAAACTGTATTCTTTTACTTGTTCAACTTGAAATGCTAGGCTGATTTTATTTTCTGATGATGTATTTTTTCTGAGAGAACTAGGCTCCTCTTATGGTATTGCAGGGGTGTTCACTCATTTTCTGGTTAGGGATAAGAAAACAAAAAACCAGTATTTTAAGTTTTATCATCTTTCACTCTTTCCGACAGTCTTGAGCTATTTCATTCATGTATCTTCAGCCACAGTACTGACATATTTCATATGATATGACTATGTAGGTAGTCTCTGCCCTTGCAACTGAAATCTTTGGATTGGGTAAGTATAACGCTTCTCCTTCTCATCAGGAAACTTTAATGAAGATTTGCAGGTGACAGAATCCTGGCCTGATTATATCAAGGCTTAGGTAGTATGAAAGGGAATTACACATTTTGGGGGGAATGGGGAGGATGGCTAATACCAGTTTTGAAATTGTATGTTGAATTAAATTATGTCAGTTGCAGCTTCCTTTACTGTAAACCAATAATTTTAGAAGATGATCATGTTTGTAACACCTTAGACATAGAAATGCTTTGGAAAAATGTGTTCTGATCTCCTTCAGAACTTTGAGTGCATTCATATTAACATCTGCATTAAGAAGTACCTTTTGGAAAATGTTTCCAGGTTGTCCTTGCTTATTCAGTTTGGTTGATAGTGCAGGGGGAACTCGGAGTGCACAAACTGGATTCCTTCTGGGAGGAACTAAAGTGAAAGATGTGCTCCAGCATTCTTGGTGTGCTCCAACTGCTAGTGCTTGCCCAGGCTGCAGAACTAGACTACACCTAGTTTGAATTACTGAGATGTATGTAGCAGGGGTATTGGGTCACCAGCACCAGACCTTCCTGTGTTCTAACGTAGACCTACTCAGTTCTGTCCCTTCCTCTTCCCACCGCCTTAATTAAAATATTGAGACTTTTGCCATGAGTTTTCTAGTTTCTGTCATTCACACAGGGATGCGGTCTGAAGCACAGGATGGTAGTCTACAGACCAGCAGTTTAAAAGCACATCTGCTTTTCTTTTTCTTTTTTTTTTTTGTAAGGATTGTTTAATTTTGTCTGCTTAATACTTGTTCTATGGTATTTCATTTCAGCTTCAAAAGTGAAAAATAATTGGGACTTAACTTGAAGCAAGTGTAAAGATGAATTTAAAAAAACTTGTGTCCTTGAACTATTTTAGAAGTTTAACCATAGAAAAATTCTAGACAAGTGTTGAACTTAGGGTGAGTACTCAAGATAGGAAGAATTTTGCAGTATTTGTCACCATTGAGATAGGTGAAAAGCTGGAAGCGCTCCTGTATTGCTGACTTTCGGGAGCCACTTGGAATTCACTTGAGGGGCACTTTATTAGACTAAAAGTTGGTAAGATCCTGTGGAAGAATGAGAAATTCATTTGTTTAAAGAAAATAGTTTAAAAACTCTTCTTCCAGATGTTGAGAATAACTGGGATGTTCCCCACCCACATTTCTGAAGTGTCTGAAGAAAGTAGATAGAAACTGGGTGCAATAACAAGGTTTTCCCAGTGCAGTTTCACAGTATAATCTGATGTGACTCAGGTTTCCTGCTCTTTCCCCTGCCTATGGATTTTCAGCACCTCACCTGCCATCAGAGAGGATGATCGCGTGAATGTGCGGCAAGTTGGATCCAAATGAAAACTGTTCCTTAAAATTGTATTTTGTCCAAGGTGACTGGACTGACTGTGCAGAAGCATGATGGTGAGCGAACACAGGTGACAAGGCAGTGTGGTGGGTTGACTCTGGCTGGATGCCAGGTGCCCACCAAGCTGCTCTATCACTCCATGTCCTCGACTGGGCAGGAGAGAGTAAATATAACTGAATCCAGATAAGGACAGGGAGATCACTCAGCAATTACCATCATGGGCAAACAGAGTCGACTTGGGGAAAATTAATTTAACTTACTGCTCATCAAGTCAGAGTAGGGTAATGAGAAATAAAACCAAATTTTGAAACACCTTCCCCTCACCCCTCCCTTCTTCCTAGGCTCAACTGCACTCCGAGTTTCTCTGCCTTTTCCCCCCGAGCGGCACAGGGGGATGGGGAATGGGGATTGTGGTCAGTTCATCACATGCTGTCTCTGCTGCTCTTTCCTCCTCAGGGGGAGGACTCCTCACACTCTTCCCCTCCAGTCCTCCACGAACTTCTCCAGTGTGAGTCTTTCCTATGGGCTGCAGTTCTTCTCAATCTGCTCCAGTGTGGGTCCTTTCCACGGGGTGCAGACCTTCAGGAACAGACTGCTCCAGCCCTGCCTTCCCGTGGAGGTCACTGCCTCCTTCGGGCACATCCCTCTGCTCTGCCATGGCTGCAGGGGCACAGCCTTCCTCACCACAGGCTGCAGGGGAATCTCTGCTCCAGTGCCTGGAGCACCGCCTCCTCCTCCTCCTCCTCCTTCTCCTTCACTGACCTTGGTGTCTGCACAGTTGTTTCTCTCACATACTCTCACTCCTGTCTCCCAGCTGCTGTTGTGCAGCTTTTTTCCCCTCTTAAATATGTTATCCCAGAGGCAGTACCGCAGTTGCTGATGGACTCATCTTTGGCCAGTGGTGAGTCCATCTTGGAGCCAGCTGGCATTGGCTCTGTTGGACACAGGAGAAGCTTTTGGCATCTCACGGACACCACCCTTGTAGCCCCCCGCTACCAAAACCTTGCCATGCAGACCCCATACAGGTGAGCACATACAAGGGGACAGCGACCAACAGCTGGATTGAGTGCAGTATGTTGTGTCTGCATTAGGACACCCCCTGTCCCTTCACTTTCTTCTTATATGTTGTTGATTTGTAGAATCGTTTAGCTGATACATGTGGTTTGCTCCATACATACTTTTTTTTTATCCTAGTAAGGTCCAGGCGTTTACGGTTTAAGATTGCAGGACTTGCTCTGAATTTCGGTAAGAAATGGTGTTCTTGTGAGAGAGTTTCCCAAGGTCACTAATCAGGTTCATGGCCAAACCAATAATAGTAGGACACCTTTCCTTTCATTCCTGATTTAATTAGGTTAAACAGTGTTGAAATAGCTCTAGACTGTTGGTGAAGCCGTTTCCTTAGAACATTCAAGCCTGAAAACACTAGTACATAGCGTAGGGACGTGGCTGTGTGGTAGAGGGAGACTGCTTGCTTCAGTTAGTGCTTCTGAGACAGTTGTGAATTTTTTAGAAAAGCACACATTTTACAGGTTGTGATTGATTTAATAGTGGATGAGTCTATGAATACATTACAAAGAATTAAGGATTTTGTAATAGAAGCTTTAAAAACGATTATAGATAATATATTCTCAGCTATAAATGCGTGACATAAAATTACTTTTGCACCAAACAGGCAAAGCATTGCCCTAAATTAAAATTTCTTTGTGGTGAAGTATAGTAAGTGTTAACACCTTTACTTACGTTTGACCTGGTATTCCTTAATACAGACTTATGGTAGAAAATGCTGACTAATCAAGAGGAAAAGCAAGTTGAGAAAACTTTAGTATTAGTTTGTAGATTGTTTTTTTTTTTTTGGTTGCTGTTTGTCAGCATGAACATTTGCTCTGAAAATGATAATTTTAGGCTAGTTAGGATAAGAGCTAATAAATGGTAGTAGATAATGTTCCAAGTGTTAGTCACAGACACATGCATGCTATTCTGGATTTGTTTTATATTGAGAACAATAATATTATAAATCATCTATAGTTCTCATTTTCTTTCCTAAAATGCTGTTACCAAAACAAGTTATATATAAACTAAATGAGCAGAATTGCACATGTGGGATTTTTTGGTTTTAGTACCAAAAATGTACTTTTTTTGTGGCCTTTCTAAATGTGTGTAAGTTCTTCAGACCATCTGGAATGGATATAAAATCTTTTTGTGTACTTTTACTATCAAGTAATTATGAACAACTCGGTATTTTTTTTTAACTTAATGTGAATAAATTGTTTTTCTAAAGTAAAGAGCACACAATCTGTTAAAATAGTGAGTGTACCATTATAATCTTCGATAACGTTTTTCAAGGATGCCCTCCATCCATGACAAAAAGGGAAGCCTGAGTTTAGGGACTGGCAGTTTGTAGCAGCATGGGTCCAGTAATTAGAGGGAAAGACTTTTAGACAGATTCGGAGAAAAATTTTAAGACACACTTGAGAGTAAACCAGGCTTTGTTACACTCTCTTTCAGAGTTGCTCAAGTGATTGATGGTACATGTCGTCTCAAAAGAAAAGTGTCCTTTTCTCATGCAAAAAATCTTTCCATTCCAAAGTGTGATTTTGTTTTATTTTGAGTACTTCAGAAGACTTAAAGAAATCACAGTTGTTTTTTTTCTAATGAGTGTTTTATGCTGGTTTATATGTGATTATTTTCACTGGTTTAAATAATTATTTGCATTAATGTGATGATACCCTTTCCCTCATTGCTCAAAAGAGCACTCACCTGCATGTCCTTATAAAATAGTTGATTTTTTTTTTTTTTTTTAGGAATAACAGTTAAGTTGAAAGTCAGAAGTTAATAAAATGATAGTTCAGAAAAATAGTAGAGATGGCAAAGGTGAGTGGATTTAGCTTCTGGTAAATATTCAAGAGTTCCTGTAAAACAGGGACAGAAAATCTTATTTCTTCTTGCTATCAGAAGACTTATTTTGAAAGTAAGGGGCAGATTAAAAGTGGAAGATTGGAAAGCCCGTATCCTTTAACTGAGTTAGCTTGTGAAGGGGGTGGTGTAGTTGAGCAGCGTGCAAACCCGTAGCTGGTAGCAGGTGAGGTGTGATGGTGGCTCAGATATACCAGCTGACAGGTTGGAGAGGACTGATTTGGGAGAGTTGGGGTGTTCAGCCTGGAGAAGAGAAGGTTCCGGGGTGATCTTATAGCAGCCTTCCAGTACCTAAAGGGGCTACAGGAAAGCTGGAGAGGGGCTTTTTACAAGGGTATGTAGTGATACGACAAGGGGCAATGGATTCAAACTGAAAGAGGGGAGATTTAGATTGGATGTAAGGAAGAAATTCTTCACTCAGAGGGTGGCGAGGCACTGGCACAGGTTTCCCAGAGAAGTTGTGGCTTCCCCATCCCTGGCACTGTTCAAGGCCAGGTTCGATGAGGCTTTGAGCTACGTAGTGTAGTGGAGGGTGTCTCTGCCCATGGCAGGGGGGTTGGAACTAGATGATCTTTGAGGTCCCTTCCAACCCAAACCATTCTGTGATTCTATGATAGTGCTCAGGAGGGAGGCAGTGCCAGGCAGCGGGAGTGGGAACTTTGGATCTGGGGAGGGGGTCTGAGGGGGTGACTGCCCCGGCTTCAGTGCCTGCAGCTGGAGAAAGGCACTTGCCTCAGGAAGCTGGAGAAGCTTTGCCAGGAGAAAATCTGGAATAACCCAGGTAAAAGGAGAGGGAATAACATGTAGATGGTGAAGCGGTATAGCTTGTTAACAAAAGCGCAGGATAAAGGTGTTGCCTTTTTACTGGAATGACTATATGTACAAGACTTAACAGTTCCTGCTGTCTGACACTGCCTAGTGAAAATTCCCAGGGTAATATTTTTATAAATGGGTTATGGATACTCATACAAACAGATCAGGAAATGATCCGATCCTACATGGTTGGTTTTTGACAAAATTGATGAGAGGATACATGGTGTGTATGTACATGTCTGATTCAATATAAGCTTTGCATAAGGATTGTAGAGCTGTCATACTCAATGGACCTGTAGGTGAAATTTTGCTGTTGTTTCTAGTGTTTTATATCCTCAAAGTTTACAGTTTTGGTAATAAAATAAATATTTTATTATTTTTACCTGTTCAACTTCTGACAAAGTAGCATCTCAAGTTTGTTTTTTGCTATCTTCATGTCATAGCAGCATTACCACTCAGTTTCTTGAAGTTTGTCAATAATTTTGAACAGTGAAAGCTTTTTAAAATGGGCTTTTTATTATTACCGTTAACAGAGTCAGTACTTTTTTTTGTCAATAAGACTGTACCTATTATTTTACTCAGAGTTTAACAAAATTTTATGGTTTTTATTTACTTTCGTATTCTCTTGAGGAAGCAAACGTTTAAGCAATAACTGAGTTTCTTTTGTAGGTGTACATTAATTGAGATTAAACATAACTTTTCAAAGTTGCTAAATTAGAGTGAGATATTCTAGATAACTTCAAGTTTTACTTGTATTTTAACAGTGAAAGCAAGTTGAATACATTGGTGCAGAAACTTCATGACTTCTTGGCTCACTCATCGGAAGAATCTGAGGACGCAAACTCTCCTCCAGCATCATCTAAAAACAAAACCATAGGTAAAAGACATTTCATGTTTTTATTTTCAATGTATATATGATTGTAAAGTCGAGTCACTTTGGGCTGTTATTTCACTGTATCACACTTTACTGGGCAATTACACAAAGTCCTAATGTGATTTAAGTGGTGATATCTTAATAAATATACAGTAGGCCTTTGATACAGTATTTCATTCAGTTCTGAATCTTTTCTAAACATGAAAAAAACCCTAATTCTACTGGTAATTTACCTTCTATGAAACATGAGATGGCAAACATTCCTTCTTCAGTTTTCCTGAATGTATAAGTGCAGTATCTTGATTTTTTTTCTGATGAAGTAAAGCTTTTACGGTCCTTGTAGTTGTGGAAGAAGTTCTGGAGATTATGCTTTCATAATTATTTGAAAAAGATTTCTAATTTGGAAACATTTGAAAACAAAATAATGCTTCTGAAAAACCTTGAGTCCTGCACTAGGTCAAATTTGGTATTAGAAATTTCTACTTACAAGTTAGAAGTAGGTAATGAATTTTAAACACTTCAATTACAGTCATAAAAAGTGAAATTATTTTGTAACAGTGCTGAATAAAACTTGTTTCCAAATTCAATTAGGTTAAATCTGATTCCTTGTTTAACTAGAACTGGATACAGGTGCAGAACCTTTCAGTCTCTCCTGTTTAATGAGCTAAAAGTTGTGCTGGAGTGATAGAGTAGGGCAGAATGAGAGTGTGTTGGCTGTGTTATGGAGTTTATTTGCAAACTCCTGTTGTCCTGAGTAATGAATTTACCTGGGTTTTCCGGTGTGCAGCTACTATCTGTTAATGTTTTGTCCTGAGAGAGAATCTGCTGCCCTGTGATGCCACCTTCTTTGTGTCAGCATCAAACTAAACTGTTAACATAGGAAAAATAAATTATTCATGTGATATTTCAGCAGAACAATAAACTAAACTGTGATGTAGGTGCATTTCAAAGTGAAATTTCTCTGAAGAACATACTGGGAAAAAGAAATCTTTTCCCTTTATCCTTTGTAGTTATGCAGTAGAATTTGGCTCCTTGCCTTAAAATAGAGATTTACTTTGAAGCAGGGGTACACTTACTAATTAACAGTAGACATGTTTCAGTGTTGTTTTTGAGATCTCTGGTTTTATTTCTTAAAAACATATTAAAGTTGAAAAGCCAAGAATTAAACACTTCTTAAATATTAGGAAATGCCAGAATTAACTGTGCAAATTTATTTCCTCTCCCAGCTTTCTGTGCATAATGATAATGTCTTCAGCAACTGTGCTTTTTTTTCTGTTTTCTTTTTTTTTTTTCAAATCCACAGGCTGCTCGTTCAGTGTACAAGTGATAGACATGACTGGGGCCACATCAGGTTTATACAGTAATGGATCTGGTTTTGTTCCAGCATTTGGAGGATATGTGAACTACTAGGTAGAGAGTTGTGAGGAAGGAGGTGAAGATGGTTCAGTGTGGTTCAGGAGAGTTGGGACACGTCCCTGCCACACACACAGGTCAATTACAATACGAAGCAATCACTCGCTGAGCACTTCCATCTTGTGCACTGCTGTGGAGCTGGGCTGTGCCAGAATGCAAATGTGCTAAGAACCAGTAACTTCCATTCTGGCTTTTCTTAGTTTTTAAGTACTTGATTTTACAGCCTTAATGATGTTTCTTTATCTTCTGCATTCAAATTGGATGTCTCCCTCCTCTACATTGCATGGGTGCCAGCAGGAGAATCACGGAGAGTGTAGGAGAGACTGGCTTCCTGCTCTTGCTTCGAGTGACCGGCTCCTGCCCTGGAGCAGCGGTCACAGGGGGAATCCACACACATCCTAGCATCCTGAAGTGGATGGAGCCTGTGCAGTTGGGTCAGCGTTAGGAGCTGTGAGGGAGTGCAGCATGCTCGGCTGTTCTGTGGGGATGGTGCATGCACAGTCCAGTCACGTGGAAACTGGCAATGGAGCATGTTCAGTTGCTTTTGGGAGTCACACGTGCAGTCTGAATGCAGAATCTGCAGAGGTTGTAGCTGCCAGAATCAAAGAAATCTCTACCGAGCAGGTACAGACTGGTATTTTCCATGGATTTATCACTTGGGCAAAATTGGTCAAGAGTAGAAGGTGGGAAGCATCTAGGCTCCAGAAGAAATGTCACCTTTCTTCCAAATTTCAGATTTTTCCTCAGAATAGGGAAAAAGCTTGTAATATTCCAGAGAAGAAATGTCAGGTACCTAAAAGGGCCAAACCCCTTGTCTGTTTCTGTTTTTTTTTATTCCCCCCTTCCTTAGCTTCCCATGCTGAAATGTCTGGATAATTTTGGCTGAAATTTACCTGAACAATTCAGTGTAGGTCAAATACCCGAGATTACATTTTCTAATCAAAGTAATTTAATTTTTTTGAAGCGTAAAAAGAAAATTGTTTGTTTTTTTTTTTTTCCCAAAGCTGAAGTGTAAGGATGTAGTAAGTTGCAGTTCTGACAGTCTTATGTTAAAATCACCAATGGCCTTTATGTGTCCTGTAATTATGCTACGACTTTACTTGCATGTTTCTCAGTGGTGCATACATTAAAATACTGCTATTACTAAGTCTTTTGAGCAACTTTGTGCAGATATCAGTGAATCACTGAACTTGAAACTTTCCGTTACCTGGACTGATGGGTGGAACAGATACTAGTAGGTTGCATGTCTTTTGGTTTTATGCTCGACAGTTCCCAAGGTTGAGAAATGGGAATTCTCTATCATACCCTGTATCAAATGGGATTTTTGTCTGTGGTGCCACGATCCCAGATTTAATATTGTGGTTTTAGTGTCAAGGTGTGTAAGAGAAAATACTTAAAGTGACTTGTTAGAGATTAGAAAACTGCGCTAACTATGTTTTATTTCTGTATATACAGTTGCACTTTGGTTTCATCAGTATTTCATCACCAGTGACAACATTGTCTTTCAGCCTATCAGCGACTGAACTGAACGTAATGTCTAAATTATTTCTGTAGGATTTACCCAGTACGGTGGGCTGTGTTGTGCTGTGCAACAGCTTGTTCACACTGGTGAAACAAACAGTGCTATGATGTACAATGTGAAGATCTTTTAATATTTCTTGCATTTCAGTGAATTCCTTTAATTTCTCTCCATAGGTAAAAGTAGAGAACCTAAAAGTAGTCCATCTTCAATGGAGAACAGTAGAGAAGAGGTAGGAATAACAATGCCTTGAATTTTAGTTGCGCGACTAGTGCAGAATGGCTGGTGTAGGAGATGCTGAGTTCACTTTGTTGCTTTTACGATAGAGACTTCAAGAATATTGTCAGAACTGTGGAGTAATGTCATCATATCTGCTGAATGGAAACATTAGCTGTAAAATATTATAAAACAAATTTAAAATTAAATTTTAAATTTTAAGTGATACTTTAATTTAGGCATATGCAGTCGATGCTGTTTCTCTCCCCGACTCCCTTCTTCATTTCTAAATTTTTTTTTTGGTAAGAGCACCAGTGACTTCTGAATGTGTTCTAGTTAATGTAAGAAACTGTTTTTGTTGGCAAGTTACTTGGTGACAAATGTGTTTAATTCTTAATTTTTTCTTGTTTTTAGGGCAGTAGTTCTTCAGAAAGAACCAAATCCTTAGGATCATCACGTTCAAAAAGGTTGGTTTGGAAAATAAAAATAAATAAATTACTTTTTGGCATATGAAACTACAGAAAAGTCCATGCGCTCTGCCACATACTTTTAGTATACACTAGTATAAATCCATTAAGTGAGCAGAGTGCTGGTAAAACAAATGCTTCATAGTGCACTTAAAATTCAAACCATCTTTCAGGGTCAAAGGTTAAGATCATAAAGCCTGATTTTTATTAACAAAGACAACAAGATTATCCTGTATCTTCAGGACAAAAGTGTTCATACAGTTGTTCCTTCACTCTTGCTATTCCTATGTGCAGGATTCTTCCCAAAATGTGAATTGGGTCATATGGAAAAAAGGCTTTTTGTACCTTACTGTTGGGAGACTCTAGAATCAAAATGTGCTTTAAGTTGTCCTGTGCAGAAACTGCCATTTGCTGTATCTCTGCTTAATCCTTTTTTGCTCTTTGATTTAAAAAAAGTGAGGAGTTAACTGTTTACCAGCCAGTTTTGAACCTACAGGAGAGAAATTATTTTTGACCTAAGTAACAGCAGACTTATTCCAGTAAAACTCGTTCTCATCTCTTGCTCTCAGCTGATGCTCATTCAAGTGATGTCTTTCATGATTTTTTAAAATCCTGGTATACTGTATAAATAGGTGAGCTCTTGTAAATGCACCGTTTCAACAGCTGCCTTCTTACTGCTCTTTAAAAGTGTTGTATCTCTCTTTTCACTTTCCTTTTTATCCAGATTTGTTTATTTTATCATGTCTGCTGGAATTAAATAATATTCTTAATTTGCCCTTTCCTGTTTGTCTTGATTCCGTATTTGCAAGTGTGGTTTTATGTTCGACTTTAATTTGGGGGTTTTTTTGCTTCCTGTCTATCACTAAAGGTATTTTCACTCATACATTTATCATACTCTGCCTGATACTGGCAAAAACAGTATCCTACAGTAGTTCATGTTTCAAACTACTGAAAATTATGCTCAACATTCTTCCCCCCTCCCTTTTTTTCTCTCTGCTCTGACATAGTAAATTCATTCATTTTAATGGTTTGAGTTCTAAATTACGTTTGTGTGCAATTCTGGTAACTGGTCTTTTTATTCAGCAGTCAGCTTTTTCATTTCTTTGTGCATTTCCTTTATTTCCTTGCAAGCATCCTTTCTGGCAAGCTGCTTTTTGTCATTTGCTAATATCTACGTGTTCTCTTTGCGCTGCCTGTTAAACTCAGAATGACGTATAAAATTTCTGAGCAGACAGTCGCTTGTGTTTCATTCAGGCTTTTTTCCTAGAAGTGTGACTTTCCTGCATATCTTCTTAAAAACACATCAAACCTTGATTTGACAAAAAAACCTACAGCAAGCCTGTGAAACAAAAATACACTATTAATATGACTACTTATTTCACGTAGGAGGGCAGAATTCCTGTTTCTAAGAAGAAAATTAGCCTACAACTTATTGTAATAACTCAGAGCATCCCACCTCATAATGTCTTAAATGAATTTAAAAAGAACACAGGTTTCCCCAATTAGTACGGTGTCTTGCTTGCAAAGCGCCAGGCTTACCTGTATTGCAGTATGTAATATTTGTCACGGTATGGGTTTTTTTTCTGTCTATGCAGGAAACCTACAATTGTAACAAAATATGTTGGATCAGATGATGAACAAATCTTAGATGAAACTGTAAATGAAGATATTTCAAATGAGAACTCAGAAAACGATGTTGATATGAAAAGCTTGCCTAAAGGTAGTTCATGTCTGTCTGTGTTTTTGAATTCAGCACGTTAACCAAGATTATGATGCAGCATAAATAATTAAGTAGAATGCACATGTATTAGTAAAATGCCTGTCTTGGGTCCTGGTGGCTTTTATATATGAACATACATGCTGCGCACGTGCATTTAGAAGAGGAAACCGAGCAACTTTAGTTTTGAACCCAGCATCCTTGAGTCTGTGGGCACACCAGCATGTGCTGGTGGCTTACTGTTGGATGTCTACTGACATCTGTGTAAAACCAACGTGAAACAGGGGAAATTATTTGTTGGTGTTCTTTCATAGAGGTCTCAAACTCTGTCATGTGCAAGTCTTAATTATTTTACCATTCTGTCTTTGACGTTACTAACATTAGATAAAAAAAGCAAAACTAAATCTAGTGGGGGGAATGTCATTGGATCTATTCTTAAGCACCTTTTTAAAACAGTTAATATAAACTATAAGCCCACAACCAGTTCTTCTTAACTATAGTGTGAATTTGATTAATCTCTTCCAGTTCTTACCCGTGAAAGTCACAGGACAAATTGGAGGGACTGCTGCTGTTTACTGCATGAGTAGCAGTATTTAAAGCAGTCACTTTAAAATTATTTTTTCAGAATGTTAGATTATTTCCAGTGTCCTCACAACAAAAGTATTAAAACTGAGCTCCTAAGTAGGAAGGATGTTTTTTCATTCACACAATTTGGATTAGTACACTTCTCTGTTTAAATAAAAAAGTGACTTTCTGCATTTTGCGAGAGACAGCACAGGTTTTATTCTATTGCTTTTTTTATTTCTTTCATTCTGAAATAAGATCAGGAAAACTGGATAGAAGGGGGAAAAGTGAGAAAAGAGTAGTTACTCTAAGGTTTTTGATAGATTTAAGTGACCTAACCAAGGTCCTTTATTCGTAGCATTGCACTGCAAGTTCCAGTACTAAACACACCTGGCAGTATGACAGTCCCGTTCTGCGTGTACCACGTCAGGGCAGAGAGCAGAATGGGCTCCTCAGCCCGTTCAGGCTTTGGCTTTTGTCTTACAACTGCAAAACAGACGTAGTTTGAAGTGTGTGGTGGGATTTTTTTGTTTGTTTTGTTTCTTTTTTTTTTTCTGTGAACATTTGTGCATTCGAAACTTTGTTGAGTTTTAGTCAACAGATTGCACTTTTTTTTTTTAAGGTACTATGTTGGCTTTTATTTAAACAGGACTTTTGCACTTCATTTGGATGTGTAATGGTTTCCAATTTCTGAATAAAATTACTCTAGGTACAGTGGTTGTACAGCCTGAGCCAGTGCTGAATGAAGACAAAGATGATTTTAAAGGGCCTGAATTTAGAAGCAGAAATACCGTTAAAATGAAACCCGAAGCTCCCAAAAAGCGTGGAGGTAAATACAATTTAAAACATTTATGAAAACGGGTTTAAATTGTTGCTTATGACCACATTTGGTACATCTAAAAATTGTTCACATTTGTAAGAAATTATCCTAAAAATACCTCCACTCTTCTGGCTTTTTGTTGGTGAAGGATGCTAGCTGGCTGAAGTTAGCCTCCATTGCTGCCCCTGCAGTGCAGCAGTGAAAGCTAAGATTAGTTCTCATTGAACTTCTTATTCCAGAAGCTGTAGGATCCATCATTAGGTGCTCCATATGAACCTTTTTTGCTTTGTACTCAGAGCAGTTGCTTCGTTGCAATCAGGTGTTACAGATATTCCTGTTTTAAGGAATTATATCGGAACGCCTGATACAGGAACATTCACTGACTCACCGAGACAGCAACTGTGTTTGAGCAGGGACACGTGTAGGCATACTACCAATCAGTGAGCTAACAAGAGCCCTAAAACCTCTAACAATTCAAAGGCTTTTTTGTTTTGTTTTTAAATTGTGGGAAATTCCCTACCAGTTGGGCCCTTCTAAGGATTATCTTCGAAAAGCTGCTGTGCCAGCTGATTTTCCATAGCCGCTGCTAAAACTGAGGAGAAGTTAGGTGTATAGCAGTGATAACAGAAATTCCTCTCTCTCGTTTTTTTCCAAAAAGTAAAGGAGAGAGAGGATTATATATAAAGTAGCCAGTAAGAAGGCAGATATTTTCATTAATATCGCTAGCAATACCTTAGTTCACCCACCTACAGCAGTACCCAGGATATTCAGACACACTATTCATTCTTCCCATTGTATCATTTGAGATACTTGCTGTGTTTTAAAGTGTTACTATAATTTAGTAAGTGCTATTTCTCCATCTGTGGTTGAAGAGGAGTAAAATGTGACTGTCGAAATGTGCTTTTGTATACACATGGGCTCCTGCGTGATTGCAGTCACATTTTGAGCATTGACGTTTTCTCTAAGTTATTCATCTTTGACGGTCAGTTTCGTTCTGTTCATGCAAGATGGCTTATTCATGTAGGAATGCTTTTTCATTTGTGTTTATAACAATTTTACAAAAGATCCAACATAAATCTTCAGGAGTATAGTGTTAAAAAGATAGGACTCTTCTGCTCGAGCTTGGTCACCCGTGTCTGCATCCCCTGGACAATTCATCTGACCTGCCCTTTCAGTGTTTTTCTCCATCCCTAGAGAATTTGCAGGCTTCCTTTGTCTGTCTGGACTTGTTGCTCATGTACTGGTGCCTGACATAAGATGATAGTTTGGAAGTGACGTCAGGAGTTAGTTTAGGCCATACCTGTAATCCAGGGCAAGCTCAGTGATACCTGTGTCACTACTAATAATCTTTGACTTGATTTTAAAGCTCTCCAGTACGTGTGTTAAGCTCCTGTCGACTTTCAGGGTAGGCAATAGGTACTGTCTGCTCCTGCCTTGTCCCCGTTTCCAGACCAGGAAAGGTCGCCAGGCCAGGGACGTGACTGCAGTCTACCTCAAAAGCAGCTGGATGAGGGATCTGTCAAAACAGTTTTATTTTGTAACATGCACAGGAGAGGTGATGCAGATGCATTTGTTCTGCCCCTGCATGCAGCAAGTCTAGTTCCATGAAGCGGCACTTACCTTTCTCTTGCTGCTACAGAACGAGGTCCCTGGCCTGTACATACAGAGCTCAGCATTACCGATTCAAGTGGGTTAGCGTGTAGTCCCAACTACTCGAGATCCTGAATTCTGTGCACGGTGCAAGTAAATAAATGATAACAATAAAATAAAAAAATGCCAGTCAGTCTTGTTCTTTGCAGAGTGCATCTTTGTGTTTTTCTTATGACTTATATGTCCTGTTTGTGTTAGAAGTGGTAGCAGTAGTAGTACTCTTGCCTTTCTAGCATTCAAATGCTCTTATCCAAGACTGTAAGCAGCATTTTGGCAGTCCTTATTTTCAAGTTTTCTGTCTGCAGAATGGTTGTGGTTGGATTTTTGCTAATAAACTCATAGTTAGGAATGGTTTTTAAGTAAGTATTTCATCAGTACAAATGAATTAGTAGTTTAATTTCTTTGTACCATCATCCTTTGTAGTAGTAACATGGTTTACAAAGGTTTGCCTCATAAATTATTCTCTTTTTTTTTCTGGTGCCAACTTGCAGACTTTAGGAAGGAGGCAGTAGTGCTTCCCCTTAAAGTTGTAGGGAAGGGAGAAGTGGCTTGGGACTTGACAGTGCATAGTTTGTTCTCTCTCAGTTGACTGTTACCTGCTGCAGTTCTTACACCCACTTAAGGACTGTGATGTTTGACAAAGCTGGGTAGGCTTCTGTGCTGCTTGGTGTAATAGAGCGTGGTAGCCTTTTCCGAGCAGTGCGATCCGATGGACGCGTTTATTTGAGGTTTACCAGCAGTGTTTGAAATGCGTTTGAGCTGTTGGTGAGGTTGTAAGAGGTGTTCTGCAAGTCCCCGAGCTCTGCAGTACATGCAATCATGCATGTATTGAAGTGAAAACAGCAAATCTTGTATTCAGAATGTCAGGCCTGCTATTTTCACTGAATTGTAAAGGCGTGTTAGTTGTTCGTACTGAGCTGTAAGCTATTTCAGATGGTAGTAGTTGATATTGTGTCTTGAGAATGTTCATTCAGTTCCATAACACTGTGGTGTTAGTGCTTGGTTCTAATTCTGTGATAGTGATTATTTTTGTAAAAAATAAATATATATAGTCTGTACTTAGACTGTAACCATTAAATCAACTGTTTTGAGTTAATTTCCTTGTACTGCTTACTGTACCTGACAGCAAAGGACAAGCCAGAGTTAAGTGGTCTCATATCAAGCCTTTGTCTGCTTGACCCTAAATTAAGTTTTCCAAAGCATATAATCTCAGTGTATGAGCTTTCACAAATTATTTTCCTTTTCCTTGAAAGCATCACTGCTGTTGAAAACAAGACAGTCTCATAGTATTAATTAGTTGGTTTAACAGCCTGGCGAGTAGCGAGCCTCCCAACCCCAAGTTCTTCACCTTTCACAGTGAAATGAGGAATTGACATTAAAGAAACGCTTTCTTGACCGAGTGTCAGTACAGCAGCAGAGTGGTGCACAAACTGGGAGCAGTCAGCAAGATGGTGAGAACATCTGTATTATAGCAAAATTGTAGTTTAAAAAAAAAAAATTCAAACCAACAAACCACCAGGGAACAAAACGTGAAAAAAAAGATATTTTTCAGGCACTATTATAAGGATTTCATGCATCTTTTGTAACGATTTCCCATATTTTTCTTTAAGAAACTAAAACTCTATGTGAAAGAAATACTGTAATACAAACATGAATTAAAATGGTATTTTACTAACAAAGATTGAAGGAGGAAGGTTGTACAGAGTATGAGGGCTGCTTTGAAAGAATTTTAGTGATGACTCTTATTTAGATGTGTTCTCATGAGGTGACCAGCTAGTCCAAATTAAATCTCTCGAAGGAAAGACGTTGTATCTTGGCCCCAAGTGAAGTACAGAAATTGGAGGAAAATTATTTCAGTCTTTAAACAGTGAGTGGTTACAGAAAATGTTCTCTAATGCTGGGTGGTAAAGTAATAAAGGCATAAGAAAAACCTAACAGGCCAAAATATTGTAAGAAAATGAAATAGGTATATAAAGACTTCTTAAATAAAAATGAAAACAATTAATGTGTGGTTTATAATCCTCTCTATAGAGGAAGGACTACATGGAATTGTAAGCTGTACAGCTTGTGGGCAACAGGTGAACCATTTTCAAAAGGATTCAATCTATAGACATCCTACACTGAAAGTTCTTATTTGTAAGGTATGTGATAAACAGTTCTACAGTTTGTACTCTTTGTTTTTCTTTGAAATGTCATGTTAGTTGATTTGGTTGGGATTTTTGTGGGAGTAGTTCTTGTTTATTAGCCAATAAACTTTTCAGTCCTTAACTGTTACAATTAAGGAAACTAAAAGCAGAAAACAAAAAGGCAAATACAGCTTACAAATTTATTTTCCTGTGTTCTTATACCCCAGTTAAACTCATTGTGGTTTCTTTGTAACTTATTTTTACAGTTTTAAGGCTTTAATGTTAGTGAATTTTTTATGTTAAATGATCTGTCTGAAGTTTCTGCTTACTCATGCTGTATTATAAGAGCAGATTCAATTCTGGATCTCCTGGTAAAGCATTGTGTGTAAACCAATGTCGGAGTGAGAAGTGGAAAAGTAGCTTCAAAGCCATCTCAGTTTCACTTGTGCGCAGCTCCTGGACTGTTTCAGTTTATGGCAGCCTCTATAACGATGGTCTGGTCTATCACCCAAAGTCAGGATCTGGGTCTTCAGCTACGTAGTTTCATGGTGGCTTCAGTTAGGCCCTAAGTTGCCTGCAGTGGGGATAGGGGGGGGAACAGGGAAGGAGGGAAACATCCCTACCTCCTGCTGTGGAGACCTCCTTCAATTTTCAGAGATACATAGAGATATCTTTCTTGCATATTTCCAGTTGTGGAGATTCTGTATTTATAAAGATATCTCTAAAGATCTGTGTTACTATTGATGTTTAGCATTCTCCTCTTCCTTCCTTCTGCTCTCCTCCAGTTTCCAATGAATGTTACACATTAAGCTGACATAATGTCTCAGGCATGTCCATCTAGTCTAATGTTCTGGCTCATTTTTTCTATTCCTTCTGGCTTATTTCTTTTATAAAATATACTTCAGAAAAATCAGCTTACAAGGTGACTGTTTTCAATCTCAATTGGAGTCATAACTCTTGTTCCTAGTCTTCAAAATCCTTAACTTGCAGCTGTGCATGTTCTTGCTCTGCACGCAAGTTACTGGGTTCGTTTTTGAAACTCGTTTGGGGTGTTGGGTTCAATAGCAACTCTTGACTGTGAGCTCTGCTAGATAATTAGCTCACATGTTGCTTCCCATAAATTTTCTGTGTCTTTACTTAATTGAACAAGGCAGTATGTTAATGTCAGAGTGTGGAATGGATATCCCTGGTCTGCATACTCCATGTCTTCCGTTACTTTCTGTGACTGGTTCTTTCCTTATATTTCTCCTGCTTAGGTAAACAGTCCCCGACTTGAGAAGCTGTTTCCCTTTCACTATAAATGTTCTGTCAAGTGTCTAAATGTCAGCTTTTACTGGAGTTTTTTTTGTCGTTTATTTGTTTAGTTTAGTTGCACAGGTGTGTAACTCTCTTCCAGATAAAGGGGTGTCATCGTTTTAAATTCATATTCTGAAGCCTCTAGTGGATTCTGAATTCACTGACTCAGTGGGTAAAGGGGCAAAGTTTAGCTAATAGTTTGTATTAATCCCTGTTCAAAGTACAGCTTCAAGGCTGGGAGAACTTTTTTTACTAGCAACTGGAAAAAACACACCACACCTTCAAAAATTTGCTTAAAAAAATTCAGTAACTGAAGCCACTGCTACTACTAGCTGAGATGTGTATATTTTTCTTACTGTTACCAGTTTTTCAATGAAACTGCTTTGCATCTGGCAATTGAAGCCTTGGATGTTAACATTGGGATAAATACTGAAGACTTTTTCATTTAAAACTTTGAGATCAGTATCTAACATAAGGAACATACATCTGAAAATTGTAATTTATGGAGGATTAATTGTGTCAGGGAAGATGTGTTGATTTACCTAGGAAAGAGATGGGAAAAACTTACAGATTCGAAGAGAAACATTCAGTGGTGTTCTAAAATGCACAAATACGAAGCCATCAAACAAAACTTATTCAATTTTCAAATAAACTTTGATCCATCTAAATAAGAAGTCATGGTTTAGGACCTGTTGTACCTATGGAAAATGTTTTTTAGATTAACATATGCGTGAAAGGGTTAGAACGCTGCAGACCTTGCAGCTGCTGCTTTGAGAGGCTTGCTTCTAATACATGCTGAAGTCATGTGAATTACTGAAGTCTAGTTGAGATTTAATAAAAAAATTCCTTGTCCTATGTCTTTCTTTACAGACTTGCTACAAGTATTACATGAGCGATGACATTAGCCGTGATTCAGATGGAATGGATGAACAGTGTAGGTAAGCGTATAAAAACTGAAGTAACACACACAGATGGTCTATTTCCTTTTATTTGTTTGTTTGGTTTTTTTTCCTTGCAATAATGAAATTATTGACAGATAAAGACCGGTACATGAGAGCTTAATCAACAATTGTTTCTCATCTAGAAATGCTCAACCCGATGTTTTTTGTAAATATTTGATTGTTATTTTAGTATTTAACAGGAAAACGTTTTATAAAGAAATCCAATAGCAAATACTTGTAGGACATCACATTTTTCACTAAATAGCATAGCATAGCACCTAGAATCATAGAATGGTTTGGGTTGGAAGGGACCTCAAAGATCATCTAGTTCCAAACTCTAGA
Organism: Tauraco erythrolophus; assembly: GCF_009769465.1. NCBI lineage: Eukaryota > Metazoa > Chordata > Aves > Musophagiformes > Musophagidae > Tauraco > Tauraco erythrolophus. Next base: position 21,263,583 of record NC_141477.1, read on the forward strand.
TGAAGTGAAACCCTCCACTACACCAGGTTGCCCAAAGCCTCATCCAACCTTACAGATACTTTAAAGATAGGGATAGAATGCAACATTCTAAACCTTGTGAGCCACAGAAACTTAATTTTCCAGATGCATCTCCCACTTTTGAAATGCTAAAGTACTTCTGTGTCCTTATGTTGAGTAGCTGAATGTGTAATCCAGTCAAAATAGTGTGATCTGTGATGCCTATGAGCTTATTAGTCAGCCACTCGTCCGGCCTTCATCAAAGGCTGTGCAATATGGACATGGATCAAAAAACATTTTTTGTTTGTTTTTTTTTTTTCATATATGCCTGCAGTAGTAATATGTTAGTTCAGGCTAGAAAGGCTTAAGCTAATCCTTTTTGCTGTAAAATAAAAAGTAACATTTTTTGAAAAAAAAAAAAAAAAAATTCTCAGAAGAAACATGGAAAATGAAATTTAATTAATTTTTTTATACTCTTTAAAATTGGTGCTGAAATTGTGTTTGGATGTTACCATTTCAGCTTTGTGAACTGTTAACCTAACAATTTTCTGACTTTCCAGTTCTTAATTGAATGTTTTTCAGTCATGCTTTGGTTATTTTTTTTCAATTAATGGATCTCTGTTTATCACCCGAATTGTTAAAATGCAAATTCTTTCTCAAAAGTTGAAAAATAGATAAAATTCTCAAATTTGTCACTTTGTTGATATGGAGAGAAGACTCTTACGTTTCTTGTGTCTCATTTCAGGTGGTGTGCTGAAGGTGGAAATTTGATTTGCTGTGACTTTTGCCATAACGCCTTCTGTAAAAAGTGCATTTTGCGCAACCTGGGTCGAAAGGAGCTATCGACTATACTGGATGAAAATAACCAGTGGCACTGCTATATTTGCCATCCAGAGCCTTTGTTGGACTTGGTCACTGCATGTGACAGTGTCTTTGAAAATTTAGAACAGTTACTGCAACAAAACAAAAAAAAGATCAGAGTCGAAAGTGAAAAAAGTAAAATATATGACCACACAGTCAAGTTTTCTCCAAAGAGAAATAATTCCAGTTGTAATGGTGAAGAAAAAAAACTAGATGATTCATATTCAGGTTCACTAACGTATTCTTATAAAGCACTTATGGTGCCAAAAGACTTGCTTAAGAAAACAAAAAAGCTGGTTGAAACTACAGCAAATCTGAATTCTAGCTTTGTAAGCTTTTTGAAAAACGCGGCAGAAAATGTAGAAATAAGCCCATCTGTGCAACTTTGTCAGCTAAAAGCTTTTAAATCTGTGTTGAGTGACATGAAGAAAGCTCATCTGGCACTAGAAGAAGGTCTGAACCTGGAGATTCAAGCTTTGAATGTTAAAATCAAAGACAAAAATACCAAAGAGAAAAAACCTGATGTTCGATCAGACAAAAATGAGGTGAAAAAAGGTGAAGGAAAGGAACACGTGGCATTAAAAGACAATGACACTGTAAAGACACAGAAAAAAGTTATATCCGAACGGCCCGACGGTGAGCCCATGGATCAAAGTGTTCCAACTGCGGAACAAGCAGATAACAAGCGCACTTCTGGCGAAGATAAAAGGTCTGGCAGAAGTGAAGAACCTCAGTATGAACCTAATAGTACAGAGGCTTTGGACATGGATATAGTGTCTATTCCCTCTTCCGTTCCTGAAGATATTTTTGAGACTCTAGAATCTGCTATGGAGGTTCAGACTGCATCAGACGAGCAAGACAATGCAAATACAGGAACAGATCATGAAACTCTAAATTCAAACACAAGATCGAACGCTGCTACGAAAGATACCAAAGGTGGTACGAAGTTAAAATCATCAGCTAAAGGAACAAAAGAGTTGGTTGTAAAATTGACTCCAGTTTCCCTTTCAGAGTCTACAGTTAAAGCCGAAGATCAAGACAGCAATCTAGAAAAAGGAAGTAAGGATGTTGATGTACCACCTACAGCAGAAAACTGTGATTCTGTAAAACAAAATCATAATGCTGGCAGTGAACCTTCCACTGAGAATGACGCTGTCTCGCTTGCAGAGGAATCTGACCTCAGGAGATCACCACGTGTGAAGACCACACCTCTGAGACGCCAGACAGACATCAGTCCTTTAACATCGAATTCGGAAGAAGATAGCAATGACACATGTAATGAGAAACGCAAGAGAAAACCATCACAGCAACCAAGGAGGAAAAGTGATAAAAGAAATTCTTCTGACAGTACTGTTGATGGTCCCAGCCCTACTAAACTTTCTAAATCAAAAACGTCGTATGTATTAGATCAGAGCTCAGATTCTGATGAGGTGCCAGCTGTTCTCAAAGAAGTAGCTATGATGAGTCACAGTTCTTCAGATATCGATAGCAATAGTGAAGCACCAACAAATGATCAGAAGACTTCAGATTTTCTAAAGAATCAACCAGTAAAAGATGAAAATGGAAAACGAAAAAGAAAAAGTTCCAGTTCTGGTTCAGATTTAGATGCTAAAAGAGGCAAATCAGCTAAAAATTCTGCTGCTGCTAAAAAGAAACGACAAAACTATTCAGACTCTTCAAACTACGATTCTGAGTTAGAAAAAGAAATAAAAATTTTGAGTAAAATTGAGTCTGCAAAAAAAGCTAAGAAAAAATACTCACGAAAGGAAGATAGTTATGATTCCTCTGAAGAAGAGCAGAGGAAGAAAGTAAGTAGTAAGAGAAAGACAAATTTGAAGAAACAGAGGGATAAATCTTCTGAAGATGATGATGCTGAGAAGTCTTCTCCAGAGAAGGAGATTAATCATTCTTCTAAAGATAAAAAAGCTGGTAAGGGGTCAGCTGCTAAGGAAAGGATAAACAGAGACGTAAAAGAAAAAACTGTAAAGGGAAAGCATGATGAGTCTTCTGATGTTGAGAAGTCTTCGCCAGAGAAAGAGGAGAGTTGTCCTAAAGGTGTAAAGCTAACTGAAGCTAAGAAGAGCAAGGATTTGAAAAAGAAGAAGGAAGATTCTTCTTCAGAGAGTACTGAGAAATCTGCAAAGAAAGACCACAATTTTGATTCTTCAAAAGACAGATCAAAGAATAAAAAAGGATCAGAAAGCAAAGCTAAGAAATCTGAAAAACTGAAGAAGAAAAGTTACAAGAAAGAACACGAAGATTCCTCTTCTGAAGTTGAAAAGTCATCTCCAGAGAAAGGAAGTTGCAATTCTTCTGAAAATGACAAAGCTAAAAGTGAACCAGTGTTTAAAGAAAAGAAAAGAAGGAATTTAAGAGAGAGAGTGTCTAAAAGAGTAGAGATTGATTTATCCTCTGATGCTGAGAAGTCTCCCCTGAAAGAGGAGAGTTCTTCTGAAGACGCTGTGCGGAGTAAAAAGCAAGCTGAAACTAAAGAAAAGAAAAAAATAAGTCACAAAAAGAAAGTTTCCAAGAAAGAAGAGAATGATTCGTCCTCTTCTGATGAGGAGTCTTATGAAGACAGTAAGAAAAAGATTAAAAGAGGGTCAATGAAAGAAAATAAAAAGACTAACTTAAAAAAGAAAGTGTCGAAAAAGAAGGTGGTTGTCACTTCATCTTCCTCATCTGATAAGGAAGAAAATGATGAACAGAATTCAACAGGTGATGGAAGCAGTGATGAGCAGAAAATTAAGCCAGTGACTGAAAACTTAATTTTGTCTGCTGGTACAGGATTTTGTCAGTCATCAGGTGTGCAAAAGATGTTAATCTCCACATATTATTAATATATTAATAGAGGAAATTTGCAAGATTTGGGTAATATTTAATAATCTAGAGGTGAAAATATTCATAAGTAATGATACATTTAAACATTTGCAGCCAGTTAGGTTTTCTGATACTGATTTGGAAGCACGCGTTTCAGTTTGTGCAGCTTATTACTTATGGGGAAAAAGATGTCACTGTAAATGGAGGGCCTTGAGAAACTGCAGTCTGTAACTCCAGCAGGTATTTCCTTGCAGCACAGCTTTCAAAAGCCTGTTTCTCTCTTTGGCTGCCCCCCAAAAAAGCAGGAAGTTTTAAGCAGTAGGTATCTTGTGAGCTCGTTTCTCAGCTCCTGGTTATGCACTAGAGATGACTCTGAGCACTTGTGGCGTTGTAGGACGTGAAAATCAGGTAGGTGATCTTCGTGCCTCGTGAGACCCATGCAGCCTTAGAGCAGCTGGTGTCAGGTCACAGAGTCTGTCATCTCCTGTTTTCCTAGCAGGTTTCATAGTAATAATTCATTTTCTTGCCAAGATAGAACTACGTCATCAGTGTCTCACAGTTTTGGAAAATTTGAAAGAAATTCAGAACTGCGGAATTCGAGCACTTTCTGTTAAAGACCTTAAAAAGGAAGGTTAATGAACAGTACACATAGAATCATTTAGGGTGGAAAGAACCTTTGAGATCACTGAGTCCAACTATTAAGCCAGCACTGTCAAGTCCGCCACCAAACCATGTCCCCAGTGTCCATTTATTAAAAACAGGTCCAGCCTATGTTTTTAATAAATAAATTCTTAACTAGAAAAAGTGAAATCTATTTGCTGTTTTAATTACTGTGACATGTAAATTGTTTCCTGTTTGTTTGCTTCTAATGGTGTTTCATAGCACTTTCTGTAGATGACCTTACTGTAACTGTTGGCACAGACGCAGTAGTTTGCAAAGCTTTAACTAAGCAAGAGATGAATAAAACAGCAGTACGTTTATGAGGGTAGCAGAAGGGACATAGTTGCATTTTTGGCTTTTCCAAAAAACCCTTGTAGGCAGACAGGAAATGCAAAATGAGATTATTGTTATTTGCACTTTCTTAAAAAAACCCACAAACCAAAACCCCATCCCATCCCACCTCAAACAAACAAAACACCTAGATTTTAAATTAAACATGCTGTTCCTCCTTTTTTCTTCCAACTTGATGCTGACGCACTTTTTCCCTAAGTTTTCCTGCAGCTTAGTTTCCGGAGAGTTGTTCATCTTAGCAGATGCAAAGGTTGCTTTTCACAGGTGCTGTGCTTCTTTTGATTTAGAGCCCTGTAAGGAAGCAAAGTTTGATTTATGGTGTTTTGCATCATTGTAGACTAACAGCTGGAAAATAAATTTCTTATTCTCCGTATTATACAGCCCTGTAATGTTTGTTTTTCAAGTCCTCTGATGAAGTAAGTTTAGATGCATCTCTGTGCTTGTAATACCTGGGACTTTTAAGACTTTTCCGTGATGGCTGCCAAAAGAATGTTTTCCCCAGTGATGCCAGTGCAGGGGGGGATTTGCAAATAATGAATGGTTTGCATAGTAATGAACTAATATCTTGTCATGTGTGGTAGCTACCACAGCTGTTAAAACACTCCCCATAGATAGACAGTTGATTGTACTCAGGGACAGTAACTCCTCTGCAACAGTTCTCAGCATCACTGGGCCATCAGAGAAAAATACTTCAAAAATAAAATTGCTCACGTGCAGTGTATGTTCATAGACTTGGTATTAAAATGGCCCAGGAGGAAAAAGTTGGTTGTAATTTAGCAGAAGGTGTCTGAGGCAGTGGGAGTGATTGTTTCATTTGCAAGTCACAAGTGGAAAGATTGGATAATTATTGGATGGGAGAGATGGAATAATAGTGTACAAATTGGAAAAAGGAGATGGTAATGTGGGATGATTGACAGTGGAGTTAGAGTAAGAGAGAAGTGGGTTGGTTTAGCCTGGAGAGAGAATGCTAAAAATGGGGAGTCTTAATTGCTGTCTTCTAATCACCTAGTTGTAGAGAAGGCTGAGCCAGATGCATGACGAAAGGATGAGAGGCTGCGGATACAACTTTTGGCAAGGGGAGCTCTGATTAGATACTAGGAAAAAAATCTTTACATTGAGGGTGGTCAAAGCCTGAAACTGGTTGCACTGTGGAATTTTGGATCTCTGTCCTGGGAAATACGCAAAACTCGACTGGCCAAGGCCCTGAAAGAACTGACCTCACTTTGGAGTTTGAGGATGGAGTTGGAGTAGGTCTCTTCCAACATGAATTATTGTATGACGCCATGAGAATCTGCCTTTGTTATAATATTTTAAGAGGAGGCAAACTTGCCCTTTCTCTCTATTTGCCTTTTTTTTTTTTTAACCCCTGTGTCTGAACAAGCTATGCTAGTAGATCATCAAATGAGACTTAGAATCTGGTTTAACTGACAGCATATTTCTGTTTATCCTAAGCCCGAGAGTGAGGGACTTCCTACCTCTTACTCACCTGTTACCCAGCCCTGTCGGACCACTGGCTAGTGGTAATTCCAGGCCAAGTTACGTTAGAAACAGCTTGGAGCAAGCCTCTCGCAGCCTAGTTTTGGTCCAGCACCCACAGGTAGAAAATAAACAGTGGAGAAGATGAACGAGGCGTCTCAGTTCATGAGGATTTCGAGGTCTCTTTTCCTAAGCTTAGTTTTAGAAGATTTGCCTGCCTTATCTGTGAGTCAGAAGAATGAGAGAAAAGGGAGGAGAAAGGGCCTGGGAATGTGCTAGAGATAATCTGAATTCCAGCCAGAAGAGTGCAGAGCAGCTTCAAAGGCAGCTGTGCACCATTTCTACCCCTTCTCTGTGACGTGTCCCGTGCCGTTGGCTGGGATGTGCATTTCCTATGAGACGGTACCCACGTCGTGCAGCTCGGAGCTGATGTTTGCAGTGAGGGTGGCACGTGCAGTTTTCGGCACGTGAGCGTTCACACATACCCAGCCAGTGTACGTGCGTTGTGTTTGATATTCTGAAAGCAGAAATGGGCACGGATTATTGTTCTGGAGAGCTTCTGAATGGCAGCAGGGTAGCTCGTAAGTTTGGTAAGTGAGCCTGTAATACATTCGTTTGGGCCTTCGTCACCGTTCACACAAATTCAGTATTGGAGCTTCTGAAATGGAGCTGATGACTTCTTAGGAAGCTGAATTTCTGAATCCTAAGTGGAATATTCAGTGTCTGTATGTTTTGGTGTAAAAAAACCCTCAAATTTTGCAGTATGCAGTAAGGAAAGCATTGCAAGTTGTGTGTAGTAGTAAGCGTAACATGCATAAAAGTGCTGCTTGAAAACTAGATACTTTTATTAATAAAAATATTTAATTTTTATGTCAATGTAGATAACTGACTTTTTTGGTGGCTAGTAGAAAAGTCATATTGCCAAGCCATTTTTATATGGGGGTTCTTGATGGAGACAGTATTCGTGCGCTGTGTTATTTATTGCTGATTTTACATGCGTTAAGCGTTTTCTGCTTTTTTGTTTCCCCTTCCTCCCCAGGAGATGAGGGAGAGACTAAATCAAGGGCTGTTCCAATGGAGGAGGAGGATGATGATGATGACGACGATCCTGAGAATAGGTATGATACCATCCATAAGGACTTAAAAAAGATTATAACACACCCTAGGCGTGGGCGCAAACCGGCGCAACGGAAGAGCAAGCAGGTTGTAAAAACCACGACTGCCTGCCTTGTAAAGACTCGCTCACGGGCTTCCCGCAAGTTTGACCAAGGGGCCAGAAAGCAGAGGCCAAAATCCAGAAATGCAAAGAAAGCATTGAGAAGTGTTAGCTAACACACCTTGCGTAGGGTGTGTTATAAACGCACTGCAGCACTGTCCGTTCTGTGTTCCCGTTGAAAGGATGAGTTTTGTGACAAGTAGTTCGTTCAGGCAGGTAAAAACCTACTTCTGATAAATGTGAATTTCAGCTAGTTCTGCGAATAGGAGGAAAAAATTTGCATCTGTGCAATATGCAGTGCTAAAATCTTTTTCAGATCGAACTTGGTTGTTACTGTTACATAATTTGCTTTTTTAATTGAATCACCTTTTCTCAAAGAGAAAACACAAACGTAGAGAATACAGTATTAGATATTTTCAGCTGTTAATTAAACTGAGTTTTAATCCACTAAGGAGTACCTGAAGCGACTCACATAGTTAAGGCCCTGATTCTGCAAGCACTGTGCATAGGCTCAACTGGCATCAAAGAGACTAATGATATGTATGAATTTTAAGTCTTTGCATAGGTATTTCAAGAATCGTGGCTTATATGTATTGCTTCAGTTTCAAGTTCAATAAAAATGAATCTCTGTAAGATAGAGTTAGTTTAAGCCATGTCATATTTTACCCGTACCATTGTAGTTACCAAAATTAGCCTGGCTAGAAAATGTAAAAGCTTCATTTCCTAATGAGTGAATGCACAATATGAAGTATTGCTCAACTATGAGCCACAGTTGCTTTTGGAAAGTTATTGTAGTTAGACTAAAGAGTTGTTAAACAAATTTTTATGCAGTGTTTCAGAAACTGATTTTTTTTTTTTTTTTTTTGCCATAAAGCACGTATGGGACCAGCTTCATAGCTTTGCACAGTTGCTGGTGGAGTCTTTTTCTGCTTCTGAGCCTTACTAGTTTTAGAACATGGTATCTTTGTTTCAGAGAGTTTAATGTTTTGATCTATGGCTGAAGTAAATTTTAAAAACACTTTTATATCCTCTACGAAGCTCAGTTTGGCATCAAAATGTTGCTGCTGATGTAGTTCTTGCTTGTTTTCAGTCATCGGATTTAATCCAATAATTCAACTTTTAAAGAAAGATGCTCTTTAGGGACTTGACAGCCCAGGGTCATAAGCAGAACATGTAAATATTGGTAATATGAGATTTTTTTTAAATGATACTTTAATTTCAGTCCTATTGATTTTTTTTCCCCTCCCTTCTTTATTTGTTTCTTAAGTGTTTCTGATTGATAACTAAACCAATACAATTTTGTCAAAGCTCAGTGTTTACCCTATAAATGTTACTGACAGACCTTAATTATTAGTTTAAGAGCTATATTGGGAAATGAGTTAACCCAATTGATAACAAACAAATCAGTAATATGAATTTGGGGTTTAAAAATCAGTTTCTGTACTTTGTTTTTAAGCTGAATCTTTGTCAAAGATTTTATTTAGGGAATATTTCGAATACATATTTATGAGATGAAAGGTATTTTGTCAATAAACAGTTTTGTCAACCTTCAGACATGTTAACTGGTGACTGCAGTCTAATTTTACATTCATCATGCGTTGTACTCGGCACCAAAATCAGATACATAAAATGTAAAAAGATGGAACAAATTTCAAGAAGTTAAGAGCTTGTTCTTCTGTTTACTCAACACAAAGTGTTTAACTAGTTTACCTACTATTCAGATCAGTTGCCTATTTTCTTCCAGGCCAAAGAGAATACGTAGTACCCACGGGGTATTGTAGTGGGGGAACTCTCATGTTTGCAAGTCGCTAGTTTAGATGTTCTGTTATTTGCATACCTTTGGATGTGCATGACATGAATATTAATAGTCTTGAAATCATCTTTGCCAAGATGCAATATCCAAGTGGGTCATAATATGACATACAGTACTGTATGCTTTCATCTTATATTGTGTAATGATCTATTATTGGTCCTTCTGATCTTTTAAATGGTACTGTTTAATATGTTTGCAGTAGTTTTGTTTATTAAGAAGTTAATAGTGTATTTAATGCAGAATGCCTTTAAGTATTTGATGGTTGCAATAAATTTTTGTAAAACGTTTTTCTTGTCCAAGCATTTAATTTAATACAACTCTGACAGCTTGAAAATCAGACTGTTTCAACGAAGACAGTACAGTGTTTAGAACAAGGTGTTCGGCAGTTTTCACTATTTTTTTTTCTTTAACATTTATGACATTTCATCCAAATATTCATCTCTTAAAATATACTTTGAATGGTTCTGATTTTTTTTAGTAATATACCACAGGCTCATTTAACTCAGTAATGCTCTAGCTGAAAGAATGGTGGCTTTTATTAGCCACATAAAATGTTCTCCCCCCCAGGCTTGTTTCAGGCAACCTTATTTCTACATATAATTAGAAGGTATTTATGAACACTACGTGTGAGTCGATATAATATAATCGGTAATAATACGTCATGATAATTAGTATTTAAAATTGTGACCTATTTAAGAAGAAAAATGATTTTTGCAGTGGTAGCATTGTCTCACCAAGATTTTCGACAGTCTTTAAATGAGCCTATTGTTGACACCCTAAACTTCATGAACAAGAAGGGTGCAAATTATCATGTGGAATTAACGCCACATCATGAGAGGCTGCACCTACTGTTCCATTTTTGCTGAAATGTCTGAAGGATAATTTACAGTAATCCTGTATTGTGACTTAAGAAACACATGGGTAACTTCAGTTTGCCTGTCTGTTTGAAAATGTTTTCTTCTAGCATGAGTTAAAAAATACACAGTAACCAGTTCATTATTTACCAGTGTATTTTGTTGGTGTCATTCTTACAAAGGTGAAATTTGTTTAAATCCTGATTTGTATTAAATTATACATATATACTATTATTTTATTCTAGAGTTGGTTTTGTATGTCCTGGTTGAGATTACAGTCACATTCTGTAAGGCACTGTAAAAATTCGTGGTGGGAAAACGTCCGTTATACAAACCTCCCGATGCCTTTGGATGAGACGGAGTGGGGCGAGGCAACGTGGCATGCTCAAGGTCACAGCAGATCAGTGGCAGAAAGGAATGAAATGCAGGGATTTTTAAAATTCCTTTTTTTTTTTTAACTACCCGAAGGCCAGTGCCCAAGGCCAAACAGCTCTGTGTGCTTCTGAATTACACTTGTTTGTGGTGTTCAACTGTTACGTCTGGTTGGCTGCGAATATCTTCTATGTCCTTGACCCACGTGAATGTTAACGATATCTTCTGGTTTTCCTGGGTTTCTCTGGGAGAATGTGAGCGAGGGAGTTTTCACACTGTCGTAGCTTGCTTGGCTTGGTACTGGCAGTTGGGTGTTCATGCAAATAGGAAAATGTTCAAGCTAGCATGGCAAGTTTCTCAGCTTAGAAAACTGGTCACTTTAAATGGGTTTATATCTTAAAGTAGAAATGTGATATATTATTCTGAGCCACATATGATTTAGTTTAAAACCAGTTTCCAGAGTCCAGTACTCAATTTATTCTAATTCATATAAACCATTTGTGACATCGGTCATTTGTCAGATGCGTTATCTGTTTGGTTCTAATATTGCTCACAGTTGTAGTTCCTATCAGACAGGCAGTTCCATTCAAAATAGCCATCTTTTAAATTCTGAGTGCCTCAACAACTTCTTCCCTTTTTAGCCTAACATCATGCCAGTAGAACGCGTTGAAGACAATGTTGCTTTTTCCACTGAACAAACAGCTCCATCTCAGTTTGATTCCAAGTGGTTGAATCCTTTTTGTAGCTTAAAGATATGTCTTAATTTTTCATCTCAGAGTAGAAAAGTAATAACTTACTATATTAAATAATTAATTAGAAGCTAATAAGTTTACCCAGTGTGATTAGTGGTTGTGACGATGATTAGTAGGAACATAACAGCATCTTCTGTTTATGGATAGTAGGTTTTGTGCATGGCGTTTTTAGGTGAAGGATACGCTTGCTTTTTTTTTTTTCCTCCCCCTTAAAAAATTTTTTCATGAAAGAACAAATAAAAACGTATGTCTCTTGTTAAGAATCAAAGTCAACTTTTGTTTAAAAATACATAAAGAAATTTTTAAAGATGACTTGTATGAAAGGTAAGTATTGTTATCTGCATACAAGTTGTGTTAACTTTGCTAATGCAATTGAGGACAATTCGAAAGAACTCGCAGTATTAGTAGGCAGTACTTTCAGGATTGCATTTTCAAATTTTGCAGTTCTTTTTAAAGTTTTTACTTTTTTTTCCTCTTCCAAAGCAAAACTTTGGTGATGATATAGTTATTTTTGAAACAAGAAGAGTAGTCAAACTGCTGCTGTCTGCGTTTCCTGGGGTAGTATTCATGGTTAATAGTTTACATTGAAAGCTTTTGAAAAAGAAGCCAAACTGTGGTATTCCAAGCAGTTTCATTTTGAAGAAAAAGTTCTTGTGACCATTAAGAGATGGAAGAAATATAGCTTTAATTTCAAGCAGTTTCATTTTGAAGAAAAAATTTTTGTGACCATTAAGAGATGGAAGAAATATAGCTTTAATTTCTTATATAAGGAGCTATTTATTCCTGTTGCTATTATACGTGATGTGGTGGGTTTTAAAAAAACAAACCAAACAAAACCCCACTAAGTCCCTTTTACAAATCCTCTGGAAGGACCCTAACACAAAAATTTGGAGGAGGGTGTTACTTATCTATGGACTTTAGTAAGTTTTCATTGGGTTCACACTGTGATCTGTTGATATATATGGAATTACAGCTCTCCAAGAGTACTGCATTTTAAAGTTTTAGTCAGATATTTCTTTGCAAGCCATTTTTCAAAAGAGGGGGGAGTGTTTTGGATGTTGCTGGATAATCTGTGACTCACTGAGCAATCTTAAATGTTTATTAAACCATTTTACTTCCATCTTTCAGTAGTAGTTGAGTATACATTGCTTCACCTACTACAGCATCTCTCTTGCAGTAGGCAGTTAGCTTGCCTCTGTGTTACTGTTCTATGCAGAGGTAGGGTAACAAGTTCTTTTTTTGAAACCTGTGAGTTAATGCACATGGCAATAATCGTTTTCTCCTTGTTTAAAACGTGTTCAGTGATACACTGTTTTTAAAACTCTTACTGTTCCCATGTCACTAGTCATGTATATTCAGTGCCTCAGGAAATTAATCTCATTGATTTGAATCAAGTGAGCATGATAACTATTTTTGGGGAGAATGATTTGAGTATTAGGATTTGATTTGTAGCATCTTCACCTTCCTGTTGCAGTTAGAATTCAGCTAGGTGCCTATCCCAGAGCTGACAAGAGTCCATCCAAATAGACCATAAATAAAATGAAATGTTTGCGTTTGTACATTCTATAGCTATCTCCAGTCTTGCTGTAAAGCATGAAACTTCTTTTTTAAGAAGCCTTATAAAGATGCGCTTTCTAAAAGCAAATTAACACGTTAACATTTAACATGAGACTTTTCATCATGTGTCTTTTTTTTGTTCAGCTTTCAACCCTTCTTTTGAAGTTCTGAATCGTATAGGATTACGCTTATCGTTCATAGATTTACTTGAACAATGGAATAAATAGTTTTTTCTGTTTTACTTCAAAGAATTGCCAAGAAAATGCTTTTAGAAGAAATCAAAGCCAATCTTTCCTCTGATGAGGATGCATCTTCAGATGATGAGTCGGATGAAGGAAAAAAGAAAACTGGAAAGCAAAATGAAAACACAGGAGATGATGGTGAGCACCAAAAAGCCTCTGGGAAAAAGTGGTGCTGTAGTGCCTGTCGTAATTTCAAAGGTCACTTGGGAAGATTATAATTATTAAAGTTTCTTCAGTTTCAAAAAAAAAAAAAATGTCATTGATGTTGATAGGTAGCTGCCAGATAGACCAATGTACATGATTGTGAGGATTATAGCCTCTCTTCTATAAGTGTATTTTTTTTGTTAATACTCTGATTTTTGTAACCAATTCAGAAGTCATAGGGATTTGTGAGGAATAATCTTTACAGGACAGCAAGACGTGCAAATGCACGAGAGAAATTTGACTGACACATACAGTCATTGGAACAGACATTCCAAGTGTTCAGGCAGCATAAAATACTTCAAATTGGAGGGAACCAATGGTATGTTGTTGCCCGTGATTTCCTGGAAAAGTACAGAATTTAGCCTAGATTAATTCAGCTTTTAATTCTTGCCAAATTTAAGTAAGAAAAAAAATGACCAGTGTGCATGTTGTACTGACTCTTGTCTCTGACAGAAGAGAATGAAAAGGAAGATAATTCTGATTCGGATTCAGAGGAAGAAGAGTCTAAGAAGCCTCGATACAGACACAGGCTGCTGAGGCACAAGCTGACCGTGAGTGATGGAGAATCTGGTGAAGAAAAAAAGGTGAAACCAAAAGACAAAAAAGAAGGGAAGCGCAGAAATAGAAGGAAAGGTACATTATCCAAACTTTTTTGTCACAGAAAGTATTTGCTTCTGTAAAATAAATCCAAAGCCTATCAGAATGGAGATGTCAAACGCCGTAGTTTTAAAATCTCTGTATAAACTTCCTTGTGTATTAAGTCTAGAATTTTCTTATCCGTGTTTGATAAATAGTTTTATTTAAAACGTTGAATACAAATGCAGCTCTCTCCACTTACTGAATCCTCCGAATTGGATTCATGTTGTTGAGTCTTAGAACATTAACCTTAAATAAGAGGCAAGCCCAGTGTGCCCAGTTTGTGACCATCAGTCTCGTCCTTGACGTAAGTTCTCTGTAACCTGGGCTGTTCGTAGGCCCTCGCGCAGCAGAAATTTCTCCATCCTGGAATTTAAATGTTGCAAGCTTTAGCTGAACACCAGGTGGCACTGCGAAATGATGCTTGACGGGGATTTTTCGTTTTCATTGTTGCATGGAAGAACAAAGACTCTGTCAGCCCCTGGCACATAATCATAGGGAGCAGAGGAGAGGAGCGGTAGCAAAGCTAAACGCTCCGTGCCACGTTGGTCCATGTAGGTGTGGATAGTGTTCCTTGGCCAGTGGGAGTAAGGGTGTACACAACTGTCCTGTTCTTAGTGTTGGGTTGGAACTAGAGGGTCTTTAAGGTCCTTTCTAACCCAAACCATTCTATGGTTCTGTGATCTTTTGTGGTGTTCCACAGGCTGAAAGATGCAGTGCGATTTATTTATTGTTTTCCTTATTTTTTTTTCCTTATTTTAAGCCTTGTTATTCATAAAACAGTTAAGCTTTCCTCTGTGTTCAAGGTCAAACTGAAATCGTAAAGGTGCTAAATGGCATGCTGGTCTAAATTACCTATAAATGTCAGTGATAACTCCTAAAAGTAGTTATGGTAGTATTACCTAATGCTGCTATTTTAGGTGTATTTTTAATTGTTTTTTGAGTCAGTTCTAAATTTGCATTCCCTGAAGAACCTTCAAGCCATAAATGCAGTAATATAATTACATATGTTGTTAGTAAATAAGAGTTTGTTTGCATGAAATGTGAAGTATGATTCTAAAATTACATGTAAAACATGTGAAACAAAAGTTTCTGCTTAACTAAAAATCATCTTTTGTTTTCTGAAGTTCTGTAGTGTTCCCCATTGTGTTCTCTCCGCCTCACCCACTGTCTTTGAAATGTGGTGCTTTCTAATATGATGCTTTCTGTCATTTGCTTGTAAACTGTTGGGTATATTCATGCATAAAGACCTCAGGTCTTGTTGGCATAATATGCCACCTGTCAGGACTTGGCTAGTGCTTACACGTTAAGCTTTTCTACCCTGTGCCCCTTATATTCCTGTTGCTCTTATTAGTATGTTTAATGGGTCCCATACTGTCTGAAACGAAGTTTCACAGTGCTTGGGGGTCTTAAACAGTTTGTTGTATAGTTAGAAGTGATGTGATGTTGCTGACTTTGCAGTGATATTCAACATGAAATCGTACTTTGTTTTTAAAGTGAGCAGCGATGATTCAAACGACTCCGAGTTTCATGAGTCTGCAGTTAGTGAAGAAGTCAGTGAGTCTGAAGATGACCAACGTCCAAGAACAAGGTATAAATAAAACTGAACTGTGCTTATCCTGTGTTTGGTTCTTGGTTTTTAATAGTGCAGTTTAGGCAGTGAGAAGGAGAAAATCAAAGGGTTTGCATTAGTCCTTAAAACCGTTGCTGACGCTTGTCTATAATTTGGTATCTGCTAATTAACTTCAAATGTGGGAATTTTGAATTTGTACCACAGTATGTAGCACACAGCAATTCGATGAGCCGATACGAAAAAGATTAACGAAAAATGAGCGTTTTTATGCCAAGTATGTCAATATCAGTTGAGGAATGGTGGATTGCAGTAGGAAGCGAATGCTTAACAATTCAGAGATTCTTCAGGCTTGTTTGAATAGAGCGTTGCTATGTGCATCCAGTGAGTTGAGGGGGAAGAAGGAATTTGCAAGTAAACCCCTGATTGCACAAAAGGAATATATATTCTATTAATTAGCAATATAGTTCATGTACTTTTTTAATGGTTGTTTTTCAGTGAGGCAATGAATTACTCTGTTAATCAGTAAGAATGCCTTTTTTTGCCTTTTTTTTTTTAATAGATCTGCCAAGAAAGCTGAGGTGGAAGAAAACCAGCGCAGTTACAAGCAGAAAAAGAAACGAAGGCGTATAAAGGTTCAAGAGGATTCTTCAAGTGAAAACAACAATAAGGTACTATATTAGGTTTTGAATTAATGAAGGGGAAAAGGAGTTCCTGTCTCTTCTGCCAGCTGCTTAGGGACTTGGGTATCTGAAACAGCTCTGTACTAAGTACAGTAAAAAATTACAACTTTTCTCAATGTTAATTCAGTGCTAAAATTTGCAAAATGGGACCATTATGGAGAAAACACATTGCGTTTAACTAAAACCACTTCCTGTCTAGATCTTGATAAAAATACATGATATCTTTTAAGTAAATGGAATTTTAAACTAAATGTAGAAGGTGACACAAATAGGAGATTAAGTTTTTCCTAGTATTATGGTTTCTTTTCTTAAGTGGAGTAGGTGTTAGGTGAATTGATGTAGCACCACTAGAACAGAAAAATGGTTCTTTATTAATAGTTATTAGTTACTATCAAATGATAACAATACCTTCAGTACTGCCTTTGTACAGCTGGGCTTGTCTTTAATATCTCAGAATACTTCATAGTTCAGGTGACACTTTCTTTGTCATGGTGGCCAACTTGTTTTAAAAAAAAGTATCTTTTTTCTCATGAACTAAACTCCACTTGTGTATAGAAAAATTTATTGGGAGCTTGTCTAAAAATGAAGGACTTGATGGTCTGTGCCATAATTTTTTTTGCTAATAATTAATTTATTTGATTTGTAATAGAGTAATTCCGAGAATGAGGACAATGATGATTCAAAATCTCCTGGAAAAGGCAGGAAGAAAATAAGGAAAATTATAAAAGATGATAAGCTTAGAACCGAAACACAAAATGCACTTAAAGAAGAAGAAGAAAGAAGAAAACGCATAGCAGAAAGAGAACGGGAGAGAGAGAAACTGAGAGAGGTATGTTCTGTTGTCTTTGCAAAATGCTAGGAAGTTGAATTGTTGATGATGTTTAAGACAACACGTTTCTACCTCAATTTAATTTGGTAAGTAATTTTAAAAAGTACTTATATGTAGCCTTGTAAGCCACAAGTTTTATCTCTAGTTTCCTGCAGGGTAACGTGGGTAAGTTTTGTTTAAGACTACTGAGATCTTTAGAAAGCTGTTTCCGTTGCCCACTGCTTTACTCTGCATGGGGAAAAGCCCTCTCCCAAAGTCAGGTGTGATGCACAGTACAGAATTTAAGGTTTCATTTCACTAAATAAATTATGACTTCCAGTGTTGCTAAAGCTAATGTCTGTCAAATGCTTGGTGTTATTCACCTGTGAAGTATTCCTGTGACACCCTGTTTCTCCTTACAGGTGATAGAAATAGAAGATGCTTCACCTCTGAAATGTCCCATTACAACTAAGCTGGTTTTAGATGAAGATGAAGAAACCAAAGAACCATTAGTGCAGGTTCACAGGAGTATAGTTACCAGACTGAAACCACACCAAGTAGATGGTAAGGAAAGAAAGTTTTAATGGGTGTTTTTTTGGTGGGTGGTGGTTTTTGGTTTTTTTTTTCAATTCCTTCCCACCTTCGCTACTGGCACAGCTCTTTATGCTACCTGAGTTAAAATTGTTAAGAAAACCTCCTTGGCAGGCAAATGCCAGAATGTCAAGTTTAATGTTTTATTTTTGGAACACCTGAACAAAAGTAAATGAGATCAGGGATGCATAGTTCTGTTTTACAAGAAATTTATCTTAGAAATGTGAAGTTGCAAGGGTCCTCAGAATCATCTAATTCTCTGCACCGAGGCAGAATCAAATATATGTTTACCCATTCTATTGAGGAATTAGTATATTCACTTTTTACACTTTTCAGTGAAGATTTAAGAATCTTGCACTGTTTTCCTGACCTTCTCAACAGTTTTTTTTTTTTTCTGATACCTGACATGACTGCAAATCAAGCCAGCTTCTTTACATATTCTGTTTCTAGTGAAGGAGGAGAGAAGGAGAATAGCCAATCATTTTATTCCCAGCTCATTCAGTTATTTTAAATATTCCTCAAAGTCCATAGTTTAAAACCTTTCCATTTTACTAAGAAACTTCTGGACTTGCTTCAGCTCTTAAAGGGGGGTGACCTGAACCAGACACAGCAATCAAGTTGAAGCCTCATCTGTGCTGAGTATGGCATAGGAGAGTACAGCTCCCCAGTAAATACATAGCAAAGAACAAAAAAAAAAATAATCACCCAGCAGCATATATTTCCTTTCCTTTTTCAGCTGTTGCAGTTCGTTCTTGATATCTTTTTCCTCTCTAAGCATAGAACGTCACATATGATTGCCCAGAGAGGTGGTGGATGCTCCATCCCTGGAGACATTCAAGGCCAGGTTGGACGAGGCCCTGAGCAACCTGATCTAGTTGGAGATATCCCTGTTCCTTGCAGGGGGGTTGGACTAGATGACCTTTGAAGGTCCCTTCCAGCCCTAACCATTCTATGATCTGTCGTGGCAGAATTTCTGCTGGTTAATTTCAGAGAATTTTGCTACCCTACCAAGATCATTTTAGTCTCTTCATGAAGTCCTTGCCACTTTTGTTCTGTCTCATCTTTTCTCCCTGTCCCCAAGATCATAGTCATCTGCAGTCTGCACAATAATATTTTCTAACCTGGTTGCCACATCTTTAGTGAGAACTGTGGATATAATTAAGTTCCAGACAAAGATCATCTCATGTACAACCTGTCGGACAGAGATGAATCAGTAATTATCCTGAGCACTGCTTTTCTGAGAGTTACCATGAACTTACAGTGATCACACCTATCTTCTATCAGGTGAACTTTAATAAAATGAAGGTTGAATAAGAAAATTTTCAATAATTTTCTTCAGGTGTTCAGTTCATGTGGGATTGCTGTTGTGAATCTGTGAAGAAAACAAAGACATCTCCTGGTTCTGGATGCATTCTTGCTCACTGTATGGGTCTGGGGAAAACGTTACAGGTAAGAAACAAAAGTCGCCGTGTTTCCTGGTCTGTAGCTTGCTCTCAAAAGCTGATCCAGCAGAAGCCAATTCTAAGGACTTTCAGAGCGTAGTAAAACTTAACATTTCCTAGGCTGTGACTTGATGAGGGCTGCTGGAGGAAAATGTTTTGTGAAAAGGTCTTCAGAAAGAAATTGTGTTCTGTAGTGTATACAGCTGTGGAAGTTCTGATACCCGCTTGTGATTTGTGCGCTTTTAAAATACCTAAAATTAAATCAAATAATAATTGATATTTGTGTGAAAAGGTCATGTTTAATTGTAAGTGATGTGTCGCTCCCTTGCAACTCAGGACAAGAAAATACAGCTGGTAGGAGACAGGCTTGTGGAGCCTGTCTTTCCAAGACAGTTTTAATAATTGTTGCGTTTTTACTGTCTTCTTCATTCATGTGTTTCTGCTTAAATTACTTGTTTTTCTCAGTGTTTTTTTTTATTTATTTGTTACACTGATAAAATAGAGGTTTATCAGGGTGGTTTTTTTTTTTAATGCCAGACTTTAGATACTAAAAGTCAGATGCTTTGTGGTTTAATATAAACAATATTTTACTACAATTTAGACTCTTCAGGGTCGAGGGACAGGGAGCATTTGGTTTCTGTTTCCAGTAATTGTCCATATGTACATTCATATTTTTGGGTCGTTGTGCATCACAAACAGTTAAGACCAGAAACTTCCATTGCCTTGGCAGTTAACTACAGGACATGCTTTCAGCCCCTTTTTCAGTTCTTTATTTCTTTTCTTTGGCTTTACAATTCTTTGCTTCCTGAGATCTTCAGATTCAAGCCCTCATTGTCACTTCAGCGCATGTTCCTTCTCCTTTACACTGCTGAAGGCTGCTGTGTAAAAATCTTTAATACAGAATATTGTAGCATTTCTTCAAAGAAAAATTTCCATATTTCTTGATCTGATACAAGTGGCTTTCCTGCTGTGTTAAAAGTTGCACACTGAACAACTTCGCGTTTCTATTAGTCTTTAAAATCTGAAGTTCAATCGCCATCTAAAAAAGTTTCTTCTGAAACCGATCACCTAAGCATTTGCAGTAAAACAGTGCTCATAGCTCATTGTCTTGGGCCTCTTACAATCATTGCAGGCCTCAGGAGAAGCTTATGCCCTTAACCTTCAAAAGAGTTAAAGATTAAAAAAAAACAACGTTTTCTTGAACTGCCTACATCTCAGTAGTCGTGCTGGTACCTTTCCAGGGTAGTCAGGAGTGCTGCATTCCTTTGGTGTTAACCTGTTTCCAAGTATCGATCCGTCTTCATAAGTTTTGGTTTTGAATTTAGCCAGATGTAGCATCACCACAAATATGGTGAGCAAAGAACTGGGGTGAGGTGCCCGTCTTGCTGCTCTGCTGCCTGGTCTGTTGCCAAGAATTCCTTTAGCAGAAGTTATTTGACAGAAGAACCTTTCCCTCTGATTCTGGGAAAGAGAAAGGGAAATTTTTGAGAACTCTGAAGAAGAAAGGAGGGTAACAACCTATCTGTGCTTCAGAAGACTCTCAAAGAAGCAGGGCCACTTTGATCTCCCTGTCGTTGGCCTTCATTGATTCGGTTTCCTCATTTCTGGAGGAGGGAGGTACTTCCCATATCTTTATCAGGACAACTGGCCAGTGAAATGAATTACTGTGAACCTTTTTCATCTGTGGCTTGAGCTGAATCAGTAAAAACCTAACTTGCAGCTTCTGCAGATATCGGAATTGATTAGAGCTGATTTCGACTCAGGATCAATCAGGGCTTTCCTGTGCCAGGAGCGGTTCTTAGCTGTAAAGTCACAGGACAGGAGATCTGCCCAGTGCTCTGGTGAGTTTGTGACCAGCAGGTCGAGAGCACGTTAGCAGCCAGCACTTGCACACTTCATTCTGAACTCTTTCTTCACATGCTCCAAGTATGGATGCGCTTTGCTCGTTCCCTGGAGTGCAGTCTCTTCAGCATGGTGATGATGGTTCTCAAAGAGGTTATTTTCTTCCTACAGTGAGGATGGGATCCTCAAAGCGTCTGTGAGGAAATGCCATTGCACCATCCTCTTCCATCTTGGTCAGTTGTGGTAGAAGCTTCCCCATTGGATTGGGAAGCCTATTGCCTGACCTGAAGGCTCAAGATGTGTTCATTCGTAGAGAGGTCAGTATATCAACGTACTGGAATTCCAAGCTGTATGAAAGATGTCTTGATATTTTTGTGCTGTAGCAAGGGCCATAGTCTGCAAGTGGCAACAGCCAGCTTCTATGATCTTGTCGCTCACTTGGCAAGACACCCGTGTGTTTGGAATGAGGGGTCTCGTAGTTCTCACTCTCTGCAGTGCTCACGTCTGCTTTGCTGGTTGGTGTTTGGCATAGTCAGCACACCTGGATGCTGCTAGATAGCAGACTTGGCTTGGCTTAAAGTCTTTCATCGTTATTTTTAGAGACTTGAAATGTGCTCCAAGAGGAAATCTTCAGGGAGAATCTAGCAGGAGGTGTCTTATTCTTTGCTAGAGTTAGCTACGCCTTACTGGGTCAGATGGCTTCCTTGTCCTTGTGTCTTCCCTCTAAACCATTACTACCCACCGTTCTTCAAAAAGTGAAGTTACATGAGAAGTACCTAATCCTCTCTCCTGTGACCTAATTCAGACAAACTGTATTTAGGACTTTCTGATCCTGAGAATTGCCTTTCTTGACCCGTGATTGCAGGGTGCAGTCATGGAGCACTTAGACTGGCGTAACGTCTTCAGATTCTTCAGATCCTGTAGATTCCTCTGCAGAAAAACAGACTCAGGGGAATCTAGGAAAGCTTGGGTTTTGTGGTTTTCTGATTTTGGGCATTTTGTGGGGTCGCAGGGTTTTTTTGAGTAACATGAAGCTACAGGCGATCAGAGGGACCGCGATCATTCTCTGTGTACGGCGTAGGTAAAACAGCCTGCAGCCTCGGTCGGTTGTGGTGCACAGCATGCGGACAGGATGTTTGGAAGAACTCCAGCTGCAGTGGGTATTGCTTTGTTTATGGAAATTGGGGTGACAGATACAGTATTCTGACAATCTACAGCCCTATAGAAGAGGACTTTCGTACATACCTTGAAAATCACCTTTGAAGAGTGTGTTTTTACATGCTTAATTCTAGCTTAGGTTTTACGGTTCTGCAGGAGTTAATTACACCTTTTACTGGAGATTGCAACGTTTTGCAGAGCTGTTGTGCTTTAATGTAGCAGTGCAACCTGGGTGACTTTGTACAGCTTAGACTTTATACACTATGTCCTTCAGTTTGATGAAGTATTTCACAGCAGCAGGTGGTTTTGTTTGTGATCCAGATGTGTTCATGACATTCCTTTTGGCCGTAACTTCATGATGATCAAAGCCACAGTTACAAATACGCATCAGGTATTTTTATGGTCAGTGTTTGTAGCTTAGGTGGTTGTTTTTTTTCTGTATGTGGTCGTTTGCGAGTCCTTCTACTGCACTCTGTAACGCCGTTTGTTGTTTTGCTCTTAAAAGAGCTAAATCAGCGATACGTTTTAGCAGACTTTGCAAACTGCAGAGAAGAATGTCAGTAAAGGATCAGGGAAATAAGGCAATTAGGGACTTGCCAGCTCTCCAGGACATAGGACTTCTGTGATTAGTCTTCATGGGTAGTTCTTGCATCTGCACGTAAGACGCTATTGTCTTGATCACAAAACCACGAGTAATTCCTTTTGTATTGCAGCATCTAAAAGCAGCTTGTTGCCCACCGTTCCAAGCATAGCCTCGCCGTTTGAAATGGCTTTGAAGAGTGTATTAAATTAGAGTGGCCAGATAACAAGATTTAATCTAGAAAGAACTTTCTGGAAGTTGTGCAGTTGTGTGGAGTAGAGTGCAGTCTTCACCATTAAAAGTCTGGTGGGGAAGCTGGAGCTGCCATGGGATCACTGGCTCTTGTGCTCCCAAGTTCTTACAGGTTACGTCTAGTCCTGTCTTTATTTGCTCAAAAACAGCCGCCGGTCCAGCAGGAACACTGAGTGACATCAAAGATTTAGTTTTTTTTCCAAGGCTTCATTATTATTATTAATAATAATAAGTGTTGTTATCTGCAGCATCTAGTCAGTCTGGCTACAGGATTTGTAGGCTGTAATCAGGTCTCCCCTCAGCCTCCTCTTCTCCAGGCTAAACAGCCCCAACTCCCTTAGCTGCTCCTCATAAGTTTTATTTTCCAGCCCCTTGACCAGTTTAGTCACCCTTCTTTGGACTCGCTCCAGGAGCTCAATATCTTCAGCAGCATCTCTCAATTCAGCAGCATCTCTCAATTCAGCAGCATCTCTCAATTCAGCAGCATCTCTCAATTCAGCAGCATCTCTCAATTCAGCAGCATCTCTCAATTCAGCAGCATCTCTCAATTCAGCAGCATCTCTCAATTCAGCAGCATCTCTCAATTCAGCAGCATCTCTCAATTCAGCAGCATCTCTCAATTCAGCAGCATCTCTCAATTCAGCAGCATCTCTCAATTCCAAAAAATTTCAAGTGGCGAATTGTTTAACAATCAGAAAAAGAATGTTTGAACAAGACTGTTGTCCTTAAGTTCTATAAGTGAATGTGTAATTGTACGTTTCTTTCCTGGTGTTTAATACTCGATGTTTTATTTGGCATTTTGTCTGTTTTTTCCTCTTGCAGGTAGTGAGTTTTCTTCACACAGTCTTGCTGTGTGAGAAGCTGGATTTTCGGACAGCTCTGGTAGTGTGTCCACTGAACACTGCCTTGAACTGGTTGAATGAGTTTGAAAAATGGCAAGAAGGTTTAGAAGATGACGAAAGACTAGAGGTATAAGGCTTAAAATTTGAGTCCTTAAAAATGAAATAACGGAACGGTTTACATAATTGGGAAGCTTCACCACTCAAAATATAGGCTAAGCAATGCACTTTTAAGTATGTGAACAGTCTCCTTGCGTTAATAAGCCTTAGGTATTTAAAAGTTACACCAGTACTTTGGTATTTTAGGAGAAATTGAAGCATATTTTTCCCCCTTTGAAAGGTCTGTGAACTAGCAACTGTGAAACGCCCTCAAGAGAGAAGCTATATGCTCCAGCGTTGGCAAGACGAAGGAGGCGTGATGATAATAGGCTATGAGATGTATCGTAACCTTGCACAAGGCAGGAATGTGAAGAGTAGAAAACTTAAAGAAATATTTAATAAAGCTTTAGTTGATCCAGGTAAGTGAAAATTGATCTAAATATGCATTATATGTATTGTCCTTTCTGGTTTACATACATGAGCTAAGTAGTCTTGCAAATGGAGATCTGTTGGGCAAATAATTTCAAGTGATAATGTTAGTAAGATTTATCAGATTTTCTTTGTTGGCTTTTGCTGAGTTACAGAAACGATTGTGCAGTAACTACCTGATCTGCTTTTGCAAACAGGCTTTTATAACAATCTTTTCTATTAGATCAAATACAGAAATGACCACAGCAATATATACTGGAAACTTTTCCTAGGAGGTGTCTTTTTTGCTAGCATTGCTTTCCTTGCAAGGTGATTTAAAGTGACTTTGGGAACCTAAGGTTATTTTAATCTGCTAATTGTTACAACCACAAGCTGCTTTATCCCTCTTAGAAATTTACTGCTAAGGGAGGAGCTACACATAAAAAGTAGTTCAGAATGTACCTTAGAAGTGTGAACAAACATGTTAATTAAGTGCTAATGGACTGATTAAACAGACTGCTAAAGCACTTAATTCATTTAGTCAGTCTTAAGATTAAGTTCAGCTCAACTAAGCAAACTCGTGTAAGCCTGTATGTGAGCACTTGAATATATTTGCAGTTGATACAGCCGATCCATCAGGTAGTCACCAAAAAGAACTAAAAATTTTAGGACTAGCAAGTTTCACCAAAATAGCAAAATTTTCCTACAAATTCTGAACTGGCAACTGATACTGAAAATGACTTATGGTTATGCAGCATGCAGTGTACCTTAAAAACTGTTTCTAAAAGGCACCTTTGCCATAGCTTTGGTATTTCTTTTTAAATTGGGAAGGCTGATATTGTAAGTAAAATGAATGGGTTTTTTTATTCTGGAGATAAGTTTTCTCAGGGTTTAATTATCTGGCTGGACTTCAGGTTTCTTGACAGAGTGTGATTGCTTTTCTTATTTTTTTCCCCTTTCTTGTTGGTGAAATACAGCATTGGTCTGGTTTGTAATTGTCCTTGGTGAGCTTGATTTTGTCAAGTTTCAAGTAATAGTAGGGCTGTGAATTTCGTTCTAATAGACAAAAGAATTGTTCTAATATGAAAAGTAACTGTGTGATTATTGGAATTGGCATCTTTAGCTCTGTAGAAAGCCTGTTTAGCAGCTAAAACATTAATTAATTTTGTGCCAGTTTGACTCACTAAATCATAGAATTGCTGTGGAGTCAGAGAAGCTCCACTACAGTAGCTGATGAACTATTTTTGATGTTCATGATGATGATGAATCCACGTCCATTATTTGAGTGATGAAGAAAATGCATTTCTTGCCAGTGGGTTTTCTGACTCCTATTAATGCTGCAGTTAGCAAAACCAAAAACGAACAAACAAACAAAAAAGGAGGGAGAGGAGGAAACCCTGTGCTCTCAGTCCTATTCTGTGTCTGATTTGTTCGGGATATTGCATCTCTTGAGAATGTTGGCAGGAAAGTCTCAGCTAGAGAAGAAAAGCAGTGGTGATGGGACAGTAGCTTAGTATTCAGTTGGTCATGTTCTGGTGCAGTGGTGAGATAAAATGTTATACACTCTTACAGGGATTGATTTTTGTGGGTTTTTTTTCCTTGTGGAGAGCGTAAGGGAGACTAAACATAGGGATTCTTACTGTGTATCTTTATAGTAATACTGTTCCATCCTTCATGGATTTGTATTTGTGTAAATTCAAAAATATTGGACTGTAGAGTGAGATGGCATGTTGGGCATGCAGTTTTATGGAGGAGACAGTGACTTGTGTAACCTTCCCTGTCCTGTCTCTTGGGAATCTCTTGGGCTTTTTTCATCCTGCTTATAGGTGTGGTTCTGTTCTACTTCCAAACCTCTTTAAACAGCTTTGGACAACATGATAGAGCAAAGTTTGCCATGAGATTATTGAGTTTTGTAGATTTAATCAAGTTCACAAACTGAGCCTTGTAAGTTTTGAATAATTTCATATGAACATGGAACCCCCTGTTTTATTCTATTCTTGGTCTAGTTGGTTGGTAGGATGGAATGAGGCCATTAGGAAAACTAACCTTGAAATAACTCCGTAATTATTTTTATGTCGCTTCAAATCTTTCTCTGTTTTAACTAATGACAAAAAGACAGCAGCGTTCATCTGTTGTTATGTGTTAGTTTTTGGGAGATACTTGGATTCCTAAACTGATGAGAAGTGTCTTGCAACGACCCTTATTTGTTTCTTGCTGTCTTTGTGGATCACAGCACTGGTGATACAGCAGACTGCCAGTAAAAGAGTTATGAAGCTACGTGCTGGCTTACTGCTGTGGCTGTAAATAGGAGAACCTTTGCCTCTGGGAGCATTTTTAATTTAAAAAGTTGCAAATTTGCTATTTGAGCAATAATTGAATGCCGTGTGTCTGGTTAAAAGGAATCCTGCCAGGGTAGACATTCTATAGTAGAAGTTTGTGTTGCACTGTATGCTACAGAAGAGGGGACCAGAGAGGGAAGGTTTAGCCAAAGTTTATGGGTGGAGGAGTAGTGTGAGAAGTGATTTCATTAATTAACTAGCTCTGCTCTGTGAAATAATAGCAGGATTATATATGCATGCAGAGCAACAAATGGTTTCCCATAATGCTTTGTGCAACTGCCGAAATGCTCGTTGGTTTATTGATCGCTGTTGTGCTTTGCTTGCAGCATTTCAGTAACTTGGGCTTTTTTTACTTGTTACTACTAATAAAAATTCCAGTACTGTTTAACTTGGAAAGAGCTCTTTAATTGGCAGTTGTATGAAGCAGACTGGAGTTCTGCT
Source organism: Tauraco erythrolophus (assembly GCF_009769465.1). Classification (NCBI taxonomy): domain Eukaryota; kingdom Metazoa; phylum Chordata; class Aves; order Musophagiformes; family Musophagidae; genus Tauraco; species Tauraco erythrolophus. The sequence goes on from NC_141477.1 coordinate 21,290,446, forward strand.
ACACTGCAGAGAAAAAGAACTGTGTGTATATCTGTTTATCACTGAGTATTTTTTAAGTATATCGATATAGTAACATGTACAAGTATAGCAAGAAGGATAAGATGATGAAGACTATGATCTTTGAGGAAAGATTGAAGGAGTAAGGGTCTTGAGCCTAGAAAAAAGACAACTAAACTGACAAATTTTTGACTGTATAAGAGCTGGTTACTGAAAGGACTGTTATCAGTTGTTTTTTACATCAGTTAGAGGAAGGAAAGGGCAGAATTTATTCTGATTTGCAGCGGAGATCATTTAAATTAGGTATTATTGCACAGTGTTTTAGCAAGAGAGAGAGGTCATGGAGTTTCCTACTGCTGTCACGTCCCTTTCTCATAACTCTCAGATGAAGAAAACGGACTAAACGATCCTTTGAAGTCCCTTTAAGTTTTGCATTCCTTTATAATATTTTCAGAAATATTCTGTCCATAATGGATTGCATTCATGTTTTCTAAGAACAAGGAAAAAAACTCAGATATTTATGAAATTCCCTGCCACTGAATTGTAGCCAAGATGATAGTTCAAGATATCACTCCTACATGCCTGCCAAACAAACCACAAATAGTTTAACTAAGAGAGTTTTTTCATGTTTTTACTATCACTCACTCTAAAGAACAGGTTTTGAGGTGAGTTGTTTTGGTGGGGTTTTTTTTTGGTTGTTTTTTTTTTTAAACTAACCACTTTATGTTAATGAATCACAGTCTTTACTGAAACTGATTTCTGGGGTATTTGCAGTATTTTGATCGCTATCTGTCATTAAGACTTCATTATCCTTCTTCTCTAATGTACTTTGATTGTAAACATAATGTACTAGACCATATCTACTGAGAATGATATATTACTGTGCAAGCTGTCACATCTGGAGGGGAGATGTTGCAAATCCTTGCAGATGCTTCAGTTCCAGAAAACGGCTCCAAACCATCTCAGTAGTCCTGTGCACTGCGTGAACAGCTCGCTGGCAAGGTCCTTGCTCTTCAGAAAATACTACAGTGAGGACTAGAGAGAGGATCTGTCGCTATTAAGAGATGCTTGTCTAAAATTAAAGGAGGGCTTTGTGTGCAGCCACTGTTTTGCATGCTGTCAAAACTGAGGAGGGTACAAAAGTCATGAAATAACACAGGGAAACCTTTCTGTGGCAGGTGTGAAAATTCAGAAATAAGGGCTTGGACAAGTCTAAATATGTTTGGAATTCATATGTGGATTGTCAATGTCTTCTAGACTTGATTCCTTTTCTGTTAGCATGTAAGGTTCTAATCACTTTTTGACGCTTGAAATGGCACCTTTAGGATGACTGGCACTGGCATTAAATCATGCAAGTGGTCCAAGGTGTAACTGATTCTCTGTTGTTGATCACTGTCCTAGAGTTAGTTTTCTTACAAGGCAGTTTAAAGTTAGTCTGAGGAAAATTGTTCTTAGTAAATTATAAAAGATTAGATTGTCCACGCTGATAAACACTCATTTGCCACCTCAAATATCAGCCTTTTTGGAGCTGAAGAGATGAACCCAGCTGATGGCTTTGTGTAGCATTTTTCAAAGGTGCGTGAACTTGACTTCAGCTGGCTTCATGGTTGATAGTACTGGAATTGAGGTCAGGTTTAGATGTGGTAAAACATTCATTCTAAGTTACTACTTGGATCCTAGAATATCTTTTACTTCTTTCAAGAAAAGAGCTTCCAGAAGTTGCCCCAAATCTGAATACTGTTGGGGTGTGTAAGTCTGTTCTGCCAGGTTTACTATTATTTATCTTAAACCCCAAACTGTAACCCTTAATAATTCTAGTAGAGTTGCTTTGCATACTGTAGAAACGTATAGTGGGGTGGTTTTGACGTTCCTTGTGCAACTCACCTAAAATAGCAGCCTAGAATCCTTGGTTTTATCTTCTGGAAGAAAGCTGAGGACACTTCTGTGGTGATGTCCAGCTCTAAGGTGACAATTTACTTGCCTGTAGTTCAATTTGGATGTGCCTTTCGATTGCACTGTTTACCTGTGTCGATACTGACCTCTTGCCTGTATGAAAAATTACTGGTTGCCTGATTTTTGGTTTTCTTCCGAATTGGCCAAGCACCAGCAGATGGCAGCTGGAGTTAAGGCACAGTTGTAGGAAGTTTTGACAGGATGAATGGAAATGTAGACGCACGAGCTGTATGGACAGATAATTTTTATAGCAATATATAGCAAAACTGCATTTGATCTTTCCCATGAAGGCTTTACAAGTAACTGTCTGTAGTTTACTGGAATGGCTGCTGTGAATGCTTGTGCAAAGGCTGGGTGAGAACGTTAATGGTGCTAAGAAGAAACCACCACGAAACACACACACACAAAAGTTTAAAAAAAAAACCCCAAACATCTTAATAACATCAGTAGAACAAATTTACGTTTTTTAGACTGCCAGCTTCTTTGTGGTTGTAAAAGATGGAAGATATCTAATATAAGTTATTTCTTTCTAGGCCCCGACTTTGTTGTTTGTGATGAAGGGCACATACTGAAAAACGAAGCATCTGCTGTTTCTAAGGCAATGAATTCTATTCGATCTAGGAGAAGAATAATTCTTACAGGAACACCACTGCAAAACAATCTTATAGAATGTGAGTAGTTCTCTGGTTTAACAAGTGTTTATAGTGAATATACTTTTGCCTTTCAGCAATGTTTAGTTCGATTAGAAGAAAAGAATTTGATACAGTGAAACTGCTTGCTAGGTTTTTATATCTAAAAAGCCCTAACAATCTGGTTTTGCATTTTAAATCACTGTCTCAAGATGTGGCTCCATGATGGTTTAAACCAAATTAAAAAGAAGCTCTTGAGAATCTGGCCTCTCCCCTATCCTGTCCCTTGGTGTGGCTTTACGTACATCTGGTTCTTCAGGGCGCATGTGTGGGGAGTATCAGAAAATTAACAATGCAGAAGTGGATCGCTTTCTGACAGTTTAGTTCCCTGATGTGGCTAACCAAAGGATCAGAGGAGTCTCAGCATGTCAAAAAGGGAAGGGAAAGAATGTTCAGAGGAGAAATGGGCGGACCAGGTCTTGCAGCAGCGTCAGTTTAAATTGTTTTAAACCATAGGGCAATGTTCTTAGTGAACTTATGAAACAGTGATTTATGTTACTGTCTTGGGAGTTTCATTCTAAACTAGCGTGTAACATTTGCTGTGCTGTAATGGGTTTTTTCCTACTGATTAGTATGCTTTTGAATCTATTTAAAAATCTTTGCAAATATTATTTTGTTACATAATTGCTTTTCTGTACAGCAGCTTTCAGACTGTGTAACGACATGAGGAGGTAGTTTTAAATCTGACATTAAATTTAGAAGCTACCTCTGTGTCTAGAGTATGTGTCAAATTAAAATGTCCTTTCTGGAAAACATTGGGGTTCCTTGTTTTTTTTTTTTTTTCTCAGCAGAAGGTTTTTAGTTTTATCTCTGACATGTTTATTTTCTGTTAGAATTAATCCTCAGTTTCAATTTTGAACAACTCAAGTCTGATCTTTTTGTCCTAGATCACTGCATGGTTAACTTCATTAAGGAGAATTTGCTCGGTTCAATTAAGGAGTTCCGAAATCGATTTATAAATCCGATTCAGAACGGTCAGTGTGCAGACTCGACTCTGGTAGATGTCAGAGTAATGAAGAAGCGTGCGCATATTCTCTATGAGATGTTAGCTGGATGTGTTCAGGTAAGAACAGTTTTGCTGTAACTGGTTACTTCAATTAGCTGCAGGGAGGGCATGGAGTTGCTTCATCTTGATCTGATAAAAGCACTCAAAGGCCTGTAAACTTGCTGTTTGAGAGCTATTACTTTTGACCTAAATATTTTCACTAATTACTATATCTCCGCATTATTTATTATAACTAGAAAAACTTAAAAAAATTTCATAGCTTGTATCCAAATGCTGGTGTGTCCTAAGCAGGACATGTACATACACTAGAGGATACAGCTGTTTTCCTGCTCGGAGACCAGAAAAGTATATGGTAAGAGTAGGATGTTAGTTGCTTTGAAATATTGTCTTATAATTCCATATATACATTTACAGAATATACATTTGAAAACTAAACTGCCTTAAAAACTGCACGGAAGGTTGGTTATCCATAGCTTGTCACTTAAAAAAAAAAAGTCTATTTTTTTCTGATTTGTGTGATCAGAACAATGGGGAAGAGGAGAGAAGGAGGATTAATCAGGTCCAAAAGGGTGAAGAACTTGTTACCTTAAAGACCTTAGATGCAAAAACTAAACTGAACTGCCTAGATTTCCAGGAGGAGGGCTGGCTTCCTGGCTTTTCCGTTAGCCTGCTGTGTATTGCCCCTCGTGTGCTATCTGCATGATGTGACTGCTCCTCTGCTTTATAAACCCAGGCACTGGCAGCCTGATGGAAGGAAGGTGTGACTGTCTGTAGGCACTAAGTGCCTCTTCCTGGCTGTTGGTAGCTGATTAAATAGTCCAAGTGGGCATGAGCTGGTGAAATGGTCATAGTGGGATAGTCCCACAAGCAGGTATTTCTCCTTGAAAGAAATAAAAAGGTTTGTGGCAGAGTGTGAGGCTGGTAAAGGACTTTCTATCATAAAATGATGATCTTGGAAATATGAATAGTAGTGAGAGGAGAGTGTACATAATTCTACACATCTATACAGCAGTACAGGAGCACAAACCAACAGACAAAACAAGAGGAGGAACATAAATAGCAAGAAAATCTTATATGCCTTCAGATGCTGGGCACCTCGTGTGTCGTCGTTTAACCCCAGCTGGCACCTAAGCCCTACGCAGCTGCTTGTTCACTCCCCGCTGGTGGGATGGGAGAGAGAATTGGAAGGGTAAAAGTGAGGAAGCTTGTGGGTTGAGGTAAAGACAGTTTAATAGGGAAGGCAGAAGCCCGGCGTGCAAGCAAAGCAAACCAAGGAATCGATTCACTCCTTCCCATGGGCAGGCAGGTGTTCAGCCATCTCCAGGAAAGCAGGGCTCCATCACACGTAATGGTGACTTGGGAAGACAAATGCCATCACTCCAACAGTACCTCCTTTTGTCCTTCTTCCCCAGCTTTATATGCTGAGCATGACGTCATATGGTGTGGAATATCCCTTTGGTCAGTTGGGCTCAGCTGTCCCAGCAGTGCCCCCTCCCAGCTTGTTGTGCACCCCCAGCCCCTCGCTGGTGGGGTGGGGTGAGGAGCAGAAAAGCCCTTGATGCTGTGTGAGCACTGCTCAGCAGTAACGAAACCATCCCTGTGTTATCAGCAGTGTTTCCAGCACAAATCCAAACCACAGCCCCGTACCAGCCGCTGTGAAGAAAATTAACTCTATCCCAGCCACAGCCAGCAAACTGTGCAACATCAGACAGAGCCCGGATGGATTTTCTCCCAGCGCGCTGTGCAGAGCAGCTCCTGCCTGGAGAGAGCAGTTCTCCCCTTTGGTCATTTGTGCTACTATACAGTTTCCTTAGAAGGAAACAGCTCTGTTCCTAAAAGATGTTCTCAGGAGAGCTTCTGGCTGTGCTTTTAGCCAGCAGCAAGGCGGTGGGATCGGCGGAGCCGAGCGGGAGCTGCTGCAGGCTCCTCTGCCGTGGGCTGGCTGAGGTTATCCCGCAGCCCGGGAGTTTGTGCAGCTCGGCACGGGCAGGTCAGCTCCGATGGAGAGCACGGAACTCCTAAACATGCAGCTGTGTCTCGGTCAGGATCGATGCACCGTTCACTGTTTGGGTGAAGGGGTAGGTGGAGAGGAGCAGACTAGCACGAGAGTCAGGAGAAAATGAAAACAGAGGTAAATTGGGTGTTGCCCCAAGGAAGTACTCAGAAACTGTGTACTCAAACGAGAAAATGGGTAACCTGTGTGAGCGAGTTCAGCTGTGGTACAAACATTGGGGTTAGCTGCTTGACTCGGCCACGCTTTCCCGAAAAACAGTTTTAGTATTTAAAAAAAAAAAAAAACCACAAAAGTAGTACCAGAGCAGCTACTGATGTTGCAGTCCACTTTGCAAGGACTTGGAGTGGGACATGGGGTTAACAGGTCCGTATACTTTTGACCAGACAACCGCGTTTACTGGGTAAGATGGGCTTCTGCAGACAGCGCTGGCAATTGGGTCGGATTTAGTGGCTATTGTTTTCCCGTTGTGGTTGGAAAGCATCTGAATCCCGGTAATTTATGCCTGATGCTTTGTCGTTTGACATGCCAGAAGATCTTAAGATCTCTCAGTAGGCGTTTTCATGTTTATCTGGCTGAAGTCCTGTTTGTAAAATTACAGAGGAAAGATTACACAGCGTTAACAAAGTTCCTCCCGCCAAAATACGAGTATGTTCTGGAAGTTCGGATGACACCAATTCAGTGCAAACTCTACCAGTACTACTTGGATCATTTGACAGGTATGTGCCTGCAGTTCTCTCAGGTCACAAGATTGGTGGGCGTTTAACAAGGGGCTTTTTCCCACAGTAGCTTGGGGTTTTTTATATGTGTTTTTGGCTCTATGGATGTATTTTTCTGCTTCCTGTAAGATTTACTTTAGATCTGAAACTTGAATTATAGCAAAATGTTTGGTTGCAGGTAATTTTTTTTTTTTTTAAATAATATTTGCATCTCTTAACAGTAATCCACCTTCAGGTTTTGGTTCATCTCTTTTCATCCTTTTCTAAACATAAACCATAATTGACTTTAATATCTTGCTCTTCCAAGAAATAAGATACTGACTGTAAGACTGCAGGGAGAGAAAGCAAAATTGAGATGTACTGGCGTAAGCACGCTGCCAAGCCTTGCAGTTTCCTTGTGTCATTACAGCTGAAGCTGTTATTTGTCAAATATAGGCTCTTTTGTGGAATTATCTCTCCTTTTGTTCTCAAAACCCACAAGTCTGGTTTTTACCGTGACCATGCTTTTCATCAGCTTTCGGTGCGGTCTTGACTGGTCTGTCTTGGGGACTTGCATCTTCCCAATAAAACATAAATTTGTTTAATTGGAAAGGTGTATAAAGAAAAAACCACAACCACCACTCCAAAATACGTTACTGTGGGCTGGTGTGCTGTTCACTGATGTTAGGGATAAACCACCGCAGCTTCCAATTTTAATATGTCAAGGTGTTGGAATATCAGCACTTCTACATGATGTACACATATATACCACGTAGACTATTAGAGTGGTAATTTCAAGGAGCTCTTAGTGAGATTTTCTGTACCTTTGTGCTTCATGCAGCCACATTCCTCAGCAGCAGCTTTTGGGTTCTGGAGAAATTCGGGGTTTTTTTACATACTGTTTATAATAATTGACTTAATGATCAGGGCTTGAATTCTATAGCCAAGAATATTTAAGGCATTGCTGATAGGATTTTGTCTGAAGCTTGAAGCATGTACTCACTTTTTGCAGTGATTACAAAACATACTACATAGTCTGTTGTGCCATTTTATTTTTTTTTTTTGCACTTGCTAAGCCACCTGCCTTAAAATGCCTATCTTGCTGATAGATTTTTTTTTTTTAATTTTTGTAAACTATTTTTTTCTATTGTGGTTACTCTCCCAAGTTTAATTACAAGAAAGATTAATTGTATTTCAAATTGAGCTATGATTTATAGTGGTATGAAATTCACGGTGTTGTCTTAATGGATTCTGGATAGTGCAGTTTGTGATCTCCTAGATAAGCTGCCAACTAGATTTCATTTCCACAGTTCTGTTGTCTATTGCCTTTATTTGATTAAGTTACAGAAGGGGAAGAGTTTTGAAGGACCAATGAAAGTAGTTTCACTTCTACTCATACCTCTGGTAATAACTGGATGCTTAAATGCCAACTGCCCCCTTTGCCCTGTTATTCTAAAGGAGTAAAAACTTTGTGTTTTATTTAAAAAAATACAAAATAACCAAAACCAATACAAACAACCTCCCCACTTCTTACATTAATAGTATTTCAAAACAGTATATAAACAAGCCCAAACCTTTCTATTTAGTGCTGATTCCTAATTAGTTCTGTACTGCAGTCTGCTCTGTGTTTGCCTCTTCTTCATATAAATGTTCTGAAAAGCAGGTTGTTTGTGTTCTGTTTATTTCTGCATCATGCTAAATGCCTTCCAAAAGCTAGGAGCTTAAACATGGTAAGCATCAGGTGTTTACTTTACAGGCATGCATCTAAATGAGTTAGGTTAAATCTTTGTAGCTTTTCATAGGAACTTTTTAATCCAGGTACGGTAGTTTGGTAGGTTCTCTCTGGCCTATTTCCAGTACAAAGTGGGGCTGGTTTTGTAATTTCAGACTCTCCCAACACTGACTTTGTTGCTCTGCCATGCTTTTAGATGGTGATGGAAGTCTTTTACAGATCATTGATTAGCATAAGAGCTAGTGCTGTATGTTTACAGCTGTTTTTGTCTTACTCTTTCTGGAAGTCTTTACATACAATGGCTTTCATACTTCCTTTTTAATAAAGCAGGCAGCAGGTGAGAGGTGGTAGTCCCTAGTCCAGTGTCAGTTAAAGTTCAGGGAAAGGTTTGCTCTGGCAAAAAGCCTGTTACAGTCAGCTTTAAATTTGTTCTTTTGTTGGAGCCATTAATTTATTAACAGGTTGATGTGTAGTTAACGATAAGAAAACGCACTGCCCAGTTAGTTTAATTAATCTACCTAGACTTTAAGGGCTCAAGAAAATTGAGTTTAGCTAAGTTTGCATTTGTCAAAAAGGGTTGTGCTGTTACATGACCTACCAGTCCTTTGTGGGCTGCTTAAACTCCCTAAACCAGTAGAAAGCATTATCTGCTTTCTCTGTCTTCATCTTGGGTTAGCGTCCTGCCAGTTTGGTCAACTCTGCCAGTGCCAGAGACAATAGGAGAAAGAAGAGGGGAAAACAAGAGGAAGGAAAGACAAACAGTCTCTTTTAAAGGGGAAAAAGCTGGCTAAGCTAACCATGGCTCAAGTCTTCAGAGCAAATCTCCATGCTGGTTTCTGCTGCCCACATTAATTCTTTACATTACTTTGGTATTTCAAAAGAAGGCAGCGTGCTTTCTGAGTTTTCATTGGAAAAAAAGGAAGTCTTGCTACTGAAGGTAAATATTAAATATAGTGGAGGAGTTGCTGCTTCTCATCTGCAAATTTTTAAAATTACATTTTTCTGTGCACTCTAATAGGCATAAACTAAAATACATGTTTTTAGATGAATTTTACCAAGTTTTTCCTTTGTTTAGCAAACATGATACATGTTTTCACTTCTGCAATACAGCAAATTAAAAAGTCTTATGGACTTCTTAACTTGAAACTTGTTAACAGGAAGTTTCTTTGTGATGTTAGCTCAGGTTTAGGGAAGTCAAATCTAAGAGTTTCTGTCATTAAAATTCAATTTTCCTAAGTCATAGGGGAGCACAAATGGGAAGATACTCGAAGCTGTTGTATGATAAAAACTTGCTTTGTTAAAATATTTGTACTCTGTGGATGTTTACTGGGATTGTCTGGTGTATTGAGCAAATACACTGAATAAGCTTTGTGCCTGTTTTGCTGTAGACCTTTGATGATTGTGATGCAAAAAATACTATTTTCTTTATTGTAACAGAACACTGCAGCATTACAAGTCATTAAGTAAAGGTAGCTCAAAATAATAAGCAAAATTCATTGAAACCTAAATGTAAATTTTGTAATATAAAGACAATTACAAATGTAATTTTGTCTTTTCTACCTTTGGCTGCTTTTACAAAAGCTGAATAGATGTGACTGTCCTTTTAAGAGGATTTGGATTCATTCCTGTACTGGGGGGAAGTGTGCTTTTATGTAAAAATGTAATCATGTTTCTCATTATCAAGAAAAAGGGGAAAATCTAATTTTGACAACTTTAACTAGGGAAAAAAATGCCTGTGACTCAGTAATTTGACCTCTTTTACAAGAGACATTACAATATGATGTGCATCTGGAAAGAACACTCAGTACTATGCTGACGGATTGTTCAAAGGGGGAGAGGTATGTGGCAAACTTACTTCAAGGTTTCATTCTAAAACCTGAACTTTATTGTCAGGTGTAGGTGGTGGCAATGAAGGTGGAAGAGGCAAAGCTGGAGCTAAACTCTTCCAGGATTTCCAGATGTTGAGCAGAATCTGGACTCACCCTTGGTGTTTGCAGCTGGACTATATTAGCAAAGAAAATAAGGTAAATTAGATATATCAAAATACTCTCTATTGAGAACTTTCCAAATAAGCTTTGCCAAATGCTAGGTAAAGTTTCCTCAAATTAATGGAAATCTTTGTTGCTGTGGGGTAATTTTGCTGCTGGTTTTGTCATATTTTTGTTTCTGGGTATGTTGTCATTCTTAAAACATTTTGCAAGGCCAACCCTTTGTAGAACTTACCATTGTTTAAATGAAGAATAAGCAGATGGCTAAAGGTTTAATACAAGCTTCTGGATGAGCATGCTTAATAAAATTTCTGTTTTTTCTTTTCTAAGGGCTATTTTGATGAAGACAGTCTGGATGAGTTCATAGCTTCAGATTCCGATGAAACTTCAATGAGCTTAAGTTCTGATGATTATGCAAAGTAATTGAGCTTTTACTTGGTTTCGTTTGTTGGATTTATTTCCCTAATATAACTTATGTGATTTCTGTAAAAGTGAATGTTTATTGTTTGTGTTGTGTATCTGCTAGAATGTGTTCTCTAGCAGTAGAATTTTTTAGAAATAATGGGGTGTACAATGTTGCTTTTCTAGGAAAAAAAAATCGAAGGGGAAAAAGGTAAAGAAAGAGTGTAGCTCCAGCGGAAGTGGCAGTGATAATGATGTTGAAGTCATTAAAGTCTGGAATTCAAGATCTCGTGGAGGTGGAGAAGGAAATGCAGAAGAACTCAACAACCCTTCATCTGTTACAAAATCAGATGAAGGTGAGTATAATGTACAAGTAAATAAAATGCAAGGCAGCTTCATTTTGCAAGAGGCGATTTGAGAGGGCTGTCAGGCATTCTGCTCTGTTGCAAAAGGGGAAATTCCTTAATTCCAGAACTGCTTCTGTGCTCGTAGCTCCCGCTACTTCTGGCAATACACTTGTCCTGGAAAAAGAAGGGGCATCAGTTTAGAACTCAGGGGTCTTATGTCAGGGAAGCAGCACAGTTAATTTTTTTTAATTCATAAGTACAAACCAATTCCAAGTTAACAGAGGAACTATGCTGCTTTAATCTCTTTTTAAACATATTGGTGACAGATTAGTGGAAAGATTAAGAAATGGGCACATCATTCATTTTGCACCTGAAATTTGAAATGGATATTGAGCAAGCAGATATAATGCAGCAGGAATATGAGACCTTTTTAAAGGTGGTTTTTCAAACTAATTATATATATACATTTAATTTTTGGATTTTCCTTTAACAATCTAGCTTTTGTCTTGTATCTAATATCATAGAATTAGTTTTCTGATTGCATCATTTATTGTGTGTGTAATCACTTCCCCTAAATAAATGATTTTTTTGGGGGACAGTTACGGTGAGATTTTTTTTTTTCAGTCCCCTTCCTAGTGACAAACATATGGTAGACATGTAAGGGGAAGAGAGCGTGTGTTCGTGTGCGTGTAAAATACATACCCACACAGATTAAATGTATTAAAGTAATTACTGGCATTATAGGCAGGATGAGTTTCTGTCTCTGGATCGCTTAATTGTTTACCTCTCTTATGCAGCCTTGTTCCATTTAATGTAGGTACAGAATGTCTAAACAAACATTTGCACCAGAGGAGGTTTGCAGGCAGACTTTCTGTCTCTCTGCAACTTCTGCAAAGTTTAGGCGTGAAGGTAGCAACAGATAGATGGTGTGTATAGGATTTTCCCACAGCACTTTCAATCTCTTACTTGGTTAACTTGTTTGTTCTGTGTTCTGGTATTAAAAGGTGTGGGAAGGCTCAAATGTGAGTTCTGGCAAGATCAGTTCTATCTTGCACCTGAAATTTTACTGGTGTGTCATGATTGATTTTTGCAGTGCGTAGTCTGAAAATGTAAATGTTTTGAATTGTTCGCGAGATGTAAGTAAATATTTCAGTAGATCAAAGTTTCTATGCGAAAAAAGTTAGTGTTAGAAATCTAATTTATCAATTCTTCTCACTCTAATGCAAAGGAGGTTAAATAGAACTTCACAGAAATATCATAAAAGAAATTAAGCAATATAAATCAAGATAATTCATGGTTCTTGTCTGCCTTTCTGGTTCTGATAATAGTGCTGACTGTATGCTTTCTCCTCGTTAAATTCAGAATAAACATAGTGGGAGTATCGTTAAAGATGGGCACAGTCTGTGTCTGACACGTTGGAGTGGGTGATGTCGGCTCAACAGCCTCCCCCTGCTATGTGCATAGTTATTTTGGTGCATTTTTACTATGACAAACTGAATTCTGTAATTCTTTCTAGCACTTCTGTATTTTTCAGGGTTAAGTCAAATTAACAAAATTAACTTACAAGATACTACCACGTGAAAAATAGGATTGTTCCCATGTATGTGTTGTACAGGTTTTGTTAGTGTAATAGTGTGTTAGCAGATGAGCAGACAAGAAACTTCCTTAAAGAACTTTGCAAAAAGGCAGAATACGATGGTGGAATTTGGGTTTTTTTCATGTATTGTGAATTAATATAAAAAGGCAAGGGAGGGTTGTGGGTTTTTTTTCCCCTGTATGCTAATGTTGTCTTCTAAATTAGCTTAGGAAAAAAAATATCCTAAATCTGAGCCTAACAGAAGTAAGAGGAGATGATCTACGGGTTTCATCTTAAACACCTGTATTATTGTAATATTTGGAAACTTTCTTCCAGAGAGTTCATCTTGATGGATGAACTAGGTAACCCAGAAAACCACTCTCTTTCTTTTTCCAACCATTTCAGGTGTTTTTTTGAGATTCAGAATAATTTGCGTTACAGAAAGCTTCTTTTCAATGGCTGTAACATTTACAAATGAGTTTTCAAAGATGCATACTTGTTGGAAACAAAGCTGCTGATAAATGCTCCTGGGGAAAAGATGGAGATGGTAAAACTAGTTGTCCAAATATCCTGCAACGCAAAAAGTGGATTTTTGACTCTTATTAATCTAGTAATTCCTAATAGTGCAAACACTATTTTATCTTTGTGTATTTAACTCTTTTCATACCAGTTAAATCCAATCATGAGAAAGCAATTCTGTAGTTCAGATGCTTTGAAGCATTTAATGGGATACCAAGCCTTTATCTTCTGAATTTTTTCGCTTTGTTTATTCTAGGCAAAGCTACATCCTCTTCCAATCCTGGTAGCCCAGCACCGGATTGGTACAAAGATTTTGTCACTGATGCGGATGCTGAAGTGTTGGAACATTCTGGGAAAATGGTGCTTCTCTTCGAAATTCTTCGAATGGCAGAGGAGCTTGGAGACAAAGTGTAAGTCAGTTCTCGAAATATTTGTAACGACCTTATAAATGTGTTATTCCAACAGTGTTCTTTCATTCAGGCTTCATGATGCGGTAGCTCAGCTCTCTGAAGCAAGTGTTTATGCTACATGAATTTTATCAGTGAGTTTTCCCATATGTGCATGTGCTCCACGAGAGTCTCTCTTGGTGTCTAGAAGGCTGTTTGTTTCAAAGGTAGTAGCAGAGTGAGGAAGGAAGCAAAATAAAGCAATGCAGTAGTTAAAATAACCTGAGAGGTGACTTTTGTGTTTCCCCGTTTCTGCTTTCAGCCTAGTGTTTAGCCAGTCCCTAATATCTCTGGATTTGATAGAAGATTTTCTGGAACTGGCCAACAGGGAGAAAACTGACAAAGAGAAGCCTCCTATTTATAAAGGTGAGCGTCACCTTGACGTTGTGAAGCTAGTAACTCTTTTACAAGTCTCTATTCAGTCCAAATAATTTGAAATAATTGTTTTCATTAGAAGAACTGTATGCTCTGTGCTATTCCTGAAGTTGGCAGGATTATTGGTCTCCTCTGCAGGGGGTCTCTGCTATCCCATTAAGGACTTTTGCTTCTGATTTCATTCTGTGTCATCTGTGCTTAATATCTTAAATCTGCCTAAGCAGATTAAATGTTCATCATCTGAAAAGAGAAAGGCGTTTTGTTAAATTCTGTACAAAGTGATGTTGTATACTGATGCATGGCAAATTGTGACCCTTCCTACTGGGAGAGAGATAATGAAAGAAAATTAGAGTACTTTAAAATAGAGTATAGAATGTGCAAACAGTGAATTTAGGCTTTGTATGTACTGCAGTAGATCGTTTTGTGGATTTCATAAGGGAGCAAAGTATTGAATTAATTATTTTCCTTGTGATGCTCAAATGGTGAGGAATATCCAGTATTATCAGTCTGGTTACTTACACCATCAGCATTTTAATAATTTGACTGTTACATTTATAGGTGAAGGAAAATGGTTCAGAAACATTGATTACTATCGTTTAGATGGCTCAACTACAGCTCAGTCAAGAAAGAAATGGGCTGAAGAATTTAATGATGAAACTAATGTGAGGTGAGATCTTTTCTGATACATGTGCTTAATTGACCCCCTTCTCTTTCTTTTATTCCCTATTTCTTTGTGACTCGTATTAGCTTAATGACCTCTTAAGGTTAGGCAAATAAGTACTGCAGTGTTGTCAGGTGCAGAACTTGCACAATAAATGTGCAACAACAATAAGCTTCTGGTTTCCTGAAATTACTTCCATTTGTACTGATCAATACCTGTTCAGCATTTCTGTGCTGATTTCCTTCTTGTTTCAATTGTGTGCCATTTGGATCAGAGAGTGTCTTTTTTATTATAATCACTTCAAAGGATATAAGGACCTCAGAAGGTCAAGAGCCCTATGGACCTCAGAAGGTCATGAGCCCCATGCTGCCAGGAGACAGCAGTCACTTGGCCACTCAGAAGCATGGAGCTCTCAGCCTGTCTCTAGACTTGCCCCCAACCATCTACTGTTCATACAAGTTAGGACTTCCAAGTCTGATTTGGATAGGTAGATAGATACAAACTTGTAGGAATTTAATGAACTTAAGGAGCCTTACCTTCCTAGATTTGTTTAAAAAATAAAATCTGTAGTTATGTTGCAGTCATTTGTGATGTACAGAAAATTAAAAGAAAAAGGATAAATAGAGCAAAGTAAACTAATTTGGTGTTAGTACTCATAAATAGTTTATTCTGTCAGGTATCTGGCAAGACCTCATTTCACGTTGAGCCTGAGTGAGATGATATTCAAAAAAAATCAGATACATCAAAGAGGCAGTGTCATTCTGGAGTTATCCTGAAAGTCTGCTAGCCAGGAAACTGTTTCAATAGCATGGGATATGCCTGTTTAAAATTATGGTTTAATTTGATATAACTAATTTTATTAGAGTTTGAAAATGCAAAACCAAAAATTTTTTCTTACCCACCAATTTTTCTTAAGAGTTGATTTGCAAAAGGCTCTGATCTGTATTTCTGGGAGCGTATGTTTTGCAAAAAGCGTTATCCTTGTAAAATCTGCTTCTGTTTTATGCTTAATACAGTATTTTAATGAAGTTTTTGAGTTATTTCAGTGTATGAACAACTCCATAGTAACACAGCAACATGGGAACAATAGTTGTTTTCCAAAATATTAAAATTTTGCAACTTCTCTCTGTTCCAGAGGCCGCTTGTTTATTATATCCACTAAAGCAGGTTCCCTTGGAATTAACCTTGTGGCTGCTAACAGAGTAATCATCTTTGATGCTTCTTGGAACCCGTCGTATGACATCCAGAGTATTTTCAGGGTTTACCGCTTTGGGCAGAGCAAACCTGTGTTCGTGTACAGGTTTTTGGCTCAGGTAGGTTTCTGTCGGGTATTTCTGTCATCTTCTGGTCCTGCAGTCAGGTTTGTAAACGGTAACTGGTTGGAGTTGTGCTGAAGTCTGTAGTGGTCCACACCGATCGGTCATCATCCAGCCCTAATCTGAGAGCAGCACGTGGCCACTGGAAAAGCTCTTGAAGGAAAGACTGGTTAAATAACAACAGGCATTACTTCCTGTTCAGCCCACCTCGTTTGACACCTTGTGTAACACAAATTCTGGAATTGTAGCAGTGATTCACGCAGCCAGACTCAGGGTAATTTTCTTAGTTTTTTTAATTTGCACACCATTAAAAATTCTGAGTTGAACTGACTGTGTAGAGGATGGTGGTTAGGCAGTAGGCTTGCTCAGTGTAGCTGTCTGCTACAGACTCCTGGTCTGTGCACCCCTGACAGTCCAACTGGAATGAAAACACAGGGAGCTAAAGAATTTTTTTATAAAAAGACATCCAGTCATGATTTGAAAACTTGTTTCACACTCTACAGATATTAAAGATGTGTAATAATTCTGATGGTCACTGATCTGTGCTTTTTTTTTTTTGTAAGTATAATTCCATTATTTCTGATAGGAAGTATCTTGCTTCCGTCTTCTAGTTCTTCAGGTGTTACAGAGTAGGCTGAAGACCTTTTCCTGGTAACAGTACTTAACTCTTGATAGAGTATTTACTTGCCAACTTAAATAGATGACTTTTTGTAGCACGTTACCGTCAGACATGGGTTTTTTTCTTCAGACCTCAGTCTATTTTTGTAGTTTTCTATGTGTACTTTTGAACTGTTGATATCCTTTTTAAATTAGGATGTTCAGAACAGGCTGTGCTGTTCTCATACTTCTCACAGTCGTCATCTTTTTCTTAAAAAAAAAAAAAGTAATTTTCCTTTTTTCATCAAGGATCTATTTTTTTCATACACAGCTGTGATGAATTAGACTTGACTGCTTCCCTTCCCCTCTCCTCTCCACCCCAGTGATATGGTATCTGTTTTCCTTTTTCCAGGCTGCTCAAAGCAGCAAAACAAGGTACATGCTCTGGAAATTGCCATTTTCTTGTCATAATCCTGCTTTGGAGAATTGAAGCAAAACCAGATCTCTCTGAAACACTACTGAAAAAAAATACATTTCTTAGTCTAGTCAATAGCTAGATGACATCTGTCACATACACAATTTGTATCATTTTGTGTTGGCTTTCAGGAGGGTGTTTGTTTTTTTTTTTCCTCAGCAAACAAGTATTTTCAGGTAACTGTAGATATAAAGTCAAAGAAATGAGGAACATAGAGCACTGTTACATTGTTGTGTATGAAAGTGAGTATCTTGGTTTTTTAGGGAACAATGGAAGATAAGATCTATGATCGTCAGGTGACAAAGCAGTCGTTGTCTTTCCGGGTTGTCGACCAACAGCAAGTTGAACGTCATTTTACCATGAATGAACTTACAGAGCTGTACACCTTTGAGCCAGATTTGCTGGATGATCCTAATGCAGAAAAGAAGAAGAAGAGAGATACGCCCATGTTGCCAAAAGTAAGTCGATGCACATCACTAGGAATTACACACTATAAAAAAACTTTATATAGAATCATAGAATGGTTAGGGTTGGAAGGGACCTCGAAGATCATCTAGCTCCTACCCAAGGACATGGGATATTTGATCTTGGAAGAAGAGTGCTGTGTTTTCACTTTCGAGCAGTGTTTTTCACTTTGAATGAAGGTGAAGAGCAGGTAACACAACAAAATATGTCATTAATATAATGGATGGTACAATGAGTTTCCCTTCAATGTAATTGTCAGTGTAAGAAAAATTGTCTTTAGTTAGAAGACAAAATTAAATTAGAACAAAGACAAATGCTTTTTCCCACAATTTGAGTGAATAGAAGTTTTACTGCAGGAAATTGTGGAAGCCAAGACTCAAATGAGCATCAGTGGGGTGCTGGTGATACCTACCGTTGCCTCAGTTTGTGATAACAAACCTGTGAGATGATTCTGTACTTCAAGGTCTGTTTTTTATCTACCTAGATAGGACTTTGAAAGAGTCAAATTAGTCCCTGCTGGTCTTTGCCAGACCTTTCTGGGTTTTTATTCCTTGTTTAACCCTTCTTAGAGGGACCAGTAATAGAGATACAGTAGAGATCGAGGAAAAAAGTTGCACTTGTTTGCTGTTTAAGTGAAGAAAATTGGACAAGCTAAGATTTTTTTTTTTAAATGTTTTTAGTGTTGCCAGTCCTAGCAGAGACCAGTGACATTTTTGTAGACAGTCATTTGCACAGCTTACTGAGAATGCTGATGTTCCCTACTCTGAGATAATGTGCAGTAGTGATGTCAGACCTTTTCTGACTTGGTGCTAAATGAACTTTTAAGATCGCAATGGTTTGTTTTCACCGAAGCCTGCCTAAATCTGTTTGTAACACGTGCAGTAGTGGTTCATTGTCGCTACTCTCTGTAACAGTGATTCACTATCCTATGTGATACTTGGGGAACTGAAAAATTTACTAACTAGATTGAAAAATAAAACCCACAACTTTTACAGTCAGACAGGAGTAAACTTCAGAGGAAAGAATAACTGGTTCAGTTACTTTATTCTTTTTCCCTAGGTAGTTTGTGTTTAAGATTAGGCTAAGTGTTGCACTTTGCCTAATTTATATTCTTCGTGTATTCATCGTTAAGCTCCTGTGCAATTATCTTTGCTTCCAGTTTGTAAATCTAGTCCTTTCCAAGGAAAAATGGTGTGTTTCCCATTCTAGACTATCTGTAGATGACTATAATATAATAAATTGTGGTCAGGCATCACACTGGCATTTTTGATAGTCGGGCCATTCCCTGACACAGTCTGTTAGACCACCTACAGCATCGATGCAGCTGCCAGGGGGATTTAGGAAGTGTCAGCCCTGTAAGTGTTAGTCCCTGCTACAGATGCACCCTAAAACGCTGGAAAACAAACTTTAATGACTGTATCGAAGCTCTTTTTATTTCAGCGTTTCTCGCTGAAAGCAGTAAATTGTTGATAACTGAAAAAGTTGTTCTACCTTTTTACCGTGTTGTGCATTTTTATTTTGGCAAATGCATTTTTTTGCCTCCTAAAATGTCTTCCTTTAGGTTGGAATTAATAGTGCTTTATCTTTTTTACATTCTTAGTTGTTTTATGCCGTGTACATTTATGCTTCCACAAACTCATAGCCAATGCATCACCATTTGCTGCTGCTTCTTACTTTTAGAGAAAATCAAAATAGGTCGAAAACCTGTGAAACAATTGAGTATATTTACTCAGAGCATTGATCAATCCAGTGCAATAATTACGTTTTGAAAGTTACTTGTTTTCTTCTACAATAGTAAATCAATTAATGAATGAAGTATAATGTAAAAGAGAAAGTTTATAAACTCCAAACTTACTTTATCGTTCCATCTTACATACTAAGTTCCATATAAATTCCCTTCCAACCATCAGTCTAAGGTTTGTGTAAGTTAAGTTGAATACAAGCTTTTAACCAAGTCCCTGGCTGTAAATAGAGCAAATCTGTGTACCAGAATTCTCTCTGGGTTTTTTCATGGTTTTAGCAAATGATATTGAACAGAATTTTGTCCTTTTAAAGATGTGCATTTTAGTACATACTGTGTGCAAATTTCTAATCCCTTTTTTAATTTGTTGGTTGAAAAGGCTGTAAATCATCGGGTAGATTCCTCTTATTTTAGCAGTTTCTGTATTTATTCATTCAAAGTAGGGCTTTGCATTCCTGGTAGCCTCACAGAATGTGGGAAACTAGCCACTGACCCCTAAATATTCTCTCCCTTTCCTTGTCCCCCGGAATTAGTGTCGGTAGTGAGGAGGTACCGTGCGGGATGCAGAGTTCCCGCAGCTCCTGCCGCCGTCGGGAGCCGAGAGGTGCAGGTGTGCGGTGTGGTAGGAGGCACGTGGCACACGTGGTAGCTGGTGGTATCGTGTGTCGTTGGTACAGTTGTGGTGAAAACATCTTCGAAATGTTAGAGGGAGCGAAGGCGTTTCTAGGAGCGTTAATAAAACCCGGGAGTTGTCACAGAGGAGTTTGTATTGGAGAACTCGGTTTCGTTTGCTACTTACATTTACTATTTTGATCATCCCACATTTTTTTAAACTATTTTTGACTGCCTTTGTTTTCCCTCTGAAGCTCTGCTGATAGGGATGGTTTATTTTCATTTTATCCACAATTAGGTTCTTGCTTTGCACGCGAAACTGAGTCCAGTAGTTGCACTGGCTCCTTCCTTGAGTCGTGTGTCTGTTTAGTTGAATTGTGACTCATGCCTTATTTATAAAATCATAAGTTTAACTTTTATGTTTTATTTCCTATTCTGTCTTTTTTTGGTCTATCCAGTTCTCTAAAATCCTACATAAACAATCCAAAGGAAGCATCAGCTGTAGGAAATGCTGCAGTGAATGTTATCCACTGAATTGTGCAGGGTTATTCATTCAGAAAGTTAACTGTTCCTTATTTCAGTGTAATTTTAGCAGAGACACATCATTTAGCTTTATAATTAGAAAACTTTTTAACTGAGTGAATTTAACAACACGCTCATAGCATTTTTTTAAAAAAGTTTATTTAAAAGACTATTACGAAAACATTTTCTCGTAACGCTGATTAATTACGCAGCATTTGGAGATGAAAATTTTCGTTGAGATCATGTTGCGTGTTACTCCGATGCTTCGTTCCTGGTAAGTTCAGCACACCCAACCCAACCTCTGCAGCTCTTAGCTGGAAACAGAGGCCACTAAAACTCCACTTGCATTGCTTTTCCATCATTGAGCTGTCTACCCTTTACTTACAAAGCCTGAGCTGTTCCTTTATAATTACCAGCACAGCAAAATAAGCATTTAGGCTAAAATTTAGGTTAGTTGTGCCTGTCCCAGGCTTTGTGTCTAATCGTCTCCCTTTGTCTCAAGGCCTCTTTTACATCTTCAAAGCACGGTCTGTGGAACAGTGATACCACTGTGTAATTTTGCTGTTGTGCAGACAGTAAAAGGAGGGATTACCTGTGTAACCCTCAGCATCGGTGTGAAATGCAGAGTAAAAACACGTAAATACACCAAAATGTCACGTGGAGATACGGCCAGGCTCTGAAAGGATGGATTCCTCAGAACGTGGGTACAAAGATATTGGAAATTCTGCAGTTTAGAATTGACCCCTTCGAAGAATGCTTTTTAGAGGGAATTGGGAATAGGAGTTAAGTGAAATTTTTTCCATCTTTTCTCGAACTGTCTAAGCATAAACATAGAAAAAGCTGGAAGGATATTAGGTTTTCTGCTGGATGTCTGCTAAGTCAGAGAACTTGTTGACTTGAGTGATGCTCTGCAGTAGGTCCTTTAGGTAAGAAGCCAGGAGTCATGTATGTGCTCCAGTGAGGAGCAGTGGTTCAGAGCTGAGCGTTACGGTTGGTCTTGTAACTCCTGGTTTTAACACGCTTTTCAACTTCTTTGATGTAATTTAAAAAAAGGTTTTAAATTCTTTCACTTTTAATGGGTTAGGAGAATTCATTCTATACTGGTTTTAATGTCAGAAGTAAAGCCGTTACGCGAGTGAAGAAGCAAATCCTTACTTGATGTTTAAAATATATCCTTGAAAGTTTTGGGTTTGCAACAATCCAAGTTTCAAAGACCAGTTTTCTTAGTAAGTGTTGTTAATGGGAGGGGAGATGTTGAATGTTGCTATTTAATATAAAAACTCACATGACAAACGTGCAGTATGTCCTTTTCCTGGAAGCTTATCACCGTTTCATGTCAAGTTTTCATTTCAGCCGCAGTTTTCTGCCCTTTGTGGTCTGAACAAGACCTGTGGGTTGCCAAGGAGGGCTGAGGGGCCGGTGCGTACGGTTCTCCCAGTGCCATTTCGCTGCCCTTACCCCTCTGGAACAGCTTCTGCGTCTCGAACAATGTAAATACTTGGTTTTAACAGGGTATTTTTGTTATGAGTGTTGGTCACGTGAATTATTAAGTTAGTCTGAACTTCCACTGCTTGATTTTATTCACCCGCTATCCCTGCGGAGTCGAGAAGGACTCCTTTAGAAATTCAGTCCAAAAAAGGTGTAACAGGTGTCTTAAGACTAGTAATCACTGAGGCAAATTTGCTGTATTTCCAGATAGAAATAATTCCTGTATGTAGGCCATGAGCTTTGTGCAAAGCTGGTGACTCGTTGTCCAACACCGACTAAAGGCAGCAGCAGATTTTGTCGTTGTTTCCGTAGAGTAGCAGTTGAAAAGGAAAAGATGATGTAAAGTGAGAAAATTGTTTAACATATTACGATTATATGTCGGGTGTTACATTTTACTTTGCAGTAAATCTGGAGGCTTTTTTAAAAATCCATGTGGTTTATGACTGAGCTGTTGTTTTGGATTTTTTGGAAGTAGGTTCTCACCGACTCTTGACGCTCAGCTCCCGAAGGGTTGTGTACTGGGGTGGACTTGGCTGGTATGTAGCTAATGGGAAAAAGTTTTTTCACCACAAATACTGATAGCTGGATTCAGTGATCCGTGTGACGCTTGTGGCTCACCTTGGCCAGTGTGATCCGTGTTTTGGAGCAGTGTATATGAGCTGGACAAAGACAAAATAAGGGGGACAGTGTGTGTCCCTGGGAGCTGGCACTGCTGCACCCCCTCTGTTCCGTGCTTATTCGTCCCCCGATCCCTGTGTCAGTGGGTTAGAGTCACGGTCACGTTTTTGTGCGAAATGAAAACTTGGCCCAGTGGAGGTCGTGTAATGCAGATGGGAAAAGCAGATTAAAACAATAGTTCAGATTCAGATGGATATAGTATGTAATTATTTTATACTACCTCAGGACATAGCCAGGGCTTGTGTTTTACTGTAGTTCTGTACTAGGGGACAATTTTGTGAATTTTGGAAGGCTATTGATCTCAGAAGAATTTGTTGCTTATTTAAATTAATTTTTAACCTTGGTATGAGATGTTCAATTGGTTGAAAAAAAACTTCTTTATCAATTACAGCATAACTCACATTCCTTCATGGAAGATTTCCTTTCTAATACATTTATCTCTCCATAGCATTTAATTTCCATCAGGATTTTAAAATGACAAAACTTTATTTAACATTCAGTACCTTTTTTTCAGTATCTCTTCATTTTTTTCATTCATGACCAGGATTTCATCTTAAAGCTTATAAACCAATTGATAATCATTGTTCTACCAGCAAGCTGAACAAATTGAAAGGAATATTTATTCTGATGATTTTTTGTGTGTGAGGTGAAATTATTTTTTTTTTTTCCATTGTAAAATTAACCCAATGAAATGGCACTGCCTTCCATATGCCAGTCTTCAAGGTCCATCATTAAAGTTAATGCAAAATAAAGTTTAGACAAAGAAAAACAAACACACAGTTGGATGTAATTTAAACCACATTTCGAAGACTGTGTTGGCTAAGGGAGTGTGGATTATATTCCAGGATTGTTTTCAATAATAATGTTACTATGGAAATTAATGCATATGCATGTCCAGGAACCCTCCACACACTGATGCACAGCTATGGTATGCTCAGAGCACTGGAATGGCCTCAGCTTGATTTTGTCACATCTTCTCGACTTCTTCACCCACTTCCTCTGGATGTTTTCGTCATATCTCATTATCACATCTCTTTTCTCTCTCTGCCTTCTCTGCCACCACCCCAAAAATACCAGTATTTGTTTCTCGTGCCGTTAGTCATGCAGATATTACGTGCATATTTTGTTGAGGAGCTGGCGAAGAAAGCATTCATTCAAATCTAGGGAGACCAGATAGTAGAAGGATGAAACAAAGACTCACTTTATATAACTGGTTACCATAATTGAGTTTTAAACACACACGGAAGCAAACTTTCTGTAGCTGTTGGGAGAAAACCACTGGTTGGGACTTCCACATGCCGTTCCCAGTGTTGTTGCAAAAATCCCTTTGCTTGTGGGTACAAGCCGTTCTTTCCAGTCATTGTTCTGTCTAGATTATAAAACGTCAGGGTAGGACAGTTTCTATTCCTGTTTGTACAAGTGCTCAGCAGAATAACGGCGTGACGTGGGTCTGTAGGTATTCCTGTAATTCTGCTGCAAAAAGTATATTCAGTATATTCACTGTAACTCATTCCAGGAGGGGCCCAAAAGTTCCAGGAGATAATGTTTTTGTATTATGAATCTTAGACGGAATGCCGAGGTGTATTGGAGCTTTCTGAATTGGACAAACTCATCAGTGATGCATTTAAAAAAACCCATGTTCAGTAGTTATCTCCAACAGGAGACTCCCGCGGTGCAGCATGAGTGGTTTTTAGTAGTCTTACAGTGTCGTTCTTCATCCTTTCCAGCATTACCCTTACATAACATAAAGAGGTGTCATCTCTGAAAAACTGGAGACTGGAATGTTGACTCAATTACAGTGAGAACGGCAAAACCGTTACTGCCTACCCTGAAGTAGCAGCTTTTCACATTGATTTTTCTCTCACCTGTTTTTGTATCACTTTTTAATTGAGATCTGTCATCATGTGGCATCTATACTCCAGACAAGGGCAGTAGCAACTTAATATTTTGGTTAGCAGCTAGTTTTTTATACTTTATCTAGGAAATATTTAACGTGCTGCTAAGTCTGCGTTTCAAAAAACACTAGTAGCATTTATGTATCATTTTTTGTATTAGAAATCGTAGGCTGAGTGCTGAGCCCTATTGGAGCTTTTATTTATCTATATAGATAAGTATGTGTATGGATACATTGAAAATACAGATAGGTGTATACAAACTGTTAGTGTGCTGGTGAACAAAACCTTCACAAGAGTTTCACAGGATGTCAGGGATTGGAAGGGATCGAAGGATCATCGAGTCCAATCCCCCTGCCTGAGCAGGACCACCCAGATCAGATCCCACCAGAACGCATCCAGGCAGGTTTGGAACATCTCCAGAGAAGGAGACTCCACAACCTCTCTGGGCAGCCTGTTCCAGTGTTCTGGTACCCTTACTGGGAAGAAGTTCTTCCTCATGTTTAAGCTGAACCTCCCATGTTCCAGCTTATATCCATGTCCCCTTGTCCTATCGTTGGATGCCACTGAGAAGAGCCTGGCTCCATCCTCATGACAGTCACCCTTTACATATTTATGAACATCAATGAGGTCCCCCTCAGTCTCCTCCAAGCTAAAGAGACCCAGCTCCCTCAGCCTTTCTTCAGAAGGGAGATGCTCCACTCCCTAAAGGGAGTTATAAAGGACATTGTAAATATTTCAGTTACCCTTAAAAGCAATTAAGCATTAAGGGTGTTGTGGAATACAGAGCTCTAAATTGCAGCCTGCTGATCAGATCCAGTTGGTTGTAGTGATTTGACCTTGACCTTTCTTAGTCCAGAAGGGTGGGGGACTGTTCATCTCGACATGTATCTCAGCAGTTCTAAGAAAGCAGCTTTTTCTCTTGGATGCTGATGGACAGTTGATGGACCAAAGTACTGTTTAGTGTTTTAAACCCAGTAGAGGTGCTTTTTATGTATTGTCGGTGCAGATTGTGGGTAGGTCCTCTCAGGTATCCAGCCTAAGCAAAGGAAAAATCATTGAGCACATTCCATTCTTTTTAGGTTCTCAAAACTGCATTTATTGTGGTGGAATCTGAGTGCATTCCTGTGGTTCATTAAGTGATTGGACTGTCATCTCTGTAACAGATTGTTAATCCATTGCCCTCCCTCTGAGGAAAATTGTACTTTTAAATCATTTTTTAATTTGGCTTTGCTGTGAAGTGCTCCGAGCTGCTATTTGTGAAATGAGGTCAAAGCAGAACGTCAGGCGTGCACAGGGAGTGAACACAGTGCAGGTACTGAGCGACTTGTCATTCTGTCGTCTCTTCCTTTGAACAGGACACAATTCTGGCAGAATTGCTTCAGATCAATAAAGAGTATATAGTTGGGTATCACGAGCATGATTCACTCCTGGACCATAAGGAGGAAGAGGAACTCACTGAAGAAGAAAGGAAGGCAGCGTGGGCAGAATATGAAGCAGAAAAGAAGGTAAAGTTATCTAATCCGGTTTACCTGTATGAAAATAACCTTTCCAGATTGAAGTACCACTTGCCTTTTCAGCTTGTTTTGGGGAAATTAGTTTTCTTATAGGCCGAGAAATGGGTATGGAAAGCAAATTTTGATGTATGAAAAATAATGTGTCTTGTTTGCTCTTTCGATGCTGGTCTTCTGTGTGTAATTTCTTTGTTACTTTCATTTAAAAGTTACTTTTTCCTTTTGCGCACATGTTTTTTTTCTATTTCATAATAAAATTCAACTGGTGTGCTCTGTAGTACCTCTCTTTCACCATTGGAGGGAAATGCCTAGCTCCATTGAAGTATACAATTGATTTCAGAACGTTTTGCTGCGATCCCACAAGCATGTAAGCATCTGCCAGAAAGGACCTAAAAGTGTGGTGGTGGTTGGGTTTTTTTCTGTTACTCCCTGTGTCTTGTTTATTTGATATTTAAGCAGGTGGCAGAATGAAGAAAACTGTAAATTGGCTACAGGTTTGGGATTTTTTTACTGTAAAAGGAATATGATAACTCGGTGTAACATGAGTCTAATAGCAGAAAATTCCTGGAAAGGCAAAGTTTGGTATTCAGATCTGACCAGTAATCTGAAAATACAAAAAGTGGATGTATAAATTGCCATCTTGACTGGACACAGGACAAATGAAATGAAGTATTGGGAGAAGGTTTTGTGAGGGAGAAGAAATAGGAAGATATAATAACAGTAAGCACTGAAATTGCCCTATGAGAAATCCATATGGGGAGATGAGCTTTATATTCCTGCGAATAACTTGTGCGTTTCACTTCTTCAAAATTTGGTTACAGCCAAGTCAAACTCAACATTAAGTAGTGGGTTTGCAATATAAAAATGCCTCTTAAACAACTTAAGATATACTAATAAGCCTTGGTCAATTGCTTTTAGTATACCAAATAATTCTCATTGCTAAAGACTAAACTTGGGTTTCTCTGTGATGAAAACATCTTTCTGAGTTGAGGTTTGCAAAGGATCTTCAGCTGACTGAGACAGGGGAGCCTCCACGCGCAAAGTACGGTGCTCGTGGTCTTCTCCAAGGGCTGATTTGCCTGCCTATGGTGTTTCAGGGGTTGTTACAGAAGACCGTGAGTTCCCAGACTTGTTAAAAATGTAAGTGCATTTTGTGTTTTTTAGGGCTTGACTATGCGTTTCAACATGCCAGCTGGGACCAATATGCTCCCCACAAATTTCAACTCTCAAACACCATATATTCCTTTCAATTTGGGTGCTCTGTCAGCAATGAGTAATCAACAGCTGGAGGTAAGTAGCAATCCAAGTAGTATAACGTACCTGTGTTGCTCTAAGCATGCATGTGTTTTTCTGTCACAAATAATGGTTAATGTCATTCTTCAATATCTTTATGTAATTGTCTCCTATTTTTAATAAGTTTTTGTGTGCGTAGGTATATTGAAGTGTAACCTCCATGCATATAAAGCTGTACCTATGTAGGATCTCAGGCTTCTGGAAGATGAGCTGCATTCTTTGCAGACATTGATTACCACATCTAGCTTTCTACTTCCATCTGTCTTGCGTGTGAGAAGGAATGGGAGAGAGGAACACATCCTCTGTTCCTCAGTTATCTCAGGTCTTGGTTTGAAGCTCATTTCTTCCTAATGAGCTGCCAGGCTGTAAACTGCAGGAGCCAAAGCACGGTTGTCTTGCAACAACTGCTGGTGTCTCGTGAGGAGCTTGTGCTAAAGAATTGAAAACCTCTAAGTGTGCAAATCGGGAGGACCTGGGTTGAATATAGCTGGGGAATAATCCACAGTGAATGCCAGTATTGTGCTAAAACAGATAATTTAGTGTAACAGATAATGTTTCGAGCACATAGAATGAGTTGCACCTGGAATGTTATCAAAATCAGTATCACAGAAAATTTACCTGGGTAGAAACGTAGCACTCCTGGGACTATCTGCAAACCTTTGGGTACAAAATTAGGTTTTTATAAATACTGCCCACTGTACAAACTGGCAATTTATACATGCTGTTCAAATACTCTGTGCTGAAATTCAGTTGTGTGGAAGCTTGGACCCACTGATTTGTGCAAACTGAGAGAAAAAAGGTAATTAAAGTCTAAGTGCAGAAAGCAAAGATGAAGAAAACTTGTAAAAGGTTGGCAAAGAAATGTGTTCTCTGTACTTTGTAATTCATTTTCTGGTGTTTTCTCAGGACCTTATTAATCAAGGAAGAGAGAAAGTTGTGGAAGCAACCAACAGTGTAACTGCAGCCAGAATTCAGCCGCTTGAAGACATCATTTCAACCATAGTGAGTGAAATGGGTGACTGTGGGTTTAGATCAGGAGATGGGAAAACGTTAAAGGTTTATCAGGCAAAGAAATTACTGTTGTGTATGGTTGTTCAGCTAATTAACTGCATTATTAATGAATATAACTTCCAGTTCACATTGACCTTTATCCCTGCAGCTTGCAGTAACCCTTTATGGTATCTAGATGACATAAAGCCTTAGAGAACCAGCAGTTTAGATCCATAATTATTTGCTGTGCTCTGGAAGTGCTGATTTTCCACAAATAAGAATAACACATCTTATTTGTGTATAATTATTTCCTATATATTGTCCTTTTCTATCTGCCTTGGGCTGCCACATTTCTTACTTGCTCCAAATAATCTAGAGGTGCGTTACCTTAATTAGCAGTTGGGAGCAGTAATAACTCAAAGTGCTGATTCTGGTGAAGTTTAATTTTGCATTTACTGGAAATTGGGCTGTGTGTTAACTCTTGATGCAACTCTGAACAGAATGAAGACCTCAGTTACCTTTATGCTTGTGTTAAAATGACTAGTGCCAAGAAGGTTTTGTTTTTGTTTCTTTTTTTTTCCTTTTCAGTGGAAAGAAAACGTAACACTCACAGAGAGCCAAGTACAGGCCCTGGCACTGAGCAGACAGGCAAGCCAGGAGCTTGATGTCAAGCGCCGAGAAGCCATCTATAACGATGTCCTTACTAAACAACAGATGGTAAAGTATCTAATATTTATTTGATGAACTGGGATGTGGAGTATGGACTTTGCATGTGTGTTCATAAAATAGAAGTGTATGTTTAGGTACATAAACACATCCTTACAGAATGTGTGTTTCAATGGGTCAGGTGTTTGCTGGCATTGTGTAATGGGGTGTGTGACGTGACATCAGGGGGTGGTGAGTTTTGCAGTGTGTTGGGTTGTGTTGCTCAGCCTCGTCGGGGGAGACTCCATGAGAAGTTCACGTAAAAAAAAAATACTCACCAGACTTTTCTGTTGAAGTAGTTTGCTTGAAGGTCATGAGGCTTAAAGAGAAATCTGATTCCCAGAGCTCAGAAAGCAACTTACGAAACACACATCTTAGAAAGTGTTGGTAATGTTTTTTTTAGCTTAGAATTATTTTGCAAAATCTGAAAGTTGCCCAGATTATGTCAATGGGAAGAGTTTTCTCGTAGGCAAACAAACATTTCGTGACAGTCTCATGCAGGACTTTCAAAGGGATGATAAATGGTACCTGGCAAATAATGTTGTAACTTATACCTGGCAATAATTTCACAGTCCGGTGCGTGTTGCCGTAGCAACGTGCCGAAATGCTGCACGCAACACAATAGGCAAGTCATTAAGAGAATTTAGCCCTAAATGGTGTTACTAAATGGTTTCTCCAGTAATCAGCTCCCGAATACCATCGCGTTAGTGACGGTGATAACAATGGTGCTTTATTCCTTCAGCCACGCTATCCCTGACAAATTGATTTTTGACTCTGAACTTGATACGTGCAGCACCGAGATGGTGGTGCCGTTGTAACAGCTCTGCTTTCCCTTCACAGTTGATCAGTTGTGTCCAGAGGATCCTCATGAACAGACGACTCCAGCAGCAGTACAATCAGCAGCAACAGCAGCAGATGTCTTACCAGCAAGCAGCAATGAGTCATCTCATGATGCCAAAGCCTCCCAATTTAATCATGAATCCTTCCAACTACCAACAGATAGATATGAGGGGAATGTATCAGTCAGTGTCTGGTGGTATGCAGCCGCCCCCGTTACAACGAGCACCACCCCCAATGAGAGGCAAAAATCCAGGGCCTTCCCAAGGGAAATCAATGTGATTTTGCACTAAAAGCCTAAAGGATTGTTAAAATCAGAGAAAGAACTTTTTATTTTTTTAGGAATCAATGGCTTAACAGAACTCAACTGTAAAAAAAAAAATAAAAATAAAAAAAAATAATAAATAGTTTGGTTGGTCCCCTTAAATGCCATGTTCCATATTAGTTCCAGCTTTGTTTAAATAGGACATAATGTTTTCCCTGTTGTCAGTGATGTTGCCTAGAATCTTCTTACATGTGTTGAGTACAGGAGATAACAAGTTGTTTTCAGTGAAAACAAGTCCTCCCGTAACAGTAGCATCTCCACAGGTTTCCTGTCTAAACTCCTATGCTTGCTTTTAGTAGCTGCCACGCTGTCATCCCGTGGGAGCAGCTTAGGAAGGACTGCAGGTCTGTATGTTGCGGTGTGCCATATGTGAATTGTCCACAGCTGAGTTCTTGATTAGAGTTGATTCCTCAAATTATGGAATACTTTTCTGCTTACCCATTTCTTTATATTAGTGGGAATATTACAACAGAAATAGGCTGGCTTCCTTTTGACCGAGGTCTGGGCTCCTACTATGTCGTCTGTGCTGAACGAAACATAGGAACTGAAACTACTCTCTGAAACAGATTTGAGTGCAATATTTGGAACTACTACTGCTCTGAAACTTCTGAGTCGTGCAGTTTTGCAGAAACTGTGTGTACAGCCTTAACTAGTGACCTGGGGAAGGTGAGTGCTCTTCCCTAGTCTTCTGCCATTTTTTATTTTCAGTTTCACGTGAGGGAATAACAAGTGGTGATCTTAAGAGCTGGAGATGTTTTTCCTTCACACGCTGATTTCCTCTATGCGGAGTCCAATACGAAGCACATTTCTGTTAACTCCTTAATGCTGGTGCTACTATCTTTTCCCATTGCCGGCAATGGGAGACGGGCCAAGAAAATTGAATTCCTGGTATTTTGGGGGTTAAACTAGTGACGGTGGCCAGGGTCAAACCCTGTTATAGAAACAACTTCAAAATGGCAGAACTGTTGCTGATTTAAAATCGAGACGAAGAAAGTGCTGTAGCAACTTCCAGAGCTGCCAGAACAGTGAAATAACTTTTCGTCTGTTAGAGAAGAGTTTGGGTTGTGCACTCCTCCCCGCGCCCTTTCGTTTGTGTGAAAACATGACTGAGTACACAAAGAGCTTGATTATTATTTTTTTGGCTTTTGTTTGGAGGGTTGGGGTGGTTTTTTTATGTGGACCAGAAATAAATTTCTGGTTTCCTATATATCATTAGCACTCTCTTTACTCACACTTTTTGTGCTTGTGAAGAGCTAATTAAATACAAATAGGGCTTTTCTTTGAATATAGTTTGGTTGATTCTTTCCCCCTCCCAAAAAAAAAAAGAGTTTATAACCTGGGGGTAAAAGTAAGTGACAGGAACATTTGAGGCAACGGTGTGTTGACTGCGGAGAACTCCGGAGAAGCGAGCGGCCGGAGGCCTTTGCTCCAGACATTGCTGGACTCTGCTGACTTGCTGACGTGAACTGAAATTGTTCTGGTTTCTGGAAAGTTTCTTGCAGGAGTTGGGAGTTCTTGCCCTGAATGGACAAGTGGGTTTTGCATCTAAATATGCAAATCTTAGGCGATAATTTCCTTTCGTGATTGAAACTGGCTTCGTGACCTGGAGAGAGTTGGTTTGATCTGTTGCGAAACCAGTTAACAAGCTGCTGTCTTGGACTCTTTACCACAAGATGCCCCAGGAGAACCTCCGTGTGTTCTAGCGCTTTGCCAGCTCTACAACTCAACTTAATTTGGGGAGGGGAGCAAAAAGAGACGTGCTCACACTTTGTAGAAGAAAACAAAACGTGAGACTCGGAGACAAACGTTTGAAGGCAAACGTACTCTGGGCAACTCTCGCCGATATTCCTACGTGTCGTGAAGAAGAGAAATAAATACTTTCTACCAAACCTGGGAATGTTCAGTGGAGTTTTACAGTAACTCAAAGACTTAAATGTGGAAGTTTTAGGCAACATTGAAAGGCACATTTTTTTTCATCCTGGACAAAAGTATGGATAACAGAAGACTAACGCATAAGAAGAAACCCGAGATAAGCATTGAAATAAAACTTGGACCACTTTGCGTACATGTTTCTCACTCGACATTTTAGCTGCATAACAATGTGCTTTGAGTATAACATCAAGCTTTAACAAATATTTAAAGACAGAACATACATCAATAAGATAACAAAAGGCTCATTTTTATATTTGTTTTAGATGTTTTAACTAGAAGAAATGGCTTAAGATGACAAATAAAAATGTTGCTTGTAATACAGTTTTGCCTGCTAAATTCTCCACATTTTGTAACCTGTTTATTCCTTTGGATGTAAAGCGTTTTTGCTTAGTATTGTGATATTGTATATGTTTTGTCCCAGTTGTATAGTAATGTTTCAGTCCATCAACCAGCTTTGGCTGCTGAAATCATACAGCTGTGAAGACTTGCCTTGGTTTCTATTAGATGGCTTTTCAGTTCTGTATTAAATATCTTAAGTACTATAGAAAAGGTGTCACCTCTTCCTATAAGGCTGTTTTGTAATATATATAAGGACTGGAAATGTGTTTTTAAAGAGAAGAAGCATTCAAGTATGACGATATACTATCTGTGTTTTCACCATTCAAAGTGCTGTTTAGTAGTTGAAACTTAAACTATTTAATATCTCATTTAATAAAGTGACCAAAATACATCAGCGTGCCTCATGCTACATTCGCGGTGCGGCGTTGGCTCCGTAGGGATCCGGCCTGAGCGCGTCGTGTCTCCGGAGAGCTGCGCTGTGAGTTGAACCCGTCTTATTTTTTGGGCAGCGAGGTACCCGCTACTGGATGTAGCCATTAATTTAACTTGGAGAAACTTAGCTGCGATCCAGTTTCCAAATTTTATGAATTAATGGCAGCTTTTGCAGCCGATCTGTCTATTAAAAATGAAGAGTGAGTTACCACCCAGCAAGGATAAATTGTTAAGAGTGCGGTGAAGTTCTACTTGGTGAGATTCCAATGACCTACTTGCATATTCTAACCTCATAATTCTACTTCTCCCTTTCTTAGTTATGAAATCCCAGCTGTTGGGGGGGACAAAAACCCTTTCCTACACAAAGCAATCGCGTGACAATTGTGTTTTACATCTGCCCCTACGCTCGTTCCCTGCACTTGAAGCTTTTTTGGTGGCTCCTGGCCAGTGCTGCAGCCCGGGATGGGTCTGCCCAGGGCGGTGCAGCGGGTCTTGGCTGGTAGCTGAGGACGGGCAGATGCCGTGGAAATCGTGTCTGGTGTGAGAAACATGGATTTGTGCTGGAAGTGTGGGGCAGCGTGGTTTTAAATATCCTTGTGACTTGATTGAAAACTTTAGTAGAGGG
The DNA here is from genome assembly GCF_009769465.1 of Tauraco erythrolophus. NCBI lineage: Eukaryota > Metazoa > Chordata > Aves > Musophagiformes > Musophagidae > Tauraco > Tauraco erythrolophus. The sequence goes on from NC_141477.1 coordinate 21,323,624, forward strand.
CAGCGGGAGGCTCGTGTGCGTGTGGCGGAGGCTGGAGAGCGACTCCGTGTCGGGCTGGGGAGCGTCCTGGGACGAGCCCGCTACAAAAGGGGCCTGCAAGGTGCCCTGGTGCCGAACGCTCCGACGGGTCAGGTGCCAAATGCTCGCCCCGTGGGCTTCCTTGGTCTTTGCCTTAAAAGCAGAACCACTCTGAGCAGGGTAAGTAAAAGTAAATTCATCAGTTCAAGCAAAAAAGAGTTTTGGACTTTAGATAAATTTTCAACATTTACAGAAAGACAAATGTCCTAAACATTCCCAGCTGGAGTTCCCAGCTGGTGTCACAGCATCGGCCATGTGAAGCACTTAAGAACTTCCCAAACCTGCTCAGGTGTTGCAGTAACCCCACGTGTGCCCCCTGCACCCGAGTGCGTCTCCTTTCCCAGGAGAGCTGTGCTGCTGTGGCCTCGGGAATGGTTTGGGTCCCGGAGGTGGGCACAAACCTGCCCCCGGCCGTGGTGGGCCGGGCGCTCCGCAGTGAAGTGTCCGGAGAAGCTCCCGGTGTGCCGCGGGACGAGCGCCTTGTCCTTCCAGGCGGGACACTGGGTGGCCGCCGCACAGCAAAGACACGGAACGCCGTTTTCCCTCTGGTCGCAGCTCCCGTACCGGCCGTGCCTGGGGAGGGGGTGGCCTGGGGGGGGAGGTGGTGACTGGAGGGATGACGTTGGGAAAGGGCCAAGGCCTGAAACAGGGACACCCCACCTTGGCTTTGTGTGTAACGACTGGCGCGCATGGAAACCGTGGGAGACGCCGAGCGCGAAAGGGTAACGGACACCCGGGGCGTTAATCCGAGCATCATCCAGCGACAAGGGCTGCTGTGACAACTCAGCTGCACACAGCACGTTCCTCATCTCCGAGGGCTCTCGCCGATGCCCGCTGGCAGCAGCGTGGTGACCTGCCCCGCTCCCTCGCGGGCGTCTCGGTGCTCAGTACTGTCTGGTGCGGGGAGGGAGGGCTGGAGGCTCCGTGCCGGAGTCGGCTTTGCCGTCTCCTACTCAAACCCAACCAGCGCGGATACGGAACTACGTCCTTGGTGTTTTCCATGATGGGAATTTCACACCTCCGAAGCAGTTACTTGCTTTGGAGAATAATAATCGTGTCCTACGCTCCCTATGGCATGAGACTTTGAGGCTTTGGGCAACCTGGTGTAGTGGAGGGTGTCCCTGCCCATGGCAGGGGGGTTGGAACTGGATGATCTTCGAGGTCCCTTCCAACCCAAACCATTCTACAATTCTATGACTTAGTCCTCTTGGTTCAAGTTCCTCTCAACAATTCCGTGTTACGCTGCTGTCTCGGATCGCAGGCCTGGTGCTGGGTTTGCTGTTTGTTCCCCCCTCCCCACTGCACGGCTGGTTTGTCTTTACCTTCAGAGCAGGACCGGGGTCTGCCTTTGTGAAGCTCCAGCCACAGAAAACGCTTTTCCCGCGGTGCTGCCGGCTACATCCCACCTCCGCCGCAGGAGCTGAGCTCTGTGCCTGCACTTCTGACTGTGTCTCCGTCTTCCGTGGCTGCCCCGGGTGCCTGTAGCACCTGGAGAAGCGGCACATTGCACCTACGTGGCACCTTTGCCCATTAATGACTTTCAGGGAAGGTCCCCACCATGTCGTCTCCCATCCGAGCGGTTTCCCAGCAAGGCCTTGGCGCTGTTTCGTTCTCCAAAGAGCAGAGAAATGACTCACCTGCATCTGCTGGTTCATAAACGACACCAACGCACCAAGTAATACAGATACCGCCCTCGGGGTACTGTGTGTCCTGTGGCTGAGGGGAGCACTGGGGAACATCACTTTATTTCCTCGCAGCACCTTTGTCATTACAAACCTTTCCGGATGGAGCTGAAGCCGGACTTTGCCCTGCGGACCGTTCCGGGATAGTTGGTATTTCAGCCGAGCCCCTGAGTCCGACTTGACTCAAACTGTTGGGTTGCAGGAGAGGACGTTGCCCTTCGGATGAAGTACCTGGGGTCATCTTCCACCACCAGCGCTATCCCAAGGGATGTGGATGTCTTTGTCTCACCATCAACAAGAATTTTCAGCCCTTCTCTTTCAGGGATGCTCCATCCCTGGGTGCCCTTTTGGGAACATCTCAGTCACGGTCCAGCAGCTGCGACACAGCTCTCTGGACGTACCTAACCAGAAAGGTACCTTCCCTGCCTTTGGCACTCACTGTCTGGACTCCCTCCACAGTTTTGTGTTCTCCAGGGGAGGTGAGTCTCCAGGGCCTCTGCTCCTTCCTCCCATGGAAAAAGGAGCCCTGAGCTGTGTCCCACCCAGGAGAGCTCCTCATAGACAGCGGGATCTCCATGGGGACATTCCTGAGGCCACATGTGCTTTGCCACTCGTAGGTCTGTCTCCTTGGCCCCCTCCAAGGCCATCCCCGTGCCTCTGATCACGCACCAAAGCTGAGGAGATGGATGGTTTTGCTGGGTTTGCGCTGTGATGTGCTCAGTGCCATGTTGGCTTCCTGCAGAGGGTTTCCCTCTGTTTCCACACCCCTCCGCAGCCAGACTCGAGAAATTGTCCCCCCCTTTGCCGCTGGCCTCCTCCCTCCTGCTTTGCACAGCTGTTCCCAGGATCATGTTTCCCTTATGAGGTGCCCACCCCTCTTGGGTGGAAGGAGAAGGGTCCGAAGCGGCGCCTTTTGTCCTGTTCACCGCAGTGTTTCTGGACCCACGGCTTTTTTGTGTATCAAACAGCCCTGGGGGGTGAAGGGCACAGCGGGGCTTCTGTGGCACCGTGGCTACCCCCTGCACCAGCCACCTTCACCTTCCCTTTGGGAAAAGTTATCCTGCTGGCTATTGTGACTTTCAAAGCACATGGAAACGATATGAGCAGGATCCCAAACACACACTGACGTTTCATTTTGCTAATTTAGGAGAGAGTCCCTCGGGTTGAAGCATCACGAAGGTGTTTTCCTCTAAAGATGCCCCTCAGCGGAGGCCCCGTCGCTGCCGCGGCTGCAGGGTCCATCCGCCAGCCCCGTAACAGCGCCGGAGCCGAAGGAGCAACCAGTGTTTCCCATTGGCTTTTGCCGGGCAGGGCGGCAGCCGGCGGGGCGACGGCTGGATAAGGCGGTGACAGCCCACCGTGCCATGGGGATGGGACGGAGGTGAGTGTGTCCATGCAAAAACACCCGCCCCGCCGCACGCCGCCGGTCCCCGTGCCACACAGACCGCATTGATGTTGTTTATTCTGCTGCTGTGAAGCTCCCAGGACAGCCGGGTTACTTGGATCTTTACGAATTTTTCTTGAAGCAGAACCAAACCCAGTGAATTTCTGCTGAAAGCAACCGTTCGGGTGGGATTTAGCAATGCTGAATTCCCCCTTTCCAGAATGTCCCACGTGGGAGACGACACCAATGGGTTTCCACTCAATTCTTTGTGGATTTTGTTGTTTGCAAGTATTGGTTTTTTTGAACCCGGATCCTACAAAGGTGATTTACACCGTCCCTTGCACCAGCGCGTCCCTTGCAGCTCTTCAATTCGGGATCGGACAAACGAGTCCGTTGCGTTGCCCCCACGGGCCAAATCATCTCCTCGAGTTGGCGACCAACATACTTGGCATGGCTGAGGGCAGGTTTTGACCTTCGCTTTGAGGAAGAGGAGCAGGACCTCAACGGCCAGATTTCTCTCCAAGCACAACGGAAAGTGCTGGCTGGAGGGAGGCGGGATCACGCCGGGGCGCAGAGCGAGGTTCAAGGTCCAAGAGGTTTCCCTTGGCACAGGGGAAGGTCAGAAGTACACTTCAGGACGCTCCATGAGCGGCCGCGCTCCCGACACGGCAGCTGAGGATGAGATGTTTCAGCAGTGACTCAGAGGAAGAAGGTAAATAAACACTTTTTATTTCAAACGCAGGATTAAATTCCTTTGTGTCTGGATAGTTCAAGGTAAAGCTCCTGTAATCTCGTTGCGATCCGCAGCCCGGCATCCGGGGGCTGCTGGACCTGCAGGAGGAGGTGGCGGATCGGGTGGGAGACGGCCGGGAGTGGAGCTGGCACCGGGGCTGCCGCTCCATCAGTGAGGCAGCTCGTGAAGAAGCTGGTGTGGATCGTCCCTCGGGCGGTGAAATCGCTCTGGGAATTCATGGAGTGAAGCTGAAGGAGCTGAGGTTTCACCTCAGCTGCTTCGCAAGGGGGAGGCTGAGAACCAGCCCTGAAGAACGCAGCGGTGATAAGGGAAACGCCGACTCAGCACCGCTGCGTCTGTATCCGTACGTGTTTTCGGACACTACGAACCACGTCTCATCCCAAGTCCTCATCCACGCTGCCTGCACACCACCACGCTCCCACTCCATGTGCTAAACCCCTCTCTGCCGCTCACAGGGGACAAAAATAAATGGGGATCGTTCCTGGAAGCTCCCCCCTGCGGTTCTGTGGCATCCCGAGCCCGCGGCGAGGGCGGACACGTGGCACGGGCGTCACCGAGGGCCGGTGCTGGGGTGAGCCGCGGGGTGAAGCCTCCCCCGAGAGCATCCCTGGCCCGGCCAGCCCGGCACGGGAAGGGCCACGGCTCTGCAGCAGCCAGTGGGATCGCGGCGCCGGCTCGGGGCTGCCCAAACACTGGCAGCTTTGGCTGAGCCCCCCGGGGCAGAGCACGGGTGATGGGACTGTGCAGCTCCACGTTCTGCCAAGGAAAACGCCACCAACGTCCAAGTGCTGCCTGAGGGATGGTCTTCATCCGCAGGAATTGCTTAAAAATGAGGGGCTTTACAACTGCTTTCGTGGCTCCCTACTTTTTCTTCACCCATCTTTCCATGATGCTCCAGGTAGGTCTCACGTGAGACGGGGCGGTTTTATTGCAGGAACGATGGGTCCATCCAAACACCCAGTGGATGCTCCAAACGTCCCTCTGCTTGGTTTTCACCGGGACAGTGAACCACGTGCCGAAGCGTCCCGGCTGCCGCCGACTCACGCCGAGGGCTGCGCCGGCGCTTCCCGGGCTCGCGGGGCCGCGGAGGCGAGGGAGAGCCTGTGGACACCGACAGGATCGTCCAGTTTCATCCTTGGGCAAGAGTCTGGGGTTCAGGTAATTTATCTTTACCATGCAAAGCCTTTTTAGAGGTGGTCTTAATATTCATACTGGGGCAATACTGGGTTAATCGTTACAGAGCACCAAAAAAAAGGGCTAGCAAGAAATCTACAATATAAAGACAATTTTATTGCCAATAAGCTCTTAAAACTCTTTTTTTTTTTTTTTTTTTTTTTCCTGTTTCAGTAGGACCTTATTCTTCCTGATGAAAATCCGGTCATAGCATCTCTCATTAAAAATAAAATTATTTTGAAATAAATAAATATATAAAATAAATATCATATACATTTTATAAATAGTTTTGTCCTTATGCACAGTATCCATGCTTACATCTGAATAATGCTCCTCGCCCCGTTCCCACCCCAACAGCAGGAAAAACCCCACGCATCAGGACCAGTCCACGTAGCATCATCCGCGCAGCGAACTCCCGAGCTGCTTAAGCAGGGTACCATTCCAAGAGCTTTTTCCGAGCACGTAACCACCCCGAGCTCAGCGGCACCATCCGTAGCAGTTCCGTGAGCTTCTGTTTTCTTTGCTCCTCTTCATTGTCAGTTTTTTTTTCCTCCCCCATCCCGGTGATCAGGTTTGTTCCCCTGCTTGTTCCTTTAAGCAACCGTAACGTTGAATATTCGGCCTCTCTTGGAGCCACCGGGTAAAGAAAGTGAACGGACACGAGAGATTACACGTAGGGTTCCCTCCCTCCCCCTGCCCCCACCCCATAAATAACCCACGTTCGATATACGCTTGAAACAAGGAGGAACAGCGGTGTCTGAATTCAATGGAAGTGCTTTCCTACGTCATCTACGCTTACAGGAATGATGGAATGACTAGTAATATAGTGCTCTGGGAAAAAGCTTGGGAGCCCAGGTATGTACAGTGCCGGGGGAGCTGCAGGGAACATCACCTGTAGTGGAAGAGGTCTCTGTACATGGCGGGGATTTTGGCAGGGTCCACAGGCCTGGGTAAAAAATGAGTGAATTTCTGATGTCTCTTAGTCCTGTACCCCTCGCGGGGGGAGCCGTCCTTGTTCAGAGCCACGTAGTAATGCCTCTCCGAGTCGGGGTGCTTGTAGAGGGTGGAGGCGTACGTGTTGTACCAGTTCTCTTCAAACTGCTCTCGGAAAACGCACTCCCGGGTGAGCTTCTTCTGCGTTGGGGCGGAGGCGGGAGGGGAAGAAAAAGACATTTGTTGTCAAAAATAAGCATCATAAAACATCTTTTCCTCCTTCCTTCACTATATTTTCCTGTCATTTTCCTAGCTACGTTCTCCTGGCTACCCAGTGACAGTTCAAGGCACGTAACAAGTTGGGGATGTCTGACCCCAAGGAAGATTTACGGCGGCGACGGGTGACGCGGTGAGTGTGTGCCAGCCCATGGCCAGTGCGTCCCACGGGGGAACGGGTCGCACTGGTGTCACCGTGGCCACGACCAGCCTTTCCCTCCACCCCTCAGAGCCGGGGGCCACTGGCAGCGGCCACTCAACGGTGGCTTTTTAGTGCATTCCCATCGCTCCTTCCATCTCCCCTGTGCCAGCAGCGGGGTGTGGGGCTGTCCCCCAGCCCTGCAGGGACACGGGTGGCTTTGCCAGCGCTGCCGTGCCACAGAGGGACCCACTGTCCTGTCCCACAGGGTGATCGCTGCGGGGGACGCGCGTGGGAATCCCGCTGGATGAAAGGCAGCAAACGTAGGATGCTGTAACGTTACAAACACCACAAACTCTTCGGGTAGGGACCGAAGAGTCCTAATAAACTTTTAAATAATTAAAATATTATTTTAATTCAATAAACCCTGAGGTGAGTCGTGGGCCCTCCAAAAGCCTACACCACCGCCCACGCATCTGCGACCCGGGGAACCGGGAACTGCAGGCTCCTCCTCCCGGATCCATCGATAAATACAGACTTTTCTTTTTTTTTCTTTTTTTTTCCCCCAGGATGCCACCTACTCAGAACATGTTGGAAGCTGCTGATCAGCTGAACTCGTGCACTGCTGCTTGGCCCTGGTTTACCTGCTCTTCGCTGAACTGTTCGGAGGTACAGTCTGTGTAAAATGTTTGGAGAGCCTGGGGGCACTCTGCCAGGTGGGATTTATCTCTTTCCAAGCCCCGGGATGTCCCCGCTGAGCCCGACGCCGTACAGGCAGCGCGCGAGGTGCCGCCTGCGACTTTTGCTGCTCTACGTGTTAGTTGTGTTTCTGAAATGGGTGGAAAGGCCAAGAAAAATGCTGGCAGGAGGCGAAGGGGGACAGGCAGGAGAGCTGTCTGTCCCGGGGGGACTCCATGTGGCGCTGCGGGGGTGGCTGGCTCTGCCTCCATCAACACACAGATCAGGCAAAACGGGCACAGAGGGAAATAAACTTGCCGAAAATTTAAAAATACCGCTGTATCGTCTCCTGAAGTACCATTATAACGCTGCTGCTGCTGCTAGGTGCTGGTTTATGGAACTTAATTAAGAATACTGTAGTGGCTTTTGATTTCGAAAAGCCATCCTTATATACAGCCCATGTATCCCAGATTTTAAAGCTCCAGGGTTATTTGGGGACCTGGCTCGTGACTTCTGCACGTGCTGGATGGGTGGTTTGACTGCGTCCCTGCAGCGCCCAGTCAGCGTCCCGTCTGCTGGACAAGACGCAACGATGAAGAGAAAACTCCCACGACTGTGTCTGCAGGTCAGTTCTGTTTCCAGATGAAGTGCTGTAAAGTGTCATCCTATTTCTGTTTCTGTGTCGTAACACGAACACAGGCCCTGGATTTTCATCAACCCATCGTGAAACGGTCGATTCACCATCAGAGCCGCAGGGTTTGAAGGCGCAGAAGGGAACGTGCAGCCTTGTGTCCTCCTTTTCAGCAGGAACAAGCGAAAGGTGCAGCTCCAGGAGCTGCCCAGCAGCCTCGGACTTGACAGGAGAGGGGCTGCTGTGTGGGTGCAGGCTCCAGCCCCGCTTTCCGAAGCGTGCTGTAAGGTATTTTTTGTGTTTTATGGAATCCTGGTGATTTTACCTTCTATCTGTCTTGCAGTTTTGTGAGTTAACCGCTGTCTCCGCATTTAACTTTTGTGCAGGGTGGATGTTATTACAGAAATGAAGTGGAAAAAGAGCAGTTACCAGTGCATGCTACCATTTGATTATCTCATATCAACACCAGTAACTGCAACTTCAATAATGAAAGGGTCTGTGGCAGTGTCAGATGGGAATGGGAGAAGGAAAGATGATGGAAATTCCTGCTTTACTGTTACTGTTTGCTGAGCAAAGGTTTTCTGAAGGCTTCCCTATGTGTGGAGTCCATGAGTTGAAATTTCTACACTATGAGATTGATCTGATTTGGTTAAAGGAAGTAAGTGCCTTCTGCTTTGCTTCAAAGCTGGTTTATTTTATTTCATTTTAGATTTACTGTGATCCATCCTTACAAACCAGTATCCTCACACAGGGGTAGTGCTGTGATCTAGAAAGGGGCACGTAAAAAAATCACGCGCAGGTGATGGGTTGAACTAAAGGCAATGGACCATGTGAGGAAAAAGCACCAATGAAGTGCAGCAGTGACAGAAGAGGAAATTAAAAAATGGCCATCTAGAATGCAATTAATTTTTCAAAATAGAAATTATTCTTCTAGCTAACTAGAAATAACTATTTTATGTGGAGTGGAAATAAATAATTAGGAGTTGAGTTCCATTAACCTGCAGGAAGCACCTCTGCCCAGTTGTTAAGACCTGATGTTTTTACTGCAAGTCTTAACGCTTAAATAGAAAGTGGGAGAGGAGAGCTGAGCTCTCTCCAGGTTGATGGAGACTTCAACCGTGATGCCAAAGCTCTTCACAGCACCCCTTCCCCGTGGTCCTGCTGAGCTTTGCAGAAGCATCCACTCCATGTGCAGGGCTCTTCTGTAAAATCATGAGCAACCTCCTGAATTCTTAAAAGGAGCTTAGAGAATGTTATAACAAAATAACACTCAGACCACAACTCAGGCTTCTGCTGGTTACAGAGTCGTAACACAACTGTAAAACCTGCAGATAGGTGCAGATCCTGACCACGTGGAGAGTAGAATTGCCGTGCTGCTCAGGCAATGCAAACACACCAGCAGCCCCTGGCTTTATGCTAAATTTCCCTTTTGCCTTTAGCTGACCATTGCCACACTGTTTTGGGAAGGCAAAACCCCGATAACCCCCCCGGCTCCCCAGGCACTGCCCCGAGCGGTGCCCGGGGGCTCGGCACCACCACGGGCTCTCGCCGCACGAGTGCATCCTGCCTCCAAACCCTTGCTCCTACATATCCTTTACGTTGTAACAGCAGTGGCGTCACAGGGAGGACAGGGATATGTGGCACCTCAAGGACTTTGGAGGCCTGGAAGGGACGCAGCTCATGCCACCGATGCGGCCCCACAGCCCATATTCTCTACATGTTTTATGGTGTTGCAATCAGCACAAAACCTTGAACTTACCGACCCATACAGCTCGCCTCTCTCGTTCATGCCGAGGTAGAGTCCTGAGTCCACCCCACGGATGCTCACCAGCCCCACTGCCAGGCTAATAAACTCCAAAATCCCTAAAAGAGAAAAGAAGTCCAAATCATACGGAGAATAAACCTGACACCAGGCTCCGGTGACAGACACAAACCAGCCTTTCCAACCCTTGCAAGAGCTTCCTACAGACCCCGTTTTCCTCATTTATAACGACACAGTTCTCAAATCTCTAGTCCCACACGTGTGCAATCTTCCAATTTCCACTCCGGGCTCCTCCCCAGCATGTGAATCTGACTTGCCCAACAGGAATGATCTTTGCTAATAAGAAAAGGTTTGCTAAGTTTTGTTGGTTTGGGGTTTGGTGTTTTTTAATTATCACCAAGAAGACCGATGTAGAAACTTGTGCCTGGCCCACCAGAAATCTCAGAAGGCTGTGCTGGGCTTTATTCTTCACAAAAAGGAGAGTCATTTCTGTCCCCATGGGGCTTCTGGTTTGAGATGACAGTCCCGCATGATTCAAAGTGATGAGTTCAATAAAAATAAGTAAAGAGTCCTAGAAGAGATGTCTATGAGGATCATCTTCGTCCTGGTGCTCCAGCGGGGTACCTGCCACCCCCAAATGCATATACAAGCTGCAGGGATAAAATCCAACCTCAAATATACGCAGGTAGAAATGAATCTTCCTGCTCCAGCAGCATCTGTCTCAGCCCCGCTCCAGCAACCATTTTCCCCGTGGCCTTCAGCCCACAACAACGGTGTCAGACACTTTAAATAACGAGGTTCTGCCGTGCTGCCTGCTGCACCCTCACTGCCGGTAAGGGGGACGGCAGCTGTTTTGGCGGAGGAAAGACTTGTAATAGGAGAACCCTTGGCGAAGCACTTAAAAACCAAACAGCCCCCAAGTAGGTGTGTTTTTAACTGGTTTGAACAAAGCCAACATCACAAGTGGTGGAGGCCTTCTGAATTCACAGGAAAACCTCCTGAAGGCATTAGTGGGGCTGTGTTAGACTCCGGACATCCCACGCTCCCCAGCTAGGGTCCACGGACAGTCTTTGCCCATGTCCAGTGAATTAACTAGCTGGGAGGCAGCAGCAGAGGAAGGAAGAGGGTTTTCACCCCCCCATCTAATGACTGGACAAGACGTCTCCGCTGACAGGACAAAGCTGCTCCAACCTTTAGCGTGGCTCCAGGTCCCTTAATATAGCCACTCCGATCCGGTTACCTCCCAGAGCTCCTCTTAAAAGTATGTCTTGGGTCTAAGATCACCGTGTGGCACACGGCCACCTGAGCCGGCCGACACTTTGGGGGCAGTCGCAGCCCCCGGTCACCCCTCAGCTTGGGGCACGTGTCTTCTGCTCGGCCAGGCAGGGATGCGACAACGCTCAGATAACGGCATCACCGCCTAAATATAGGACAGACAGACGGCGATGGACACCTCTGTCCCCCTTCGCCCAACGCAGACTCATCAGTCAGATGCTGGCAGCTAAGCAGGATCCAAGAATTAGCCTTCCCACCTTGGATCAGACTTTTTGTCCTCCTTTTGCCCTGCCTGCTCTGGGGCTCACGCATTGAATCCAGCCCTCCCTGCAGCCAGCGGGTGCTGCAGGGGGTGGGAGATGAGATACGGACTCGGGAGCTGTAATTCCTCAAGACAAACAAGGAAGCAAACGACAAAATACGCTTTATGGACCAGTGCAGCCATTCTCCAGGCTGAAATATGCCCAGCTCCACACCCCAGCCTGGGGACACGTCGCCTTCAGAAATGCCCGGAGCAGGCTGCATGCTTCCGTTGTCCCATCTGCAGGACAGAAATGACGACAGCTGCCGTTTGAAAAGGAGAGAGTGAAGGAAGATTGACAACAACTAGAGTTAAGAGTGTAAAAAGTCATACAGGGGGAAAGGAGTACAGGGATACCCAGAAATGGGGTAACTGGAGAGCCATAGATTGACCTTCCTACAGGTACAAACACAGTCCTCAGCACCAGCTTTTTTTTTTTTTTTTTTTAATTTGTTTTCTGCCACCCCTGGGAAGCAGGAAAACGCTCCTGGTCCCGTTTAGAAAACAAGGGATGTCTGAGGCAAGGAAACCAAAAGGTTTTCGTGAGTACAGCCACAAGCACGCTCTGTACATGGCATGCGAACCCACGTCTCCAAAGACCTGGTAAGGAGCAACCCAGGAGCAATACTGGTGCCTTCCCTCTCTGAGCAGGGAGGAGACACACCTCTCATCTGGTGCAGCTGTGTGAATGCTTGCTGGTTTTGCAAACAAAGTTTCTTCAAGGTGTGCCCGTGACAGTCTCTTCTGACGACCTCCCTTGCAATATTCCCCTTTTCTGATCTTCGAGTGGCACTTAGAGACGCGCACGGAAGACAACTGTGTTGAAACAGCATTAAGAACGTAACTTAAACCCACAAAAGTCAGGAGACAGAGTGAAGGCTGAAAAAAATGTGGGCAGATATCCATCCTGTCCTTAACTCACTCCAATTGCTAGACAAAATTGCAGCTTCGTACATCTGATCTCCAGCAGCACAGGGAGCGGCCACTGGGGCCAGCTCAAGAATTTTCTTTCCAACTGTAGCGGTGTGTTTTTGTGGTAGAACACACTTTTTTTTTTTTTTTTGACCCCTTTTCCTTTTTCTTTTTGCATTCCCCCAGGACTTGCCTCTTTTTTTCTTGCTTTGATTACTCATTCTGTTTGTTCCTTGAGCCTTTCTAGATAACATTTAGAGAGATTGGATTAAGGCTCCGACTGGATTCATTTACCACCAAAGCACTGAATAATCTCCCGAGCTTTGCCATGACCGGACCCGCACGCTCTCGCCTTACTAGAAACCATCCCTCAAAGAACGATTCAGCTCCTTGCACCTGTCCCTTCCTGCACGACTGTATTCAGGAGCCGGGTACAGAAACATCAGATGTTGTATTAATGGCTACAAACCTAAAGCTTCGGCTCAAAACCTCAACAACTGTTCAGCAACAGGTGCGCTCCGGTCTGAACGTCAAAAATCTACAGCAAAACTTTCTCTGGAGGTTTTGTCAGCTTCTCCAGGAGGCTGCTACAGATCCGTTGGCAGGTCCGTACCCAAGAAGAGCTTCACTTGCTGCCTTTACGAGTCTGCAGAAGAAACTCAAGGCCTTTTTCTCTCCTCACTCGCAGTTAAGAGCAGCACCGCTGATGCCACTTGTTTAATGCTGCTGTAAAACAAGACATGAGGCAGAAAAGGAGCAGTTCCAGCAGGGATTTTCCTGGCCATTTATCTCGGTTTCATTCTCAGAAGGATTCTCATAGGGGTGCTAACATCGGTCCAAACCCCCTCCAGGTTTTGACCATCCTTTGTACAGGACGGTTCTTAGGAGATGCAGTGAGAACAAACACAGTTTTGAAAACACTTTCTTCTTTCTGGGATGACTTAGGCAGAGCTGCCAGTTCAGAGAGCACGTTTGGGCACTTCTCTACTGTGGGAATGAGCTTCCTTCCACCAGTTCCAGAGGGCTTCACCAAATTCTGCGGTAAGCCTCCTACGCTGCACTCCATTGTTCTTGCACGAATCTGTATTTTTACGAGTATAAAATACCGTGTTCCAGAAAACAGGTGTGATTTAGGAAAGTTCCAGTCCTCAACAGATGAGAGGGAAGTTACTGGGAATGCTCAATACGGTGTAGGCACACGATGCTGCTACCTCCCCTGTGTCCTACGGGCACATCCCCAAATGCTGTGGTACAAAGGAACGTCTCCCTTTACACCTCGCCGTTAGGACTTCAGTCCTCTGTTCTGCATCACCAGGGCTTTGGCTCTTTATTTTGCTCTCTGGAAGACTTGGATGTCTTGCACATCTGGTAACTTTTGGGATGGCTGTGCATGGGAGGGTGCAGATACTGTCCATCTTTTCCTGAACTCCTTCCAGAATTAGGAGATAGAGATGCAAAGTCCAGTTCCACCCTACATCCCATCTGCAGCTGGATATGTGCCTCTGCTGTGGTGTCCCAGAGAGCCATCCACAGAGCTCGTTGATTATGTGCTCATGAGATCGGGGGGGACCTTCCAGCCATGTGGGCTTGATCCACCAAACCACCATACTGCATTTTTAAGTATTTCCCCAGATGCCCCTAGATTTAAGGCAGCTTTAAACCGCTCCCCTGAAACCCTCGTCCAGCTCTGTATCCCTCACCACAGATTGGTTGTTCCCCAGAATCGCTCAGGCTGCCTATTTCTATAAGAAGTTACTGCTCTCCGACTGCTGCATGCAAAATTTAGGAATGCATTGATACATGACATCCTAATATGAACCATACCAGTAACACTGGAATTTCAATATTCATGGCTACTGAATGCAGATGGTGAGCACTGTGTGCCAATACGTTATTGCTTTGAGTCTTTGCTGAAGTGAGGTTTAGTCCAACTTTATCTGAACACAAGGATTCCAGTCTAATCCTTTGGGGGTTTGTCTTGCAATTACAACAAATAACTATTTATTTTACACTGCCTCTGGGAAAACCCTGAAGCAGAAAACTATAATATTTTATATCTGAAGTTTGGTCTAGTTTGCGTAGCTGGATGCTGACTGCTAAAACACTTAGGGAATGCCAATGTTTCGATTTATTGAATGCACTTGAGCTTAAGCGTGCAAAATTCACCAAAAGCTTTAGCCCGTTTAACACATTTTTCCAAAGTTTGTTTGGAAATACACTCATTTTACTCAATCTTTATTAAAAATGGAATGGAGACAAACGCTGCCATTTGAAACTGGCTGTTTACTTGCAGAAAGGTAAGTAAAAAGAAACGACAGAAATACTACGTGGCAGATTGAACTAGAAACAAACAAATGCAATGGGTTTGCTTTAAGGTTCTTTTAACGTGGAAGCCCATCATGTATTGCAACATAAAGGTTAAAAGATGCATGTCTTTTGGGAGGTAATTAAAGAACGCTTGCCCCACGAGTCTATTAGTACCTGACCCCCAGGTTATGACTTTCTTGTTGATTTAGGCAGGGAGATGCCATGCACACACCTGGTGTTTATGGAAAGCGCAGTACGGAGATAAGCTTCTCCAATTGTTCCAAAACCTGCCTTACACTACCAACAATAGCAGCAGCGTTCATGAAATATCAGAAAGGACTGGCTGCAAACAAGTAAAGGCAAAAAAAAAAAAAAAAAAATTCCTTTCACCGAGCAGTTAAATCACTTGAAAACTATAAAAAGTCTCGCAAGCACTCCTTGCAACCTGTTGACAACATAGCTGAGATCACTGGCGTGGGACTTGTTGATAGCTTACACAGACACCTGCACTAGATGCTGAAGTAGCGGGAATTTTTCGTAGCTGTGCTCAAACTTACTGTATTTCTTCGCCTGTGGCTTGGGATGCATTTTTTGAAGATTACATACAGTCTCATTAGAGATCCCTGCTCTTGCGTGACACTGATACCGGCACTGCAGTCTTCCAGCTGTATCCCGGGCAGCAAGGTAAATCCACGGTGCTCTGCCTATTGTTCCGTCTTCTCCTTTCTTTCTGAGGTTCCCTAAGCATTTTTCCCCCTTCAGCTTCTCCTTTCCTTCCCAACAACCTCCCCAAAGCGGGCTTCTAACACCCGGCCAGCCAACTGATCCCTGCCCGCTTTGGGAAGACACTCTTCTAATGAAATTCATGCAAGTGAAAGAAATGAGCTCAAAAATATCTGCGGAGGCCAAAAAAAAAAAAAAAAAGGAGAAAAAAAAATCCAACACAACTAAAAAGCCAGGAATTTCTTTTTCCAGTGTGCTCCCTCCTTTCTTTCGCCTCCCTCACCACTAACTTGAGAGGCACAGCTGTAGCTGGCCAACCTCCCCCCGGCCCCGTACTTTTCTTAATTTTTTTTTTTTTAATTTAATATTTTTTTTTCCCTGCTAAGGCACGTTTTTGTGCACCTGCAGAAGGGCTGAGCGCCGGGAGAATAGGAAATTGGAAATAATAATAAAAAAAAAAAACAACACAAAACAAACCACCTCCCGCATTGCTGGGGAGTGAGCGCATTTGTTTAGGAGTCTAATTATATCCGTCCCGAGATGATTTACATTAAGCGGGGTAATTAGTTCTGCACGCGGGGCACCTGCGCCCGGCCGGGCACCCCCCCCCCCCCCCCCCCCCCCCCGTACATCCCGCCCCGGCGGAGCGGAGCGGCCCGGCGCCCCTTACCGAAGCGGCTGTGGTCCTGCCGGGTGCCGTGCACGGTGCCGTTGGGGAAGATCTCCAGGTGGAAGCCGGTGCGGCAGTAGAGCTGCCGCCGCCGCAGGATGCCCTTGAGGTGAGCGAAGTCGGTGGGGGAGCCCCGCTGCAGCCGCCCTTCGATCTGCCCCAGGCGCTCGTTGAGGAAGCCGGGCGAGTCGGCGAGGGGCAGCCCGGCGCCCAGCGCGGGGGGGAAGCCGTGCAGGTCGGGGTCCAGCGCGCCCAGGAAGCCGCCCACCTCGGCCATGGGGCCGCGGCCCGCGGGCGGGCGCGGAGCGGAGCGGAGCGGCCCCTCAGAGCGCGGGCTGCGGCCGCCCGGCCCCGCGCTGGCGGCCCCGGCCCGGCCCCGCGCTCCCCGCGCCTCCCATAGCTGGATGTGTCCCGCGGTCGGATGCAAACTGCACTTTATATACGTACACACTCCCCTTACATTGACATATTGGATATTTAAATGCAAGCCACACCTCACTGGCATCCCCTTTGGCTATCGCTTTTTTTTTTTTTCCCCTTCTTCTCATCCATTTTTTTTTAAGGGGAAAAAAAAAAAAAGCCAGCTTCACTCCCTCTTTTATTATGAAAAAAAATAGCAGGAAAAAGCTACACATCGCAGTGAGGCGTAACAGCTCTTGGCAGGTCCCCGCGAAGCCGCCGATGAAATCATGGAGCCCCCGCACGCACCCGGGGATGCAGCGCGGCGCTGCCGGTCCGCGCCGCTCCCACCCCGGCTGCCCCGCACCGCAGCCAGCCTCCGGCCTCTCCCGTCCCTCCTCGGCGGCCGCGGCCCCCCCCCAGACCCGGCACGGAGGCGGCGGGTCGGGCCGGGTCTCTGGGGGTCGCCGGTTCTGTCGGGGTCCCGTCCCGTCCTCCCCCCCCTTCCCCCCCGTCCCAAACGGACATGGTGGAAAAAAATAACACGTGAGGAGAGGGCTCGAGACGCGTTTTTTCAGGACGAATGTGTAAAAAATCGAAAGCGATCTTTCTGAAAAGCCATCCCGCGGGCTTTACGGCCGGGTGTACAGGCGGCGGGAGGTGAGGGAGGGCGAGCGGCGCTGCCCGGCCCCGCCGCGGGCTCCCCCCCCACCTTCCCCACGTTGGAAACAGGTGTTTCCGCGCTCTCCCCGGCCCGCCGACACCGTATCTGTCACGGCAGCTGCCGGCCGCGCTGCAGACAGCCGGAGTCGGGCTCGGGGAGACGGGCGGGGCGAGGCGGGGGGGGACACAAACACAGACAGGCCCGGGAGGGAGGGAGGGAGGGAGGGAAGGGCCCGCGCCGCCGCCGCCCCCCGCGCCCCGGCCTCCCCCTCCGCTCCCCGCCGCGGCCGCCGTGTCCGCCAGGCGGCGCTGCTGCTCGCGCCACGGCCGCCGCGCTCGCCCCGCCGCCCCGAGGCGCTGGGGATGGGCGTCCCGCTGAAGGGAGAGCTGGGGAAGCCGCGGTGGGGTGGGGAGTCCGGCTGGGCGTCCATGTCCCTGAAGTCAGGTGTCGCCCCCGCCAGAGCGAACCACAGACAAAGCCCCAAGCCCGCGCTGCTGCTGGAGACGCCTCGGGTCGCAGCGGCTCCTCCGGGCGCCATCGGCGGCCAGAGATGAGGTGTGGGCTGTGCCCGCCTCGGCAGGGTTCCCCCACGGTGTGTCCTCACAGTGGGTCTCATCTCAGTGCGGGATCTCCACTCAGCGGGGGTCTCCCCTCAGCGGGTCTCCCCTCAGCAAGCCCACCCCATGGTGGGTATCCCCTCAGAGAGCCTCTCGCCCACAGCGGACACCCCCTCCATGGGTCTCTCCCCCTCGGGTGGTTTCACCCCCCAGCAAGGTGCTTCTCCTCACACCCAGCTCCGAGGGAGCGTCAAAAGGCCGTGGCATGCAGCTTCCCTTCCCGGCAGGCCCGGGCAGTGCTCTGCTGCGAAGATATGAAGGAAATGGTGATATTACAACTTGGAACACCCACATGGGTGTCTGCAGTGGGTGAGGAATCTGGTTTTTAAACGCGGGGGGTGAGGGCGGTTTTTCCTGTCAGAGCTGTGGCTGTAAAAGGGGTGTTTTTGGTGCACAACTTGACGCGTGAAGCCTAAACCCGTGGTTTTTATAGAAACAGTAAAACCTACGGAAGCGTGTTTGTTGACTATCTGTTTATGGTGTCAGGTGACATGGAGATACCACTGTCTGAGAAGTTCAGGCATCCCACTCCAAAGGTTACGATTTTATTCCTGTAGTATCTCCATGAAGACTCGGATGCGATGAGGTAACTGAGGGAAATAAACTGCGCCTCGGTGAAAGTGACCGAGGTCCAAGGTGGGGAGGGGTGGACACGGGGACGGGACACCCCAAACTCAGAATTACTGTTAAGGACATAACGCTGTGAATTTAATGCATGGAATTCGTGTAATGGGAACGATCCCACGACGGTCAAATAGGCTCTTCGGCAAAGCCTGGTGTTGCTGAAGTAAGCGTGAGTTTTGCCTCGGGTTTCACAGCAGTCACCTTATTTTTGAACCTGTCCGAAGGTCGATCCCAGGGGTATTAGCAAGAGAGAGGAAAAATCAGTTCCCGCATTGAAGGACTAACCAAACTCTGCAAAGGCTTCTGCCACTGACTTCAGTAGCCTCTGGATCTGTTACAATATCCTTGAGCCCAAATCCGTACAAGCACTTAGAAGAACACTTCGGATGCTGAGAAAGGTAACAGAGTTCAATTACATTACGGTAAAATCCAAGATAAAGTAAAAAACACAAACCTGCATGCTTAACTAATGTAGAACAAAAGCAGCAAAATCCCTTGTCCAAGCTGACATTCCTCTCTTAACTCTCATGATTACGGTCAACTTTTGAAGTGTCCGCAATACATTTTATTGAGGAGTTGTACAAGCTGGTACAACATGTTCTGTTTAGGCACAACGGGATGCGGAAAAGGTAGCTTTCTCGTCTCTTTTTTTGGTCTGTAATTTCCTGGTTTATTTATGTTTTTCCTAAGCTGAAGAAAAAGCAGAGAGATTTGTATCCTGTATTGTTTGAAGAAAAGAAAGCCTGTATTGTAAATACTGAAAGCTAGAATAACTGCTTCAAAAGAAATGTATTTAGTGATTTTTTTCATGTATTACATAGAATACAGTTCCGCACTCAGTAGTTTCTTGAAGGAGGACAGAAACTCGTATACGATTTGTGTTACAGTACATAATGTGTTATGGAATTAATTTTCTGCTCTGCTTTGTTTCAGTCCGTGCAGTTCCCCCAGGTTTATTCTTTGATTACAGCTTGTATTGTCTGCTTTGGGAACTGAAATGGTTACTGCCAAACTGCTCCGCCTTTCAATTTACAGAAGAAGCAGCAATGATATTTATACCCAGTTTGCTAAAAGGGACCTTGCAGACCCCTTCCCGTACACTCTAGAAGTGTATGTTTAGCAAGGTAGTAAAAACATGAATGTTTTTTTTTTCAAAATAATTACCAGTCATGGAGAGCAGCCACATTTGATACCTGGCTATAAAATCAAAGGAAAAGCAGGACTGGGGTAAAAACGGTAAATTAATTACAAAAGAGTAAGATAAATAAATGCAATGAGTGTATCTAGATACTGCATATCGTCTGCCTGTGGCAATTCCATTTGGTAAAGAAAAGATCAAGACAGCTGAAAGAAATTTGAAGTAGCAATGGCCATGAATAAAAAAATCAGATGTGAAGAATACCTGAGGATAAAGAAACAACAGAACCTTAAGCTTTAATAAATAATACTTCTGCTTCTTTAGCACTTCCCACCTCAGGATCTCAAAGCAATTTATGCACACTAATGAATTAAGACTCACAACCAAGGTCACTGTGCATCTCCTTTTCCCCAGACAGTCTCTTTTTCCTCTGGGAGATGTTGTTCAAAGGATATTGGTGGCTTTCTGTGTTTGTTTGGAATTTTGGGTGCATAGCAGCCTTGCTGAAGCAGTAGCTCTGACCAAGCTTCTGTGTATCCAGAAGCCAGACACGTCCACTGTGCGTGTGCGGGGAGCCCTTCTGCCTTTTATTGTGTGGCGACCATCTGTGCCGCACATGGAAGGAATGTCTGAGGTTTCCCGGCGGATAAATAGGGCAACCTCCTTTGAGAGGGGGTGAATAAACAAATTTTCTTAAGGGGAGCAGAGGATGGTTTATTGGTTTTTATCTTTGATTGTTTTTACTTAGGCTAGTATTATTATTATCTTTTGTAGTACCACTTCCAGGCCCTAGACCCTGTTTGTGCTGGATAACTGCATTAAGAAACGTGTAACAAACCGGAGTCCTTGACCTGAGGATCTCACCGCTCTGTCTTGTGGAAGGATTTCTAATGGAAAGCAACATGAACGAGGCAACAGAATTTCAGTTGATGTGTAGAAGTAGGTATATATTTTTGTGGCAAGTTTAGAATTGGTGGCAGAATGAAGGCAAGGGTGTAAGGATAAAGCTCCAGACTTGCCTACCTGGCTCTTGGGATCAGGTGCCTAACTAAATAATGTGATTTTCAAAAGAGGAAGTACCTTCCTTTTCCAGTTATTGTTTATTTTGGTGTCAAAAATGTATGTGCTGGCTTTAGTAATCCCAGTATAGATTAACAAGTAGGAAGCAGAATTGTTCTGGCTCCCCTCTGACTCACAAGAACCTCTATTTGGAGAGAATTGCTGTAACTAGTCCTTAGGGGAGCCAGTGATGGACAAGCATGTGCAAACGAACATCAGAGCTTTGTTGACCATCACGTACACAGTTTTGCCTTGGTTCTGTTCCATTTGAAAATTGCAGGTACTTATTCTTCCGGAAAAATTACACCTTTCCTTGACATGGCTAAGCACAGGTTTGAGTCCTCAAATTGTTCACGCTAATACATCTCCTAGTACTAGATGCTTCCATTGTGGCCTTCTGTTACTTAAAGGGGGCCTACAGGAAAGGAGGAGAGGGGCTTTTTACAAGGGCGTGTAGTGACAGGACAAGGGGAAATGGCTTTAAACTGAAAAAAGGCAGATTTAGATGAGATCTAAGGAAGAAATTTTCACTCAGAGGGTGGTGAGGCACTGGAACAGGTTGCCCAGAGAAGTTGTGGCTGCCCCATCCCTGGAAGTGTTCAAGGCCAGGTTGGATGAGGCTTTGGGCAACCTGGTGTAGTGGAGGGTGTCCCTGCCCATGGCAGGGGGGTTGGAACTGGATGATCTTTAAGGTCCCTTCCAACCCAAACCATTCTGTGATTCTATGCTGAATGAGGAATGGGGAAGGCTTATTTATTGGGGTTCAGTGGTGCATAACACAGTCATCTCCATTTGTAACTTTTTTCCCTTGGGATTTGGTCTAGAATTATAGGACTACTGAGTCACTAGACCTTCAGTATTTGGTCAAGCGTGCCAGAGAATATGCACCTGTGCAATTCTGCCCCGCGGTATGCTACACACCAACGCAACTTGCCATGTGGCTACTGTTTGATGCACAATCTTTCTCGCCCCAGTGTTTGTATCTTGCGTGTACCTTTCATGTTGTAGTTTATGCTGTAATTTCATGCCAAGACAGCAGCGTTTTCTCCCCAGCTGTTGAGCCAAGAGGCATGACAGAAGTTAGAATAAGAGTATCCTGGTAAAATCCCTTCATTGTTGTCTTCTTTTTTGATTTTTTTTTTCCAACCATGGTTTGGGAAACAAGAAAAGGGTGGTGAGTAGTCTGTTATACCAGGCTTGTCATCTGATCCACAGGCTCGTAGCTGCTAAGGGGTGCCAAGTTAGCAGTGAGTCACTTCCTTCTCTGTTTTCACGGATGGAGAAGGAGAAGATAAGGAGGCCATTCCAGTTGCAAAGCATGTTCAGGATGCTGGAGTCTGTAAGGAACAAGATCTTGAAGGACTGTTTCACTCTGTTCTTGAAGGCTTACCAGGACTTCAAATTCTACCCTAGACCTAGAGCATGACTGGAAGTTTTAATCTGTGTTTTAAAGCCCGTGTATGGCGTGGCCATATTCAACGCACTCGATAGGCAGTTGCTTCAGTAGTTCTCCAGAGTTTCTTCAGCTAAGAAGCTCCCGCTCCCCAGGATGTGTGGCTTTACAGCTGAAATTTGGAGCTAGTTCTTTCGACTAGATTTGTCTCTTTTGCTGTAGTTAGGTAATAAAAAGGAGGATAACACCATAACGCCTCTCTGAACCTACTGAATGAAACACAAAAGCCAGTTCTAGTCCTACTCAAACAAAAAATGCTGTCATTTCTTGTGTTACTCTTCCAGTTGCACGCCTTTCCACCATAGCAGCGTTTTCCTGGCTTATCTGTGGTCGGGTGAGTGTTTATATCTGCATCAGTTAGTATTGGTCAAATAGAAGAACAAGTCACAGCAACGGTCTGTCTAGCCCCATATCCTGCCTCTTGATAATGGCTAATAACTTGTGTATGGAAAACAGGACGAGTAGAGAGTGATACTTCCTTTGGTAAACCCTCCCAGCTTCCAGTGGTTTCTGGTTTAGAGACCTTCCTGAGCTGGAGGCTGCAGCTGTATCATTGTTTTTGATATTCCTTGATGGACCTTTTTCCATAAAATTGTCTAATGGTTTTTTTGAAACCCACTTGTGTTTTTGGCTGCCGTAACATCCCGTGGCAATGAGTTCCACAACATCATTAGGTATTGTGTGAAAATTAACTTCCTTTTGTTTGCTTTGAACCCGCTTGCTGTCTGCCAGTTGGAGTTGGTGCCCTATTTCTTCTGTTAAGGCTACTTTAAAATAATCATTGCTGTTTACCTTTTCATGCTGTAACACCTTGTCTAGAACTTAATTGTTATTCTCCTTGTTTTCCAGGTCAAAAGGCTCTGGCTTGCTAAAGTTTCCCCAGTGCTAAGGCTTTCTAACATCTCTTGTGGCTTTGTTGTTGCAAACACCACTGTTGTTCTTGCCCTTTCTGTAGCTTTGTGTTTCCACAATTACTGGAATTGATGGGCATACTATGGATTTATACAGAGGAATAATGCCATTTTCTGCTTTCTTCTCGTTCTTCTCCTGAAAATTCTTAACAGGATGTTTTTTCCCAACTGCTGACATTGTGCCCATCTTTTCAGAGAACTATCTGCTTCTCCAGGATTTCTTTCATGACTGGTAGTGTCTGATTTAAAGCACAGCAAGCATGGCTTTTTCCTGATACCTTATTTTTAATTTATGAGCTTTGAATTAAATTTACTAAATAGTAAATTAAATTAAATTTAAATTAACACCCACTCCCCGAATAAAGTTTAGGTTTCATTTTTGGGAATGGCTTTGTATCGTCACCCACCTACCTATGGCATTTCCAGATCATTTATGGAATATGAAATATCAGTAGTCACATCACAGACCCTATTCAGAGGCTGCTGGGCAGCTCCCCACATCACTGATGCTGAAAATCTATTTCTCTTGGTTATGATCTTTTCACTAGTTATATCTCTACTTTGTCTCTCATTCTTCTTGCAGCAAGTCTCATTTATCAGCTAGATTTCATACCACAGTTAATAGTCTGGCAATTTGCCACGTGGTACCAGTGGAGATTACCAGTTAATCCTCATATCATTTTGTTATTTTCAGCTGGGCTGCTGCCTTAAATTCATTCTCCTTGCAAAAAGACTGTAGGTTTCTGTGTTAAACATAGATAAAGATTCATTGAGCTTTCTTGCTATCACCTTATCACCTGGGAGTGTTTTTAAATACCTTGTTCAACTCTTGGTACTGTGAACTGTTCAGGCTGAGGCACAGTTTACACATTCAGAGTTCTGTATTTTTCTGTGGCCAAGTTGCTTTGGGATTTTTGGCCAGTAGCTGAACTTCTCTGTCTCTCTCTTTAAGGAAAACGACACTGGCTGTCTCACTGGAGCACTAAAACTGAAATATCTTAGTGTGTGAGGTGGCGTTACGAAGTCTGAGCTCAAAGTTATTCTAGAAGTGGGTGATTAGATGGGACATCCTAAAATAACGGAACAGAGGGACAGAAAATAGAGAAATAAAATAAATAAAAACCCCTTTTTCTCATTATGCTAAAAGGCTACAGTTTTGGTGTTTTTGATGACTGAAGCTTTTCAGCTTAACTGCTAATGGTTCACATGAGTAACATTACTCAAGTTCATTTATATAGGACTGAGTTAATTTGTATAGTATCCTCGTAAGGAGACACATAAAAAATGTTTAAAAATGTGAATAACCTGATTTCCTATTTATTCTTTCCTGTATATAAATCGTTGATACAGTACCAGATTTGTTCTTTTCTCTCATGAATTAGTTAATTAAAATACAGCATTATTCTCCTGCTGTCAAAAAAGCAGCCAGGTAGTTTGCAAACTTGACTAGATAAATGGTAATTGTATGAGAACTCCATGATCGAGCAACCAACTACCTTACAAATCACGTTGCTTCATCACTATATCTCTGCAGAGAGAGGAGCTGGCTGGTTATGAAAACCACCATAAAGGCATATTTCTGATGAGTTCTGCAAGCGACCAAAGGACAGGGAGGACATATTCAAGACAGCAGAGTCTTGCTTGCATCCGATTGACACCAACTGAAACGTGCATGAACCTCCTTCAGAACGAGACGCGTTTCTTTTCAGGGCAGCTACTTGAATTTCGTATCATGCATTTCATTAAAATCTGTCACGAGAAGTCCAGAGTTAAGAGAATCCAGTTTCTGTAGTGTTGAGCTTACACAAGTGCAGTGTGTAGTAACCACAGTTCAGGTAGATGGAGTTTCAAGCGAGATCTCAAAATGTTTATTTTACAGCATCCTTGCCTGTGTTTGCACAGCATCGCTGTTGCCTTTCTCTGGATGGGAACAAGCAGGAATGCAAGAGGCAGGTGGTTTGCTCAAGGACATGAGAATCTATCTCCAGCATAGTTAACTGGTGCCTTACTAGCACTTGTGTCGGCTGTGCTTTGGTCTGAGCAGTCACCTGGATGTGTTGCTCCCTTTGTGAGCTGCTAGCATTCCGTACTACCATGTCTTGCAAGAAGGTTACCTCAGGATGTGTAGGGCCTCGAGCAACAAGCCCAGAGTGAGCTGGCTGCAAAGCCTTTCTGGTCCGGGCATTCTGTAAGTGAAAGACAACATCATGAGGTTCTTTGTGCTGAGCAAGGATGAGCCTCGCTTCTGTTCTCCCTCTCAGTTAATTGTGATAGGATTTACCTGTCCTAACTATGGGAGGTGGGGGAGGCATGCAGGCTTGGTCTACATCCTTCCTGAGAAGTGATTCTAACATCAAAAATCAAAGCCTTGTCTTGGTGTTAAGAGCTGGTAGTTCTGGTCCTGGGTGGTATAGCTCGAAGCATGGCTGAGACTAGACCTTAGAAGTCTGGCTTTTCAAACCTCTGCTTTAATAGCATGGGATATTTATGGCCTTGATAAAACTAGAGAAGAAAGATGAGGAGCATCTTCTCATCCAGTAGTCTAAAAATGTTGGGAAATCTTGTTGCTGAGGTTTTCTAAAAGATTAGAAACCTCTCTGATATCTCCCTCAGCAATAAATGTGTCAAAATGTGAAAACTGAAATATCCTTCCCAGAAACTGAGAAGCATCAGTGTGTCAATCGCTTTGAAGATCCTGCTGATGCTGGGGCTGTGGTTTAATGTGGTCGGAGTCTAGCTCTTTCATTAGAGAACACAGAACCAAATGCAAAAATGAAAATAAAATAACACTTCTACAGCTTTCTTTGTAAACAAGTCAGAAGCCTTAAGGCCAGGATGAGAACACAGTGGCTACCAACTGGAATAACTCGGCTTAGGCTTGATAGAGGGAAGTGATAGGTCTCAAGTATATGGTACCTCACAGGAAGGTTGTAATGAAATCCAGCCAACTTCGAGAGAAAACCAAAACCTATTGATTTGATTCCAAGGGAGGAAAGATAAAAAGAACAGATGTATGGAGTCTTCTGTCCACTTACGGCAATCTGCAGTGCTGACTTAGAAACAGAGAATGGCTTAGTCTTCTTTTCTTCTTGTGCTTCCTTCTGTAGAAATAGCCTGGCTTAGACACCAAAAAGATTCAATTTGGGGTAGTAGAGAGGAGGGGGAGCAAGGACCTCACACGAGAACTGACCTAAACTCTGAGGAGGTTTGTATAATCTAATTTACAATAAATTGGTATTTACAATGTTATCAGACGAAGCTTAGCAGTGTTAAGCTAAACAGCATATAATGTGATTAGTGGGGGAGTCATGCCCATGATGTCATACGCATTCTCTGAGCTCTGGAATGGGCAGATAATGCCTCAGGCATTCATTCTCTTGTGCCACATAAGAAAAGTGCTGTAAAGATTTGGGGGATGGGAAGGCAGTGTGCATGTACACGTTTTTGACAGCGCGCGTGTGCGCGCACAGCACCCGTGGGGCTGACAGCACTGCAGCCAGCCTCTCCCCTTGGCACAGAACCCGACCTGTGGTTGCACCCTGCCAGCACCGTGCTGTGTAGTGGTTAAAACAGGCCTTTGGGAATACTTTAGAAGCTCTGAGTTCTATTCTTGACTCTGCCACAGGCTTGGGTTTTGACCACTAAATCTTCTTTGCCTCTGGTAACTCTATTTTTAACTAGTAAAGGTAGTCAGCCGTATCTGCGAAGCGCCCTGAGTGAAGAGCTGTGTGTAGATGGAAACCACTGGCATTCTGTTCATTATGCAGAACAAATACTGCTAGACCACAAAGAGCTTTGCTGCAGATAACAGCAAGCGATTTCACAGTTAGTAATGGCCCATTCATAGAAAATGAAATCTTTATCTTTCTTTCTGAGGCATGCAAAATAGTATTAAAAATTTTGGGTGGTGTAGTTAATCTGGTAAGCAATACAAATCTCAACTGTAGGTTCACATCAAAGATAATCTAGATGATACTCATTTTAAAGCATGTTTTGGTTAAAAAAGCTCTTGCTAAAAGCTTCTGAATCAGGCAAAGCTCCCCTTAAACTTTAAAAGTATTGCAGTGGTTGTGAAAGGACAGATTCTGGAGTAATTTCATTAACGAAAAGTATTTTACTCCCCATGTCCACCAGGGAAAGTGAGCTTAGAATCTAGCCCATAGTGCTCCATGCATGTTAATGTTTAATAGCAACAAAAGATTGCATGAGTGGTCTGTCTGGCATGGTGTGAAGGCAGTATAAATTGTTTCACTCCGGTGTAGAGATTGACTAGATAGTGTTCCTGTTCTCAGTGATGCATGGGGTGAATCATGCCAGACTTGAGTTCAAATGGGAGTTGCAGATGTGGAGAATGAGATGGGGCCTGCAGACAGAGCTGAAAATCTTGAAGAAAAGGGGTGGGCAGGAAGCAACAAATGAGCTCGGAAACTCTGGCTCATGCAGTGTCAACTCTATTGATGTTAAAATCAACTGCAACGCTTGCGTGACACCCATCTTTTATCACGACGAGTAGTCATTGTCTTGGCTGCAGCACCCGTGTGTGTTTATAGCATCAGCGTGGATTTGTGGAGAAATGCCTACATGAATTTTATGTGACTGCGGAGGGATGCCATCAAGAATAAATCTTTGTTGTTCAGAAAGGGTGAGCCAAACTTTTGTCTCTGTGGCTGATAAATCAGGAGTGGGGGCCAAGTGTAATGTGAACAGAGAGGAGCACTGGCCAGTCCGATCAGACGTGTGGGATGTGCTACCAACAGTGAACGAAAGCGGAGCCTACAGGTAGACACCTTCTAAATAATCAAGGCTGACAGTTTTACTACAGCAGCACAGTTTAACACTTTGTAGGTATGTGCTACGTCATAGGTGCTGCTCATATTAAACAGTCTGCTAGCATTACACAGCTTATTTAGAGGCGAACTTTCAGGCATTTTTGTGTTTGTTAATGTTTTTTTCCACTCTTACGGTCATTACAAATGGAATATCTTATTGTCGCAGATGGTATTGCCAATGGATGACTCTGAATGATGTACCAGAAAGACATTTTAAATGACCTAGATTAAATTTACAGAGGACTAGGCATCCCAGAAATATTCTCAAATTCCAGGAATGAGTATTTCTGACACTTCTTATTAGAACCATGTACAAATAGTTATCTGATACCTGGGCAATCAGAGAAGCTGCGTGGAGGCAGATTGCACGCAGTGCCTTGAGCCTTGAGAACTGGGCTGGGTTATGGACACGCTGCATTACTGTGGTAAAAATCCTGTCTTGTGCCTCAGTTTACCCGTCTGTAAAAAGTGAGTTGCGATGCTTTGTACAGCATCTGGCCTAGGAAAAGCGTTCGGAATGGCTGGTGACAAACGCTGATTGGGGACATACACAGTCCTCAGGGTAAGAAAACTTCACAAAGTGTAGAGCCTGAAAATCTCAATGAAGAAAATGCCTTCCTCCCAGCTCTCACAGGAAGCACGTTAATTGGTAGGCCAGTAACTATAATGAGGCAGAACCTGGGGTTTTGCATGTGTATGGTGAGATCCTCCCCTTGGGGCCAAACTCCTGTTCCATATTATGAAAGCAGTAAAAGGGCTCCTCAGCAGGTGCTGCATAAAGGCATTTCAGCTTTGCCTTTGCAGTGCTGGAATTGCCAAGCTATTGCTTTCCCGAGTCTCCAAATGAATTCCCCAACTCAATGTGGAACAGCTGTGTGATAGATACAGCCTGGAGAAAAGGGGTGGCAAAAGAGCACAGCAAATGGGGATTTAATCAAATAGCACAGGGCTGCGAAACAACAGCAGTGTGTTTCTGCTCAGCTTTCCTTTGGGTAAGGGAGACCTTCTCAGTGTCGTAGTGAGAAGAGAGGTAACGTGTGGTTTTATGTTATCAAGGGCCATGTGGTGTAGCAAAAGTGGGTGAGTAACACTGGCTGTGTTCATCAGTGCAATGAATAACTGTGGTTTACCTAGAATGGTGCTGAAGAACTTTGCATCCTGAAGAAGGATCTTAGCCCGTGTAGAGTTAATGAAGGAGTGGATTACCAAAGCACCTAGGCTTGA
The DNA here is from genome assembly GCF_009769465.1 of Tauraco erythrolophus. Lineage (NCBI taxonomy): Eukaryota > Metazoa > Chordata > Aves > Musophagiformes > Musophagidae > Tauraco > Tauraco erythrolophus. The sequence goes on from NC_141477.1 coordinate 21,352,220, forward strand.
GCCCTTGGAGCCAGGAAGTGAATGAGAAACCCCAATGAGATGGGACAAGTCTGAGGGTGCAAGTAATTCTTCTAGTAGAATTTAATCAGGGCAGGGTAGCATCTTTCTTCCTTCAGATATGGTTGTGGAAGCAGTTGCTTTCTTCTTTATTGAAGCCTTCTGAAACATAGCGTGCACAAAAAATGCTCTCTCAAGTAAGAAAAGATTATATTAAGGGCCACAAATGGTGAGTTACTGTTTCGTACTTGTCCTTAAAAAGTGTACTTTTAGCAGTGCTTTTATTTAATACTTTCTGAAAGGAAAATTTGTTGTGTGTCAGGTCTACCTGTGTGAGTTTCCAGAGTGCTTCTTAAGAGCTTTTGGGAAGTCTGTCTACCTTGTCAAATACTGGCTATGCCTGTTTGATCTGAGTGACTGCTTAGTTATAAGTGTCACATCTGAAATATAAAACAGACAGGAGAAAAAGTAAGATTAAGGAAGAGTTTGTAACAAATAGCTGGCTAATTACTGTGGCATGATACTGACTTAGGAAAATCAATGCCATTATGAAGCTGCCTCTTTTTCTTGTTTCTATGTCATAAAATTTCCTTGAAATCTTTTAGTTTTGAGTGTATGTGCACTTTACAAAGTGATCAGAAGCTAAACAGCAGCGTCTGTCAGAGAAGACAAATGACCTACTAGCAAATCATCTCAGTTAAAAGGAAGACAAAAATCTATGGAGTAGGGGAATGAGTTTTAAATTAGCCATTTCACTTAACTTTGCTCTAATGAAGGGCTAATCTCTGGACCCCTGCAAAACAAATGAGAGCATCTCGTTAGATCCAACGGAAACCAGTCATTGAAAAGGCTTTTTCCTTATGAACCTAATTGGAAGCAAAATAATTCCTTTGATAGCTGTCTTCATTTAACAGTATCTTTTCCTTTCCTGATTTATATACAGTAAACTAAGGACTCTGTTAATTCGAAACACATTTGCCTTTTTGCAGACTGGCAACTAAACAAGCCTGGGTGAGCCTGGCTAGAGCACGGGCAAATAAGGTGCAGAGGTGTGCAGTGCAAGTTCTGCAGAGCCTCATCTGGAAGGCAGTGAGGTAGCCTGTGCTTAAAAATCTTTTCTGTATGCACAGAGTTAAGCAGATTGTGGGCCACTGTGGAAATAAGCTAAATTGATGTAAGTTAAAATCTAACCTGGGATTTCAAGGAGATTTTATTCGTTAAATTAGCTCGTTCTTCTATTTGTGTATGTGATGGCAAAATAAGTATTTCTTTTTCTAAAATCTGAAGAAATTATAGAAAAAAACATTGGACACTTGATTGCTTTAGAATTGTGCCTTTAAGGCAGAGGATAGGAATGTGTCAGTCATGGCCCCACTATACCAGGGACTTATCTTGATTATAGAATTAGGTTGGTAGTGGAATATGATCTCATCCCTGCGAAAGATAACATGAGATATCAACTTGGCTGGCCTTAAAACAGCTCTCCTCAGTTGCGTTTTCTGTCGCTGCAGCTGACACCGGGTTCTGTAGTTTGAAGAGATGGCCATAAAGATGTTTTGCAGAATTTGGCCTCTGTATTCAAGTAAATAAGTTTGGAAATAGATGAAAGCAAGACTGCTTCTGATTTGGTTTTTTTTATATATATATTTTTATTTTTATTTTTTTTTTTAGAATTTCAAGAGCAAGCAAAACTTCAACATCCTTAACTTCAGGGTACTTAGATTTTGTATCAAACTTGGGAAAATAGATTCCTGTTTGATGGAAAGTCTCTGAAGTCAGTGTAGGCTAAAATACGAATTATTGTCCACCTTCAAGGAGTGATATGCTTGAAGAGACTGAGTGCATAAGGCAGTTTTGAGAACTAGGTGTTCTGGGTACTGTAATTAGGGGGATATGGGAATACTGCTTGTGGAGCACACGATATGCTGTGCTTGTGCCTTCAGCTGTGTGGTTGCTCTGAAGCCTAGAAGCCAGATGGCATCTTTCTTGAGTGAACAAGTATTAGGTGTCATTTATTCTTGGGTAGTTTTGGGGAATCTGTTTTGCTTTGAATTTGTATCCTTCTAAGTATGTTTCCACATTGAAGATGGTATTTTGAAAGGAACTAACTCAACTTTCTACCTTGAAATTAAGCTAGAGACTAATTATTTACTCCAGATGGTAAGGGGTCCTCTGGGCGCTGGAACTGCTTGTCTGGCAGATAAGCACCTATCTGGAAAGTAAATTTCAGCTGAGTGCTCAGCTGACAAATCTGATATTTCTGAGGCAAATTCAGAAGGCCTGTTAATCTGCTTTTTGGTTTATGTCAGCATCTAAAATGTTTCCTAAAATAAAGGAAAATAGAAGAACTGTTTATCTGCTAAATCACATGGATGCCTGGCACAAGCATTATGTATTTAGTTGTTTTTCTGAGCTTAAATTCAAAGACCACAGCGATTGCCTGGCCCGGAAGTAAGGATAGGGAAAGATACACAAAAACGTGCAGTGGCCCGTGTTTTCTGCTGCCCTCATTCCAACCATGATCTCCTTTGAAGCTGTCTCATTTGGAGAAAGACACTTACGCCCCTCTGCTCATTTAGAAAGAGGGTACAGGAAGCCCCTAAACTCGTTATGCAGTGTTTGCCCATTCTTCTGTCACTTCTTCCCTCAAATTCCTCTGCCTATGCATTTATCTCTCCTTTTTTTTTTTCCCTTAAATTCATTTTTCTTCCTCCAATCCCCTTTCCTACTCAGCGCGTTAATGTCCTCTCCTTCCTCCTGTGATGTTTGCAGGCATAATCCTGCTCTCAAAAATAGTTTGTGCTCGTCCTGCATATTTTGCTGTGCTTACAAAATAATAATAATGAAAAAGCCCTTTACAGAGGAAAACTCTTGCCTATGCTGTCTTCCCCTCCACACCGTCTCCTTTCAGATTTCTGCCAGAGCTTCGACTTGCATCCTGGCTGGATACTGCTCGTTCCTTTGAACTGCCTACCTCATCTGAGAGCTTTGAGGCTGAGAAAGCCTTTCAGCTATTCACTCTGCATATGCAGTGTGATCTGTTTGGCTCCTGAATGTTATACTTTATGCCCAAATTGAGAGCCAAATACTTTTTTTTTTTTTTTTTTAATAAATGCTGTATTCAGATTGACTTCTCCAGTGGGGTAGTAGGTGCCGTGCACTACATGAAGTAAACGTTAAGTGGTGGAGGCCATTTGGGCATGCTTCAAGCCATGGTTTGAACACTGGGGCTGTGCAAATAAATTGTTGGTAGACCTTCCAAGCCTAAGAAGAACTTTTATTTCGAGGTGTATATCCCGGGAACTGCATTTGGAACATAGGCATTTTTCTGAATGACTGTTGTAGCAGATTTGGTGGCGTTTTGTGTATCTTTTCAAAAGCCCAGGAGAATTGCTTTAAGCAGAAAGGAGTTCTCAGTCTCAGTGGAGCAGAGGCCAGGTTCTACAGCGTTTGTGTGTTTCCCTCTGCTTCTTTAGCTGAAGACTCAGTGGCAGAGCTGAATTAAGATGGTACCCGAAGCCTGAGCAGGGAAGACAGTAGACTTTCTCTGCTGTAAAGAGCAAAACTTCAGCTTAAAAGGAATGAGTCATGGGCTTTCTATTTTGTAGGCAGTTAACTGGACTAAAAGATGGTGCTATAGCCTTTTCTAAACTGCTCTTTCTGGTAAAATATACCTAAGAAGAAAGCTCTGGTTAATATAACTGAAGTTATAGAAAATTGAAAAAAAGAAAAGGTGATGAGAAAAGGCAGCACTTCGTCCTGTATGTCTGCATTTCTAGGTAATCCTGGAAAAGAGTGCAAAAAGATGAACTGTGAAGGAAAGAAAGTTAACGCCGAGCTTTCCAATAGAGTGCAATGGGTGTTGGCTCAGAGCCACAGTTCGTTTAACTTGTCTTTTAATGTCCTGAAATTTCTGTCTGTGTCATTCCCCATAGAGATGCTTCGAAATACTGGGAGCCTGACCTGAAACGGAGAGGTATTTTCTCTCTGGCTGTCGTGAGGTGCAGCGATCGGTGTGGGATTGTGACGAAGCAATCTCCTGCAGCTCTGCAAAGCCTGACAGCTTTTTGGGATGAAGTCGAGTTGTGCATTAAGGATCTCAAATTCTTTCCAAGGAATCTCACAGATAGTTGAGAGTGAAGACGTTGAGTCATTTCTTGGGAGAGGATTTAGTTTTTATATCCTGAATACAGGATGTTGCCATAATAGCAATCATTATTATGGATAGAAACAAATGCATTCAGGCTGCAGGTTTGACCCAATGTGGGTTTTTTTTTCTTTTTTTACATTGGTATTTGCTAGTGAATTGTGTTGTGTGTTTTGTCTTTTTCTCTCAGTAACAGTATTTCTAATTATGCCAAATGGGAACAGCAGGAAATAGTATGACCCAACTCTAAGCAAACCAGTTTTCTAAGTTTTCAAATTGTAAAGGAAAGTGGTGATTGGTTTGGTTTGGTTTGGTTTTTTTCTTCCTCTAAGTCAGCCAATGTTAATGTAAGTGCAAGGTCATTTGCTTCCTCTTTGCTGTACCTTCATTGAATTGTGATCTTTGAGAGTTCGGCCTAGAAGAAAACATGTATATATTTCCTTGTGTCATTTCTTTTAGAATTTAAATTCTGTTAAGCTTTAGAAAAAAGAGTTAGTCTTTGAGAGGATGGGGACAAAACTGTATTTTGAATAAGTGGTTAACGTGCATTATAAGCTCTTTATTTTCTTCCTGTGCTGTGTCCTGTCAGATCTCTTCTACGTTCTCCTCTCGCTCAGCTTCTGTGTTACAGGCTGTTGTCCTCCTGTTCCTGTCTCAATGCGAGTCCCCTTCCTCATTGTACTTTGCTAAACCATCACATCTCTTGTTGAGAAACCTTCTTTAAATTCACGTCTTTGGTAACATTCAGAATCAGTAAGTTGTAGTAAGTTAAGGTAATGCCAGCTTCTCCCTCTGGTCTTTGTTGTCTGTCTTCTCTGTTTTGGTTTTCACGCTGCCAACGTTTTAGGGCAAGCATCGTCTACCTGATATTTATTACACAGCGTCCCATTACTTCGCGTGTGGTAGCTTCTGTCTGACTGTTGGTGTACTCTTAGCAAGAAAGTACGTTCTGTTTATCGAGCAAGATGTGTTGAGGGATACAGTGTCTAGAGCTGGGTTGAACTAGGATAACATTTTAAGATTCAGGGCTGAAATGGAGCCACGTTTGAGACTGGACGGAGGTATGCTCACCAAAAAGATTTTGGGCCTGCAATGGGAGGTCAACATTAGGCCAGCTGCTCCACCAGTTGAGATTAGTGGGGCTAGTCCAGGTTGTTATCAGCCGAACTGAACTTGTAGTCCCTTTACAATGTCAAGTGTGTGTGTGAAAGCTTTTTAATTCTGGTTTTGAAACAATTGGGTTTTGGAAAATTTGGGAAAGAATGAAAGACAAGAATGAGCTTCCTGTAGTGCATTTCTCCCAGCACTGAAGCTTCTGTGTTGTCCCAGAATGATTTAAAGGCTCCAATCTCCGGCTTTGAGCACCAGATACTTTATGTGCCTTTTACCTCCTTTCACTTTTTCCCTTACCTTTGTTAACCAATATGTTCTGACATGTTCCCATCATGCCTTCTCAGATTTCTTCCTTTCTTTTACTGTCTATTTCCTGCTAGCTGACTTGCCACCAAAACGAGTGAGACATGCAAAGAAGACATTAAATCAGAAACGTCTCCACGCTGCTGGCAAAGCAGTAAGACTGAAGAGCCTCTGAACTTTATTTTTCACTTGTTCTGATTTTACACCGATGTCACGTAATTGATTCCAGTGGATTACTTTGGTCAGCTTAGTGTCAGGCTCAGAGGCTATGGCAAATACTTGCTTGTTGCTTAACATCAAAGCTTTACCTCTCAGTAGGTGCTCTCCCTCGTCCTTGGCAGAGAGAAAAATCTCTTCTGCTCCCTAAACCTAAAAGTGCAGAAGGATTTTTATCAGACACTGTCAAAGTACAAGGCCTGTCTCAAAAAAAAAAAAAAAAAAGTTGCTGAGGCCAGAAGCATTAATCTAACTTTTTCTTTATGATCTTGGGAAGGGGAGGAGGGTCTGGCCTTTTTTTGGCCCTGTGTGCTTGTGTTGGGAGTTCAGCCATGCATCCTATGTGGACTGAAGGGGGATTGCTTTGCAGCATCTGCGTCTGCTTGCGAAGAGCTGCTACTGCTGTCTCAGCCGTGGGACAAGGATCTTTGAGTCAAGTCAAGTCTTCTCCGAGACCCTGTACATGCTCAACAGCTAAGAAGAGGAAGAGGAGGAAGAAGCTGGAGCCGCCAGGACTGGCAGACTGATAAGTCCAGGAGTGGGACCAAGGGCTGAAGACTATCTTGAACGATGCTTTGAGATGAACAAAATTATGTGAGGATTACAGTATTCATCATGAAGACTCCAGAAGCAGTAAGTTACTTGAAAAATGTGTCTAATTTATCAAGCCTGTGTCATGATTTGTGGTGGCATCAGAGAATGAAATGTATGTAGTGAAAGCTATGAGGACTGAGGCGTCGACTCATCTTTCTTGGAACATAAGTACAGAACCTTTTGCTAAAGAGTTAGCAATAAAAGAATCTTGTGCATGGACAAAGCATCAGCAATGTGCATAAAGTCACACACAGATTCGGAAGATCTGTTCCTTTGTGGACAGAAAAAGCTTTGATAGGAGTCAGAGTTGGTCCTTATTGCTCATTTCAGAAATATGGGCACTAAATTTATGCTAAGGATGGCTTAGCCACCCCTCTTCAAAATGATGGCTCTTACTCAGTCTGTGCTCCAAATACATTCGGGCTTCAGCTGAAGAGTAGGTAAAGTCTTCTCTGCATTGGGGTTGGAGAACTCTTGGGGTTTCTCCGGTGTTTTTACAGACCCACCAAACTATAGGACCTTATGCCTGTTTCATGTAGGTCAAGCCTGTGTTGTAGTTTTTTGTTTCTTCGAGAGGGTTTGAATTCTCTTTAAATAAATCCTGAAGCATCTAGTTTTTCGTTCATGGATTAGAAATGTCCAGCATGTGTTACACTGGCTTAAGGGAATTTCCTTTTCTCGAGCTGCTGAGACTGTGTACGTTTTTCATTAACTTTTTTCTTTTTTTTTTCTAGTTTTCCTTTTCTTGGGCTCTGCTAATCAAAACTGAACTTGATATTTGAATCAAATTCTGAACTCTGATGTTCAAAGTAGATTTGTGATTGGGCTGAAATAATTCGTTCTGTCCATAATGAACCCACCTAATCTACTTACAAGTTGTGTTCTTGCTCTTTGTAGTGCAACATTTCTGCCACCCAAGCAAGAAAAATAGATCTTCACATGGTCAGCCGATTCATGTGAGCCATGGCGTAGTGAATAGGCCCTTTGGTGTGTCATTTTTTCCCTGCTTGTTTGATAAACTTGAGACATAGTTACTTTGAAGGTTGGGCATTATCTACCTGCTCTGGGAACAGCTCCATGAAAAGTGAGATTGGATCTCCAGGCTGATGACAAGCTAATTCTGGACATTATTGCAAGCCTCAAGGTCAGTTTGCCTTTCAACAGCAGAATAGAATTTCTGGTGCATTCATCTCTCTTTTTAAATAGGTCTCTCTCAACCTGAGCTATGCTTTCCTAGTGATATGAGAATTCAAGCTTCTCATGAGAATACAGTGTATTGTATACATATATGATATATTCTCAATATGTTGGACAGGAGTTTAAAGATAATTGAGATAGGAAAGGAAGAAGACATTCAAACTCTGGAGAGGCTATTAAGTAACAGCAGAGCCTTCGCCTTAATGAACCTATCCAACCTCTTGGCTGAAAAAAACACCTTACTGTGTTACAGGAACTGACGTGGAAAGAATTGGTGAGCACGTGTTTTCTGGGGGGAAATTAGAAGGGTTTTCTTGAGTGATTTTTGCTGTGGTTATTTAGAGGCAGTGCTGCAATAAGCCCATTTATTGGCAGTTTCAGTGGGGAGGTGAAAGAATTGGAAGGACAGGGATGGTAAGCTCGATTTCTCCCGAGCAACTAGAGGGTGTTGATGTGAGGCTGAAGGGACCAGTGTGCTTCATGGCTCCCACTCTTCTCAGACTGCTTGGAGGAGTGTTTGCCCCCAGAATTTACTCCTAGCAGTTGTGCGCTGTAACTCTACTGCGGTCAGACAGGGCTATTGGGTGGCTTCTGCTGTACTGTCAAAACGTGCTCAGTACTTTCATTACTGCCAGTTAGTCTTGGTCAAGTATTTAGGCAGAGCAGAACCCTGGTGTGTTTTGACAGTGTATAGAAATCTTTTCTTGCAAGCAGAAGAACTGGCAAAGATGATACCTTGCTACAGATAATAAATCAGCGTTCATTCTCGCTTCCGTTGTCAAACACGGTTGATGCTGTTGCCTGCAGACTGTCGTCTCTTGTTCAGACTTTGGGGTTTTTAGTACTGAGTTTCTGCAAAGATGTTGGAATAGATGTTGGACTTGCTAGCTTTTTCAAATCTGTAATGAGGCCATCTCCTTATGGAGTGTCAGGAGGAGCTGGGCCGGCACCCCCTACCCTATGAGATCAGCATCCCTCAACAGGTGTTGGGTGTGTCAGAACAGGGGATCCACCTCTTTCTTGGGAAGTCAGCCAGGAGGCCTGCTGCTTTCACACTACAACCTCCAGTGAATCTCTGACCAACGAGTAAGCTCCAGGGTGTAAATACATTTACAGCTAGTTGGAACTGAGCAGAATTGTGACTAAAAAGACCAGGAGTTAGAAACGCTTCCGTTTTCAAGCAACAGGGTAACAAACATAAACATGGTAACACATAAAGCAGGAGATTCAGAAGTATGGAGCGTCCAGTGCGTTCATTTCCAGGCAATGGAGAAACAGCTTGTTAAGAGAGAGAGAGGATGTGTCCTGCAAACCCAGAGATACGTGTTCTGGTACACTCGCTGTGCATGAATGTGTGCAAATTGTTATCTCTCTGTGCTTTGGTTTCTCCAGGAAATAGGGAAATATTGTAGTCAGATGAAATATGCCATGTCAATTATTTTTCTTTCTTATGAAAGATCCTTCCTCTTTATCCACACCCTGCAATGTGTGCCATGTTTTGCGTGCTGTTTCTGAACCCTCTGACTTGCTGACCTTCTTTGGGCAAATAAAGGTCTGATGTAACTTCCCATGAGTCCTATCTGATACAACTTCCTTTTGATCCCATCAAAGCTGGTTTATGATGACTGGAGGGACTGCTGCAGAGCTCCCAAAGTTCACTTTCTTGTCTGGCTACTGTAGACCCCAATTGTCTGGAAAATCAAAACGGCCTCTGGAGAAGAGACCCTTTGCCTGTTGGAAAGTGGCAGAGAATGGCAGCTATATTTAAACTTTATTAAAGGCCTTTTGAGCAGTGTTAGGTGTTTACGGAATGTCTGTAGTAGTACAGAGTCTTAAAGTACATGTTAACATTATTACTACTACGTTCAAGGGGGAAGATACTGCAACTTTTAGTGACGTGCTCATGGCTTTGTTGGTTGCAGGAGTGTCAGCTCCCTGTGCTATGGGACTGCAGAGCTCCTGAAGCAGCAGTGTTTAGCTTGGGTCTGCATGTTCGGGCTGATCTGGCTGAGTCTGAGATGATTGACTGCTGCAATCTTGCCTTCCATCCTGCAAGATTTGAGTGGAAGATGGCAGAAATCTTGCAGGAGTAACTGTCTCCTTCACAGATGGGCCTGTCAGCTTGGGATGAGATTTGTTAAGACGAGGCTCTTGTTTGGCTATGCTAGAATCAGGTCTGGGTTTCTTCTGAATCGAGGTCTGAATAAACTCAAAACAAAGAGGCATGATACTTGATTTTGAGGATTTAAATCCAGACCGTTCATCCCCTAGTTTTCGAGAGGTTTGGATCTGAGGGTCGGATTTCAGGAAATCTTCGTTTAGGGAGTGACTGTTTAAAGAGTTGCAAGAGCCCTAGAAACCAGAGTTCTTTGTTCATCAGCCATGCACAGTGCAGACAACAGCAATAGCAGGAATCCGTTTCCCCAGGAATTGCAAACAAGCTTAACCCTGAGTTGGAAAGACCATACTCTGGAGAGGTGAAAGGAAATTCTATATCTGAGCTAAGTGTGCTCTGACTTCCTTGGAAGGAAGGCTGCCAACCGTACAAAGTTACGATGATGATGTGGCGAGGACCCATCGTCCACCGAGGCCTCCATGAGCCAACGACGTTCATGGAGGACTGCAGAACAAGCAGTCCCACAGGGTTGGGGGCATGGAGGTGGGCAGTGGGCCTTTATTATTCTTCTCCCCACTGTACTTGGATGCCTTGGAGAGCTTCAAGGTAAAACTTTTGATGTCTCTTTTACAATGATCTGTTTCTCTACATATTTTGAAATATCTGGTTCCAATGGTACTAAAAACTTGCTGTGACTGAGAACTTTTCCAATGTGAAGTACTTGTTAAAATATAACACGTGTCCAGACCAGACTTGAATAAAGATTGTACTATTTTTCAAATTATATTGAAAGTTTGGCAATTTTCTGGAGTTTACAATGTGACTTTCCATTGAAGTCTAATTATAGACTTAAAAGTAAAAAGTCTTTCCTGTTTTGTAAAGAATAATAGTGACCTTTACCAAGTCCAATCTCTATTTTTGAAGTCAGATATTCAGGGATATGTTGCTGTTTGGATTGTTTTTTTCTTCTTTCTTTTCAGCAAGTGATTCTAAAACCAATGTCATCTTTTCCAACTTGTTTTCTGAGCAGTGCTATTTCTGTTTGTCAGCCCAGGCTTCTTCAGTCTGATAAACGTTCCTGCTGGACTATTTATGTTATCTTCTACGTGCCGCGTTTTTGTCTCCCTTGGTGTGGCTCTTGTCTTTTTATTCTTACATTCAGTATGCTGTGTGGCCCCGGCTGATGTTTGTCTTCCCCAGCCAGAGGTGGACGTTGCATGGTACTACTACTTTTGACTCCCTCTTTTCTGTTGGGGGGAATTTTCCTACAGTAACAAGCAGGTGGCATAAAGGAAGGGTACTCTCTTTCCTCTTCATACCGGTATTGTCTTCTCAGTCAGCCATTTGGAGTTTGAGGGTGGAAATGTTGCTTTTTATTTGGATATATCTAGTAGCCTTACTGCAGCTAGGCGTGCTGTCAAGCTGTTTAATTCCATGAGAGCTCGGGATCCTTAGTGCTGCTGGAATGTAGGTCGCTAACCCAAAGTGGTGTTTGAAAATGTTTACGTCAACTGTTTTGTACCTGAGTTTATCCGTTACACAAACTGATGTAGTGCTGTGTGAATAACAGTGTCACCAGGCAGAAGAACCCGAATTTGCAATGTATTCTTGGTATTTGTCAGTCTTTTGTCGAAAGACCGCAGGATTAGATGGAAGTATTGTGGAGGAAATGGTTCACGTTGCTACTTTTATTCATTACTCTCTCACGTATTGTCCTAATCACAGTGTTTTTAACTTAGAAGCTGACTGATTTTGTTCGAGGAGATTATTCTCACTCTTTCATTTGTGGAGTACAGGTGTGTTCCCAAAAAGTCTTAAACGTCTGTCTTGAGCAGCTCCGCCAACTTCAGCTTCTTGCAGGACTGGGCCCAGTTTGTTACTGATAACCTAGTCACATGGCTTGTTGAGCCCCTACTTTTAGGAGATACTCTGTGGAAAAATGGCTTCCTTTGATTCTGAGGATCTTCCCAAAATTCTTCCTGTTCAATTTAGTTTATTATTTTATGGTTTTCCATTACAAGTGAGACTTATACTGTGCAACTATGTCTAATCAGTGCAAGAGCTCAAAGCCTTTAGTACAAATTATTTTCTATAAGTGCTTAATACACCAGATAAATTCAATCAAAAGCAGCTATTTAAATCTTTCTGTAGCAAATACCAGACAGATTTTTTTTCAAGGAAGGCTTGTGTATCTGCTTTTTTTTCCCCTTTATTAATGTTTTTTTTTGTCTTTCTCTACCTTAAATTTGAGAAGCCAGAAATTGTGCTTTTGGTGATGACATAGAATTTTCTTTTTGAATTCATGTATTCCTAATGGCTCTTTGGAAATTAATGAGCAGCAAAATCCTTGATCATAGTTATAGGAACTTGATAATTGAAGACTCGTTCCTTCTGACATAATATGGCTAGACAGGTACTTTTTCATTTGGTAACCTTGGATTCAGAACTCGAATCCATTTTATTGGTCAATAAAATACTTTCTTGTAATGCCATAAGGTTTTGCCATTATTGAAAGGGGAAAAAAATAGATGGAAAAAAGCAGGTGAGGAGGTTAGAAAAGGAAGGCTGCAATATTTTCTTCTTAAAGAATTTATAAAAGCTGGTGTGAGCCTTATCCAACATGAGGTATTAAAATGTTAGAGAGGTACATTCTCTATCAAAGTTAACTTTTTTTCTTTTACAAATAGTCTGCATTTGGTTTTGAAATCCTCTATCCTGAAGGTAGCTGAGACTTGGAACAACTTAGTCTCAGAGATCTCTGTAGAGCTCATTTTTACAAAGAAATATGCAGTCGGATTTTCAAAACAAAGGGTGTCAGATCAACAGAGAAATCATGGAACAATTTGAGATTTAGTCATCATTCCTCTTTTCTGGTATCCCTGTATTCATATGTGCTATTTTGTAAAAATTAACCAACACCATTAGAGGTTGGTGTCTTCCCTTTAGTTATGGGCTGTTAATATGATTTGTTACATTGCACAGTGCCGAGAGACCGGGATTCCCATATGCTGGGCACTGGGCAGGCGGAGGATGAAGTTAGTTTCTTCAGTAAGGACTTAGTATTTGTTTGCTTCATTCCTCCCTGAGGAGGATGTGGCCTTTGCTGAAGTGCCCCAGAGGGGTGCAGGTTTGTCATCACTCTTCTTAAAGCAGCGTGGGCTCCTCATATTCTTCACTTGCCAGTAACCTGGAGAGTTGACCCAACTAAATGGGTTAGCCTACAAACGTTGACTGACTTGTGAGGGCACGGGAATGCATAGGGAGGGTGTTTCCTATTTCTCTCCTGCTGAGAGAAGCAGTGCTACAGAGTGTGTTCTCGTGTCCTTCCAATGGGTGCTCTCACGTCTGACTTTGATTTGAGCAGGTGAATGACTCGATAGCCCATTAGCAAGCATTTGACCTACTCCGTTCCCCATTTCCCTTTCCAGCTTTGACACTCCATATAATTTACGTAGCAGTTACACTTCAGTTGTAACTCAGTTCCTGATTTTGTTCCTTTTACAGAAATTAGTACTGAAAGGCACCATAGTGATGGAGGGCTTGGAATTACCACCGAACTATTTGTCTATTTAATATGCATTTTTCAAAGATGGGATTGTAATAACTGGAAGAACACAATAGGGCTGACTGTACTTCAGAAGTTCAGCACTGGTTTTCAGACTCGTCGAGGTTCAGGCTGCACTGTCAACGCTGAGTGATGCCACTAAAGAACTGCGAAATGAAGAGCTACCCTGTTCCCCCCCTTTTGCTCCCTGCAAAATAAAAGCAGGGGAGGAAAACAATGCCACTCTGACTTATTTATCTTTATCCAGTTCCTCTGTCAGTAAGGGGATGAAGCGAAAAATTCAGAACAAAGTAAGTTAAAAAATCAAAGGATTGAAACCCCGTGTATGTGATCCTGATGAATTGGATGATTCAGAAGATGTTAACCAGAGCAACAGCTGTAATGGAAGGAGAGCCTGTAACAAACAGGTTTGCTGATTTATCGGGGTAATCAAGCATAGAAGTGGGCAGGCACTGGGTGGTACAGAATACCAATGTTTTTTTTGTGCTGCCTTGGAGATATATTTGAACCTCTAGAGAAGAATCGCCCCCTCCCCCTTAATTCCCTTGAAGATTTTTTTTCTTTTCTTGAAAGAAAATCAAGATAAAAAAAATATCAAAATCTTATATTATATTGTCCTAAGTTTAAAATGGTTACTGTTTGTTTATTACTGTTAGTAATGTAACTGTGCTCACAGGACACTAATCCTGCTTGTTGAGGACTCCACTCCCTAACATAAGGGAGGTAGTAAGTGAAGGGAAACTGGCAAATACAAATCTAGAGATGCTGGGCTGCTTAGAGAAATGCAATAAATGCCCTTTGCTGTTTTCAGAGGGGCTTAGTTTGCTCACAACTACTGCTCTTTGGATTGAAGTCTTTTAAGAAAAGAACCCACCCTAAAATAACTCTTAAACCCATCTCTAATGCTCACCTGCTAGAGCAGTGTCCCAACATCTCTTTCATGTGTAAAATCAACGGGAACATGATGCAGACAAAGTTTAGCATTATTTGACTGTGTTCATGTTCTTGGAGACAACAATCTATGTTCAGTGTGGTGGGACTGAGGCTTTCATCAAGTTTTGTCCCCTATGATACACATTACACTTCAATATGCTTTGCAAGCTTGCACGCAGGGAGCATGCTCTGCAGTACAGGCTTTGTAGTGATACTCCCTGAAGTCCTTCAGACGGTGCATTTGCTGAAAAATGTCTTGGTATTTATCAGCCTGGGAGTTTTCTCATGCAGAGCTGTTCTCTTCTTGAGACCAAATCCTATCTTGCCTTGACTGGGCATTTTGAGCTCATAGATGTTTAGTTGCATCATCTATTTGTTCCTTTTTATTACTTCTGGATTTTTTCCAAGGTGCCCCCGGCAGCATGAAGTGTGCATCTCCGTTTCCACGGAGGTGGTCTGAGTCCCATGCACATGGCACCTTGCAAAGCTGCCTCTGTGCCACACCGGCCGTAAGCAATCGGCGTGTGTAAATCCCAGCCTCTCGTGACTGGAAGGAAGAAAGCATTCAATTACATCTCCCAAACTTTTGTTTTCATCAGTATCACTATTTTTTTTTCTTAGTCTTATGATCTTTCTCAGTAGCTTTTGTCTGCTGTATGTTTATTAAGAAAATAATTCATGTTTGCTTGTTGCAAGAAAGAAATCCACTGTGCACGTAGGATATTTGTTTGATTTCCTGATGTGCTTCCTGAAGCCAGAGTGTGAAAAATGTTGATTTAGCCTCTTGAGATGATAATCACGGGGAAGTAGTCTTTTCTATTGTGTGTGCATACAATTGCCCAGATTTACTTCATTTCTGAAATTGTCATTATTATTTTAGTATTATAGGCCCCTCAGAACAGGGATTTGGTGGTGGTATTCTTTGTTGTTATCGTTTTTAAGATGCATGGTGCCATAGTCAATAATTTCTCTGCAAGTGAAATTAATTTCTCTGCAAGCTCTTAACAAGGTGTGAGTTTGCTGAGTGAGTTGAATACCGTTTCTCTTCCCTAACTGGATGCAAGTTCAAAACCATTGCCTATTCTTAGCTTTTGCCATTTGCAGTGAACCCAGCAGCAGAAACACCAGTTCCTGTGTGAGATGAGTTTTTCTGTTAGTGAAGCAGTGCCTGAGAAGCCACTCCATTAGGCTGAATTCAGTATCTACTTAAACGAGAAACCTCTCCAAAGTAATATTGGATTAATATCACAGAGCATCCAAACAAGCAAAAGAAATAAAAACCAAATGAAGAAACCAGACTGCCTTCTGCGCCTTCAGGTGGAGCAAATCTGGGCTTCAATAAATATTTTCCCTGAGTTTGTGATTTCATAGCTGAGCGACTCCCAACACAACCACCTGTTTGCCAGCTTTTTACCGGCCCCAAGCTACTCCTTTCTCCCCTGAGCCTCCCTAAAATTTTCCTGCTATGAGTACCCGCAAGTCAAAGCCCCTGAGACTCCTGTGCTTGCCTGTATGTCTACAGCTGCTGTATCCCCTCTTCCCTCCCACGCTGATGTTGGCGCCAGCTCTTTCCATCTCCTTGGCCCTTCTGGTCAACTGAGTCCACCTATTTGTTCACCTTTCAGCACAGAAAGCAATTCCTCGTCTTCTGGGGCATTGCTCTGGTAGCAATTTAGCAATTAGCTCTGGTGGCAATTTAAGAAAACCTGGACGCCAGCTGGGACTTCCAAGGAAGAAAAATAAGATGTGTCTGAGAGAAAACAGGTGCACCACAGCTCTGGGTTTGCTGAGCTCTAACAATACGTCTGATGAAGCAGCAAAAATATTTTGGGTAACCTTAAGAAAGGCTGTCTCCTGCACTACATTATCATTAGTAATGGCACATTCCTGGTTTCAGTAAGTATATCAAGGATGTTTATTTTAAGGAGAAAGGGCACAGTTTATTTTGCGCAGAGCGTGTTTGGGAATGTTTGTCATGATGTGTCAGTGACAATCCAAGAGACCTGGCGTTGCCCTCTTTGCGTATCGCCGACTCCCTTGGCTCCCATCAGCTCGCATTCTTGGTATCGAACATGTCTCCCCCAGTGAAATGTTGATAATATTTTTAACAAAAAGAGCCTTCATATAATTGATATCTACAAGAAACTGAGCTCCAAAAGCGTGTTTTAACCTGTGTATTTTGTAAACACAACATGAAAAATTCACAGAGAATTTCTGTTACATCCTGAGGCAACTGTGCCTCTTTTCCAAAGCAAAGGCTAGGGAGATGTATGGTGTATGAGGAAGAGAAAGTGAACAAAGAGGAGCCAGATGGGAACGTACAAGTAGAACTTGCAATTAGTAGGTCTTGTGCACGCAGCAAAACCTATTTATTCTGCTGTGGCTACAAGACAGACTACCTTGTGGAGGCGCAGTATATACTGTCAGAAGGTGTTATGCTGGTTTAGGGACTTCACCTTCCTAAACTGACATGGACTCTGTTGCCAGCGCAGATGGCAGCACAGTCCTGGAGTCCCATCAATGTAACAGTGTCAGCTACAGGATGTGCGTTTTCCATGCCCTGAGCTGACCTTGGGTGTGCAAAACTTTGGCAGAGCTTTACAGTGTAGACATGGCCTAAGGCAGGTATAATTTGCCAAATATAGTGTTTAATGAGACAGCCACATGAGTGTAGTACACAGCAAGCTCAGTAAAGCCCCTGAGGGCTGGGGTCCTAGGAATGTGCTGTGATGTAGCAAAATAAGCTAGTGATCTTTTTCATCCACCTCCCTGGTTAGGCTGAGCCTGGCTGCTCAGAGGATGCAACTGGGAGAGGCTTGAAACACAGGGAAACCAGCAGACCTGCTTTTCTCCCTGGGTGTTTTATGATGCCTCTCTGTGCTGATCAGGCACTGTCCTTCTGTTCTGGTGCACACAGAAAAACCAGTGTCCCAAGTTCACTATGGCCAAGAGGAACAGCCGCAAAACTCTGCTGTACCTGAGGTGGACAGTAGAGCGATGCAGCACCAGGCAAAGAGCGTGCGGCATCATGGAAGAGAGCTGTCTGGGCCGGGGAGGTTGTGTTGGCAGAGAGATGGGACACTGGTGTAGAGGGACCGTGTCCAGGTGAGTACTACAGACAGATGGCTCAGTTCTGAATTTACTCTTTTGTTATGAGCACCTGGTATAGGATATTTTATGTGGGATCCCAAAGTTTGAACGCTGCAATTTGGCACCACTTTGGAACAATCCAGTATGTAATTTTTTTGTTACAAACATGGTTATTCTGGAAAGTGTATTTACTGGTTTGAACAGGTTTAACCTCAAGTGTTTGAGGCACAGTAGGTGCAATTATTGTTATTTCCCTAAAATGTCGTGATACCATCGCTACAAATTGTGGGCCTCTCTGTGTAAGTTAACCTGCATCTCGGCACGAATGAGTGTGTCATGTCACGCAAACACACCTACTACCCTGTAATTCTCAACATTTCTGCAACTGGAAATAAAAAGAAAAGACTAACAAGTGGATTTCTAAAGGGTTCTGAAGGAGAAGAGAGGTTTTTGTGGGAAGGTAATTTTTTTTTGTAGTTTTTTTTTTTTGAAGGCAAATTCTTTTATGTTTTCTGCTAGAAAAGCTGCTCACCAGTCATGTGGCTTGTGGATGAGGACCGGAACCCATCAGGCTGTGCACTGGAGGGAAGGCACTGATCACTGGGTAAGGCTTTCCTGGGCTTAGCATCTGCTGGCAGATGCAGCACCTTTTAAACGTCTCAGAATATGACACTTCATTGACTTCTCTTTCATTTCTAGATAAAGTTCTTTTTTCCTTTCACACAGCTTTTGTTCTTTTAGATTGATTTAATCATAGATTAGAACCATTGGAAACATATGGTTCAAGAGACCTCCTGGATGTGCATCAGACCACACCCAGCAGGCTTGTCTGTCTATTGCTGGCAAAAGTTTAAGCTGCAAGGAGAACCTAATGGGAATGCAAAGAGTTGCAGTTCTAAAAACTGAGCTTTCGGAGCAGAATCTCTTTGAACGTAAGAGAAATTAGTTCTGTTTCATCAAGGAGATAAGAAAATAAACATGATCATTCCTTGGCTCTGAAATGCTTTTTATTCAGCCAAGTAATCTCTCTTTAGAAAGACATTTAGAGCTCGCCTGCTTGACAGTAGCTTGTTCTCTGACATTTATCTTTAGATTGTAAGAAATAATAGACTAATGCTGTTTGTTTTGTAGAATTTGGAAATGTGTTGAGAGAGAGATGATGTGAAACAAACAGAAGTTTAAGCCAGAAGGAGGCCCTGGAGGATGGTAGCATAGCCCTGCCATAGGCTAAGGTACACACCAAAGCAGGGCGGGAGGAAGACTGAAGTACTGCTTGTTTGGCTCCCCTTTCTCCCATTTCTGCTCTGCAAGCACAATCTAAAACAAATCTTCTGCTGATATGGAGGTCACACAGTTTATTTCTGTCACACCTACATGATCTTGACAATAACAGCGAAGCATGAATCAGAAACTTATTTTAAAACACAAAATATATGGTGTCACTTTGTATTACGGTAGCATCAGGGACCAGTTAGGAGCAGGGCTTCATCTATTACTTGCTGAATCTATTGCAAGTTGAACATTTTGTGGTGTTGATCCTCTGCGAAATTTCAACCCAAGATGCAACAAGCTGTAGGAGGAGAAGGGAAGGTAAAGGAGCTGAAACGTTGGGTGGTCTGTATAATGCCAGAAAGGAGACAAAAGCTAAATGCTAAAAACTGTCACTTATAACTATTTAGGCAAGTTACTGAAAGCTGAGACTTGCAACAGAGGGAAAGATCTTCTTTGTTTAACTACACACTAAAGACATCTGAAAGACCTCGAGTTGATGTGGGGCTGGGGTGGGAGGAGGCAGGACAGGCAGGGGTGCAGATTAATGACGTTGTTGCAGCTTGCACATACAGTGTTTTGGGCTTTTTATTTCCTCAACCATATTTATTTGGTGCGATATCGTTGATACAAGCTTGGTCTGGAAAAATAAAATCAACCTATTTGAAAAGGTTGGCTTCATGAGAGTTGTACTATTGTGTGCCCCCACTGTTTTTCAGGGCTGGTGGCCTGTATGTGAAAGCATGACCACCAGCAGTTGCGACTGCAAACCAAACTGGAGAAGGAATGAAGAAGTGCCTCATGCTGAGGATGTAAGATGGAGAAGAGAGAGAATGAAACTGGTTTGTTGCATACTGCAAAAATGTCTCTGTCGCATCTTCCATTTATTAAAGGCAATATTGTTCTCTCCAGGCACTTAAAGGAAAACTTGGAAATGAAAAGGCAAAAAGGCAATGAAGTGATCTGCACATGGGTGCTACTGCCGTCTCCAGAAGAAAAAAATGAATGCTTAATCAGAATCGTAAATTTATAAGACTGGCTAATGATGCTATCCTTTAACCAGAGCACTTCTACTGGAAAAGGAGAGGGATATTCAAAGTCTTCCCGTCTCCTGGAAAGTCCATGGAGTTGGAGGCAGTATCATGGAAACCTTGGTTAGGTATGTAGTTTTCGGCAGCTTCACAGATGAGCTTCCAGGAAACCTTTACAGCTTTTGTAATAAAAATAGCATTCGTATATGACTTTGTTTATGGTGAGGCCCAACGGTGAATTGTTTGGGGTTTTTCTGTAAAATTTCAGGCCAGTCGGTCTTGCAAAGAACAAGTGTAAGTTGGAGCCTTGCAGCATTTAAGCTGTATGAGAAAGAAATAATATTTTAAAAGAAATAATATTTTGGGCCCCAGCAAGTTTGACATTGACTAGTGCTGCCAGAGTTTTTAATATTATTGAATTCAACAATCTTTTCCATCAAATTCCAGAATCATCTGGAACATTCTTTCTTATGTGAAATAAGTGCTCGTCAGCTGCCAGGTGATTAACAATGTTTGCTGAGATGTGAGAGTGTCTCAGGAGACTCTGCTTTGTTTTGCTACTGTAATTTCCAGTAAAGATTTGGTCGAGACTTGAAACTGTCTCAAATGATGTATTTTGCAGCTTTAAGTTAAAATTCAGACCTGCCAAAAGGTTCTTGATTGTTAGTTTTTCTGGCTGAAACCACCTAATTTTTCCACTGTGCTTTGTACATCTAGTTATGGATGACCATTTTATCTCTCTGGCTTCAGAAAAGACAAACACTGTATCACTTCCTAAGTGTGAGGGGGAAAAAAAAAAACCCTACTAAAATATTAGTAAGAATTTTCAAAGGATTACAAATTAATCAGGTATTGTACAAATAAACACTGAAAGTGCAAGCCCTAGTGAAAAGATTTGCAGCCTAAAAGAGACAAGCCGTTGGATACCTTGAAAGGAAAGGGTAGAGGTGGAGAAATTAATGGTTTTGAGGAGGAATCTAAATTGAGAGGGCATTTGGCAGACAAAATGAAAGATTAATCAAGCACAAAGAGCAGCGAAAACTCAGTCACAAAACAAAGCGAGGAAGAAGCAAACTTAAGGAGGCAGAAATGGGAAGATGATAGGAAATAAAAGTGGAAATGAAAACAAGGACACCTGGACCATGGAAGGGACATCAGCCAGACTGGTAGGTAGTAGCGTGGATTCGTTGGCGATTTATTGCAAACGCAGGATGTCGTTGCACAGTGACTGAGCGTGCTTTCCCAGCCGTGAGCCCCACGTAGTGCCCAGGCAGCACCTGCTGACTTTGTTAATGCCAGGGGATGCTGAAATGCCATCGGGTTCTCAGCGTTATAGACTGTGCAGCCCTCACTGTCCTGCTTCACACAGTTCTGCAGAAGTTGGCGTGGTCCTGTGGGCACAACCAACCACCTGCAGTGTTTTAGCTGTCGGCGTGTTGGGTCCTCTGAGCACCTGAGACACTTTGCAGTGGAACTATTTTGATCTCAATGTCGTTGATCCCATACTCTCAAAATCACTTGGGAAAGCTTCTGAGTATAGGCATGCTCTGGAATACTGCGTTCAGCTCTGGAGTCCCCAACACAAGAAGGACATGGAGCTGCTGGAGTGAGTCCAGAGGAGGCCACGAAGATGATCCGAGGGCTGGAACACCTCTGCTATGGTGACAGACTGAGAGAGTTGGGGCTGTTCAGCCTGGAGAAGAGAAGGCTCCGAGGTGATCTTATAGCAGCCTTCCAGTACTTAAAGGAGCTACAGGAAAGCTGGAGAGGGACTTTTTACAAGGGTGTGTAGTGATAGGACAAGGGGAAATGGCTTTAAACTGAAAGAGGGCAGATTTAGATTGGATATAAGGAAGAAATTTTTCACTCAGAGGGTGGTGAGGCACTGGAACAGGTTTCCCAGAGAAGTTGTGGCTGCCCCATCCCTGGAAGTGTTCAAGGCCAGGTTGGATGAGGCTTTGGGCAACCTGGTGTAGTGGAGGGTGTCCCTGCCCATGGCAGGGGGGTTGGAACAAGATGATCTTTAAGGTCGCTTCCAACCCAAACCATTCTGTGATTCTGTGTTCTACTTTTGTGGAAAAAATAAATGTGCATGGGAAGCAGTGGAAAACTGCAGTCGCTGTAAACGTGATGGGATAGTGAACTGCAACAATGTTTGTTTCGCTGACTCAGAACTGTGATCACCAACCGACAGCGATAAATGTATGTGTGTGTGTGTGTCCGTGCATATATACATTTGTATATTTATACAGAAACTCTAATGGAAACAGCATAAATGTCATAATTAATGACTCCAGCATACTATGCAGTCTTCTTCAGGTAAGAAACTAGTATATCTGTCCCCATTGTGTATGTAGACTTATGTATAATACATTAAATAGAATGGATTTTTTTCATGATGATAAGCCATTCTTTTTAGGTCCTTAAATATTCTAGACTGTAAAGTGTAATTCATAATAAGTGGAAGTTTTGTTTTCATTCTAGGAAGCCTTTTTATTCTTTTTTTTTCTGTTCCAAGAAGTGTTTCATTTGTTTCGTATGTTACAAAAAACACTCAAATGGTCTTGTGAAGTGTGGGTCGAGATGGCTCTGTTGGTTTCTGAAAGAAAACGAATATGAACAAACAAAAACCTCAGCACTGGTAGCTGAAAGGAAAACTTATTAGAAGAATCATTTTAGCTGTGATTTTTGAAAATGTGAAAAACTAGACCGATATTTGGATTTTCAAAATCAAGTTAGTAAAATTAGTTAAATCATTTAGCCACTTCTACCTTTTCACAGCTGAAATACAGTTGAACAGATTTAAACAATATTTATAGAAAAGAAATGCATTTGGAATGAACAAACCATCAGATGCACTTTAACATTGCTCCTTTCTAAGCTATGTAAATGCACTTTTATGAAGAAAACGACGACTGATACTCGTAATTTCAAGAAATGTTTTTTCTGTTTTTTCTGCGTGTTATCCTTCAGCTGGGGACAGTATTATTTTTCATTTTCTATCTAGTTATAGCATGGTTTTGTGTTTTAACTGTGCAGAGCATGAATTACCTTGCTGTAACTGGAATGTGTGTATTTGGTACAGCATTGGCACAGTGAACACCCCTGTGCATCTATACTGTGCACCAAATAAGAGTAATTCTTCAGAGCATTATGAAGATGTGACCTCATTCTGACACTGCTCAGAGATCATTTGTGTCATAATATTAGCAACTTGTGAAGAAAGGTGAAAAAGCAGCTCGTTTGTTTCTCCGCTAGTTAGTTTGGAGATTCTCCAAATGGAGCATATCACATATGCAGGAAACTTTCTGGGATGAAAGGCCTTAGACAGAATGAAACTTTTTATTATTTCTGTGTTAGACTTACGTATTCAAGAGATGAGTTTCTATGAGCAGACTTTAGAAAGTGACATTGAAAAGACAACTAAATTCGCTTGAAAAATAGTGACAACGTGAACTAGGAAAGAGCAAATTCCTACAATTTTGTTGACGTGCTGCAATGCCAGATAACCTCCCAAAAGAGTCATGGACAGCAGACAAAGTGACACGACGGTGAGATCGACTGAGGAAGCACCTCAAATAGATCCTCCATGAGGAGAGCCAATGTAGTTTTGCAAGTCAGCAAGTGACATAAAGCTCTCGGCAGCCCTCGTTACCTAACCTATGGAAGTGATACTGCAGTGTGGAGAGGTGCAATGTAGTCATCTTGCACTGCCTGGAGCAGGATTCACCAATTGACCTTGTAGGTATTTCCCCTCCTCATCAAAAAGGAATAGACATGGACAAGCCACTAAATAGCCTTCTGTCTAGTTACAGTGTCTCACCTTCTGTTTTTAAGTGTCTCATGGAAGTGCTGAGGAAAAGCAGTATAAAAGAGAAAGAATGTAAATATTATGGTTCAGGGATATCAGCCCCAGTCAAGTGCAAGAACTTGCCTTTCAGTGGAAGCTTTGAGGGTCTTCTAGTTCAAAGGATTTCAGAGATGTGGAGAGGCAGCTATGTACATTACTTTCTTCTTCTCCATCGCTCACCCCTTATTGATGGCAGGTAAGTTAAAAGAAGGAAGAGTGTCCCTCCTAAGCAGTTCTGAGACGACAGAAACACTGTCATGGGAAAGAGCAGCTACAAGGTGGTAAATATTTTCTCAAATGACAGGATAATTTTTCTTCTGAGTCAATGTCGGAACAGCTTTTGCTCGTGTCTCAGTCCTTCTGATGCAATCAGCTATTTCAGCACATGATAAAATAATCAGGAAAACAACTCCACAGTTTTAAGGCTTTATTTTAGGAGGGCCCTTTGCTCTTCATAAGTGTAGAGATCTTATTGTGGTTTTATCTTTCAGGATTAAAGGACTACCGGGAGATATCTTGGGATTAAAATGCGGGTTAGACTCTGCTTTTTCTTTGGCTTTTTACAGAGTCTGATATGAGTGGGAATATCTGTGAGTTGCCAAATATGTCCACAAGACCCCTGGAAACTGCATGTTTGTATTTGAACTCGATTCTGCTATGTTTAGTGCCAGAGCTAAAAAGTAAGCCGGGTATAAACAGAAAGTGAAGTAGAAAAGTAGAATTTAGCTTCCTCAAATCAACGAATCACGAAATCTAGTGAGATCTTGAATGCAGAAAGCGAACGCCTAAAATATTTTGGGCTTAACCACAATTTTTATTCTAAAAATTCTTACTTTTAAAACTACAGTTTGTTACAACAGCATCTTATGTATCTACAGACTAGAAAGCAGCCTGCATGCATTCTATTCGATTAATTAATTGCTAAATTAGCATAAGCATAAGTTCAAAGATTTTGTTACTTTTCTGATTTTTCTCTCATCTGGATTTGCATAAGGTCTCTGTGTTGGCAGTATTAAATTGCTCTCTAATTTGTGATTAGTGCATAGTAGCAAGGAGGAGGGAGAGTTGGCATGAATAGCTCTTAACAAGCAGGTATGTGTTTCTTTTTTCTCTTTCAGTCAGGACTTTGTCAGAGTGGAAGAGCCGAGATTGGTTAATTCTGAGACAGGCTGTTGAAGTTCCAGTCTGGTTTCCTAATTTAGAAGCGCTACTGGATGACATAAACGGTAGGAATAATTGTAAATTCTATGTGAAAAAAATAAAACGGGAGGGAATCCTTAAAACTGTAAGAAAAGGTCTAAAGTAGTCCTTTAAAAGCTAGAACAGCTTCAAAAATTATTATAGTCCCAGTTTGAGTGTTTTGCTTATATTTCAAGTGAATATTTTCCTCACCGATGCACTGTTTAAACTCACCTTCTGATATTCATTTGCCTTCAATTTCAAATCAAGGAAATGAAAAAGACTGAATGGTAATCAGTGAGCTACCCTTGCAAAAGTACAGTGCTGACAGACCGGACAGAGCCAGCAGGAAAATATTTATTCTTTATTTGCAATTTCAGAACTCTTCTTATTGTTGAGAGGTTTTGAGATTGAAGTTTGTAAGAAAACTAAGTAGAGTCTGTACTGCTTTCTGAGTGCTTTAGATACTGTCATTCCTTCCTCTAGTGATTCCTTCCTTCAGCATCTGCCACTTTCTTCTCCTCCCTAAAAACAATACACAAAAAATAGTGTTTAAAAATCATACGTTTGACAGGCTCACCAGATCCTATCCTGTGATCATGTTGTGTCATCTGCTGGGTGTCTTCATCTGCCTCGTGCTGCAGAGTGCCCCCAAGCACAGTTGGCACCAGAAGCTTTAGATTGAGGATTGTCCAGCTCTTCAGACAGAACAACGTTGCCCTTTTGTTCCCCATGATGCATGAAATGAATACTTGACTGGGTTAGTGGCGCGGGCTGCTGTGTTCGTTCACTTTAGCTCCCTTCCATCCTGATGGACTGTTAAAAGGATGGATATTTGATCTGCAGCAAAAGAATGTTTAGTCTTTTCAGAGCCCTTCTCATCTCTGGGAAGCCTTCATGAGAAAAAAGCTGAGGATGGGGCAGATAATGGCAATACAGGTTTGGGGAAAATTCTGATATCATGTTTCTTTCTTTTCTTTTCTTGTCTTTTTTTTTTTTTTCTATTTTTTCCCTTGTGCAATTTGAATGGAGAGGAACATAGGAGACTTCATAGGAAATCTGTAGCCAGAGTGCCCTACTACTTTACCACAGACTCTTAGGAAATGATTCTCTTCCCTCATCCCTAAAAGTAAAGGTGATATTAGTTTATCTTGCTTCTCAGCTAACTTGTCACAGAAGGCCACCTCAATATTTGGAAAGTATCAAGTTTATTTGAAAAATGTGAAGTCTTGCAATGAATTACATTGGAAGAAGGGCCAGCTGGGCTGGAGATGGAGGGTGGTCCGAGCAGTCTTAACTGATGGAAAGAGAAGACACTTAGGGAAGGAAAAAAACTTCACTGCCTACTAAAATGCCACGTGCCTGGGATTGGTCCTGTGTAAACTATCAGAGCTCCCAAGTACTGGCTTTTATACTGTACTTCAAGTGAGACCAGAGGATGGAAAACTGGTCGTCTGAGTTATTTTGAGGTTTTTATTATGTTCAGGGATTAATTTGGATGACAACGATGGTGTTTTTAGTGCAACAAATAGAATTAAATAAGCAGTCTGGCAGAAGATCTGAGAAGCAGAAGGTGAAAGTAAATAAAATGGAGCAGTGAAGAATGCAGAAAGAAACAGAAAGTGTTCAAAGGCATGCAAATGCGATGAAGGCTGAAGCCAAATTCATCTGCAAACATCTGAGGTACAAATCCTCTTCCCTCCTTTTTTCCTTCCCCTGACGATGTGTTACACAGCCCCTGCCTCCTCTTGCTTTACTCTCATGACAGAATTTAAGCGACGGAACAGAGGAAAAAGGAGGCACATGTGACTGTGGGAAGTTGCTTTGCCACTCGGTTGTGAACAGGAACCACATCTTTTTATGTTGTTTGTGGGAGGGGGATTTATTCTTTCAGCATTTTGGGAAAGACTTATGATTCCACCTGGATTTATGCACAATAGCTTTCCTGTCTGTACTCTTTATCTTTCTTTGAAAGCTCTCTAAGTTATTTTCCTCCTGGGATGTATAAAGTATACTCTCACCTACACCAGGATAAGAGACTCTTGAATACAAAGACCTCTGCTGAAGACCTTTTGCAAGTGTTGTCCATTCCCATCAAATTTCACCTGGAGCTCATCTGTAGGGCCTTACTCAGGTTGGGTCACATGGTAGGGCGTTATAAACTCAAAATGGTGTAGCTATGTGCTATGATACTCGCTGTAGGAAGTTCATACCAAGGCTCTAAACTAGCAAGCCATTTAAGGTTTTTAATTGTAATGATTTTAAGACATCTCCCTGAAGTCAGTGGTGCAGTGTCTGAGCTTAAAGCTGAAATCATGCTGAAGTGCTTTGCTGGCTTAAAGCCCACGCTGGCTTTCCGTGTATTATAGGCAGCCTTTCCTGGGATGATGGTGAATTAGAGTTGTGCTAAAGTATTTCTAGCAAGATGAAAAATCACCTCGCATCTGAAGTTTTTATTGCTTTTTCTGCTTTCTATGAACTCGAAAATGAGGCCATTTCTATGAAAAATGGCACTTGAGAATATGAAATTTCCAGAAGAAATGGGGATCCCTTTTCTAACAGAAGCTGAATACGTGGTGAGCAATCCTTTTTGAAAAAAACTATGCTATCTCTGGAAATGGCGGTCCTGTGTGAAGCTTTGGACCTGCAAAATTAACCAAATGCTGTGGACTACGTCTGGTTCTAAATGAAATTTACCTTCGTGCCCCTATCCTGTACTGAGGTCTGCCCAGAGCTGGGGTGATAGGGCTTCAGAGACGCCTTTGGGTCTGCATGTCTATGTCCATCTGCTGCTGGGGCCTGGGTACAGAGAGGTGGGGTGTGTGTGTGGTTCTCAGGGCCTGCTAAAGGCTGTCCCCACAGTTTCTCAGTGGTTAGTGAGTCCATCCAAAATCCTGCTCCTAAAGAAAAGATTCGTCAGTGTTTACGGAACAGAAAGTAAGTCGTGGCCAACAGTAAAGTATCTGATTGTTTCTGCTCTTTGCTTGTTTCTCCAGACACGTTTGTCCTGCTATAGTCAGGCTACTCCCCCAAAGCCATAATCTTCTGTAGTTTGTAGTTGCATAGTGAGTAATATGAAACCATGTAATTTATTTAACGCCGTTTCACTACTTAGCTTGCAGAATCTCTGTGAGAAATACTCCAGGTCCCTTGACTTTATTTTTTTCAAATTTGTTTTGAACAGCATGTCTGGAACATGTGTTTCATGTGTTACATTTCCTCTGTGGATTCATCTTTGACATTCAACGTGTGAACTTTTCTTATAATTAGTTCTGATCAAGTACCACTGTAGATAGTTTAACTCAGTTTTCTTGTTGGCAGTCACAAAACACTTACAGGATGCTGTCCTGTAGCTGAGCAGGAAGGAGTGGAATTCTGCCCCTAAACTGGTTTCACACTGAAGTCAGAGGATACTCGTGCACACTTTTGTATGCCCATAGCAGGTCCACAAAGCCAGTGGTCAAGTGTTTATCAAACGTGTTCAATGCACAAATTTTCACGGATCCTTGGCTTTGTGCATGAGTTAGATAGATCTCCCTCTCAGCTGGGTGAGGTTTTATTCCATGATTTCACAAGCACTTGCTTTACAAACATCTGTAAATTTAAAGTAGACTGACTTTCAATACCTTTGCCAGTTGGATTTGTTTGTTTCAAGTGGCACCTGAAGAGGAAAACAAAAGGAGCATTACAGTTGTTAGAGAAGACTCATTGAAAATCAAAATATTAGCTTTTTCCCCTTTATTTCCTTGGGGTTTTGGGTAGGTTTTAGGGGAGGATGTGTTAATTAGTCATGGGAAAAAATCCAATGTAGCAAGAGCAAAAAAACCAGACTGCTCCGGAAATGGTGTGAAGCTTTTTCTTTACCTTTGATTGTATATCTTGCCTGCACTTTGTCACCAACAATTGCAGAAGTCTTGCCTGTTTCAGGAAGGGGGATGAAGGCACTGGAAAAATGTTGACTGTTTCATTTATAATTATCTTAGTAGCCTTAAATAACGCCCTGTACTATCCATGCTAGCATCTGGTGTCTTTTGTGGCTTTGAGTCCAGGGGCAGTAAGAGCAGCAAAGGCAGAGAACGTGGGCTGCATTTTGCACATGCCTTTTGTCAGGTAACCTGTTACTCACGGGTTCGGGTTCGGGGGGCTCTTCCCCGCTCCCCCAGCTCCCTGTGCTGCCCTTGCTCCAGGCACACCCTCTGTGTACATTCTGCACATTCCACAAGTGACTTTGCTTATATAACCCTCGCTGCGCTGCCTTCCTCTCCCCACGTAGGTGAACTGCTGGCTGCCCTCACTTAACCAGCACCGCCGTCCTCACCCACCATCCAGGCGTGCTATGCACAAGCCAGTCCTCATTTCTGATTCCGTTTCTCTTGTTTCTAATAGCTGAACTCTAACAGTCCCAATCTTGGGGTATTGCTTTCCAGGGCAGAGCTAAGGCAGTTCTCGAGCAGCTGCAGAAGCTAAAGTGACTTTGTGTATTACTGTACTTTCCTGAATTGAAATCCTAAAAACTGTTCGCCCAGAACCGCGTAGCAGTCCCATTCAGCAATATGGATGGTGGCAGGTTGCAGGCTGGAGCCCGGCACCTGAGGCTGCTGTTTCCATTGAAATGCTTTGTGCTGGGCAAACCTGTGCACCATCCTGAGCCACCTCTTCTCTTTCCACATGGAAGGAATGCTAACACCCAACTTGTGAAAAACAAACAAGCCCCCAAACACCAAACCTCTGAGGTCCTTGTGCAAAGATGCACCTGAGCACATTTAAAATAGTGTCACTGAAACAGTTTCATCCAGGACATGAGTTCACATTTCAGCTTTTCTTGCGAGGTGCTGGTGATTTCATAAAGGTGAACGTTTTTCTATTTGCATTGCTCTACCAATGCTGTCAATAATCTGTTGGGAAGAATTGGTAATAAATGGTTGCAATGATAGCATTGTCAATGCAAATAACATCAGCAAATATTTAATCTGCTACTCAGTGGCAGGTTGCACAAGAAAAGGAAGTAATAGCATCAAAAGACTGTGTTCTAAAATAAGCTTATTGTGTTTTACTGGTTTAGGATTTTTAATTTTAAAGTTTGGTTCCCAAAGATTTTAAGTGTCACCTTTAACCCTCATCGGATTCATCTGTAGAAATTTCTGCTGGAACACATAGGATGGTTTTCATTTTCAAAGCCACAGAGCATTTCTGGCTCCTGCTGCAGCCGGCTGGAATTGTGGGCATGCAGGAACTTTAGGAATGAATTGTTAGTTGTCATTATTAATTTATTTGGGAAACACAAACAGTGTGACTCATTAACTCATGTCTTGAAAAATGCTGTACTCTTTCTTCACAATAAGCATAGTACTGGAAAGCACTAGCTTCCAACACTGACTTTGAGTAGAATTTGAGCATCAGAACTATGAATGGGGACTTACTTCACTAATCTGCAAAGCCCTGGAAAGCTGATAACATGCAACGGAGACAAAAACAAGAGAGCTCAAAATCATGTGCTTTGTATCTTTAATGAAACCACCAGAATATGTCTGAATGACATAAGACATATATGATGTCACCAGCTTGAAAGCATGTCTTGCTGAGGTTTTTTTGCATTGGTTCCTGATCTGGAGTTTTAATTTGATGTCATCTGTTTGATCATTATATCCTGTTTCTTTTAAAATTCTTGGCTAATTTACTTTCTTTTGCTGTAATTTCCATTTCTAAATTCTTTGATAAGTGTCAGCCAGTGCCTTTTCAGACGTTTCCTCTGTATGTAACCCAGAGAGCTGCTTAATCATAAGTCATATGTGCAGCAATATGGTTTTATTATTCATGTCTTTCTAAAAGCTGAAGCCAAATCTTAATTTGAGATCACAATAGCTGAATCTTTGGGGCGGGGGGGGAGAAGAGAAAGAACAGTAAGTCACTGTGGACCCAAAAATTTCCTTAGCAACCTTTTGTAATAACAGACTCTGTAAAGTACTTTTCACTCTTGGATTCTGTGTGTCTTTGGATCTGCCCTTTTGCTCTTGTGACAGTCTTTGCTCAGGCAAGCCCTGTACCAGGACTGAGGGGATGTGTCTCAGAAAGCTAGACTGCCGAGGAAATCTTCTTTCCGACTCTCCTTTGCTGTGTTTCTCTTTTGAAAGGGCAGACTTCCTTTGGAGAGACCTGTGTGTGACTGAGTGCCCATGGCTTACAGTGTTGTCTTTGGAGGTGGCAACATTCCCAGTACCTATCAGCGCTGAGTGCCGTGAGCACCAAATTTCACATCTATCTCCTTACTGAGGAAAATAAATTGAAATAAAAACCAGTTGGCGAATGCATTCTGTAAGCAAGCTGAAAAGAAATGCCTCCTGCCTGTTGGTACTGTTACTCTTCTGTCTAGATACTTCCATTGATGCATTCTATTTGCTGGTTGTTAATCTAAATCGCTGTGTCTGAAGATGTTTGTGACTAGATCATCTGGTATAAAACTATTGAGAGAGAGAGAATCTAGCACAGGAAGTATTTTATTGGAATGGAGAAAAAAATGGAGAAATGAACTGAAAAGGCACTACGTTTTGCACTGTTAAACGTTCTAAAAATAAACTGAGAACACAGAAGTATCTGATACATACTTTTTCTTTTTTCTTTCCCTCTCTTCTTCTCCTCCTCAGACATGTGTACTCATAAAATTTAATGGAGTGGAATTGCCTGAGAGAACAGGACCATTTTTAATACACCTTTCTGTGGCTCCTTGGTACATATGTGAACAATTTGAATGAAAAAAAATGTTGATTTGTAGTGATTCTTAGACATCTTGTGGTCGATCATCTGTACTGGACAGATGGATTCGGTCACTGTAAGCCAAATAAATAAATTAGCACTATCTTTGAAATGTATAGCCACACTTGGCATCTGCAGTTACCGTACTCCCTCCTCGCCGTTCAGATGCCTTCATCTATACTGCTGAACTGGCCTAACTTTATATTCTGTTTGGCCTTGAGTTAGAACAGAGGACCACCTGCATGAAAGAGATGTGAAATGTTATGCGTGCCTTTGTAATGGGATAAAGTACCAGAGTACCAAGTCTGCAAATATTTTACTGAGCAGGTCATGTATTAAGTAAAGCACTGAAAGGTAAAATGATAAATGATGAGGTCATCGTTTTAGAACTGGTGTCCAGGTGGTGAAAAGCCAGAGGGCTGAGATTTAGAAAAAAGTGACTTCCTTTAGGCTTCACTGACTTGGTGCATTGCCATCATCCTGCAGGATGAAGCCGCGCGCTCTCGGCCAGCTTTTTGGCCTGTTTGTGTGTAAATCTGCCTGTAAAGGAAGGATAGAGATACGCTTTTGACCGTCAGGATTCATCTTTTCAAGTGGCTCATGGGCTGCAAAAATACATTCTGTATAATGCTAGAATTTTACCTAGTCTAATGTAAACGTTTGCGAAGTGCTTTAATTAACTCTGCCTGACCAGGCGAGTCACGGGCCGTACTCAGACATCTCCCTCTCTTGCTTCCCCCTGTTTTGAACCCACAAGCTGCATATCAGCTGCTACCTGTGATCTCCAAACCAACCCAACAGTTCCAAACTCACTGGAAAGAAATTCAGGTGAAAACTTCTGTCCTGTCCCGTCTTTTGGGGTTAGCTTTGTGCCGGATTGCTTGATTGCAGAAGAATCTCGTAACTGCAGGAGATGGGGTAAAAGGTACTGGGTTGGATCAAGGCATTTCATGCAACTTCTCTGTCGCTTTCATTACCAAGTGTTGTTAGTGTAACTCAGAAGGAAATTCTGTTTGATTTGAAGTTACCTCTCTCATTTGTGACTGTTTCTTTAGTTCGGTGTGTGATCTAGGTTCCCCGGGTGTGAACATACGCGTTTAGACTGATGTGGGTAGCACAAAGGTATGGGGTGGAGGGCCTATCAGCCATTTTTCAAAGCACTCATGCTTTGTCAACTATGCAGCAAGCTGCTTTATTCTCTTTCTTCTGCCTGGGGCAGTGGAACATCAGTCAAGTATTTCCAGAGTGAAAGTCAGTTGTTTTCTGGTGGTCTAGAGAGCAGAATGTGATCGCTAAAGGGTCAGTTCAAAACCAGGGCTGACGCAAAAGGAGAAGTGAGATGGCCTGGGCAGGAGGAGGGCAGGCTGGGGGAGAAAACTGATCTTTCTGTGGCAGCAAGCTATGAGTAGGTAGAAAAGATGGTCTTGCAAACTGGCATGATTTAAAGAGAGTTTCAAGAAAAGAATTCAGGTTTGAATAATATGCATATGTAATTACTGCCCTTAGGCTCCAATCTTAAAGAATAAATTGCACAGATCTTCAAGAACAGCAGCTTCCTTATTTCTCAGGGACTTGGTTTCTGAGGGACAGAATTCATCTCCTTATATTACCTGTCAATGCCCTAACGGGGTTCCCATTTCAGTAATGCCATTGCCTCCTTTCGTAAGTGGAAAGCTTATTGCAGATTGAGAGACATGAGTAGTGGTCTATTGCCATTTTACTGGCAGTGTATGCTACCTGGAAGTCACTACCTCGTTGCATAAAAGATCTTCTGATGGAAAGAAATTCTTTGGTGCCCTTGGCTAGGGCATAGCACTAGCTAAGAGGTAAGACAGTTGTGTTCAGCTCAACTGTGTGCTTGCTCAGTGCCAAGTCCTGAACACTGTCCTGAACCTTCTTTCTGTTTTGAGAGAGGAGAAGGTAAGGAGATGCATACCTTGCCTAGATGTGGGGGGAAATTAGTCTTTGAGCAGGAGAATCACAATTGCCCCATGTGAATTTTTTTCTCTTTTTGTATTTCTATGTATATAGTAACACTTGGAAGGCACACAAGTGCCTTACTCATGGCTCACCTCTGAGTGAGGCAGAGTTGAAGCACAAAGTAGGCAAATTTGAAATTGTTTGGAGACTTTTCAGAGCTTCTCCTGATCTCATTTGTGCGTTTAATGATTATCGTGAGTGCACGCATCAAGAGTGTTTGAGATCTGGATGCTGCTGGCAGAGCTTGGAGGGACAGGAGGCCTACCTGCAGTGTGGGCACACAGCTGTCGCGTGGCCTGGTACCCTGGAGGAGGAGTCCTGGTAAACAGTGGGGACAAAGCTGGTGTGCGAGCAGCGTGGAGGTCCAGCGGCATGTCTGCTACCAGTTGCTTAAAACAGAAAGCAAAATCCACTGTTGACTAAAGACACCCAGACAAGGCAGAGTGCTCCCTACCTGGGAGAGAGTCCTTTTGGCAGTAAGACTTTACTAGAGAGGCCAGCCATCTCTCAGGACAGCATCTTCAGCTTTCTCGTGAGCAAGGTGGGCGAAGGATGGTCTGAACGTATCAGTGGTAGGTGTTATGTGTTGATATCCTCGGGCGTTCTGTGTGGCCAGAACAGACAGTCATGTGTGGAATAGATGATATGCTCCTTTAACATAGTGAGGTAGGAATTTGAGAAGAGCTCAGGTACATTAAGGGTAGAAATATCCCTGAAAACCAGGAGGCTTTTACGATTTTGAGTCATGTATGAGCTTTTGAAAATTATGTTGTCTCTGAACTCCTCAGCAGAAGCTCTCAGCTAATAAAACTGTTCAAAGCAGAAAATTACTGTTCACACAGTGGTGGCCAAAGCGGTGGAGCCCTGGGTGTCTCCTGTAGGTACTCAGCAGTGTGGGCTTCGCTCTCGAGCCTGCAGGGCTCAGACAAGCTGTCAGGGTTAGCTCTGTTGTGGCCATTTGCCTGAAAGACCATGAAATCAGTTTAGGATTCTCATGCATGCATCATAAGCCCAGTCCCAGCTAAAAAGAGGGAGAGGCTGGATAATAAGGATAAGAGGTTTTTATCTGTAATTTGCTTTTATCACAGTAAAATTTGCAAGTATGAAACTAAGGGTTGCTTATAACTCCTGTCCGAGGCGCTCCTTCCTTCCAATTAATACGGCTAAACCAGTGAAGCAACAGGATACAGTAAGGTGAAGAAATGAAACCACAATAATTGAGTAAAATTTCTGATGAATTAAAAAAAAAAAATGAAAACCTTATGTAAAAAATATACAGAGAAATCAATCCTTTCTTTCTGTCTTTCTTTTTCTGTCTTTCTGTCTTTCTTGGAATCCACCCTGAACCAGATGTTGGGAGTCTGTAGTTTAGTGTTTTTGGATCGCTGCCCAGACTTTTACCTATCTTTTCAGCTATTTACACGGGTTTTATTTCTCCAGCTGTGCTTTCACTGATACTGTGCAGTCATGGACCCGCTAAGTTGGGAGTCACTAGTAGAAGGAGTTACGGTGTTTTCATTGAGATGAACAGTGATACAAAACATCAAATGGAAATCATTTTGTCTTTGCTCAAAGAATAAGAGGATCAGGCTTAATGAAGGGTGTGAAGAAATCTGCTGTGGACAATGATAACACAGAAAGGGGGAAGGGAGGGGCATAGGAATTTTCTTTCCAGCACTGTCACACAGAAGGAGCAGACAGCTGCTGCCACTGCGTATGGAAAAAGGTGCAGGGGAAGGTCTTTTGTTTAAAACAGACTAAACTTCCATTGTGTTATTTGGCTTTAAGTGTTTTTTAGTTTTGATGGTTTCTACTGTTACTACTTTTTAATTGCCATTAAAAAAGATTTTCTTCTTTTTATGTTTATTAGTTATTAATTATTATGAATTTTGAAGTTGGATTTTTGATCCATAAAGGTCCAGTATGGAGGAACCAGAAGATTGTTGGCATAATTGCCTGTAGTCTCTATGCTCTGGGCATAGAGAAGTTCTGTCCTTGGTCTCTGTGTTATAGCAGGTGTGGACAGTAAAATCACGAGTCCACCCGTCAGTCCTCTGGAAGACCACTAGATCTAGTCCATAGGGTTGCTCAAACAGTTGCACT
The DNA here is from genome assembly GCF_009769465.1 of Tauraco erythrolophus. Taxonomy (NCBI): domain Eukaryota; kingdom Metazoa; phylum Chordata; class Aves; order Musophagiformes; family Musophagidae; genus Tauraco; species Tauraco erythrolophus. Next base: position 21,387,653 of record NC_141477.1, read on the forward strand.
AAAACTTGTGTTTTGTGTTGGCGTAACGTTTTGCACATTTCTAAATTATAGCCTTCCAACTTGTAGTGGTCTCAGACTGGAGAGAGGAGACAGTTTCTCCACACAAGACTGGTAAGGGTTCTTCTGAGTGAAGGGGTGTAATTTTTAAGGGTGTCATGTGGCAGCTTGCCTATGAGACTGATGCTTCAGGTTTGGTCCTGACTCTGGATTTAAGCCAATACCCTAGAGGTTAAATTTTCCATAGCCCGTTACCAATCCCTTGAGCGATCTAGTGTCTCCAGGTGCTAGTCTTTTCCACAGACTTCTTAGCAAAAGCAATTTCATTGGCAGTAAGAATTGCCTAGTTCAGTTCAACTGGAATTTTTTAATGAAGTCTCTCATACCACTCGGGCTGAGGATCATCTAATGGAAGGAGAGGTAAATGAAGAAAGGCAAGGGAAAACGGGGATATTCTGGAAGGCTGTTTGACAGTGCTGTGTCTAGGAAGAGGTGGCACAAGGGTGTGCCTCAGAATGGGTGTGATGAGTTGGGTGTCTGAGCTAGCTAAGAACAACCATTTTGCTACTGAGCTTGCTATATGACTGCAGCACTCGTTATTTCATAAACAGCATTAGCTCTAAGCCTGTTTGTAAACAATTCCCCCAAACATAATTTTTCAGGATGGATATAAGATGGACGCCTGAGCTATTGTCACCCAGCACAGCTGGCAGTGGCAGCCTTATTTTTTAAGTGGCTTGTATCACACAATCGCTATGCGTGTCACCAACTGGGGAGTACACTACAAATAAGCAAACTTTGGTACAAATCTGGATACTCATGAATGTTAATGCAGTACTAGTAGCTTCCTTTAGGACGATATTTCTGAAGGCAAGCTAAAATGAGACATTTAAAAAAAAAAAAAAAAGGCTCTTACTAACTGTAGTGACTAGAGCTACAAGGTGACCAATAGGTCAAGAATATGTATTTTGTAGCCCAGACTCTCTCATTTGTGTTCCTAAGTCAGTTATGTGTTTTATCTTTAGAGCTAAATTTTGGTCCCAATGTTCCTTTTCTTCCACACCATTCTCTACTACTACCACAGCATGAACATTCACATTAGTGCTGTTTCAGCATATGAATTTTGATGTCTTTGATTCCCAAGTAGGTTGCTGGGAATTTTAAAGCTTTTTTAAAAGACTGAAAAACTGTACAGTTTATGTGTAGGAGACACATGGCCTGAGTATTCAGATTTACCCATCTTAGGTTTATGTAAAGGTGTATGGCCACATCAGCCAGAAGAGGCTGTTCAAAGTGCACTCTTTATACATAGAATTTATGCAAATTCTTAATGCTGTGTTGCATTTTAAGGGCCTCTTGAGGCCATCAAGTTTACCACTTGGGTAGATGCTATGTTGCTAACATGGCTCCTGTTAAAATCCAAAGGCTCTGGTTCTCTACTCACATTTTGATTGTGATTCAATCCTTATTTCTACAACTCACATTTCACTGTTTTCTTCTTTTCAATTTTTTTCCCATCCCAGCGGCCATCTGGTACTTTCTTCTGTCAGCCAAGTTTCTGTTCTTTACCTGGAGCCTTTCAAACAGAGACCCTAGAAGAGAGTGGATTAACAGTTGTCACTGGAAAATGAGTTTACTTCCAGCTGGAAAAGCTGTGAAATATAACTATTCATTGATATGTTATACATTTCTTCTTGGTCACTTTTAATTCTATTTGAAGGCAAATACCTGGGAACAGTTTTCCTTAGAGCTAAAAATCTCCGAGAAGACCCTCAGTATCTTTAAAGTGGGTTGGCTGACTTGACTTGCTTGTACTGTGCACGGGGTCTCAACATAACAAACGTGTTCTTTAGCAGACAGGTATTTGGGATTAGCCAAAGATGAGTCTTGAGACTTTAATCTGAGTCAGATTTAGTCCAAATGAAAGAGATTTGTGGGCATCCTACTATGCCTACTTTTCTTTTTCTCTCTTTTTTTGTAGTAAACTCTGAAGGTCGTATTTGCCCTGCGTTATCTTTGTCCTTTTTATGATAAAAGTAAAAGTGCATAAATCACTTGAGAAGCAACCTATTCTCTTTTCTGTCCGTGGTTTATTATGAGCGTCCAAAGAATAAAATTTGCTTGCCTACTTTTAATTATTTCAAGAACTGAAATGTCTAGGCTAGTAGTAAAAGTGTCATGAAATTACTGTAAGGTTGCATGAGTTTTGGCTGTAAATCTTATTCACCTTGACTAGATCTCATACTTTAATTCACTGGGGTATAAAATACCATTTACATTAGTTCTTAGTTCACTTAATCATAATTAAATGACTTCAGAGGCCAATAATTCCTGGAGACTCTTTCTTTGATGTGACACAAATAACAAACTGTGTTTGTAATGTGAAGGTGTTCTACTTCACTTTTACATTTGCCCTAGCCTTATACAGCATATAATGTTCTCTTTAGGTATAGACATATGCTCTCGTTACATGCACATATGGGTCACAGATGTGGTTGACATGGCTACATGACATCTTTTTTAATTTCATTGTGCTATACGAAGGCTGTACATAGACCTTTTCCTGATGGTTTGAAGGGATTTCTGCTCAAGATTTAATTTTTTCTTCACCTGAAAGATGACCGGGGGGAGGGAACCCTCTTTTTCTGCTATCAGGTTATATTGTGTTAATAAAAACCCTTATGAAAGTAATATTTTTGTGCTGCTGAATTCATTGTCACCTTAAGCACGGCTTCACTGCAATGTACTAGTGTTTGTGTTTTTTTTTCATGTGTATACCTAATATTTGAGCTTCGCCGTGCTTTTCGCCTTCTGATCACAGTCAAAGGGTACTTCTTGGAAGGAGAAGTGCTATCTGTAGATTTTATCCCTGAACTTAAAGAGCTTGAAATCCAGTTTTAAGGTTTGCAACTACAATTTGATTTAAGTGCAACTGAAGAAATATGTTTACATTGAGGAATATATTTGGAAGTAGGGGTTTGTTGCTGTTCAGTTTTGTCATAGTGTATATGCAGTTTTACTGATCCAAAATGCTAATATTGCCTGTTAACATATACCAGCTCACTGAACTAGGATGACAATATATTTCTCTCATTTAGCATCTTCTATCCATGCACAGTAACCCATGAATCCTGCTACCGTGGTAACTACTGTGGACCAAACTCAGAATTTCCATGTAAAGAACACCTCCAGCTGCGAACGGGACACTTGGATGTTATCTCAGTCAAAATGTCTGTCTGTCTGTCTGTCTCTCTCTCTAACTAACTATCTAACTAAAGGCTTAGTGAACTTTTAGTTTTGTTGGGTCAGGTTTGGAGGAACAGAAGTTACCTGAACAATAGTGCTGGATAGAAAGTGAACTAAAAAAAAGTTCCAGGGCAATACTTGTTACATGCTAAAGATTCTCTTAATTTATTAATGGTCTTTTCTGTGTTGCCTCCAGTGGAAGCTGGATTAGTTCCAAGAGGAAACATACAGTTTATCATATGAAAGTTGAACGGGAGACTATGAGTTCTTCCAGTAGCAGCAAACACACCCATGGAAGATGAGTGCCCAAGTTAGGTTAAAGATGGGCAATTACTTGCTTATGTCTACTAGTCAACAGTGAAAAGTAAATAACTACAAAATGGCACATTTGTATTAGGCAATTGATCCAACACTATCCCTGTTCAGCCAGTGAAACCTATCCTTGGCCAGACTGATTGAAATCTACCTAAAGTGTTTTGTTCTATTTATTTTGAGTACATTGTGTAGCTTAGTGTAAGGATAAGGGGACTGAGCTAGCACAAAGCCCCAAAAGACAGGGCAGGAGAAGCCATGGATGGAGTTGCACCCATCTGACTTAGAAATAGTCTTTACTGCAATTTGAAGTTCTTTTGTGTGGCCTGTCAAGATCCTAAAGCCTTGCAAGTTTGTACTTTTGCGGGTAGAAAAAACTGCAGTCAAGCCAGAAGTCGTTCATTGCAATATTTTATACATGGAAAAAATTTCTTTCTTCTTTTCCAAAATATGACAGAACCCATCAGATGTGCAAGTATGGCATTTCTTTTTCACAAAGTGACCACACCTGAAACTGAACACTGAAAGGAGGTGGGCTAATGTGGAACTGCTTCAGGAACTCTGACAACCCAAATAGTAAGTCTTGTTCCTTCCTCTGAGATAGAGGATCAGGGATGAGGGATGTTTGGGGATTTTCAGTGCACATTTATTAATTATTCTGAAATTTCTTACTTCTGCCTATAGGATAAGACAAGAAATGAGAAACACACATAAAATAAGTCTTTGTTTTAGTTTCATGTAATGTCTCTTCTTCTCACATAATTAAAATATTAGTAGTTCTAAAATGCAAAATGTTTTCTATAATTGACTAGTCAGGTAGTTTAATGAAACAAATAGAATAATGTACTGTATCTCTTATACCACATATTGTTAGCAATATCCTCTGTCTCAAGACACCAGGAACACAGAATCAGAACTCTAGATCATAGAATCACAGAATGGTTTGGGTTGGAAGGGACCTTCAAGATCATCTAGTTCCTACCCCCTGCCTCAGGCAGAGAATAATTGGGAATTCTATAAGTATTTCAGTTACCTACTTTCTTGATGGAAATACAGAAGCTACATTCAGATGTTAAAACTTGTCCTAAATTACGTATATTCTCGAAGGTGAATGTCTGTTAGTAGGCAAATGTAATGAGAACACATTTTTCTTTCGATAAATTTGCTGCATGTAATTCAGATGCTTCCCTACTCTTGCCGAAAGCCCCTCCAGTTTTCTGAATGCACTTGGCTGTCTTGTAATGCAGTTATCAATCAGTCTCACTCAACTTTCCCTATGACTTTACAAGACACCTCTAGCAGAATATTGGACTCTCACTTCCCATGTACCTGCAGCCACTGGAAGAAAGCGTGGTGAGATCCCTGCTGACTGAGTCTCAGGGCACGATGAGTTCCCGAGGCACGGAGTGGCTTCCCGTCACGAATGCTATCTATGAGATCAGGGCAATTAATTTTATTAAATTTGGAAAGTTTTCCTTTCAACTTTGACCTTTTGTTTGAATACACATTCATTTGAATTTGAAAAGCAGAGGTAGATTGTAATTCAAAGGAACTCATTTGCTCAAAATATTTTGGGAAGGACATTTGGATGGTTTCAAAAGGTTTCAGCTTTGTTTTAATGGGAAGATTGCCCAAATTAATTTGCTTCCACAGTTTCTGTTTTGCTGAAACAGCAGAGAGTTTTCTCACCCCTCCCTGCCTAAATCATCTCTTCTTGATAAACCTCTTTCTGAATCTCATGGATATTGATGGAAATGAGATATGAATGATATTCATGTGGAAAGAAGCAATGAAAAAATGAGTTTGAATTGACATTCACCAGTGTTGGCTAATTATACTAAATATGCCTCTTTATTTTGCCGTCCAGAGAGGCTGGGTACTGCGAGTGGAACCATCTCTGGCCTAAACCTCTTGATCATATTTTTTCCATCAAACGCATATAATTTGTTCAAAGTCCTCCTCGATTCTTTACAGCTCTTAAGGAATTGTTTGAGGTTGCTGCATTGCACCTTTTGTCAAGCTTATTTTGTAAAAGATTATGCAAAGGCAAGTAGTCCTATTTCTGCAGAATAATCTTTATTAAAGGTCATGGCCTTTCTTCCTCCTTGTGAAACCTTAGAAGAGCCAAAGGCTTTGTATCCCCTCCAGACATTAAGGGGTCCATTTCAAAGCAGTGAACGTGGGAGGTGTACACACAAATCTTTCTAACAAATAACGGGATTTATTTTTTGACTTGACCCTTTTGAGCACGACTTTGAAAACTTACCCGAGAACATCTATCTGAAAAGTCTTCAGTCACCACTCTCTAGGATAGAGAATTTATGGGCAAGCAGAGTTTGGGCTTTGCTTAACCTTATCTATATGGCTGGAAGGAAAGCAAGAGATAATTAATTGTCTCATGACTGTTTAGCTTCCTTGGCACAACTGCTGCCTAGGTTGACCATGGCAGAGTACTGTTGTACTGGAGCCTACTCGATCTATAGCAGAAGGGATGCACATAGCCCTGCTTAAGTACAAGGAACTCACTTCCCAGCCCCGTTGCTAGCTCGTAACATCTTGACCATGCTGTTAAACTGACATTTCATCCTGTCTGCTGCTTTTACATCACCTTTTTACAGAAATCTGGAATGTACTTTTTGGAGAGATTGTTTCTCCACATCCTATTCAGGTTCAGACAACTGAATTTCAGCTTTAAACCATGGGTGTTCTGCATGGAAGAGTTTCTAACACAAAGGAGGGTCAACTGAGAAGAGAGGCTAATGACTGCAGAAGAGAGCTGAGGGAGGGAGTGCATTCCTTAGAGTAAGGGGTACATGAAGATGTACAGATAGGGCTGTGATGATAGCGGGTGGGAGATCATCAAGATGGAACTGAGACTGAAGTATGGGCCACAAAGATTAATGCTGAGTGTTGAAAAAGAAAACTTAATAAATGATCCTCAGGTCCATTCCTGGTTTTTCATTTCGTAGGAGTCATTGATACGAAGAACAGCCACAACAGAACAACCTAAAGTTCCCCTGGCATATTTACTTGCTAGACCTGCCTGAACTCAAATGGGTTGATACTAACTGTTCCCTCTGGAGAGCCCATGAAGTCCATGGCAGGTTTCTTACTGCTCTGTGCTGGATGTTGTCAGGCAAACCCAGGCATTTGGCAAGTCCTGTAGCAAGGATTCTGTGAGCTTGGCTTAACCAAGGCAGAGATCAGACTTGTACTGAAGATGGGAGATGTTTCGTGTATTGAGGACAGGTGAGAAAGGCAGCTGAGACGTAGTGCGACCATTTCCTAAAGTGCTTTCAGACTATCTGTGTCCAAAGAGGTTCTGAAACAGGAATGAACTAGTGCTGAGCCAGAAGCAATCTAAGGAAATAAAAAAGCAACTGGATGAATTAGGTCAGATAAGTAATATAAGTGTCTAACTGGATACAGTCAGAGGTAACTTTAGCAGGTCAATTTTTGACTGCGTGCACCAGACACTAAATATCCAATATCACAGGATAATTCTTTAGTCTAAATACCACTATCGACTCAGAATAAATTAGGGGGAAAAAATTTCAATTACCCCTTAAGGAATGAGGAGGGAGTGTGTGTTGTTTTTACACTGTAAAAAACAATCACATCTACTCTTGGGTGTAGCTGTACATGAGGTATTTCTCTAATAGTGTGTTGCTGCTGATATATGGCCTCCAGAAGGTACGCTCTGTCTGGATGCATGATTCATTCAGATAAATTACTTATGCAATCCTGGGATCTGTAGTAGAAAAGCAAGCAATTAACCTTTCCTAGTAAGGCCAGAAGCAGGCCTTAAGGAAGTTAAAACGAAGCAGGTAGCTGGTGTTCAGTTTCCAGAGCAAGTTTTAACACCAGCAGATGGTGCTAAAATGTCCATTAAAAGGAAAAAAATCCCAACAACACAAACATCTCAAATTTCCTTAAAATCATAAACTGTCAGGGAAAGATAAATTGAGATACTTTAGCTAATTGCTGTGGAAAGTTGAATCTAGGGTGATGTTAGTCATCTTTTTACTTAGACTAGCATGACACATGTGAAGATGTGTGTAGCCCTTATTTTCTAGTTTGCTTTCAAGATGGATCAATTTTCCTTGAGTCAGGGCTTTACCTTGAATAAGGTGACTCAAGCATTTCAGGAATTTTCATTCATATTCAAACTGAGGATTAAAAACTTTGTTGTAAAATTTTGCCGATTAATTAAAGATTTAAGATTTTTAGACTCATTTTCACTCTGAATAAGCACTTGAAACAACCGGCAATTGTTTTTCTAAGGATATTGCTGTGTAATTTTGTTAGTCAAAAACGGCTCTTTTCCTCTTAAACTAAATGTAACGTGTATTTGCATGTCTGCAGTAGTAACGAGAAACAGGGTGGGGAGGTCGGTCATGGAGAGTAAGCTGCCTCAGAACTAGCCAGAGCAAGTTTCTTTCCTCAACACCCAATTGTTCAGACAGTACCCACTTTTATTTGGCTCACTGCTTGAGTGCCATCCCCTCGTGATTGTGACTTATGTCATAATCGTTCGAAATGCATGGATGGATGATGGTGGTGATTTAGGGTCAGAGCTGGGCACGTTTCTCTAAGCAGCATGAGGAAATTGTGCGGGTATTTCTCAGCACTCATGCTACCACAGGGCCCCAAAGCGACTGGTAGGTGTTCACAATGCTGTATTCTAGCCTAGAACGTCCAGCCCAGGAGGATTTGGGAGTCAAGGACTCTGCAGTAAACTTGGCTTAGATTTAAAAGACCGTGGCTTGATAAGCAGTGACTATTTTATGTCACATCAGAGGATGATGCAACATACAAGTACTATGAGTGTAGAGAATCTGTGAAGCCAATCCTATGGAATGAGACCATCCGTTCTAAGGATCTAAAAGTTATTCCCAGCAAGCTACTTAACATAAAATTACTTCTAGCAGAATAATTTTGCCTAATGTATCCAAGAGTGGTGAGCCACATCCTGATGTCCTGTACTAGTGACAGTCTTGCCTACATAAGGACTGAGAAACACCTTCAGAGTTTATCCCAAAATAATGTAGTACGGCTTCCAAATAGTCATTAATTGTGTGACCAGTTAGGACTGCACAGATATATCTCCCTGCTGCTCACTTTAGGAATATTCCTCTGCAAGAATCATCCAGGTGACTGCATAATGCAAGGTGTAGGTATACACAATGACTTATTATAATATCCTATTTAATTAATTTTTGGCAGTGACGGTGTATAATTATTTACTGACCTATCGAATTGGTCACTGAATTACTGTGAAATTCAGATTCTAAAAAGCACTGTCATTTTGATCATTAAAGGCTCTGTCTTACGAGAATGTGTGCTTGTTAAGTTGTAATTTGCTTTAAAAAAATAATTAAAGACAGAGGTTATTTAGGAAGGAAGGCTTAAGACCAAGATTATATTCAAAGGAAATTAAAGACAGGAAGCCCCAGGGTATCACAGCCCTGCCATGCAGCTCCCATTAAGGAAAATGAAGTCTTACAAGCAGCACAAATAGTGATGTCTGCCATAAGGCTGCCCAGCACGTTCTATTATAAGATCCTGTTTTCTATTGCTCAGAACTTTGCCAAACTTAAACCATTTGGGCCAAAATTTTCCATGCTGTCTGCCTTGGGCAAATATTTTTGAACGTTTACTCTAAAATGCTCAGCCATTTCTCCAACTAGGGTTAGAGGGCTGGGGGGCGGGGTTAGATATTGTTTTGCCCTTGTTTACAGGCATATGTGTAGCTCTGTGTGTATATATGGCCATACATATGTAAAATAAGAAACTTTGCCTTTTGGAGAAATATTAGTGCTTCCATGGTCTGTAGTGAGGACTTGAAATTTGGCCTTTTTTTTTTTTTTTTAAATCTGGAAAATGACAATTTTAACATGCTCAGGGAGAGTCTTTTGAATTTGCCAACTATGTTTTTGGGAGATGCCACCAGAGAACTCCAGCATGGAAACAGCACACACGTGGTCCACTTGACAGATAAACTGAGCATGGGCTGAAGAGGACTTAGCAAGCAATTGCATCCTCCTGGTTGCACGGTAGCTGTAGTCAGTTGGGACAGAAGATTAGAAAACAGGAATGACCAACTCTTGTAAGCTCTCTGTGCTCCTCCTGACTGCTCCTAAGGTGGTGGAGAAGAGGAGTCGTCTGCCATAAGGCAAAAGGTGAAGGACAGTGCATGAGGGAAAGAATGGCAGCACAATAGCAGAGAGGTAAGAGGAAAGAAAAGGAACTTAGGAAAGCAAGGATACAGAAACAGTGAAAAAAATTAGTAGTGAAAAATTGGAAAGGGTGCTCTGGAGAGAGCGTAGAGAAACAGGGACTGAAAAGCTCTATAAACATTACACCTCTGCACTTGAAATCCAAAGCCATGGTTTGTTTCTCCATCTCTTACTAGTGGCAAAGTCAAGCGGAGTATGCGGTGTATCTCCGGTAGTCTGGCCACCTGGTGCGGTGGAATTCTGCCTGATGACTTTTGATTTCCAGTGTAAGTATTTTAAAGAATTTAGTCAAGACAATAAATGCCCCTTTTCCCTCTACAAACTATTAAAACAATGTTTACAATGTGAAGTCTCACGATGATTAATTATTAAGAACATAAACATTATTTGAATAGCTTGTGGGGTGTAACTGTTCACTTACTGTGTCCCTTTGCCATTCGCCTGCAGCTTCCACCATGTACCTCTCCTTCCTCACATGCTCCTGTCTTCTTTTACATCACTGCCCTCTTCAGTGAACTTTGTTGCTACTCTTCTCCCCTCATACATCTTCATTCTGCACGTTCCTTTTCAATTTCTCTTTTTGGATCATCTCCCTCAAATCTTAGGCCCTACATTTGCACTTTCTTTTGCGTTCTTTTTTCCGATACAGCGTTCTCCTTGCCAAAGGCCGTACCTTGGTTTCTTTTTTAGCCTGGTCTTCTCTTCTCTAGACTTGCACAGGCTGCCTGTGGGTAAATCTTCCTGCCTCTTCCCACATGGCGTGGGGAGAACCTGCCCTTTACATAAACACCTACACTCGTGTGCGAAGGCTTTTCCGGTCTCCTTTCAGTTTGTGTTTCACTAAAGCAATGTCCTCCTCTCTGGTCTTGCTTTCTGCAACGTCGCCCTTGCAGAGTCTGTTCAAACTCTGCTACTTAGATAATTTTCCTGGCTCTTCATCCTGTTTCACACGTTCTGCTCTTGCTCTTCTCTTGTCCGCTTTCACCTTGTTTTATGTCTCCGATGGTACTGCATCATTATTTGCAACTGGCTTCGCTCTCCAGCAATGCAAGCTTTTCCCACATCATCTGCTCCTGCAATCATTTCCATGCTTTCTTTCATGTTGTGAGCTGTCTAAGAAAGCCTACAAAGCCGAAAGTTTATTATTATTTGAAACTTTTCTTAAAACTAGCTGGTATCACAATGCTGCTGAACAATGCTGGCTGACTGAGTAGTGGCATGCCAAACTATGTGAGCATCTGTGTACAGAGTGCTGCTTGCCTTGTCTTTCCGCTCATGTTACCCCAACTCACCTTTTTTTTTTCCCTTTAGTCCTCTGTTTCCCAAAATTAACCCAGATTAAAAGGTATGACCTGCCTTCTTTACAATTTATGCACAGTACCTCACACAATGTGTCTTTCTCCAATCCTTGATTGCCCTCAGGCAGCAGCCTGATATACGTAATGTTAAAAATAATTGATGCAACTTTGAAAACACACGGTAATTTAGAAATTTACATTTTGAAAAATGAGTCTTAAAGGAGCCAGTCTGTTTCATCACAGTGGGACTATCAAAGCAGTAGCACACTCTCATCTTTGTATAATTAGGAGAAAATATCCTATGTTATTGTTGAGCATTGGAAGCATTTTTGGAGATTTTTTTTTTGCTTTAATCTTACATTGCGTGTGTTGTCTTTGCAACAATACCTCTTGCTATGGTAACAACTTTTTTTATTGGAATCCAGAGCATGAATGTGTAATGGTGCATCGACCCTATTACTCCTGAGAGAAATGAACTTTAAGAAGATTTGTTTTGGCCAAACTTTCAAGGAGGAAACAAAGTGTAAAAATGTGTATTGACTGAAAAATAGGCTTACTTTTAAGCAGTATTTCCCATTATTATATGCCATTTTCCTTTTGTTACGGCCTTAGGTTTGAAGAGATTAGCTATTTTTTTGTAAATGACAGGGTGGGGAATGTTATTTTGCTCACATTATTTTATTCTCATCGTTTTTCACATCAGAAAGTAAATGGTTTCTTTCTTGAGTCAAATGAGCAACAGCTGGATCTTCCTGTACCCCCTCCCATTCTTCCAGTTGAGGATCAACATCAGCTGTGGCTTTGTGCAGAGGCACAGTGTGGGATCAGCACTGCAATTTAGCATCTCATTCAGCTGATATGAATATGTAATTGTAATTAGGAGCTCCAGGGCCCATCAGCACATGTATGAGCCTGGAATTTAAATTGTATTTGGATGTATTATAAGTCTAAATTCTCTAGTGGGCAATAAACCTGCAAGCCAAGAAAAGCCTGAGGCGAGAACGTTGCCTGGAGGTACTGTAGGACTTCCCTGGAGGTCCTTCAAACAGTGAATCATCAATGCTGAAATGCTTGCAGCTGAATTCCCAGCTCAGGCTCAACTGCAGAATGAAAAAGAAGAAAACTACAGGGAAATTGGACAATTGAACTGTCTACTCAGGGTGCCTGGTACTTGATAGACTTTTTCTAGAATTAGGATAACAGTCAATAATGAGTGCAACAGTGTCTAACTGGTCCTAATTCTGCTGTATGCCAAGGACTTTTAAAGATGTTCCAAGCATCATCATCTTTTCTGTCTAAAGTCAATGGGAGAACCTGTCTAGCGATCAAGAAAAGACAACGGTGGCCAGGGCTGTCCATCTGGCATCAGTCTTACACACTGTTCTTTCCAGAGGCAGGATCTTGCATTTTGTAAGTGGACTCAGCTCTTTGAAAATTTGGAACTGAAAGGGAGCAGTAAATATTGCTACTGTTAAAGCTTTTTTTTTCTTTTTTTTTCCTCTTTCTGGGTCTGTGTGACTGTTGTGACCTGCTAATACAGGTAAGGATTCGAGCTGTCTTAACAATGGAGGGGTTTATAAACAAATTCAGTGTATTCTTTACCCTTATTTCCAAACTAGTGGTTACCAGACCTTTTTGTCCCTGTTCCACCTTTCAGATACCACTCGTTTCACTGCATATTACAGCGAAATATACAGCTAAAATTGCTGTCTTTCACTCAGGCGAAACTCCATGATGTCAGTGCGTTCAGATCTTGGTCAACAAAGTGCAGCTATGATACAAAAATATATTTTTTTAAAATATGTCTTTAGTTTTAGCTGGTTGCTAGAGGTATATGAACAGGTGTTTGCTGCTGTAAGTGTAGAAGGAACTCGGTTCTGTTGTGTCTGCTCTGCTCCAAGTAAAACTGTGAGAAAGCTTTTTGTATGTCTGATGGAGATTCAAAAGTTAGCAAATCTGTGAAGACCTTAGCAGTCCTTCAGGATGAAAGAGTCATGTAAACGTAATATATAGTTTTAGTATAAAGGATGAGGAAAAAGTAACTTCATTGTGATTAAAAAAAACGTCTTGGCTCTCTTGAATTCCCAACATTTTCCAAACTGAAGAACTGAAAGAGTAACTGCATAAGATTGTCTGAGTCAAACAATGTTATTCTAAACTTATTCTCAACTTGCTTCTCAGTAGTTTTCCTTTTTTTAAAGCTAGTTAGTTGGACAGCTGTTTGCTGGACTCGATCTAAAATTGTGCAAGGGGCTACAGTTGAACTGAAGTCCTGTATATTCATCCGTTCTTTGGAAACTTTCCGCTGGCAAAAACATAAAAGTTTGAGGGCTGAACCAGAATTGATCTTTACTTATTACTGTATTTCAGGATGGGGGTTTTTCAAATTTTTAATTTTATCGATTATTGATTTTGCAAATTTGCTGCAAAGCCAGTAGGGAAAATTTCTAAAACTTAAAAATTTAAAATTTTGCCTCTCTCAGAACTGGAGACCTGATATTCATTTTGACTTCTGTCTGGGCTAAGAAACTGACAGTTTGGACATGCTCACGATTTTTTCAGCCTACTTGTCACATGGGGGAAGAAGCACCTTTTAGTCACTGGCATCAACCTTGCCTGCTGAGCTTCCTTTTCAGGATTTTTTCCTATATCAGCAGGGCCCAGCTCAAACAGCTTTCCTTTCTGCTTGGCTTTTCTATTTGCAAAAAATTCAGATCTTTAAATTTCTTTTTTTTTTTTTTTTCATAATCATGTCTAAGTCTCATGCATATTTCTGAGCAACATTTTTGTTTTCATTGAGAGCTCAGATTCTGCTGAGTGACAGTGACCTCCATGTTCTCCCTGTTGCAGAGGAATGGAACAATATCCTAAAAGTGGAGAACTGACAAACAGGAAGGCATATCCTGGCTTATCATTTATTAGTTATGCTGTATTTGTTTGTTTTTTGTTTTTTTTTCTTCCATCTTGTAAATCTAGCAGGTTCAAAGTAAAAATTTATCACGCTATGTTTTTTATGAATTTTACGGTCAAAATTTACTGAAATTGGTAAAATGACAAAGTTGATTAGAAACCTGGTGTTCTTTTCCAGGGAACTTAATTACATAAAAGAATAGCTTGCACATTGCACAGGCCAGCGCTTGATGAACCTTGCATAAACTTCTATTTGTCATCACATTATGAGATCAGATAAGCAAACGTGAAGCGTCATCTGGTCTCTTTAGCACCTCCATGCCTTCACATACCTCCTTCGCATCCCATCGTGTGTTACAGAGAGGGCCAGTAGGGTCCCACTCAGCCTAATATGTTGTGCAGCTGAAGAGCCTTTCCTCAGAAAGGAGACTGATGTTAGGAATAGCTTTTGATCCATGTCATGAATGCATCTGAGGTTTGAAAACAGGTGCTGAGGCTACTCAGAGTCACCAAAGAAGGTGATTTATATTTAGACCTGATAGCCTTATTGAAGTTAGTAGGCTATATAGTGAGCAAAACCAGTCCACAATAGGTAGAAAATAGCTCTTTGAAAGATGTAATCCACTTTCACAGTGGATCAGCTCAGAACCATCGCAGGACTTCCATCTGATCCTGTCTGAAATGGTGTTCTGGACACACACTTCCTTCAGCTTGGGAGAAAAAGGAAGCCTATCGTGTGGATGGAGTGAGGACACCCGCCATTGAAGATGCCCTGTGGAGTTGCACAAAGATTTCAGGATAGCTCTTTGTCTTCCCACTTTTGTGACTTCCAGTGAGATTCACACAGGTTTGAAGTGAACACCTTGATAGGATATTCCTTCTCATAGAAGGTAGGAACTAGAACTTCCCATCTGCCAAAGACCATGCTTCAGTTACCACAACTGCCGTGCCTTAGCTTTTCCAGGAGGGATCTGCCTTCACTTAAATGCCAGCACTTGATCTTCAGAGGGACCAGAAATCAATTCTGTTTTGAGATATGCTGGTTGGCCGTGGAGCAAACTTTGGGTGAATGTGCAGCTCATCGTCTCACAAGCACTGTGGTGACTGGCCAAGGTTTTCTTTGTGGTTCAGTTCCCCGAAGAAGGAAGATATATTGATCAAATAAATTTTGCATTATTTTATGAAGTAATTGATTAGTTTGTAAGCTGACCTGAAGCAGCATTACTGAAAATACCACTCTTCCAGCCACATTGTAATGTTTAAAATGGGTGGGATGGAATTGTACCATCATTTGATGTGAATGCCAGCCAGGGCTTAGAGGACAAGTGGCCCTTCACAGATTCAGAGAGAGTCTTTCTGCTGGAGCCCCTTTGATCTAGTGGTCATGGTGAGCGACAGCTTCCCCAGTGAGACTTATCTACCTGTGGGGAAGGGACTATTAAAGGAATAATCTTTCAAATCCACTTGAAGAAAGGAATTTCACAACAGCAAAAAAAGTATGCGTAAATGAACACGTGCTAATGGGAACTGTCATCAAGGGAATCTTGAGCAAGCAATTCCCAAACGGAGGCAAGATGTTGTGGATAACCAAGACTGCCCAGCTCTGGAAGTAAAATAAAGCACCCACAATGGAAAATGTATGTTTAACAGACTTGCAAGAAGAAGTCTCAGCATCATACATGGGAGAGTGAATATGCTTCCTTCTTTTGAGATGCATGGGTATCTGTAGGGCAGGAAACCTTGTAGCTCTTTGAAATGATCTCCAGATGCTGTATTAAAATATGTCAAAGCACACGGTGCAACAACTTTTAAGCTCATACTAGTTATAGAAATACCACTTATTTCATAGCTAAAGAGAAAAAAGAGAGGAACTTGGTCCACTGAGATTTCTGCTAGTCTTTCACCTCTGCTGGGCCCGCTTTCCTTTCACCTGTGTGTTTAGATACAAAGCTCCATCAGATGCTTGTATGAATACTTCAGAGCCCTTCGCTAGGTGTTTAAAATGCACTGAACCAAAAGAGAACAACGGCCAGTTAACACACAGTGAAGGGATCAGGTGGGACAAAGACCTTTGGAAAGGACCTGAAGGATGTGAGTTCAGTTTCATTCTTCAGCTCTTCCTCATCTGAGTAATAAAAAAAGTGCTGCTTTTAAATGAGGCACAGAACAGAAATTTCAGTGGATGCTGTGGGTCTGACTCGCCATGTGTTGGAAGACCACCCGTGGTGGAAATGGCGTGCAGGTACTGGAGGTCAGGAGTGGAATGTGTTTGTGGGAGGATATGAGTGCTTGGGACCATGTACTGTTACTTGCCCAGCCCGTCAAGGGGAGTCGGGAGATTAGCTGAAGTCTGTGCAGGTCTTGGAGGACGTACTTCAGGCTGAGACCGTGGCTCACGAGCATGGCCATCTGCCAGAAGGATGCCTGACACAGGAACGCAGTCGTGGGCCACTGGTGGCAGTGGAGCTGTAGTGCTGACTTTGATGGGTGCTGCATGGAACCTTAGCTCAAACTCCGCCTAGTGTAAGTGGCTCCCGTGCTCCCCTTCTCAATAACTAGACCCATTCTGCAGTAACAACAAGCTTTAAAGAGAAAACTGCACTTTTACCAACACTGCCTAGACCTAGGAATTGGGAAAATTGTGCTGGTTTAAGTTTGAGAAGTGGGGTGGGGATGTCTGTAACAAGGAGAGGGTTCTGCTCATGACCGTGACAGTGTGAATGTTGCTTGTTGGGCTCCTAGACGTGGTAGCTCTGACTGTTTCTGCCATTAACAAAGCAGAGATACTTTTCACTTTGAAAGAATCTTATATGTGAATGTAAGTTGTTCATTCCTTATAGTTCTGCTATTTACATATTGCAGTTTCTTAAGAAAATGGGGCCAATTACGAGTATTTGGCAGCCTCAAGTCAGAAGTTTCCTTGCTTTTCCATTTCTTCTATCCTAATTTTATTTAATTATAAGATTTTAAAAAATTGTTCTGTAATTACCTAGTCCTATGCGTTATGAAGAAGGATGTTGAGAGACGTGTGATTATAAAATCCAGACTGCTGTGTGCTGACATTTATGGCTTTCTGTCTCAGCACAAGCATGAATAGATGCTGCATTTTCTCAAGCTAAAATGTAGCTGGAACGTTTCTGGTAAAAAGCAATTTGCATTTTTGGACAACAAACAGAAAAAAGGGCAGATACAATTTTCCAACACCTGCTCCGGTTTTAACTTCTTCCATTGAGTCTCTGTATGGTTCACAATTGTTTTTTTGCCTTTCACTGGAATGCCTAAAATTGGCTTCTGACTGAAATAAAATATTAGAATAATTGGATTCTGTCCTTTCTCATTATATCATTTTCTATTTCCTTCAACACACAATGCATAGAAAAGATGTTTCTAACATTTCCTGAAAATTGTCTTTCAACATACGCTTTTTCCATCTGCTTTTGGAAAATCAGAATATTTTATAATTATACAATCATCTTGCTCAAGTTACTTGTTTTCCATTAAAACATTTTGTGCTGTTAGAGGTGTCATCTAAGAAAGATTTAGGAAAAGTTAGAACTAAAGGTCACCTTTCTGTCTAAAAGTTGCTCATAGAAAAAGATAACTAAACAGACTTGCTCTTTTGAGAACCATGTCAGAATTTCCCTCCAGATACTCATTTTTTGGTTAACTTATGATGGAATTACGTCATTCATCTTAAATATTGAGTAATAGAAGCCCTTGCTAACTGTTCCGTAACTCTGGTTTAATGGATGAACTCTCCACTGGTTTCTCAAAACTACTATTCCAGCTGGGAGCTGATACATTTGAAATAAATTTGGACCATTATGTGAGAGGTTGCCATGAGTAAGGGTCTGGTTAAAATAAAACTAATAATCAACTAATATTGTAGTTGGTATCTGTTAAGATATTTGAGGCTGAGAATAATTTTAGGGGGATCAACTGCATCTAACATCCTTTTTCAGTTTTTAACTTCTAAGATAGTTTGAAATTAGGAAGGAATGAATAAACGCATAGCAAAAAAAATATAAAAAAATCATCTGAACTGAGCAAAAAGAAAAATAAAGTAGCTCATTTGAGACTTGTCAGAAATAATCCTAGCACTGCTGTGCTCTGCTTGCGTGTATCTGCTTAGCTTCATGATAAACACATGAAAATTGTGAGCACAGCAGAACAGTGAAAGGGCAAGCTCTGCTTTTGTCTGGGATGTGCTGGGTACATTTTTAGGACGGGGACTGCTCGTGGTCCCCAGGCAGGCGGCGGGAGCCTCCGTGCAGCCCCGCGGGGCGCACGGCACTGACATTGCTCACATCCCATCATGAAACTCTTCAGCAATTGCGGTTCCTTCCCAAGGGGCCTTGACTCGGCGCGCAGCTGCATGATGAACGTGCTTACAGTAGGGCACTGGCAGGTTAAGAAAACACTGACTTATGTCTGAAAACCGTTCTAGGGTCAACTGCTACCAAGACGTGAAAAACTAGCTCTGGAGAAGTGGCTGCGTCTGAAGGAAAATCCTGCGGCACGATGCCAGGGATCCTGTGAATTATTAGGTTTGCAGTATGTAAACAGTGTATTTTAACGTGGTTTATGTGTGTATGGCTCACTCCTGGAAGAAGCCATGACTCCCACCAGCTTCAGCGAATGCTGCAAGTGCACAGAGCCTCTCTGGTTCCTAAGTGCTGTGTTCAAAGAACGGCGAAGCTCTGGATTAACCCTTCCAAACCCAGAACTCCTGCTGCTTTATTGTCTCGGGTTCGTATATACAGGCATCTCCTTGGGTGTAATCATTCTCTGTATCGCACCAGAACAGTTTTTGTGTGCAGAGAAGGCCTTACTCACGTGCCAGACCTGCGTGTGCAGGGTTCAGTCCTGTGTTGCGTTCGATTGTGTGTACGTACGCAAATTCTGTGCTTGTCCAAGAAGCTGTATCAACAAAGAACAAATTCTTACATTACACATAGAAAAGTTGTGTAATGGAAACAAAACCCTGCACATTTGATAATTAGATTGGATGAGATCCCTGTGCTCTAATGTTGGCAACAGGTATTAAAGCAAATGACGGGGTTTTAATTTTAAGACAGACAAGTAAACTTTTCATGGAGCTTATGAAATCAGCTGGTACTGACTGATGATTCTCTTGGCATGAAAGATGAGTTCAAGGGAAATGGGCGTGCCCATCCCTTCACATTCTAGCCTGGAAAGAGATGAGGAGCAGTCTGGTCCATGTGATGACACCTCACATGTGTGGCAAAGTGAGATTTTAGCAAACACATTTTGTTTTCGTGTATCTTCTTTTATTGTAGAACAATTTGAGGAGCCACGTTGTTGTTCTGTTACAACGAGGAACACTAAAGTTAACAAAGAGTATAACATATAAGATGGGCCGGGAAGAATACAGAAGGTCACACAAAGCTGCCAATATCCAAAGCCTCTTCCTTTCTTACGAAGCTTGAAGCCATTTTGGGTCCATTCTTTACATTCTGGGCCAAAGCAGAATAATATTTTCAGAAACCATTCTTGGATGAGGATCAGTGCTGTTGTTTTTCTTCTTTTTGCTTAAATGTCAATTAAGCAAGAACCCTGATATTATCTTTCTATACTTACCCGAACTACTTTTGCAAATTGTTGATTTGCCTGCGTTGTGCACAAGCTATGAAAAGGCTCTTTGTAGCAAAGTCTGCTCAGGACCACCGTGTTTGTGTAGTTTATTTTTTTCCTCAAATATCCACAGTTCTAATCAATAAAACAGACACAAGAATATAAGTGAAGATGGAGAAGGGCAACTCTGTGGGTATATCTCAAAGGAGATAGTAGTATTTTTAATATTTAATGTCCAGACCTGACCCCTGCTGCTTGCTGTCTTTATTCCTCAGCTGCATTTGTACCGGCAGCAGAGAAATTGATGGTTCTGAGGGCATACTACGCCTAAAATTTGCTGATGGTGCTGAGATATTTCATTGCTTGGCTAGTGCTGGTGGATGATCCACGTACCTGAAGCAAAGGGAGAGTAAAAGGAAAGAGAAACATTTAAAAGTTTTGCTAGACCGTAGTCTTGGTATTCTTAGAATAAGTTGGATAGAAATGGTTGGATATGCTTTATTTAGATGATAAGTGAGATTTGAAGCTCATATTCAGTTTTGGTACATGCCCAGATTTCAAGATCCAAGATTGTGCTTGGTCTGCTGTCTTACATAATAGGCAGGGAAGCATGGAGAAAGAACCTGGAACTGGGTCCACGGCACTGAAACAGGTAGCTTCTAACAGGGCTGGGTCCAGCCACTGCTTGCACAGGTGCAGAAGGCTGTGCACCATATAGCTGCTCCACTCCACATGAGCAGATGTGCAGCCTCCAGCGCAGTACTTATGGTAAAGGTTAATCTGTCCTGATTTCCTAAGTGAGACTCCAAGGTAGGGAAAATATAGGAAGCCAAATAGCAATGATAGGACATCGTAGTCATAGCTGTTCAGAGTGGAATGACCAGGAGGGAGAGCAGAAAAAAACAAGGTCAAATGTGAATTCAGACACAGGTACTGAAGAATTTCTGGTATGGAAAAAGGAAAGGCAGTGCTGGCTTATATCTGAAATGATTACGAAACCAGAGAAACTGGTGGGACATTTGTTGTATGTGTGCTGTGGCCGTATTTCCTGGAACGTGGAGGAACACGAATAATTAGGTTTAATATTCTGGATTATCTGAATATTTTTAGAACTGGAATTGCAGGAAAGATAATAAGGAAATTCCCGTGCAGAAGTGTTTATACTGATTGTGTTTATTGGGGTGAATAAAAATAAATAAAAGCAGCAGAGATGGAAAAATTTCCCAATGCTCTTTCACCTCAACTGAATTCATACTTGTCAGGGAAGGTAAGGCTTAAAAAGGAAACCCTCTGGAAAAGTTTGAGAGCTACTACTTTAATCTCCACCTTCTGAGAAGTTTCAAATATCAAGAGCAGAGTGAGAGAGAGAGAGACTGAGTCTCTAATTAGTGAAGGAGGCAGGTAGGACATTAATTGATTTGTTATGCTACTTCTTTGACCTGCACTGTGTTGGAGAACAATGGAAGAGCTGTAATGTTCTTCAACAACACAGCGAAGCTTTTATGCAGTACCAACTTAGAAACCTTTGATCACAAACTGTTGCTGTAAATCTATAATTTTGATTATAGTGCTTTTTGCTACATGTATTTTAGTTTTATTCATTTATTCCTGGTTTAGGAATTAGTTTCAAAGAGATTGGGCTGCTTTCTCATTTTACACAGTGTCTGGAAAATCCTGAAATCAATGTGTCTCTTCTAATAGTGGTATAGTACGGAGCCAGTAATGTTTGTGAAAAAGTGGAATAGTCTCTTTTTATGTATGATGCAGCTCATTATAAACCTGAAAAATAAGAAAAGGGGGAAAAGAAGGTGAAGAAAGATAGAGGAAGGATTTCTTTTTATCTGTCCCGGATTGCCATTTAGGGTCAAACTTCCTATGTAACAGTGTCTGTCATGGCTCCACAGTCCCAAATTTCACAGTGAAACATTATACTGTCACTGCATAGTCCTTTGAAAGTTGCCTTCAGCAAAGGTGTTTAACAGTGCTCGGACTTTAATGAATGATATAGAATGAAAGAGACGTTTAATTTCCAGAGAGTACATAAAAATAATGCTATAGAAGCAGTGTACATACTGTGACAGTCATTACAAAAACTATTGGCTTACAAAAATGTGTGGGTTTAGACATAATTTAATCACTTAGTTGATTGTTTGTTGTGAAGGAAAACAAAAGAACAAAAAGGGTGTTTCAACCTCTGTACAGCCCTAGAAGCAGAAGCATTGACTTACAATTTAATGAAAATGTACAACACAAACATACAGACATATTGGAGGTCTCAAAAAAGAAAGGGCCAAGAGTTTTATTTGCAGGCAAAAGGTCCCTGGCATTTTGAAGGTAATTCCTAGTGATTCTTTTAAACCTTTTTTGCAGAGCAGGACTGCTTTTCCTAGTCCCAGCAGCCAGTTTAAAAAGGGATCAGACACTTAGCCTGAGTTTCAGACAAAAACTAAGTACCCATTTGTCTAGGTTCCCCCTGTAGCCAAAAAGGACAGGCAGAGATGATCCATCACAGCACGAGAGAGATGGCTGAGATAATCAAGATATAGTGCCCTGGCTAGTTTAAGTGACTTCTGCAAGTGCCTGTCCAACATCCTAGTCCAATGGCAACAGAAGGATCTTGGATCTGGCTTTGTCTTCGCTAAACCGTGAATGTGAAACAGCATAATCGTATGGTAAAATTATTCAAGTCAACACTTACCTGGGCATGTTGCTGTGGAGGGGATTTCACCTGAGACAAAGAAAACTGTTTTTTATTTGGTAGAAGAATGCCCAGATAAGGAAATGGGCTTGTTTATTTGTAATGATTTAACTCAACATCTGCGTAATGAATAAAATTTTAACTCTGGGACAAGTCCATATATCAAAGTGTTGCTTTTCCTGAAAGGCAGCGCTTCTCATCTTGGGCCAGATGGCTTAGTGTGCTTAAGAGCTTCAAGTTCGTCTTTTTTGTAAGGGCTGGGTTTTTTTTAACATAATATTATCTGTTTATTCCTCTGGACCTTGAACTGTGTTTATGCCTGTCGGGGTGCGAGTTATCCGATTACGTCAATGAGCAGTTTATGTAGACCAAGGCCTGTGTATGCTGTGTTCACAATCAGGGAACTCCTTACATGATTTTGGTACATCAAGGTACAAGTGAAAGACTGACATTCACATTTTCTGGAGAACACATTTGTCTCTTTGTTTATTAAGCATAATTTTCTTTCACTTCATGGCCCTCTGTGTAGTAGAACAGAAAATAATACATGTGTGTTTGTGTTTAAGAATATCTAGTCCTGCTCTGGAAAAAGAAACGTTCAGCCAAAATATGTATTTGCAAGATAGTGTCTAGCATGATGTAATATCAGGCACCTGGTACAGTCACATCATCATTAGTTTTAGCTTTTCTTCATGACTAACAAAAATTAGGCAACATATACCAAAAAAAAAAAAAAAAAAGAACTGTAAGCCAGATGGTTTTTGAGGACTGAATAAAGTGAGAGGTGAAGTAAGAATTTGACAAGAATGCACAGCGAAAAGATTAATCATCACTTCGTGTTCCATGTCCAAAACAATTGTGTCTTTGCTTGTCTGTGATGTCTGATTTTGAATAAGACAACAGGCATTCCCTTCGAGAGACGCGCAGGCTGTTCCTCCGAAGGAAAACTAGTGTTGTCCAGATGTAAACCATCCGCATAACCCAGAAATCTGCAACAGAAAGAGTATTAAAAGGATTTACACAATTTGATCACAAACTACCATGATGGTGTGCAAAAGTTAACAGATGAATTGTCTGAAGTGCAGAATGGCATGTTTAAATAGTTAAAAATACTGGTCATCTCATTTTAAAGGTCATGGTGACTGTTTGTGTTCGTTTATGTTTGGTAGGATTAATAGGAACATCCTGGAAACACACAGGAAATGTGCAAAATATATCAAGGTTGGGCCATATGGTAGCAAGCAGCACCTTGATACGGCAGCTGTTTCTGAATTTTTTAGCTGTGTACATGGAAACAGAGTGATGTGTATGTCTGAAACCATCCCTGTATATATTTTCACATACATATAAGCTAAATCCATGCAGAAGCTTGTGTGCAGATGATATACAAACAGCACTGGATTCGTAAGCATACTCATGTACTTCTTTGAGAGTGACTTCATGAACGTTTGTTCTGTTCATCAGGTAGCAAATACTGGAACAGAAGCACATACGAGGGGATACAGGCGTAGGAAATTACAAATATACACTCCAGTAGCCTTTCTGTTCATATAAACATAAGGTATGTGTAATATGTTGAAGGTTTTTTTTTCATTTTAATGACAATGGTAAGTCTGGCATACCAAACTCTTTCAGCATAAATAAATTTTACAATCAAATCCTAAAAGCAATGATCAAAGGCCTGCTACATATCTAGCACTCATTTGCATAGCGGGACCCTGACGTAGGTTGATGCCTCTCTGATAAGAATATTTTTGTTAAATATTATCCTTTTGTGGCAATTTCTTCGAAGGACCTGACAGCTGGTTATTTTTGCACACAAAGGGTATTAAGCAAAGGAAACATTTAGCTCACATGTACGCGGGTAGATAAAACTAGTTCCTGATATACTCACAAACACACTATATTTGTATATGTGTATCTATATGTAAGTTGTATGCAAGTACATTTGACACAAATATACATTTCTGATTTTTAATGTCCTTGATTTATATTATCTTGTAATTTTCCATGACTATTTGATATATTAAAAATCTGTCATGATATTTAGACTGTTAACAGCATTACAGAAGCAAACTTTTTGTGAGTTTTCTCGTTACTTTCAAGGCTATCAGCCCTCATTTCACATCCTGTTTTGTGGAAAGAGAGGCCAGTTTCAACAGGTTTGGATTTCACGTTTGGGAGAGGGAAGAATTAGTAGTTCAGAGACTGTTGAGATAAGTCTGACCTTAATCGACACAGTGGTATGTTCCTTTCTGCTCAGTGAAGGAGAAAAAGAGAGAAAATATTGCCAAGTTCTTAAAAATCATGAAGATTTCAGTTTAGGTTTTCTACAGATAGCTTTGAACAAAAGACATACAAATTTCTACAGCTGCGTATATTTTGTCTCGGTGACCTCACATCAGAGGTGAAAAGAAAATTGTTTTCTAACCACCAGGATACTTTTTTCCCTAGGGCCTGAGGGCTGTGCAGTTCATTCCTCAGGCACCGTTGCTGCTCATAAAGTGGCAATTTCCCAGTAACATCCCGATTACTACCTGTGCGATCCCATTATGCCATAAACAGTTGCTGGTGAGAGGGGAGACTCCCCTATACGGGTTCTGCCTCTGAGTCCTCCAACTCCTGCCACTTTCATGGCACTCAGATGGCCACACCAGATGGCTCAGCCTTTGATGAAGAAGAACGTGGGTTTGCTGGTTCTGTCTTTCTGGATGAAACGGCGTTTGCAACGGCTTAGTGACTGCGTTTCCTTTCTGCTGCTCAAACAACTTTGACAGTTAGAAACTTAAGAATGATCTCTAGGTACAAGCTTCTTACAGGTGCGTGTGAGTTTTGGCAGTGGCACATGAATCACTTCTCTTCATCAAGGTGGGCACTCTGCCTCCAATAGTGGGGAAAAGGCGCAAGGAGAAATACGACAGTTGCTAGTTTCGGAAAAACTCCCCCAAAAGGAAATGTTCTTTCCTTATAGCTGGTAATTAAAAATTCATGTTTGATTGTTAATTTCCATTCTAGTTCTTCTCCTGAGGTCCAAAAATGTTTTATTTCTTAGTAATGTAGTTCTTGGTGCTGTCGTTGATGAAATATTTGGTTCTTTTTGTGTATAGCTATCCTCTTGGTCCTGATTATGTCATGGAGCATTAGGTGCTCATGGAAGAAACAGATATCTAGGCAGCAGCGGCAGCACATGCTCACCGTGCTATCCAGCCAACATTCCTCAACTCTGACCCGAGGACCACCTCTGGAGATAAGAGTCCCTTCTTATCAGTGAGTCCTCGCTTTCTCTGCCAAGACTGTTAGCAAAAAGGATGTTCAGAGCCAACAGTGTAGTTTTGTACAGCAGGGGATTGTTCACCAGAAACCGTTCCGAGATCACTAAAGTGATTTCATATACACCACCAGAAAATTTATATTGTAACATATTTATGTTCCCATTTCACCTAGGGCTTGAACCCTGAAGAACTGGCAAATTATCAACTGTTTCTATCCGAAGTGTATCATGAATCGCACGCATACTAGCTACACTTTGTAAACCAATAGATGTTATTACCACTTTAAAGATGAAACCTGAGAACTGTTGAATATTTTCTAAAAATCAAACAACATCTGAATTACTGTCTCTACTCTTACCTACTCTTGACATGAGTAGTCAAGTTATAAAATTGAAAATATTCTTCATATGACTAATTATTTGTCCAAATCACAATTTTTTTTCCGTCACAGATACGCTAATTTCCGTCACAGCATGGTAATTGCTGGTTCTCAGTTGTCAAAGTCACGACTACATAATCAAAGGGGTAGCTGAGACACCGGTTGTCTTAAAAATTTTGGTCCTGCAGACTTGCTCGTCTGCTGTTCAGTAGCAACATAAAATAGCAGCACAGGTTCTTACAGTGACAAATCATCCTGACTAACTGCAGACAGCTCTTTCCGTAATGTTAATGAAAAGACTAAAAATTAGATGATAATTTCTCAATGAATCAGTCTGTACTTTCCAGTCATGTTTGCTCTTATTTTCCTAGGATGACCTTAAAACATGTTATAATTTTGTTTTATATATCTCTCTGAGAATAAAACTATGCTTATGCATCATTTAACACTCCTCGACTGAGAAGGTCGATGTTTTGGCAGAGCCGAGTGTTTATGTCTTTATGGACGGAAAATTTTGGTTTTATATTGTATCAGTAACTCTACAAGATGTGATACTGGGATTTAGGGATCTAATCTCTTGGAAAACGATGGATGAGATTCAGCTCTGTTCTTGTTAAGCTTTGAAAGAAAGGCTGACACTTGTGGCATATGTGAGTGCCGTTTGGTTGTTTGCTTGGAACAGAAAGTCTGAAGTACAAGAAAATGAACTTTTTTAGCCTGTCTCCAACATATGTATTCATAAAATATCCAGATTCTCTTTTATTTTTAAAGTAAGACTGAAATAAGCCTGAATTTTGAAATATCTTTCTCTTGGAATAGGATGTTATGGAATATTTCTTTTTCCTGTTGTGGAATATTGATTGTCTTACAGCTTGCATCTACAGTTTTGCAACACAGAGAAAATTAATCCTGATGATGTTAAATGTTTGGAGCAGAACTCTGACAATTTCACTTTTGGTATGGGAACATGATGGGCTATGTTCTGTCTTCCCCAGAAGCCTGTTGGAATTTGCCTCAGAGCTTCAGGTTCGTACTTCTCTCTATGTGATCTGTGCGTGCATTTTACAGAACACATTCATCCTGATTTGTTTTGGCCATTATCTTTGCCTTTTTCCTCTTCTTCATAAATTAATGTTTCATTATGCAATAACTAGAGATTAGCTGATCAAAACGGCGGCCACCTTTCCACCCTCTGTGCGCCAAAATCCTGTGGGATCTATGTTCAGGATACTACTACAAGGCAGAAGCAGGGCTGTAGCCTTGCTGTGTTGTGGGACAGGGAATTCCACAAAGCCTGAGGTCAGGCAGCTTTGCAGGATTCTTCATAATGCTCCATGACACTTTGGAACCAAAACCAGTAAATCCCAAGTTTCCCCTTGTGGGCATTACAAATGATGTCTTAATTTACCAGCACACTAAGAAAACTCTTTTTTATCTCTTTGTTTATAACAGATTTTTTTAAAAATTTTATAACAGAAAAATACAAAAGCAAGTCCTACAAGCTTTTCATTTAAATTTTTAAAACAAAATGAGCTGGCCTGAGTCTTTCTACAGCAGGCACCGTCAACACAATTCCATCTTGAGTACTTTCTGTTTTTAAAATATTCTGCCCAGAATGTATGTTTTTAAATTTTGATTGGTCTTTTTAAAGTGATAGGCATCTGTTGTTGAATATGTTGAGAGGAGCAGGGAAAGTCTTTCCTGTTAATTTCAGTGTTAGCACTTATATCACATCCAAGATGTATTCTCCTAACTTAGAGGGTGGGCAAATAAAGAGATAAATAAAGAGATAAATAAGGGGTAAATGAAGAGAGTCTCCTTCTACTGCGAAGGGAAGGGCAGAGGGGGAATAGCAAGGTAGACCCAGGTTTTGAAGACAGCGATTCACACTTCAAAGTTCTGTGCTCAGACAACTACATACCATGACATTTGCAGATACGAGTTCATTCAGCCCTCCAGAAATCTAATCATTTTAGAATTTTCAGTGTCTAAGTTCACAACAACATCAATTACCATGCAGAAGTCTGGCTATATCAAGACAATTAAGAGATATGAAGAGAATTGGTGGAAGAGTGAATCAGGGGTCATAGTCTAGTTGGGTATACAGCCAACCAGTGCTCAGGCTGATAAATAAAATACAAAGCTTGAGAGGAGCCAAAAAAGATCTTAATAAATAATTAGAGCTTGTACGTCTCAGAGAGCCGTGTTTTCTTGGCAACACCGGGCGGTAGTTATTTCTGAACAAACAAGATTGAAATTTATGTCTCGGTGAAGCAATGCTGGGAGCCTGTCCGACATGCTGCACAAAGACCGTTTCCGACACTCTCCACCAGATGAATTTCCTCCGTGTGCCGGAGGTGGGCAGAAACGTGGTGCATTTCCAAGACGTGCCTCTGCTGCCAGTCCGGTGGGTGCTCCAAAGGCATCGAGTGTACGGCTGAGCCTGCGGGATGCTGCTGGGGAACATCTTTGTGACTGAGGAGCAGCCAGCTGAGTTTGGGGTGCACATTGGTGTTCGGGGCGCCGAGTTTCTGCAGCCATTCGCCCCGGTGGGGTTTGTGTAGATGCAGCAGTTGTGACAACAAACCAACCAACAAAATCCAGGCCTGCAGGCAACCGTGTTCTGCAGGAATGGTTACAGGTGCCCACAGGGTCCGCAGAGCAGCTCATTCCTGGGTGACCTGAAGAGGAACTGTGTTTGCCCCAGGGGCTGACCTCGGCAAACGCCCCCGCCGTCGCGACCACCGCCGGGCAGCTCCTGCCGACAGAGGTGCTTTGCCATGGCGAGGTGGCATCTGTACAATGGAAACCTGTGGCACGGGAAGCAGCGTCTCATGTGTGTGGTGGTGGTGGGCAGCCCAGGCTGGGGGATTTCCCAACACAAGAAGGACATGGAGCTGCTGGAGCAGGTCCAGAGGAGACCACAAAGATGATCTGAGGGCTGGAACACCTCTGCTATGGAGACAGGCTGAGAGAGTTGGGGCTGTTCAGCCTGGAGAAGAGAAGGCTCCGGGGTGATCTTATTGCAGCTTTCCAGTACCTAAAGGGGCTACAGGAAAGCTGGAGAGGGGCTTTTTACAAGGGCGTGTAGTGACAGGACACGGGGCAATGGCTTTACACTGAAAGAGGGGAGATTTAGATTAGATCTAAGGAAGAAATTCTTCATTCTTAGGGTGGTGAGGCACTGGCACAGGTTGCCCAGAGAAGTTATGGCTGCCCCATCCCTGGAAATGTTCAAGGCCAGGTTGGATGAGGCTTTGGGCAACCTGGTATAGTGGAGGGTGTCCCTGCCCATGGCAGGGGGGTTGGAACTAGATGATCTCTGAGGTCCCTTCCAACCCAAACCGTTCCGTGATTCTATGACTTCCCCTTCCCGTTCCCCACGGGACCTTCCTCCCTCCCACCCCCGCAGTGCCCTGCAGCCGGTGCCCCCCCTGCCGCCCCCGCCGGACGCTGCTCTCCTTCCCCCCGCAGCCCCCACCTCCCCGCAGCTCCTCCTGCCCCTCGGCTGCCGGGGGAGAAAACAACCAACAGGTGTAAAATTAACGCGTTCTCCTTTTTTTTTTTTTTTTTTTTCCTCCGCTTTGGCTTTAAGGGGACAGACCGATGTACTTCTGGGGTTTTTCTGGACTGTCATTTCTGAAACCGCCCAGAGAAAGGGAAAGACTTTCTGATTTTTGTCAGTATAATTCCATGGCTCTCAAAGGATTTGCTCCTGTTCTCACCAGTCGGGAGAGAAGCAGTAGACCCATCATACACAACAAATAAATTCCCCTTCCTGCCTTCAGATCTCTGTCAGAGAGATGAAGATAGATAATGGAAAAAAGCACTCAAACAAAAGAGTGAAAGTCATGTTGGTCTTTTTGGAGACAATGGGAGTGGAGCTACACAAGTGTAAAATTAATGCTTTCTCCTTTTTCTTTGTTTTGTTTTACAGGCTGTTACATCCCTTTCTCCCCTTTGGCTTTAAGGGCACCGTGCTGCCGTGCCGCAGTTGGCAGCTTCACCTGCCAGGGCCTTGTGCCACGCTCCCACGTGTGAAGGTCTGTTCCCTTTAAGAAGGCACCTGCCGTCATAACGAAGGAATGCATAAAACCTGGTGGCAATAAGCTTAATTGGGGTGAAGTCCTGATTGGGTTTTGGTGGGGGAAGAGGTGCAGATATTGCCTCCTGGTGAGCTCCTGCTTGGCTTTGCTGGAGAGGGAGCACCAGAGCAAGGAAAAGTGCTATTAGTGGTGGTCTCTTACTGGTGGCAGCCAGCTCTGGTGCACTGAGCAGAGTTAACACTGAAATGCACGGAGGTATTAGAGCAGAGCTGATGAGTCTGGGAGGAGAAGCTGGAATGGTGAAAGAGGAGAGGCTTTCTGGATCTGGGATAACTTGAGTTTCCTAGGGGGAAGCTTGCCAGCTGAGCTAGAAAGGCTTGGTTCTTGCTGGTATGGCTCAGCCTTCCTGGGAAGACACTTCAATGTGTGTTTGATTAAGAAGAAAATGGGCAGAACAAGTGGAAAATAACAGTCCATCTCAAAGAAAATTCCAGCGGGCAGGAGTTGTTAGTTGGCTGCAGACAGAAAGGCCGGGCTGTTGTGAGTGATCTGCGCTTTAGAGGTAAGTGGAAGGGGTACAAGTGTGCACTTCAGGGTATAAGAAATTAAAGGGCAGCACAGCTGCTAAAAAATTAAAGTTGATGGATTTGCCTTTATAAATGTGGCCTATTTGCCAGAACTCTGCAGTTGGATTAAACTCAAAGCACATGTGCTCTGACTTCAGGATTGTCGTACACTGGGCTGCATCCATCACTTCGGCTCTCCTCAGCAGAACGGTTGAAGTTGTGTAAACTAGCAGAATTGCACGTCTAAAGTCCAGCAATCCTTGCACCACTTTCAGTTCACTCCTTAAACTTCCTTTTCTCCTTTGTCCACTTCTTTCCTTATATAGGTGCTTCCCAATTTCTTCCTTTTTCTTTCTGATGTCTTTTCCTTAATATTTTGCCCCTCTTTCAGTGCTGAGACATGACTCTCACTTGTTCAGTGTGTTTCCATACCTTTATGTTCTCACTTTTGTCCCCCTCACATTTTGGAGGGGCTCCTTAGAAGTACTCCAGAATAAATCTAACTTACTTCTTTCACTTGCATAAAAAGTCAACAGCAATAGGCTTCTGGTTTCTTGAGATTACCTCTGTTCCTAGTGATCAGAACTTCTTCAGTGTTTCCTTGCTATTTTCAGTCTCATTTAGATTGTTATGTTGGGTTTATGTGGTGGGGTTTTAGTAGCAGGGGAGAAGCTGCTGGGAGAAGCTGCTAGAAGCTTCCTCGGCTCCGAGTTGGACCTGCCTGTGGCCAGGGCTGAGCCAATTAGCACCTCTGTGAATAACATACTTAGGAAGGGACAAAGACACCTGGGCTATATGGGACCTGCAGCGGAGGGGGGGGAAAAAGGTGTGGGTGTGCGTGTGCTGGCAGCCCCTGAGCCCACCCTGCCTTCCCCTGCCTAGTGGGGGTTTGAGATGGCCGGCTGTCCTCCTGCAGCCCATGGAGGCTAACAATGGAGCCATCTGTGCCAGAAGAAGGCTGTGACTCCTTAAGAAGCCCACACTGGAGCTGGAGATCAATGGTGGGGCAGTCTGTGAAGACCTGCAGCCATGGAGGACCCCATGCTGGAGC
The DNA here is from genome assembly GCF_009769465.1 of Tauraco erythrolophus. Classification (NCBI taxonomy): domain Eukaryota; kingdom Metazoa; phylum Chordata; class Aves; order Musophagiformes; family Musophagidae; genus Tauraco; species Tauraco erythrolophus. The sequence continues at coordinate 21,419,262 of NC_141477.1, forward strand.
AGGTGGCTGCACCTGAAGAAGCCATGACTGTGGGAAGCCTGTGCTGGGGCAATCTGTTGGTGAAGGACTGCACCCTGTGGGAAGGACTCATGTCAGAAGCTTGTGGAGGAGTGTCCCCTGTGGGAGGGTCCCCATGCTGGAGCAGAGGAAGAGTGTGAGGAGTCCTACCCCTGAGGAAGGAGGAGCAGCAGAAACAATGTGTGAGGAACTGACTGCAACCCCCATTTCCCATCAGTTTGCACCACTGGGGAGAGGAGGTAGAGCCAGGAAGGAGGGATGGGTGGTTTTAAGGTCTTTGTTTCTCATTATCTTCTCTGGTGTGATTGGTAACAAATTAAATTGATTTTTCCCCATGTCAAGTCTGTTTTACCTGTGACCATAATTGGTGAGTGATCCCTCCCTGTCCTTGTCTCAACCCTCGAGCCTTTTGTTATATTTTCTGCTCCTCATCCCACCGGGTGGGAGGAGTGAGTGAGCAGCTGCGTGGTGCTGAGTTGCCAGCTGCAGCTAAACCATCACAGTTGTAAATAACTTGGATCAGAGACCTCTCTTTTACTGAATTCCTCTTACTTTACAATTACGGAAAAACTAGGATAATTAAATCTTGGCTTGTACTTAAGGTTCCTAGTGAATCCTAAGCTCTTGATAACAAAATAATTCAGCAGAGTGAATTTCATCTTCCTGCATAGAGTGTTTGCCACAGTCAGTGTGAATCTCTAGAAAAAGATTAATATTTTCCAATGAAACAGATAACATACTGATGACTTCAGGTTGTTCACTAATCTTTATATTTGGCATGAAATTTAGATGGTTGGAGTCAAAATCCTGTCTTTCTGGCTTGCTTTCTGCTAATTACCTGCCTAATGAAGTAAGTAGGCAGGGGGATCTCTTTGACCTGTCTGAAGGATGATACAAGTTATTCCTAAACCTTTCTCTGGGAAAGTAGATTGGAAACATTTAGGTGAAGATTTTCTTTTCAATACAAATTTGCTGCTTTGTGGAAACCTATGGATGTTACAAGAGGGTATCAGTTTCGATGAATTTACTAGGTTTGTTAAAATAATGTGGAGGAAAAAAAAAAAGAGAAAGTCTGTTGTCATTCTAGCTGTCTTCAGAATGAAAAATTCCAAGCTTTCCTCTTGAAAGTGATGCTAGTTGCACTAAAGCATTTAAAGAGAATATAATGTTTACATTTAAATGCTTATGCTATTTTTGTTTGAGTCAGTTTTGATCTATAACAATTTGAGCCTTTGAGTTTTTGTTTTGATTTTCTAATAAGAAAAAGAATTAATTCTGCTACTTTAGTAGAATTCATAGAGTTCTACTAAACCAGGTTGTGAAAACTGGATTTGCTGCAGTTAGATGAATATACTTTTTTCAATACAGAAGCTTATTCCTGGCAATGGCAAACTGTCAGTGACATCAATTTTCTTCTCTCTTCCTGTCTTCTGTTTTAATATTCTCAGACTGATTTTCTTATCTGCACCTCTTCTCACAATCTGCTTTACCAAAGCTGTCTCTTCTTCCAAGCAGACCTCTCTATCGATATTTTGCTTTGGGTAAGGCCATGTTCACAGTGTACTGGCGTGGAAGGTTGCCATTATTTTAGCTACCAGCTTCAATAGAGGAGACTAATTATTTCTTAGAGTCATTCTAAAGGAATGGCAGGAAACTGGAGCATAACTGGGAGCTATTTCCATGTTGTGACCATAAGATCATGGCTGCTAAGATGGGTAGTGTACAGCTACAGCTGCGTTTGGAAGGCGTGATATTTCTGTGACCTCTTTAAGTTCCATCATGTTTTGGTATCTCATAACTCTTTTCTTCTTTATAAATGATTAATTCACTAGGCAGTCAGCCTCCCTTGAGTATTGCTGGGTTCTAAATGGCTTATTTTGCCAAAAACTGTTACAGGATCAGAAGAGCTTGACTGGCTAGTAAGGGGGGAAGTCTTCCTAATAAGTATTTCTTCTGGGTAGAGTGTGCCTCTCCAATGGAAAAAAGAGTGAAATTCTGAGAAGTGTTCTAACAGTGTTTCTACTTACTGTTGAAGTTGGACTTGTAAGAAGCACTTTGCCATTCCTGCCTTGTGAAGGTGTTCTAAAGAACAGAAAAAGAAATTTAATCTAAAGAGTATTTATGGGTTTTGATAGGGAAGGAAACTTTATTGTGCATGATGTTACAGAGGAAATTCAGATCTATAATTCCCACTTGATTAAAGATATCATATTAATGTTACAGACCGATGTACTTCTGGGGTTTTTCTGGACTGTCATTTCTGAAACTGCCCAGAGAAAGGGAAAGACTTTCTGATTTTTGTCAGTATAATTACATGGCTCTCAAAGGATTTGCTCCTGTTCTCACCAGTCAGGAGAGAAGTAGTAGACTCATCATACACAACAAATAAAATCCCCTTCCTGCCTTCAGATCTCTGTCAGAGAGATGAAGATAGATAATGGAAAAAAGCACTTGAACAAAAGAGTGAAAGTCATGTTGGTCTTTTTGGAGACAATGGGAGTGGAGCTGCTCTGGTAGGGGCTGTAATAAGAGTTGTTTCAAAGGGGAGGGGTGGCAGGAGGTGGGATGTTCTGCCAGATTTTGATTTAAACCTGAACACAATGGTGAGGCACCTGTTGAGAGCTGAAAGCTTTTCTAGAGGTTTTGGTGCTAATTGTCGCCTCGCAGCTGGAGGATTATGTGTAACCTGAGCATTTAGCACTGGAGTTCTTATGGCAGCCTTGACAAGCACTGAAGGGAAAAGTTCCTCTTTTTTTCTACAGCTAATACCACAAAATTGTGCTTTATAAAGTTTGTCTTTCATCTTACCTTGCCGTGATGCCCTTTCAAGAAAGAGGACTGCAATATGCACGTAAAGCCACTGTAAATGCAAGGATGTTGTTACAATTCTATGATTCTATGTTGTTTTAACTTCAAAAGTAACTGTAATTCTACTAAATGTTGTATCATACAGTTTCTCTGTGCAACAGGCCTGTGTGGTGATGTTTTTTTCTCAATATTTTAAAAATACCTTCCATTGTGTAAATATAGTTAACCTAAACTTACCCTTTGTTGCCTGGAACTGCTGAGCTAATAGAACAAGTACGAGTTCATTTTATGTAAGACTCCGTTCCCTTCACTGGGCCCTACTGGGATCAGTGTGTTTGAATATGATGTGAATTCGTGCTTTTTGTCTTGTCACAAGAAAACAGAATGCCAGTTTCATGGTGTCAACCTTTGGTCTGTCATCTGAAGACAGGCAGTAGAAAGCATCACTAAAGTAATTGTAATCGGGTGACGTACAGAAGGAAGAGCTGCAAATCATGGAAATAGGCTCTTAAACCCTGATTCTCCTTTGTTTACTCATAACCCAAAGTAACTGTGGGAGTTTCTCAAAGGTTTACATTAAAAAGTGGTCATAGGTGACAAATTAATTGAGTGCAAATTTGAGGTTCTTAAGTTACTATTGCCTATATTCTTTAATAAGAAGTAAACAGGAAATACGGAAAAGGTTAATTTTTACACGAGCACTGCAACATATGTTCTTGGAGAACATTAGGTACGAGCTACTTACAAGTAAATCAAAATAGTTGCCTTCGTTATCTGCTCTACTTTCTCCTAACGTAACGAATCTATATTTAAAAATCATTGTGAAAGCACTGAGAAAAATAACAGAAGAATATTGTTTCCTCCAAAGTTCTATCTTTAAAAGATATTGGGAGCATACATGCTATATAAATAGTTACTAGGAGTCTGACAATTTTGGGGATGTTTAAGGCATTGCAGTGTTAGATTAAAACATGAGAAAATTGCATTGGACTGTCTTGTCTCTCCCCTTCTGGATTCTTCTCTGAAGTTGCTTTATTTCCTGTACCATACCAAGTGCCTCAGGTTTAGGACTATGACTAGCTCAGCTCCTGTCCAAAAAAAAAATATAAATTTTGGTCATATTTCTGTTCATTCTTTTAAAAACAAGAACTACAAAAGAGGAGCTTAAAATATTCTTGTGAGTCAAAGAAATAGCACTGGGTTGCACATGTAACTCTGAACTTACACTCCTAGCTTGATACCTTGCAATTTTTTTTTCTTCTCCCTTCTGAGCTTTTCAGAGGGAAAGTATCCCAGCCCTTACAGCATTAACTAATGTTGAATTCTCTCATTTAGGTTCAAACCTAGAGAGGAAGACGCAATTTCTGCAGTGAGGAACTGGATGTTGACTTTAGAAAACTTCCTGATGGGGAAAGTACTAACACCTGAGAATAAGGACTGCCACAGAAAAACTTCTGCGTTCTTCAGGTGTGGCTCCTGCAAAGGTAAGATGCAAAACCCTCATCAGGAGTGAAAAAGTGAAGAGCTTATCTTGAATATTTCATAACCATAATTTCAAACCATAATTTCTGCAACTAACTTAGACTTTGTTTGTTCGCACAATGTGGAAGAATGAAATGCAGCACTTGTAATTGTCATCCAGTAGGCTTTAAACAACTTCCTTGAAAATGCAAAAGTTTTATCACTTGACTGATGTATCTTATTGTTTGTGTTCAGTAATGTCTGGTGGGTTACCTACAGCTCACTAAACAGGTAGACATACTTTCACTGTTCACATAAAATGAAGTATCCTTCAGTAGGACAGTGATAAATAAAAGGAAAAATATCGTTTCAGCATGGTGATTGCATCAAATTGTATCACTTTAGCTGGCAGGGTTGCAAATATAAACCTACTAAAAAGAACCAGGCAGAGAGATACACATACACAACGTTTTTAAAAGGCGTAGTCACTTGCTTATGTTAAAAGCTGCTAATGTATAGGCCTGGAAATACTTAAAACTTTCTTATTTTTGAACGATTGACTAACAAAAAAAAAATTAAAAAGAGTGGTGAAAGGAAATCTTCTTGTTGAAGAAATGTAGAAGTAACATTTTTGGCAGGCCGCTTTGGGTGATGTCATTCTACAGAATGTGCTAAAGTCTGTTATTTTACAGCAGGAACTGATTTCTCGAGGCAGGCAGAGTCTATGGGCACTTAGTGCTGCTCTCAACTTTAGCCAGCCAAGATCTGTGCTTTTTTACACCTCGTTTGACGGCAATAAACTGTGCACACTTTTAAATATGGGACTCAGGCTTTTTTCATATGTATACACACATGTATGTACATGTACCTACATGGAAATCTTCTGCTGACTGCTTTTCCTGTGGCTTTATCTCTTGGCTGAAGATGTGCTCGTTGCTAGTGTTGAGTATTCCTTGCCTTCTGTACTGGGTTCTGGCAGATGAGAACACTAAAGGGAGAGTTGCATTTGGAAAGGCAGGGATAGCCTTCCCCCCTGCCCCCTCCCCATACCACCAATTCCTTGAGAGGTGACAATTCCGTGCTGTTTTTCCCCAGATGCTTGCTAATACTCAGTCAATAGGACATCAGAGTAGCTGCAGTTCAGCGTACGTTTGCTTTTTCGTGAGTGAAAATAGTTGTCAGCTCTGAGCCATACTGAGTGCAAACCTTGGGTAAACTGCCAAGAGCTTCACTGCATTTAAAGCATTCAGTAGTGAAAGGGTTACATTCTGTCGGAATTATCCGAGAGGGAGCATGAATCAGGTGCTCTTTGGAGGGTTTAAGGATTGTCTTAAGGGCCAATAAATGTAGCTCACTTGTGTGCTAACCTAAGGGAGGATTTGTATTTATGTTTTATGTGACTATTGTTATCCCATCGATTTGGACCACTGAGCCTTGTCAAGGTGCTTTGAAACAAAATTGTAAAGAATACAGCTCGTAGCAGAGAATGTTCAGGGCCTGATTCTAGAGAAATTTGGTGGACTGCTAATGGAATAACATGTCACTTAGGATAAATTAGACTGGCCTTATGTCTATTCCATCTGAAAGAAAAAACACTTTTCACTTACATTCCTCTTTCCTTTTGCATTTTACTTCTAGTAAGAAATATCACTGCAATAGTCAAATCTTTGTTTCTAGCTATATAGTAAAATAATGTTTAAAATAATCAAGATTTCAGTGTCTTCCAACCAGGTTTATTTCTTACTCTTGTTTACTAGCGTGATGGTATCGATTTGGTACTTAGTGATGCAGGGGCTCTATACATCCACTAAGGAGAATATGTTTGATTAATGTCTGGAAAAAAAAATCCATTAAAGCCTCTGAAGTTTTATGAAGTCTTATTGCTGTTACAAAATGCAAATGTTTGATCTAAGCTCAGTGGACTCTTCTTACATTAAAAATGATGTTTATATGGTATTGTGTATTCTTAAGAGGAGTTGGTCCTAAAACTGAAAGCAAAATTTTGGAAGATTTGTGTCTGTAGGCAAATGACACTAACTCTTTGGCTGTGCAATCACAAAAGAACAGCAAGGTTAGAGGCACACTTGACTCAGGTGCCTATTATTAAGTTTGCCTGACACATACCATTAGAGGATGTTTTCAGTTGCTTAAAACATTTCCAAAGGCTTACTATTTGGGCTGAAATTTTCCATGCTAGTTGCCCACCTTAGTCTGTTTTGGTTTTTTAATTACTTTTTCTAATTTTTAAAGCTTAAGCCAAAACAAGTCCACCATTTCTGGGCGCAAGACTAGAGAAAAAGACGTTATTTCCTCAGTGGTAAAAAATTCTAGTGTGTTCTGTTTTTTTCTTGTGTGTTTTTTTGCTGTTTTTAAATTCTAACAGTTTTGTTTTGATGCAGAAAGCTGACATTTGCTTTTGTGTTAGAGACACATCCTTTCCTTCTCAGTGAAAAATCTACAGATACTTCTAAGTTATAAGTGTGTTATCCCTTTTGTAGTGGTGTACGTCAGGGATGACTATGTACTGTTCCTACCAGTTACTCTTAGCTCAAATGGGAGAGGTCTGGGTGGTGGATGTAAAGGCTGAAGCTGATGATGACTCATACAGGTGTCAGCGTGATGCCATGTGGTAGACTTTCTGGTTAGTTTGTGTTTTTTGTTGTTTTTTTTTTTTCAAAACATAACATTGACAGCAATAAGGTTGCAAATTAGAGCACATAAAAGTTATAAAATGCTAAACAAAAGATTTTCCCATCCCTTTATACATGTATGTGCTTTTTGGCATATGTACATTCAATCTCCCTTTTTTTCCTTCTGTGACTGATTCTTGTCAAGGTGCCCATGATGGATCTGCCTTGAGGAAGAGATTTTGCAGGTATTAAAGCATTGTAGGATCCTTGTCTCTCTTCTTGCAGCTGTTAGAATTGATGGACAGAGCTGAGAGGGGCTGCAGAACAAGGACCATCTCTTGGTAGCACAGATGAACACTGTCCTGGAGAAATTAACTCTATGCTCATGCCTGTCGTGGTGCTTTGTGTCGCCAGGTGTGGCATATGAACCAAACTGGTTGGGCTGTCAGAAGTGGTGTGGTGATGGCTTTCTAGGTGTGTGATTTGAGGCTCCCATGTACAAGTGCAAAGAACGGTGTACAAGTCTGGCTAGGGCAAAGCAATAGAAGCGGTGTTTCTGATACGTAGATACTCTGAAAAATATGGTCCTGGGCATCTTGAATCAGTTCATTAGAGCTGCTGAACTTTTTTATACCTTGCTATGCTTCAGTGTCCTGTTTGAAAGGACCACTCGTTGAAGTGAAGTGGTTATGAAGATTAATTAGGGTATATGAAGCACACGTGGTGGAAGGCACAGGGAATGCTTCTATAATGAGGAAAAACATATGGAGACATTGATTTTTGTCCTGAGGAAAGATTTTCAGACAGGTTATAGCAGAGGAAGTCTGTGGTGAGATTTGAACAATGGAGATAAGACAAAAATTTGAGTAGTTGTTTTTTACGTCTTCCATTTGAGTCCTGGAGGAAGAATGGTACTCAGACAATTGAAAATAATGTTTACAAATGTCTATAAATGCAAAAATGATTTGGCAATAGTGAAAGCTTCAGACTTCATAAAATGCAGCGCAAAATCTTATCTGCTTCTGTTTCAAAGTAGTTATCAATACTCTTTATTGGTACCATGAGCCATTTAACACTCGATATACTTGTCAGGTGCTGAAAGTCTAATTTATTACGAGAAAAGTCACTACCAGCAGGGTCAGCTTCCTGTGTCACTGTAGCATCCTTGGCTGTTGTAGAAGTTTGAGGCTCTGTGCCTGGTATTGTCCAAATATCCATACTTTTAAATGTAATTAATTTTAGCTAGTCTGAATTAACAGAATGCAAAGCATTGTTTGTGTTATGACTACCAGACCTTCCTAATAAAAATTAAGTCCTTGTATATTTGAAAAGTAAAAGGCCTGGTACCTAATTGCAGAATGTGAGCAGTAAGTGTAACGGAGGCTTCTGCAATTATTTCATGTACTACTTTTTATATGTGTGTGGTCATGTACGTGTCCAGCTGTGTTGGGATGTTTAATATGTTCTTGAAACACTCTGCCTTCTGCACGTTATCCCAGTAGCAGCTGCTGTCTGTTGCATGGTGGGGCAGAGTAAGATTCTTCCCTGTTCTCCATGAGGCATAACTTTATTAGGCTGTGCTGGAAATCGTAGGGATGCCTGCTGAGTACGCGCTGCCGTTATGGGGTTTTGGTTGTTGCTGCACAGACCTGGGATTTTTTTACTTTAAAGTTAAAGCTTTTCAACTGTTTTCAGTTATTTATGTGTGAACAACTTGTAGTCAGAAGACTATTAGCACCCATTTGCTGGAAAAACCTATTGATGGCTATTTAACAAACCTAACAAAGACCAGGTTAAACTTGGGAGTGTCCTACAACAACCTCATGGATTTGTAGGTTATTACCCTAAAAGCAGGGAAGTAGACACACCTTCATCTGCAGGAAAAACTGGAATCTACTGCCCAAGGAAACGGGAATAGTGCAAAATGTCTGTTTGGAATTACTGGATAAGGTAACTCCCACTTCCCGTGGGGAGAAGACGTGCAGGGACTGTGAGCCTCGTGCAGCTGTGGGCAGTTTAAGTTCCACCCTTACTCGGTTGCAGGAGCGTGTCTGTGAGCTTTATCATATCGTGTGACCCACGTTCTTCCTCTCCATCGTAGGACTAACTTGGTTCCCCAGGATTTAGTCTTTCTGAGGGTCTCGTTTTAATTTCCCAATGTCAGGTATTTCAGGGGCAGAGACTGTATCTTATTTATTGCTTTTATGAGTCATTTAGTTCATTTTTGGATGCTTGACAGATAATAATGTTTGATTGCATCATGTGGTGTACCAGGTCTGTAGGAAAACAGACTTTCAACTCTGTGATGAAGTCTTAAGTCTGATTTACTGTTTACTCATTCGACAGCAGATGCTAGCCAGAATTCAGATCATTTAAATTCGATGAACTGACTAAGCCAAAGGCAATATAAAATCACATATCATCAGTGTACATCTAATAGTTCACACAATGTTACACTGTCTAGATTTTCATCGCTAATGTTCCTGGACTAAACACGGAGCACTGGATAGAAGAAAACTCGGACAGATTTCAGCTGGAAAATATTCAAAGTATCTAAATATTCTATAGAATAACGTGTTAATGGTTGTCATTTTGCAGTAGTTCTTGTACAATCCATGTTTTGCAATTGTTGAGTCCTACTGTAACTAATCTGAAAAAAAAACAACCCACAACTTTTTTTTTTATTCCCCACCACCCCATATAACTTGTTCTTTTGTGGGCTTTGGAAAGCTGTAGTTGTGGAAGCATCAGCAAATTAATTCTTAACAGAAGTAATTGAGCTGACAGCTAGAGATGCTCACTTTCTCAAGCACTTAAAAATAATAATTTTGTTTTATTTTTATTCTTCATTATTAATTTTTCCCATTGAGTGAAGCTGTGCAAAAAGCTTCAAAGCTAATGCAAAAAGTTATGCTGGGGTGCTGTTGGGGACGTGATGTTCAGTCTGAACAGCAGAGGGAGGAGTACTGATTCTTTTTCTTCCTCAAGGACCTGACAGTCTAGTTCATGAAAGATGTAGTTCTTGGGCACATGTTAAGCTAAGTAAATTTGATCAAGTCATTGCTCGTCGTGTGAGCAATGAACCCAACAATGTCCGTGGATGTAGAGCATCAGAAATGCAAGGTATGTGATGCCTTTGGTTAAATTCTTGTGAAAGACGTGTGAGTTAACGTGTTTTGTCTGACTGTTGTAACGGGGTTGCCACAGCTTAATCAATTGGAATGGGTGCTTTGGGATCAAAGTCTCCAACCGTTAGTTTCAAACACAAAAAGACAGTGTCTCTGCTTGGCTTGGTTCCTGTGGGCTAATGCTGCAGTGACAAAAGCCAGCATTCAGGTTGGTGCTAAAACCAGCCCTACTATTACTTGCAGAAGAGCAGACCCAAAGACAGAGCTTTGTTCTCTCAGATCAGGAACATCATTGACTTACTGTAGCTTAGCAGCCTTCTGTCAGTTGGCTGAGCCCTGGCCAGTGAACGTGAGCATGCTTGAAGACTGTCACAGGTGGATGCTAAAAGATTGGTTTTTTATGTTGTGTCTTTTTGTTGATTAATTCTTGTGTTTCAAAGGGAATTTTTTCCATTCTAACTGAAATAACTCAAATTTCAACTCAGTGCTTGGATCAATAGCTGGTCATAATATTCTGGTCGAGTTATCAGAAGGCTTGTTCCAGAGATTTTGCGTTTAGTTGTATTAGACTTATAGAAGTAATTCTTCATGCCAGTAAGTACTACTGCTGTTATCCAAAATGTTATGCATATGAGGAAAAGCATTTATAGGGTGATCTAGGGAGAATCAGATAACTCTCTTACTCATTATAGTTTATATTGTCTGTTGAAATTCCCCAGAGTGCTGGGAACTTTATCCATGTATCTGTGTACACCCTCAACCTGCTCTTCACTGTTCCTTTCTAACTACATACATGTTTTCTTGCTGTAATAACAGTGCTGGTCATGTAGACCATAGGGTGTCATGAGCTGCCAGGATAATGTTCTCCATGTGTCAAGATGTTTGTAAAGAAACAATTTGAGTGAAAGACCAAAGTTTTCTGAAATGTCTGTTGCGTTGCAGCCACACTAATGTTGGATTAACAGCCGGGTCACTTCTGTAAGCGTTGAATAAGTAGTTTTTGCGAAACAAACTCAGAAAGAGGCAAAATTGTGTTTTCGCTGAAGCCTGTGAGAGGGTTTACAATGTTTTAAGCAGGGTTGGTGTTTGCTTCTTGCTTTATGGTAGTATCTTGATTTGTAGCTCCTGCCAGGACTTGGTCTCGTATAGTTTCTGACCACATCTGTTCCAAGCCAGAGGACTGGCTGGCAAAGGAGCAGAAATTCTTTCAACAGCTCTTTGAATAAGGATCAGCTACTTTTAATTTACCATGGGGTGAAAACATTTACACGGTGTTACCACAGCACAGGTGATGCACCCTAAAGGTTCATAACCCAGTTTACCCTGTGCTAACTTGTTCACATATCCGTGTTTTAATTTTATGGTAGCTGCTTTATTGTGTGAATCAGCTGTAATTAGCATGAACAATGTGTTTGTCATGTAAGGGAAACAAATCCTATTTTAAGGAAATTTTCATTAGATTAAATGACATTATGGTGAAACACACAATCCTGTAACTTCCTCTGGATGCATAGCAAACAGCATTTCTAATTAAACAAGCTTTGCTTGCCATGTATTCCTCTTTGCACTGCACAAATGATCAGAGCAGAAAATGGTTATTAAAGCCAGGAGTGTGCCTAATAACTGGTGTGATAGAAAAGCAAATTGGTAGCTCAGTACCTTTTTAAAACAGCTGTAAAGTTTTTACTTGGTAGCAGAAGTCAATTGATTTTTTCCTTTCTTCCCTACTTTGCTTTTGGTCTGTAGTCCGAGGATATTTTTTTTTTTCTTGCCACAGCTGTCTGCAAAAGAGCCAGGTTCAGCAGCTCACACCTGTGTAAGCATTTGAGGTAGAATGGTGTGAATTAGCCAAAAGCTGCTCAACTGAAGCTGTTATGCACTGAGGTGACTGAGGAGGGAGCTGCTACTGGGAAGGGTTTCCTGCCATATAAACTTAAAAAATACTTTTTAAAATCTAGGTCCCTGGTTTTTCACTTTGACAGTGCGGTGTGTACTCAGGGCTCTTTCTAGAGAGTTATGTGGGATTTTGATGATATTGTCCAATTGGGATATCAGTAGAACTCCTTGGCTCCTGTTCTTGGAGGCTTTGTTGCTTTTATATATTCATGTATTGCATCAATACCAGATCGTTAACAACTGTGAACCTGAAATAAAAACTGAACTTTCCAGAATGGGATGGTCCATTTTTATCATTGCAAGTTTTACTTTCAGATGAATCCAAAAATCTCTTGACTTTTCACTTGGGAACATCTCTGAGAAACAGGGTGTTATCCATGCTCATTTAGATAGGGCCACAGAAAAACATGTCCCACTGTCCAACCTGCTCAATCCATGGAAAGCTTATTTTTATATCCAGATTTTCTGAGAGTATGACTTAAGGAAGAAAATTAAATGAGAACGGAGTGAGCACGTTGCAAATGCACAGCTAAAATCTCAATTCTGTAGCCACTTTCCAGTTCTATTTGTTATTTATTCCTTGGTATTTGTAGCTACACAAATAGAACTGGTTTCCTACTACTTTGCAGTCTGAGGCATCTACCTTAGGCTTTCCTCTTCCTGAGAAGTAAGTTTCTAGAGGCATGGAGCCTACAAGACACAACAATAGCCATTGAAGTCCACCCCATTAATAAGGACTACTTGATGTATTAATACATTATTGGGAGTGAAATTTGAGGTTTCTTATTGATGTTTGAACACTTTCTCTGGGATCTTTGAAACTGATGCAAACTCTAGGGATATAAAGACAAAAAAAAAGTGAGGATCCAAAACTTACTTGGAGTGATTGACATGTTTATCTAGAAGCTAGCAGAAACCTTCTTGAATAGAAGCTATTCTCAAAATATAGTCCAGATGAGGAACATAGAGCTTTTTTAGAAAATGTAATCTGTAGATTACATGGTAAATTCATAGAACATCTAATTTTTAATCTGCTAGTCTTGTCTGTTCAGGTTTTTACATTAGTAGCTATGTGTACGAACGCCAAAGTCCTCCTTTGGAGAGTAAGTTCTTCTGGTTCTTTCCCTGCTGGAATGCCCTGGAAGGGGTAGGGGTGAAGCAGGTGGCTTCTGAGAGAGGTGGTGGCTACTCACTGTATTTGAGCACCACCTTGGCCTCGCAATGAGAATTGCTCTTGGGGAAAATGGCTGCTTTGGCAAAAGGAGAAAAACTGTTTCCTGGGATTAAGGGCAGCTGCTGTTATCTGGCTTTTGTGCTTTTGCTGGCAAAAGTTACAGTCCGGCTTTATTTAATTCTGATCAGCTAATCTCATTCAATTCTGGGATGTAGTGGGGTCGTGTTATTTATGGCTGATAATTGTCAGGTAGAAAAATTCATTAAGCTGCTATATCAGTTGATTTCTTATTTCCTTTTAACTCAGTTGTGTGTGTGTGTGTCTTTATTGCTCTCTTAAAGATCTTGTAACTGCCAAAACTGCTCATTTTTATATTGCTTTGTGTTACCAAAGACCTTATTTTTCACTACCCGTTTTGGCTGGACGTTTCATGATGTATGGGAGAAATTTTACTTGCAAAAAAACCTGTCTCAATGCTAAATGGTTTTGGAGTGATGGTGGAGTTCAGGAGCTGTTTTTTTAGATTTGAACTATTGAACACGACTGCTTGTGCTGGTACCGTATGTGATATCAGACTTCTGAGTTGGATGTGATATTTTCCCCCCCCCAGCTGACATGTGGCTGATTATCTTTGTTTTATGTGACTGGAGTTCACCCAGTAAACTGTCATGGATAACTACAAATATTTTATGTTAAATTCAAGCATGTTTCCAGGTTGGGTCACTGGTCAGTTAAGCTGGGACTTAAGTCACTTGAGTGGGAGAATCTTTTGGTTTTACAGTACTTTGACTTAGTCCAGTTCAAAAGTTGCAGACCCAGTTTAGCAATGTGCACCATTGTTATGGGACAAAAAGAAGCTATGTACTACATAAAAAAAACAAACCCAAACCAACCAACCAAAAAAAATCCCCAAAACCAAATCAACCAAAAAAACCAAACCTACAACTAGATACTGTAAATAAATCATGCAAACTTGTACCCTATGCAATATCTCTGCCTTTACTGCAGATGCAGAGTGTGAATCAGTGCAGTGTTGGTTCCAGTGACTGCAATGATTCATTCTGTGTTTCTTTTCTTTCCTTTCTCTCTTTTCATTTTTTTCAACATGACTGTGGCACTTGCAGAAGTCAAGGAGAAAAAAACATTTGGCTTTGGCAAGCATAATGTGGGCAGAAAGTATAAAATTCCACACACAGCTGTACCAGTGTGCTTCAGACCTAACTGACAACATTTCCTGCTGTTCCAGAACTGGGGCTGTCTTGGAGGGATTGCCAGTCATTACACTTTTTATGGTGGTTTTGTGCCGTGCACAAATGGGGACTAGAGCGAAACCAGCAGACTAATTTTAGTTCATGATCTGAAGTTTTGAATCCAGGTCTGTAGAAGTGAGAGATTAGTGTGTATTAGCTCACTGAAAATTTGAGCCCCTTCTCCAGCTGGGCTGTCGTGACCACCTGCTGACTTGTTGATATGGTGAGAGATTAGGTTCTTTGGGTCCAATTCTGACCTCATGGGCCCTGGTGTAACTTAAATGGGTTTTGTAAAGTCAGTTTCAGTGGTCTAATTTAAATTTCAGCAAGGCCTAGGTCTCTCTGCTTTTTATTATTTTAAATAATACCATAGTACATTTATTGTTGCTTGTATGATTATTTTTTTTCTTCCAGTTTGTCTGCTTCCTAAGCTGCTCTTTATCTCCTAGTCTTGTTTTCCATAATACCACCATAAAATAGCTTTCTGTGTTGTCTGTCTGCCACGGTCTTTTATTCTGTCAGTGATCTGGAATGTACCTAAAGTCCTGTGCTTGTCGTCTCGGTGTTGCTCTTCTGCCATAATAAAGTTTCATGGCAATAATTTAGAGACAAGATAGAAGATCCTGTTTTGTCCTTGCTCCAGAAAAGGAGAATACTGCTTGTATGAGAGAGTCCTGAAAAGGATGCCATGATCTACCTACAGGCCAGCTACCTTATTTCAAATCCTTTGATGCTCTGTCTGAGTCCTGAATGGAATTTGCCTGCTGCTGGGTGTTTGACATGCACTTTAAGCAAGTCCTAAGACTTGCTGGGAGCAAGAGGGAGAGACTGCCTCCTGGGTAAGTCACTGACCTGGAATGGCTTCATTTCCTTGCTCTGACACAGATTTCCTCTGTGGTTTTGACCGTATTGTTTAATTGCTCAAAGCCTGAATTTTCTTATCAGTACGCTGTCTAGAGATAACAGTGCCTCCCTGCATCTGACTAGGGCTGGAAACAGGTGAATGCCAATTTGTTTGGCAAAACACACAAGGACCGTGTTGTTTCAGGGCAACTAGATCTTTGCATGCCATCAACTCTGACTTGTCCAGCCTTTACAGAGGCACTTAGGTGGACTTTCTGAAATTAATTACAACTTTTTCTTGACTCTTCAGTGACAAGAAGGAAAGAAACATGTCAACAGAATATTATTCTCTAATCTAAAGGCTGCTTTTAAACTGCTTGCAGTAATGGAATTGCTTTCTCATTTCTAAAATTTTCTTATTTAGAAGAAGTAGTATTTGCTTGTATGGAATAATGATTTAATTTATTTGTAATCTGGCACTACTATATTAGATGGTGTTTCCTAAGACACATTCCCATGTAAAGAATTAAGAATCCTCATTCCTGACCTGAATAAAATTCAGGCACCTGTATTTTTTCAAATCTGAGTGAGAAAAGGGCTTTAAAACCCTGGTAAGAGAGGAATGCTGGGGTGCCATCTAGTGCTTTGTTAATCAACGCATCTACTGCAACCTCTGCATTTCTGCAGCTCAGCTGTAGTGCCTATTCTCAAAGGGCTTACTTAGGAAAGCTTATTGCAAGTTCTCAAGGTAATTAATTGATGGTGAATGAGCTGCCTTCTGCTGACTTGAAGTGCTGAGGAATGGCACGGGGTAGAAAGATGAAACCATTTTCCCCTGAACTCTACACGATTTGAGTGAATTACTGTGAAATCCTGGACTTGAGTTGCAAGGAGAATATGTAAAATATATATGTGAGAAGTCACAACAAGTTGAACTTAAAGGATCTGATTCTTTACCTCGTAATGTTGTTTGAAAATTAAGAGATTGGGATACACGTACTGATGCAAAAGCAGTGTGAGAAAATTGAAGAACAATGGTTTTATTCTAAAATGAGCATCTAAGAGTTTGGGAGCTAATCCAAACTAGAGCAATCTCTTGAGGCTTCAGTATAATCTGAACTTCCAAACTTTGCAACTTCTCAATGTTTTGGTTCTCCTGTCCATGAGCTCCATGAAAAAAAAAAAACCTACTGAATTGGGAAAGTAAAAAAAAGTAACAGATGTATTTTATTTTTTTAAATTTTGAGCACATCACAGATTGATGTGAGTTGAGCAGCTGTTTGAATTTGTATACACTGCTTAAGTTTCTGTAGGTTTTTTTTAAGTGAATGGCTAAATATGATTTAATGGTACGACATAAGTAGCTGGAGTTAAATAACCACAGATGCCAGTTTTGATCTTTATCAGGATGTGATGTCACTATGATAATACTGATTTCAATTAACTTTTTAAATTAACACTACTGTAGGTGATGTTGGAGCTGGGAGTGAAGATGTGCATTTAAAGCAGAATCTTGTAAACAAATTTATAAATATGGGCACAACCTTTTTCTTTCTGTACAGTGTAGTTAATTGTGTTCTTTTTGAAAGGAAATTAAAATAGAAAAATCTGTGGGTACCTTTGACATCTCTTCAATGTATTTGTTAATGCTCTTTAACAGAGCTTTTTTTTAAAAAAAAAAAAAACAAAACAACCAACCATCCAAAACTGCTTTCCCCACATCTATTCAATACGTGGTCTCTGAAACCCAGATTGAAAGTTTCCCTCTGATCTGATGTTGCATGTGTCTGTGTTGGCTTTTTGACCGCGCTGCTCACATGCTAAATTTTCTCGTTATGCTCAAGGAAGTGGTTTCCAATAACGAAGTAAAAGCCCTTCCTTAAGAGGACTGGTCACCAGCCCAATTAAAGAGGAGCCTCCCCTACCTCATCCTGGTGAGAAGAATTTTTTTCTGGCATAGAAGTTCTCCAGTCATGCCAAATAACCTCTATGGGATTTCTAAGGCCCTAATGGCTTTTGAAAAAAAAATACAGTATGTAAGCCATTAAAGTACTGACTCTGGAACTGTTTCCCAAGTAGATCTGTGTGGAAGCAAATGGCAACTGTTGCATTTTGACAGTCTTAAAGCTTTTACTTTAATCTCTTGTCCTTCTTAGAAATTTCCTATTACAGGATCTCAAAGTACCTTCTAAGCACTAGTGAATTAACCACTGTAGCTTGGCCGAATCCCCCTCTGCATTAACCTACTGAGTGGTTACAAGTGAATCACTTTTCACAAATGCAAAATAGGAATTAAAGTACTTGGATGATAATTTATTTGGCACAAGTCTGTCTTTTGTTGCATTGGACAAGAGCTAGCACAGCAGGGGCACAATTTTAGGCTCAGTCCCAAAGTGTCACCACAACCCAGTTCCACGCTGAAAGTAGTGCTGCCTTTATCACTGGTGATACGGGACCTCATACTCGGACATCATGATGGAGCACCATCAAAATTAATTGGAGTAGAATGAAATAATGCATATGAAGTAGTTTTGGTTGAAACTTCTACTGTAAAAGTTCCTACATA
Organism: Tauraco erythrolophus; assembly: GCF_009769465.1. Classification (NCBI taxonomy): domain Eukaryota; kingdom Metazoa; phylum Chordata; class Aves; order Musophagiformes; family Musophagidae; genus Tauraco; species Tauraco erythrolophus. The sequence goes on from NC_141477.1 coordinate 21,437,036, forward strand.
CTTTAAATTGAAGGATGCTTATGTTCTGTGGTGATGACTATACCACAGATATGATTTGTTTAACATCCTGCCCCCAGTGAATGGCCAGAATTCCTCATCTGTTTGAATCACTTGTGGCATTGCATAACCTTCAAGAAGTACATGGATACTGTTTTCAGGTAACAATTCTTTTGGAGCAAGTTACTGAAAGTTATGAAGGTCAGGGTTAAACCAAGGTTCATTCTCATGAACAGACATTGTCATCATGAGAAGGGAAATGAAGGAAACAGTGAGTGAGGGCTTTGGAGTGCTGCTCAACAGTTTGGCTATTAACTTAAGTCAAAAGAATTTACTTTTTTAACATTCAACCGAAGTATGAGATTGTCTTCAGCACTACACCCTGTTACATGGGGCACTCACTGTGTAGCTGAAATAATAGTGTAGGTCTAATGAAGACTGTGGCATGGAGGTCTACAAAGAAATCATTTTTTTTCAGACTGAGTATGGCAGAGGAGATCTTGACACTGGGGAAGGACTTACCAGTAAAAATTTATTAAATGTAGTCTTCATGCTGTATCATCAGGTCACGCTGAGAACACAGCCTCGCAGGGAAGAAGAGTGCTGTAAAGGAGATGCACCAACTGGATGCCAACTGTTGTGAACACCTGTTCCTGTAGTCCCTGTTTTCTGTTTGAGTCAGGCCAGGGACGGTGATGAAGTAGATAGACCTCTGTGACAGGGTTTTGTGATGTGTTACAAGCCAAACTGTTTTGTAAGTGAATATTTAACTAATGGAGGAGCAGGGTCCGAAATCTCCTCAGAGCTAGACCAAAGGTGTGTCAAAACTCCTCTGCTTCATAGCAGCCAGCAGCTCTGTGGAGAAACCTTAATTGTAGCGGATGGTTGGGTTGATGAACATCCCATCTCAGCATACCCCTAAGACATTTTTTTTATTCCCTCTCAGGCAGTGATTTTTGATGGAGAATGGAAGTAGAGCTCTGCCAAATTTTCTTACGCAGATGACTGGTTAGCTGGTAGTTAGGTATGTGGAACAGTAGAAGTCTGAGATTGAGTTCTACACGGCAGTGACCATGCCGAAACGGAGAAGTCAGTCTGCTTCAGCCACCCCAGAGCTCAGAGATGTTGCATGTAAAACTGGCGCTTAAACACAGTCATCTTGCAAGTCTGGGTTTGTATTTTAACCAGTTGTTTCTTGCAGAGGGGCTGGTGCACTGAATTTTGGCCTCAGCTCCTTCTGTGTATCATGAGAAGTGTTTATAACCTTGCAGTATTCATTGCAGGATGGGATTGAGGAATAGGATATTCCAGTTTACAGGAAATAGAAGCCCCATCTGATTTGGTTGGAAGTTCATATGTCATGTTCTGTCCTTCAAGGAAGAGCCCATTTTTCTTTCTTGTCTTCATCGTTGCCCAAACCCAAGACTCTTGCTTAGTTTAAATTTCATGACGAGGAATACCTAACCTTTCTTTCTCTTCCTGAATTCAATTGCTGTGCTGAAAGATTTTCGTAGGAGGAGACAAGGAAATGGTGAATTTTGGATTACACACCTTCCTGCTGATAGTTGCTGTACATATTGAAACGTGTTCTTGGTTATGGATTGGGTTTTTTAGATGAAAAAGAATTGATTTTTTTCCACCTCTGGTAAACCACATTCTGTTAAAGAGATTATGTTCCTATCAGGGAATACATTTTACTTTATTCTTGCAGGTGACACGTTACCACTACCAGCTAGAACGGAAGTGCCCCTGGATTTTAAAGAGAGGGCATTTAAGTGTGACTAATGCCTTAGAGAAGGATTTTGAGAGCAGCTAAACTTAGATTAGATACTGCATTGCTTCGTTTTGATGGATTAATAAAGAGACAGGGGGTTTAGAAGGAAATTGTATCTCACATAGATTTAATGCTGAAAAATCCCACGGTGCTTCATGGCAGCTGTTGAACAGTCGTGAAATCTGCACAATTATTAACTACGGGAATCAAAGATACCATGAAGGGCAAAGTAGTTACCGAACTTGAAATGTTGTGAAGTTTTAAGTTTATAGTCCTACTCCTTGAAAAAGCACCTGGGATTTTGCTCAGCTTCTGTGTTTTGCCATTAGAGAGAACGCTGCTTACTTCAAAGCCTCACCGATGATGGTGGAGATGGATGAAGCAGAGAATGCCATGAGGTCAGTCATAATTATCTGGAGATAGCTTAGGGCTTATTTTTAATTAAATGACAATACTTTTAACAACATAACATTCTTAGAGCCATGCTAGGGCATTGGCTGGGCGCTGAGTTGGAGGAGAAACTGCAGAGCACTGTGTCGGTAGAGAAGAGGTGGGGAAAAAGGATGAGAGCTGCTCTGGGGAACGACTTAAGCTGAAGTCAATGGCATAAAGCCAGTGCTAGATTATGGCAAGCAGCTCTAGTATAATAAGGTTAAAGTATGGCAGAGATCCCGTATTTTAGACTGCTTAACTCCAGAGAGTACTTACAGGAATGTCTGTCCTCACAAGGACAACTAAAAGGAGTAAATCAGCGGCGGTGAAGTGGTGCTGTGCTGCACAAAAAATCTTTAGTGACCTATTTAGCTTATCCTATCTTGAACTTCTGCAGTTGGGAGGTTCTTCGTTGTGTGTCCTGCATACACAGCTTGCTTCTCTGCTTGAATTTAAAGGAAGGGATAGATAAGGAAATCATCAGAATACTATCCTGAGAGCACTCCCTAATTGCACTTGACTGTGTGGTCCCTGCAGCTGCAGACATTACCAAGCTTGGTATTGTCTAGTTGCTCAGCATGGTGTTTTTTCACTGTTAGTACAGTTTGCTTTGGCTTGCTGATGAGCAGATATCTATGGAAAGCCACAGTGCCCAGCCAAAGGCCTATTTTTGTCCTGAATCAGTGTAGCTTTGCAATTGTGGGTCCAGGATCAACAGAGATTGATGGAAAGTTTTGCTATGCGCCTAGCAGCCAGGGCTTTGTGCTCTCCAGAAACTGCTTTGTCTTTCTAATCTATATGTTCTGAGTAAAGCATAAACCAGTTAAGGGGGGGGGATATTAAATCTGTGTGATATTTCTGGAATGAGTGAGATGTTCTGGCACCTACAGTATAATCCTTATTGAACTTTTCCCCACTTCAGCTCAAGCACAGGTGTGCAGTCAAGACACAGCTGCTACCAGATGGCTTTAAATTTTCAGAGCTGTTAAAGAAGAATCCAGAATAACACAGGGAGAAAAGACATCTGTCCACTTTCATAACTACAGAAAAAAGATTGTGTGTTACGATTGCAAGTTTTTTCTAGTTTAATGCGCAACTGCTTTAAAGTAAAGGTGAAAGCTTACCCCAGTGGGGAAAGTTAGACATAAAGAAATGAACTGGCTTGTGCTATAAAGCACATAACTGTTGGGATAAAATTGGGAAAGCAACCTAGACATTCCACGGTCTTTCCGTAATCACCAGCAGATAACTGTCCAGCCTGATTCTTGCAGGCTGATAAAGCAGGTTGGTCCAACCAGTCAGCTGCAAGACCTGAATCCCAAAGCATCTTCCAGGCTGCTTTGCCTGCTTGTGGCTGGAAATGGCACGGGCTGGCACGGGAGTGTCTGCATTATTTATCTGTCTTGGTGCTGACACAGGAATTATTAATTGCTTAGATAAGGTGTGAGGTCTTCTAGCATAGGACCTTGTTTTATCTAGTAAAAAGCAAGTGCCTACAGAAAAATATTGCAATATTATTTTAAGAGATCCTTTCCTCAAACTTTCTCAAGAATTTGGGGTTCAAGAACTGCTTCAGACAGATTGTACTTTAAAACCCTCTGAATTTCTTTCATTAACGACTCTGATCTTCTTTTGAACTAATGTAAACTTTTAGTGTAGACAGTGTCTTGAAGCAGAATGTTCCACTGCTTCACGGCGGGTTGTGTACTGCGAAACCGAGGAGCTGTGTAAAATTCAGACACACCAGTATTTTTAACAGGAGCCTAAATTCCTGATTCTGAGCATACTGGAAGGACTTTTTGGCAAGTTGAGAGCCCTGATGCTCTTTTTGCCTGAGCTGTCTTGGGAGTCATAAATGAAGTGTTCTGAGATTTTTATTTTTATTTTTTTTAACTTATAGCCATGCTGAGAGAACACTTACAAGTTAACCACGGACAGACTACTTTGTTAACCCTTGTGTCTTCCATATAAGTGAAACTGGAAAAGCATCGCTTCCTCCATCTTATGCACGGAGTAGGGGAAAAGTGAGAGAACAGTTTCTCACCTGCTGAAGCTGCTTCACTTGGCATAAAAAAATGAAAGTTCCCTGTGTTGTGTGAAGGTGGAGTGACTGAGTCTCCAGTTCTGTCGCTGGGCTCAAGTGAGAGTGCTTGTGTGACTGCCTTAAGGGGTAGGATAGAGGGATTCAAATCTTTCTGCTACAGTTTCCTGTACAACTATTTTAACACTGTTCTACAGGAAAAAATAATGTGTGCATGCAGTGGAAGGGGAGTTGCATCTGACTGCCTTTTGAAATAAAGCAGTGAACCTCTGAGAACTCTAGAAAATTCCAATCATGGTGTATTTTTCTATTAGCAAGTAGACTTCAATACCCTCCTGTAATAATCTCATCTGTCTCCGGAATAGGGGCAATGGCTTTAAACTGAAAGAGGGTGAATTTAGATGAGATCTAAGGAAGAAATTCTTCCCTCAGAGGGTGGTGAGGTACTGGCACAGGTTGCCCAGAGAAGTTGTGGCTGCCCCATCCCTGGAAGTGTTCCAGGCCAGGCTGGATGAGGCTTTGGGCAACCTGGTGTAGTGGAGGGTGTCCCTGCCCATGGCAGGGGGTTGGAACTGGATCATCTTTGAGGTCCCTTCCAACCCAAACCATTCTATGGAATCTCAGAGCAAGCTCAAGAGAAGCCTGCTGAGGATTAATAACTTGGAGTGAAAATAGGTTGAGGCTGGGAAAGAACAGAAGTGTCACATACTTAGCTGGATTTCGTTCCTTGTTAGATAGGCTGGAGGGACCTTGGAGCTGATCTGATGTGCAATCTTAAATGTTTCTCTTCTGTACGATGCAGCCTGTATCATCATGTACAGCTGTGTAGAGTGGATAAAAACCCCTTCTGCTTCATCTGAATGATCCAAGTTGGTCTGTCTGCACAGATATTAGAGATTCCCAACTGTCTGCTCTCCTGTCTGCACCACGGGCCACCGTGGGCAGATGGGCAAGCAGAACACATACCTATAAAGAAAAGGTCTTCCCATTGCAGCTGTCATTTCCAGCTGGCGTTTTCAAGATCAGAGCACAAATGCCAACTCTTCTTGCCTGGTTGTCTTTACCTGTGACATCCTTTCAGCACAGCCGCTGACTTTTCTGCTATAGCAGAATCTAAAGCCTTACAATGGAGAGGAAAGAATAGCATCTTCTTAGCCCTGTTTGGCCTCCTTGCTCTGTGCCCTCAGAGATTAATACTATCAGTGTTTTCTCAGTAATCCTGTTAAACAGTGTTTCCAACGAAACTTATTCTTGGCATTTCCTATGGATTTTGCCAGAACTGACTCAATGTGGCTCATGTTTTGGACAGTGGAACTTAGGACATGGTGGATTTATTTTTTTTTCTAGAGAACTTGAAATTAGGCAAGGGAACATTTGGAAAAAAAAAGACATCTAATGTTTCTCAGTTGAATGTTTTGATATGTCATCTGTTCAAAATTGCTTAGTCCAAAAAGGCCAGGTTTGTCCTAATTGGGTGATTTTGTCAGGAACCTAACCTTCACTAGCTGGGTGTTCAGCCTGGGATTATTTTACTTTTTGAGTGCGATATCTACTTCTGTTGTCAAAATGGAGATTATAAACTCAGAGTTGCCACAATGGAGGAAACATAAGTAGAGAAAAATGCTGAGAAGCAGAGACAAGCCAGCGGGTGAAGAATGGGCTATAGCTGGGGCCCTGTTGGATAGATTCATCTTTGGAGAGCCGAGGCAACTTGGAAATATCTAGTGAAGGCTGTCTGAGAACCAGTATGTTGGGAGGTGCTTTTTTGGGAAAATTACTTTCCTTGATTGAAAAAAAAAATAAAATAAAAAAATCAATAACTAAAGGAAGTGTTTGCATCTCTTTCCAAGTCACCAGAATCAGAAGAGTTATTTTGGAACTGCTCCCCAAATGTGTATAGACTGCTGCTGTTGCTGCAGTTATACTGTAAAGCGTGGACATGGGAGTACCTAAACAGGGCGCTATGAAACTTGAAATGGAAACCCAAAATTTTAAATAAATTCTATCCCTCGAGATGGAGATACTCTAAAGAACATAAGTTGTATATTCCAGGCTCTTTTCCTTCGCTAGCTTGTGGAGCTGGCTTGGACTCTCTCCTTGAAAAGCCACAAAACTTTTCATTTTGTTTGACACGGCTGTCCTTGTCAGTATTGCCTTCATTTACGTGGAAAATGAAAAGTGTTTGCAGTTTGCCAGGTTGGTGAGAAATGGAGACAGAACTGAAAGTACTGGTTGTCAATTATGGTGCATTTTATTTTCAATTGTTGCTTTTTTTTGTTTGTGAGTGATTTCTGGTTTTGTTTTGTTGGGCTTTGATTGTTGTTGACTGCTTGGTTTGCTTTGTTTAAATTTCACGTTGACTTTAAATGCATAGACTTTCCAAAGTTGTTCTAGCATTTCTGGAGAATACTTATTTGTTTTGGTTTTTGGGGGGCAGAATTTTCTGTTTCCACTAGTTATTCAGCTCTGTTAGTGCTTTGACTAAAGTGTTTCTGCACCTACTGTTTTTCTTCTCTGGAACTGACTAGTTTTTGAAATCGAGCTTGATAAGCTGATCATCTTGATAAGCTTCCCATCGAGTAAGGGAAAATGATACCCTTTTTAAAAAAAAAAAAAATTTGCTTCTGCCTTCTTTTTGTTGTAGTTCTGACAGCTTTTCCAAAACCTCTGTAACTATGGGAAAAAGCATCTTATCTTTGGTTGGGTAATGCCAGAGGGGGGAAAAGAAATCTGAATTCTTATACAATGCAGTTATCTTTTAGGGAAGTCTCTGCAGTATCAAAAGGAGTTGCTCCCCCCCTGCCCCTCCCAGTGGAATGCATCAAATTACTTCTCATAACTCTGAAATTATTATTATTCACCTCTGTTACTGTAGATCAGTGGGAACATTATGTTTCCTGGTGCCCAGCACTCTGGGTTTTCATGGAAAGAGGGCAAATGCTTTCATTTTTTCCGATTTTTAAAGCTTTTTTGGACACAGGAACTGGCAGAAATTGTCTTTTCTTTTCATATGAGTATTTGATTTGGCATGGATTGCTCTGGCTGGAATTGCTTTGTGTTAGAAGTGTTCCTCCAAAGAGATATAAACATGTGATTTATTAATCACTGGTATTTTATTTTAAGAGTTAAATTTCTGCCTTTCCTTTTTCTTGTTCAGCATGTGGACAAGGTTTACATATTGTCGCTGTTGAGGTTGGAATTATTGTGATTAAATATGGAATTAGCTCAGGCTTGGGTGGATTCTGAAGCTGGACTGATCCTGCTGTTAACAGTAACTGGTATCTTAATAGTTGCAAAAATTTGGAAGTCAGTCCTGTTCATATGCAGTTAGATTTTTAGCTAACTCCTGGAATCCCAGTGATGCAGAACAGCGAGAACCAGAGATCCAGCGCCTGGTGCTTTGCTGCTAATTCATCACAGCTTTTATCTGCTGTAGTTAACAGATCTGATCACTGCTACACTTCTTGAGGGGAACTGATGCCTGTGGCTTTATTTTTAAACACGTAGGCTTATTCTCCCACCTGATCCTTCCTGCTTAATACTCTATGTGGGAAAGAGATGCGTCTCTAAGATACTAAGGGTTGGTTTTTGTTTGAGATTTTTCTCCTTTCTAGGTCAGTCTGTAAAAGTCAGTTTTGCTTCTCTTACTCCATTATGTTGAAATACTATGTTATCCGAATACCATGTATCCAGCTAGTCTCAAAGGTTTTGGAAGAGTTTTTCTAGGGTGATTCACTGCGTGTAAAAAGAAATATGTATATGGGGAAACTTTAGGTATTCCTAGCTTTTGACTAGAGTTACTGATTTCTGGCCCTGGGAGAAGCTGCTATAGGTCTTGCATCTCTTTGGAACAAGATTTGGCTCTAGCTTAACAATGAAAGCTTAAATTTTATGTTCTTAAATCAGAAAGTCGAGATGTTGGCTTCATGTACCCCATAGGCCTGATACCTTAGTGAGAGCAAATATTTGCTTCTACTTCTGCCCCATCTTCCTGGTATGGTGTGAACAGCCCTGGCAGAGTGCGGAGGAAGGCTTCCAGAGCAGTGCCCTGAGAGACCTGCAGCCAGACACCCTTCTTCTGCTTATGTGGAGGCTGACAGCTTGAGAACCAGAAAGATGTTTTGCAGTGGCCCTTCTCAGTTAATCTTCTTTAGGAAGCTGAACCAGTGCTCCAAAGGCCTGTCACTGGTTTGAGAATCTCATGGGAAATAACGGATTCTTCTGTGGCCCAGCGTTTTGTTGAGTGCATCTTGGTGCATTTTACATTAGTTGTTATATTTACATTCTCTTGTGCTAATAGAAAAAAATAGGGAGTAAAGTGTATCTTTACAACTGGCTAAAAAGTCCCAAATATACGGTGTACAGGTAGATGTCCTTTGGTACCTGTCCTCAGGGCCCAACACTGGCACAGATCCTGTTTTGGTTCAGGTTTTCCTGAAGCTCACAAAGAAGGCACAAGAGGTGGAAGAAAAGCAAGATATTTACATTCACAGAAGTCATAAGGCCACGTAATCCTGATGGGAAGCTTTGGAAAAAATTTGCCTTCAGTTTGGCTGGAATTTGGGGCTGTGAATTGAACTTCACACACTTCCCATTCTTACCCACCATGCATTTCATCCTCCATTTTATGTTTTTCTTTGAATGGGTACTTCTTAAGTACCATTTTATGATTTGGCAGGTAAGATGCATCAAAACCATCCCGCTTTTGTTAATGTTCTTTTGATTTTGTGGGCCTTTTTTCTTTTTTTTTTTCCTTGTTTGCTTTCCAGCACAACAGTCTCGATGGCAAATTTATGATTGTTCTTGCTAGATTAAGCTCTGTGTGTGTTATAGGGAACAGTACCAGCACTGCATGGTGCATCCACACGACTTCCATAAGGGCTAAATTCCTTGCATTTACATAACTTTCCCTTTTTTTGCTTTCAGTCAACCCTGCTCTGAGATAGGAGGATTTTTATTTGATAAGAAAATGTATGTAGGAAAATAAAAGAACTCTTGTCCAAGGTCAGAACAGTAGTTACAATCAAAACCTCAGGGTTTTCTGAATTCCATTCTTGAGTTACTATACTGTGCTTTTCTCTGCTGTGCTTCATTTTGCTTGTGCTGTGGAGGCAGCAACATGTGCTGAAAAAGCCTTGTTCTTAACTGGTTTCATTCTGAAATCTTCTGTGGTGATGACCTTGTATGGTCTGGAAGTATTCCCCAACTTGGGATCCACAGACTGTCAAAATGGAATCACAGAATGGTTTGGATTGGAAGGGACCTCAAAGACCATCTAGTTCCAACCCCCCTGCCATGGGCAGGGACACCCTCCACTACACCAGGTTGCCCAAAGCCTCATCCAACCTGGCCTTGAACACCTCCAGGGATGGGGTAGCCACAACTTCTCTGGGCAACCTGTTCTAGTGCCTCACCACCCTCTGAGGGAAGAATTTCTTCCTTATATCCAATCTAAATCTGCCCTCTTTCAGTTTCAATCCATTGCCCCTTGTCCTCTCACTACACACCCTTGTAAAAAGTCCCTCTCCAGCTTTCCTGTAGCCCCTTTAAGTACTGGAAAGCTGCTATAAGATCACCCCGGAGCCTTCTCTTCTCCAGGCTGAACAGCCCCAACTCTCTCAGCCTGTCTCCAGAGCAGAGGTGCTCCAGCCCTTGGATCATCTTTGTGGCCTCCTCTGGACCCACTCCAGCAGCTCCATGTCCTTCTTGGGTTGGGGACTCCAGAGCTGAATACGGTATTCCAGGTGGGAATAACGCTTCTGTAATGTGTATTAGTAGCATTAAAGACGACTGAGTTAAGATAATGGCAGTGACTTGTGTGTGCGACGTGTTTTCTTGCTGGCAGAGGCGTGTAGCCTTGGGCCTAAGAAAACTCTTGACCTGGACGTTCCCTGACCAGCTACTCTGAGGATTCAGCACAGGGTCTTTCATGACACTTTGGGTGTACCCCAAATTCTTGCCAAACCCTTTAGAACAGTTCAAAAGAGTGTTGATTGTGTGCAGTCCTCTGCGGTAGGAGGTGCCAAAAATATAAAGGTCTTTTTTAATATTTTCCACAATGTTGCAGAGCTATTAATGTAAATTACAAAAAGACTTTTTGATTATCAAGACAAGCTACAAAAAAGGAAAATGTGGTGTAATCCATATAAATCACTTGACTAAACCATGCACAATAAATTCAGTGTTGGTGAAGCAAAGTTCTTCTGTCTGGCACCCCAGTTTGCTCTTTACAATCCACATTAACTTTCCTCATCTGACAGTTGGTGTTTGCCATGGACCCTTGTCACCTTTGTTCACATCCTCGCCATCTGCAGCTGTGCAGTGTTCTGACTTTGTTGGCATTATAAAAAAAACCCCAAAACTAAGAATTGAAAAACAATAGGGAAGTTGCCACAGAAACAGTTAAATATTTGACCCTGTTTACTGCCAGCTTAGATAAAAATCAGATTTATTTCCTTGTGAAGAAAAATTCTTCAACACGTCGTATGTGCACTGACAGTCGTAGGTTTATTGCAGCCCATTGGAATAAGGGATTTCACATGTGTTGCAGTGGAGGGAACGTTTTAACCATTTGCTTCTGTTTGCCATCTGTTTTCTTTACCAACTTGGTGCTCGTGTGAATTTCACAGCTGCAGATGGTATTTCCTAGGCCAGAAAGAACACAGGCATCACTGCCTCCTTCCATATGTCCAAATTAGATACAGCAGAGAGATGCAGGGTGTTGGCTCCTGCCCTAGGTGCTCTCCGTAACGACTGAGCAGGGCTCAACCCTCACCTTCTCTCTAACAGCAGACTGTTGGCTGGCAATGGGGTACCTTGCATGGTGATGGTTGAGTTACTGCTACATCATGGGAGCAGTTGAAATGTCTACTTTTTGTACAACGCAGAGAAATCTCTTTGGCTTTTCTGCTGTGAAAAGCTGTTGTTACAGATGTACACCTGTCTTCCACTGCCATCTAAGCAGTTGGTTTAGGATCTTCCTAATACAAACACTAATTAAGATCTAAGGGCTTTGTTGTATGTGTTCTGTTAGATGGGAATGAGATGGGTTCCTGGGAGTATTTCTTTGATCTGGTACTGGTGAAGAGCTGGATGGTCAAGTTCCTAATTCGGTGAAACAGTCCTTCTGCACTTAAAAGACTTTACTTTGTTCTCTTTCCCATGCAGAGCACCCTCTGATGGGCATGGCTGAGAGATGAATGTATAGTTAGTAGATGTGATCAAGCACTCTGTGTGCGGTTTGAATTTCAAGAGCTCTAGTGACTACTATGTTGCTGGTGTCTTGAATGCTTGGGGACTGAAGAACTCAAAATACTTGCCAGCTGGAGGCAGGTTTATGTACCTTAAAAGACCAACCCCAGGACTGAACTGAGGACAAGACCTATGCACTGTGCTAATTTCATTTTTGTTGTTCTATTATTCTTTTAATGATCGAATTGAAGGAACTGTCTTCAAATCAAAGGCATTATTTGTTTGATACTTTTATTGTAGTATCTTAGGATAAAAGGTGCTATACAAGTACTACTATTCTGCTTTGGTTTGTACGTGCTTAGCTGTCTGGGGGTTCATTTGTTTGACATCTGAACTCTGGAAACACTATTCCTTGAAGCAGCAGGAGAAATGAAGATGATGTCGCTTTGGAAAGTGTCACCTTCAAGAGGCAGCTTTGTGAGAGTGAAGAGAAACAGTGGCCTTTGCCCTTGGATAACTACAGGTGAATCTCCTGGCTCTCTTGGCCTGAGTCTGACTCTCTTCCACTCTGCTGATATACCTGTCGAAAAATAGAGGTTAGTCTGTGTGTAGAAGGCTCAAGAGAACTGCTTTTGTTTTCCTTTTAGCCTAGCCCTGTCTCTCCCTTCTTCCTAAGTTTATCTCATAACTGATGCTATATACATAGTTTTCACTTTTCACTCTTTTCCCTCATCCCAGCATCAAAACCAGCTAATGGTAGCTGCATAGTATCAGTGTTTGTGTAATTAATAATTACTAAAATGTTTTCATTTATACTTCATAAGAAAACATAGAATTCCTGTAATTCTATCTATGCAGGTATATTTTGTTCTGAGCTGCACCTTTAATGTCCTTAGGAAAACCTAAAATAAGTTAAGCACTGGTATAGGATAAATGCATTATCCTTTCCAGAGTTAGATATCTTTCCCATCTGTTTTCAGTTCTTGAATCTTTCCACATGATCCCACGTCACTGACTGAAGAGCAGAATAAGTTGGCTGTTAAATAAGTATCCTGCACCGTGCTGTTGCTTGACAAGTGCCACTACCCTGTGACACTGGTTGAAGGATTTTGCTGCTGAATCAATGCTGGTTTTCATGGAGGAAGTCTAGTGTATCAGCTGTGATTGACTGATGATGTTACAAAACATCAGTAGGTGAGCCACAGATGCTTCAGAGTTTTGTTTCAGAAAAGTGCTCACAAATCCGACAAAAGATGACAGTTCCAGGGCTGGCCAGGCCTCTTGGATCCACAAAACTGGGTTACGAGAAGCACGTTTTCATGCAACTTTGGCTTCAACATACCGTGAGCCTTGCCTGCCATCCCACATAGACACAACCGAGCAAACTTGGGTCTGCAGGTCACGGTCACCAACAGCCATGAATCCAGAGCAGTGCAGGTACGTCACCAGTGGTCTCAGTGAGCAAAGCCTCTGCAACCCTGTTTTCATGAAGGATGATACCAACTCGGTTAAAGCTAGCTGGTGTGGGTCCAGGGGCACTGCAGTCAGAGCTGTACTTCTGACTTAAACTTTAATTTAAGAAAATGAGGTTGTTAGAATCTTAATCTGGAGTTGCTGTAATCTCCATTGAGGAAGCAGCCTTTATATGGAGTTGTATTTGTTGCTCTAGCTGTAGTATACGTGGGTGTTTGCAGTCAGGTGTTGCTGGTGCAGGATAGGACTATACCATCTATTTCTGCTTTGACTTGCATATGCTATAGCCCTGGTGCTAATTGACAGTGATTGGGTTTGTTTATGGCCTAAGTAAGGGATATTGGTGACTAAACTCGTCAAGGGGCTGGAAAATAAAACTTATGAGGAGCAGCTAAGGGAGTTGGGGCTGTTTAGCCTGGAGAAGAGGAGGCTGAGGGGAGACCTGATTACAGCCTACAAATACTTGAGAAGGGATGGTGGGGAGGTAGGGGAAGGGCTCTTTACATTAGTGATGGGTGATAGAACAAGAGGAAATGGGTATAAGCTTAGTCAGGGCACATTCAGGTTGGATGTTAGGAAGTATTTCTTCTCTGAAAGGGTTGTCAGCCACTGGAATAGGCTGCCCAGGGAGGTGGTTGAGTCCCCATCCCTGGATGTGTTTAAGAATAGGGTGGATGATCTACTTAGCGATATGGTTTAATGGGGATTAGGGACGGTTGGACTCGATGATCTCTAAGGTCTTTTCCAACCTAGAAATCTATGAAATAGTGCCATTTGAACCGTTCTCAAAACACCCTGTGACAGAACATGTGTATGTACATCAGTGCATCCAGCCCAGCGATGAGGTTCGTAACTGTATTGCTCTGATCAGACTCTTTGCCTTCTGCTGGATGCAGGTGCAGGTTGGTGTTGAATTTTCCTGTTATTTGTCTGGTTCCACAGCCACCTCTCCATCTGGCTCAGCAGGCAGTCGCTGTTCAACAGGGGCCCACGGCACGAATATCAGCGTTCAACAGGCCAGAAGTGAGATGTGTTGGCAGAGCTTTGCTGGAGTTGAAGAGTGTTTACAGATCAAGACTGAGTGGGTCGGCATTGCTGTGTAGAGGGAAAATTGCTCTTTCTCTCCCTGGCTGGCGTTAACCAGTCCATCATTTTGGTGTGCTGAAGTTGGTAAAGGCTGTGTATGTGGTAGGAGAAGAGCAAGGGTTGAGACTGACAGCCAGGAGTGTTAATGACTGTAATCCTGTTGCACTGACTCACTCGGTGACCTCAGGTTAATCACTTGACCTTCTCTTGCTGGTCAGCTGCAGCTGTGAAAATGGGCAAAAGCAAAACTTCATCAGCCTCCAGATGTGGAACTGGAGCTGAGTGTTCTTGGGGAAGCAGCTCATGCTGAATATTCGTTTCTATCACAAGTTAAAAGGAAAACGGGCCAAGGTGGCAAGTTAACTTGCTGATGGTTTGTTAGGGGGTTGTCTCCATCTGAATGGGATATTAACAGTATTGCAGTGTATACTTATAAAATGTACGTTACACTTTTAGCTTATTTTGCTGATTGTAATGTTTTGAAAGGTCAGGCATGAGGTTCTTTTCATTCAAACTTTCTCCAAAAGGGGAAGTATGTAGAACCAAAAGTTAAAGCACTAAGATTTGACAGCTACATGTATGTCCCCTATTAGAGTGTTTGGACTATAATAGATCCTGGTATGAAAGATTGTGTGGTTTATTTATAGATATTTGAAATTAGTTACTCATGTGTTATGGGGGACAATGAATACCGAGGGCTTCAGGCCAATACAAGAATTTTCTGTAGTGCGAACGCAGGCTGCTTTGTTTTGGTTCCGAAGTATTTTTTTTGCATAATTGTGGTTTGGAAAACCAAACGCACATTGAGTCTGTTGCTGTGTTTCAACTGTGGGTTTGATTTTCAGATGAGAGCACGTAAACTGGCACGTGGATTCTGGCATTTAAATCATTAAATAGACCTTTCAGAAAGATAAGATGCAAGATGAAGACAACTTGAACGTAGGTCTAAAAGTACATAGTGGGTTGAAGACACACACTGAAAAACTGGAGTTAAGGCATCAAATAGTCAGTGTTCAAAATAAGCTGACCTGAAACCCCAACTCTTTGTTAATTAAGTTCGGATCCAAATTCAGCTTTAATAAACATCCTAAAAGCACAGCGTAGCGTGTGTTTTGGTTTCGGCTTGTTGTCACTTTTGCCTGGACGTGTTTGCATATGGCCTGTACATCAATCTGGAAGCATTTCCCCCGCGTTGTGCGTAGTGTCACCTGGTGCTGTGGTTTCTTACGGAGAGACTTTTCACCTGGTACGTAATACTTGTTAGCGGTCACATGATATCCATCCAGTTGGTAAGAGTGCAAGTCAGGGCTATCCCCTCAGGCAGCCTTCATTTAAACACTCCTCTTGGTGCCAAATTTCCAGGCGTTTTTCCCTTCTAATGAACGCCTGCGTTTTCGAGCGGAGACCTTTCTAGCCCTTCTCTCCCTTTCCTTCGAGCTCCGCACCTATTTCGTTGCTGTGCATTGCAGGAGGGTTTTACTCAAATGTGGCTCTGAAGAGTTTCAGAAAAACCTGTCAAAATGATTAAGAGTCTGAAATTCTATATTACTTTAATGTTTTTTAAAGCGGTTTATTCAACAGACAATATAATATGAAATATAACAAAGAAATCAAATACTGGCTCTTACATAACGTTTCTTGAGAGGCTGCTGTCACTTTATTGAAAACAAATATTTTGAGAAGTATGTCTAACTCTGCAATGTGAGGGGGAAAAAAATGAAATAATCTGTGCTGGTGTCAAACCATTTTTTAATAAACTGAGAACATTTATAGTTTTCGGTCTCCATTAGAAAGTTTTCTTGGGCAGATTTGACTGTAAACTCACACAGTTTATTTAAAAAGGACTTCAAGACCATCTGGGATTTTGAAGTTTGGGGTTTTAAAATATTTCGTGCCTTACTGCGATGAGCTAGAGACTTTTTTGGAGACGCTTCATGTTGGCTAAGCTGGCAGGGCCATCCAGCTCTTAAAGGGAAACTAATTCATTTAATAATTTCACCCAAGTGGGGAGAAAACACATAGTACTAGTCAAGTAAGAAAAGAAACCCTTGCCTGAATATTTAATGACTTGGAGTAAGATACAACAATGACAATAAAAGGTGGGCAGTTTTAATAAGGAATACAAGACATGGACTGAGCTGATTTTTTAGAACCTATTTATAATGGATTGTTTTCTTCCCTACAGATTTGGGGTTTTAAGTGTTTAATTTGGGGACAAAGCTAAAGATGTTGAACCGCGAGAGAATCACTGTGGTGAGCTCTGTGTTCTTACAACTGTTTTGTTTCTTTATGCTTTAACTCATAATGCACCAGAGATGATGACAGGGTTTAGGTCATTTTGTTTGGTTCACCAAAGATTGTTACAAATAAATTCATGCTGTGCCTGGTGCTGGCTTCATACCCTGCCTTTCTGTGTATCCTCTTCTCTTAATGTGAACTGAGTCTCAGGAAATCAGGATGGATGGGTTCTTAAGGTGTTTTGTCCACCAAGTAAGTAGAACCAAACTACACCTGGTTTCCTTCTACCACTTTGAACTTGTGTGTTCTTGAAAGCCCCAGTGATGCCATTCCAACCTTATATTGGCAATTTAGTTAATTAAGATAGAACTGTTATGTAAATTCTTACATGTCTGATGCGAATATTTTATGATGAAATTCAGTCCTTTCTTCTCTTCCTACTCATTGAGTACTCATCCTTTTTGCAGCAGCCCAGTGATGTATCTGAAGACAGTTTCCCTGTCTCTAGACAGTGTGATATCATATATTCTTTTTCAGCTTGGTGTCTCAAGGGAATTAAGTTTGTGTAAGCTTTGTGGAAAAGAGGAGTTCAATAAAGGAAAGACTAGTGAATAGGTGCTCTTACAGAAAGACATGTATGGAGAGTTCAAGTGTTGCCTGTTTTGAGGTATCATCGTGCCAACTAACTGGCTCACATTTATACTGGTCAGCCAGTATAAATGTTGCACGTGCTGCCTGTTATCCAGACAGATAGGAAAGCAGTGTGGGTGGGAGCTGGAGAACCTGGGAGACGTGAGTGGGAGATGGAAGGAAGGAAGGAAAGGGGATGCTGAAACAAGGACTATCTTAGAGAAAATAAATGCAGAGATTATTGTAGTGGAGGGAATAGGGCTAGAAAACAGAATTTTTAGTTCCATGTTCACTGAACTGTTGATGTTAAGACTTGTTTTGAGCAGACGTAGGAGTCTGGTACACATCCAAGGACCTAAAATTCCTGAACTTTCCTTAAGGTCATTTTGTAGTCTAAGCCAGTCTAATTATTTTATAATGGGATGTAAATTATTTGGAGAACGTATTGAACTGAGCATGCCGACTCACAAGTTTTGTTCCATGTTCTACTGCTGGAATGAGAAGAGAGACATACTTGTATCATGATTTTTCATTATTAAATTTGTGATAACTATCTGCATTTTGAAACACAGGAGTGAAAAACACTGTATACATACTGGTTTATCAGTCTATATCTTTTATCAGAGGAGGGAAAAATGTTAAATATCCTGCAGAAGCATTATGTAAAGGAAAAAAATCAGTGCAATTCACCTAACCAAAAAATACCACATCTCTACAACTGAGATCTTAGTACCTTGCACTTACATGAGATAACATGCCAATCTAAGCATTTCAACAAGTTTGATTTATACTTGGGGGGGTTTTGTGCTGGAACAGTATGGTGATCCGTAGAGGAAAAAGTCAGACTTGTCATATGAACTTATGTCAGCACAACAATCAGTCAAGAGAAACATTGGAGAAGTGTGTGTATGAAGGGGAGACTCACTGCCAGGATTTCCTTACAGTGATTTTGTTCATCTGTGATTTCCATTGCGCTTTCTGTTTTGATAGAATTTCCTCATAAACGACTCTAAGCTCCAGTTTGGGTTTAGCTAGTGTTATTTAGCTCGAGAGTTGCCAGGATGTCAAGAGCCATGAGTATTGTCATGCTGTTGTGACATTGCAGCCTGTGCTGTCTTTTGATGGTCTCTTTCAAAGTTCTCAATCCATTGCAATCTCTCCAGCCTTTGTGGATCAGGGAAAACAGGAGTTGTTGATCTATTACACTAAATCCATGTGAGAAAGCTTGATGCACAGATTCTTTTTCTTTGCTTGGTCAAAAGCAGTGCTGGTGCTTTATCTCATTTTTTTTATTTCATGATTTTACAGCTTCTTAAAGAGGTGTTCAGAAACACCTGATGAAGATGAACATCATTGGAAATATAGAATTTGCTTGGAATGCTTCTTGAGAATCTATAGTTGGCACATTCTTCTTTAATTGGAAGAATGTTCAAGAGTGGGTAGGTGGTAACTCTTAAATGCTGGGGGAAATACAGTGACAGCTGCAACAAGCAAGTGTGACGTTTCTCAGTTGTACACAGACAGCCTTCAAAGTGATGTTCAACAAAACCTCTGGAAGGATTTTTTCAACAAAACAGTCTACATACTCTCTGGAAATAATGACACATAGGTTTGTGCCAGAGCAGATTGATAGTGGAAGTGTGGAAAAAGCGTAGGTAACTTTGTTCTTGTTAAGTAGTAAATTAAATTGTGTTGCTCACCTATTAAACAGCAGATGTACCTGCTGGAAATAATGCCATGAGGAGTCAGGAATGAGAAGCTCAAAGAGCGTTTCCTTCCAAGGTAAAATTTTTTCCCAAATGGCTGCGTAAGAACCCCCAGCAGAGCTGAACAGTGTGTAACCAAGAGGTACTCGCTGTGCTAGCACAGCCTTTCCCGCCAGTGAATTTAAGTATTTATAAGTAGCTAATGAAACTTCCAATTTGTTTTTTGCAGGCAAGGAAAGAATGTGCAAAATGTGTTTCTGAATTATTTCGGCAAACAATCTCAAGAAACCTAACCATGGCGAATGGCTCCGTGGCTGAGGTCAGGAGCCAGGCTCCATTGGGCTGAGTTTTCCATGTAAGCCACTAAAGCTTATTCCCGAAGAGAGCTGGCAAGTAGTATGTGAGACTTGTGTGTTCTGGATTGTAGGAAGCACAGTGTGAGTCCATTTATGATATAGGGAAGAGCAACAGATGAACCAAGCAAATTACATTACCTGGAACTTTGCCAGAAGAGGGAAACAATTTTCTGTGAATTTTTGGAGAGCTCTGGCCCTATTCAAAAATGGCATATGTGCACATGTAAGAGAGCAAGCGTGTGGTTACTAGCTTCCTGCCCTAGAGATTCCCAATTTAATCTGGGAGTCTGAGCAATTAGACATCTTTGATGTTATTTTAATCAAGAGGGGTATTGAAATGTCCATCCTGCTTTGTGCTCTCTGAGGGTGAGGTGGTTGGTCAGAGCACGGAGATGATGTGGACCACACAGCCCACGGTGTGCTCATGAAATGATTCAGGAGCTTGTGATCCATTGGAAAGTGAGCGCTGGAAAGACTGAGAGTCCTGGGTGTAAATATCAGCCGTTGCACTGAGAGCTTCTGCGGTTCACTCTTAATCATTCACACACTTGCTCTCTTGTCCCATCCCTGTTTCTTTTTCCCTTGTCCATCAGTTAGTACAGACTGGACACTGGGTAGATAGGCTTTTGGTCTGAACTGTTAAAGCTATCCATTTATTTTTTTTTGCCCTCCCCTTTCTGTCCTGCACTTTCTGTATGTGTATACTTGCCAACCAATTTATCATGGCTGTTAAAGACTAATTAGCATTGTTGTGGTTTGAATGTGAAAAAAGTATCTAAACTTCTAGTAAATAATTCTTGGGCGATTTTGACTCTCAGGTGGTACAATGATCTCTTCCCATACATGCATTCCCTCCAGTAGAAGTCCAGTCTGCAAATCCTATGGCTTCACTGAAATAAATAAATAAAGCCCGTATGTGGTCTTCATATTACAAACTCTGAACATCAATCCTTTGAAATTGAAATTCCATCAGTGTGTCCTGCAGGTGGCCTGTGGAAGTAAATTTCGTTGAAAATAAGTTGTATTCTGAATACAAAACTGAAATAGAAGACTATTTTTACCTGGCAATTCTGGAATTTGGTGTCTTTTTCTTGAAAGTGGTTATTTATAACAATAAATATCTGAGGCTTTCAGTCTCATAAGAGTGTTTATTAAGAACACTGTTAAGGCGTTTATGTAACGTGTAGTAAACGGAAGGGCGTTGTGTAATTTGAGAGTAGGAACTGAGGGAATGCGCAAAACTAAATTCAGCTAAATTCTGACATTAAATGTCTGAGAAAATGTATCAGAAAATCAAAGCGATGCTGTAAAGCCGTGGCTTTTGGAACTCTACTAGTCTTTCTTTTCTTGCCCAGATATTTCAATGCGCCAGATACCGGTTCCAGGATCTGATTGTAGTGGTTGCTCAAGAGATAGGTTTGACTCTCACTTTGACTCTGCAGCTGTGTAATTTCACCAACTTCACCAGAATTTGCTACTGGTTAGCAGTTACTTCTGATAGTTATTTCCAGATCTGAGCTGGAAACGGTGGACTAGTGGAAGTTGAAGGGGCAAGGTGACAACTGTAGTATGACTTCTCCCGTTGAACAATCTTATTTATTGAGTCTGAAGAAGATAATAGTGTTCCATTCCCCTGAAACAATAACTTGAATGTCACACAAAAAAAGATAGTCATTGGTTTTTTTCCTGTTCCTCACTGTGGGGAACAAAATGAAACTCAAGGGCTTAAGTCTTAGTGTTCATAGTCTGAACCCGAAAAGAGGAAAAACAAGCTGTGTCTTAAGGATGATGCATCTTTCCAGCAATTCACATTTTTCTTCTACTTTTCCATTAATAAACGTCTGCTCCACTGTGAGGCTTTTCTCTGAACGTTTGGAAATATTTTAATGCCCTTAAAATTGCAGATTTCTGTTAACAGGCTGTGTTTTCCTCCTGCTTTGGTATCCTCACACCTGTTTTGCCTTTGGCACTCAGCAGTGGATAATGAGGTTACCTAATGTGTTGACTGTTGGCTCCAAGCTCTTTAATAGTCCAGCAGGATGCCTTTCCTGTGCTTGTTTGGGGTTTTTTTGGTGGGCACAGGGGAGAGGTGATGTGTAAGGAGTCTTTCCTTCCATAAGCCTTTGAGTTACTGTGTTAGGTATTGTTTTGAGCTGAGTTTTTGATGTATCATTAAGTGAAGGAGAGACGTGTCTGCTTTTCAGTAGGAGAAAGTGCTTGTCTTGGCTTTGGCATGGCACAGGATTTTTGGTGGGAGGAGAGGTGTTCCAGGTCTCATCATTTTTCCTACCAATAGAAAACCATCCTCTTGGAGACAGTTTAGCTTCCTGATGGAAGTGGCAACAGCTGCTTCTACGGCCACTGGTGACACTGGCTGCTGCCTTAGTGGGAAGGAAGAGTGCAAACTCTACCTCATTTGTACCCAGATTTAGTAAATATAGTAATAATCACTTATTTTTAAAAACACCTTTTTACTGAGAGATCTCGTCTTACCGTTGTTAATGAATTTGTCTAGAGATTTTTAAAAAATTATGATTATTTTATCATTGTACACACACTCAATACACTTTTGAAGTCCTATAGTCAGGCTTTCTTAGGTGCTGCACCTGATCTGTGGAAGCAAGTATATGAAAAAACCTGCAAGCCAAACCTTGTTCTTCTAAAGCTCTTTCATTCTCACAAACTTTACAGCAGTTTAAATAACCATCTGTCACGGTCTCAGCCTGTTTGCTTCGGTTGCCTGTCCTGTATTGATGTGTCATGTTGTGTCTCACATTGTAGGTACAAAGGGAGAACCAACTTTTGGGTTGTATACCAGGCACCACAACTTCCTCTAGAATTTGCTGTCTTGCTTGACGGATGTTCAAAGCCAAATCTGTCTGTGATACACCTTACAGCATGGGAATTTGGGCTTTTTGGCTGTATCCTGCCCACTGCAGGTAGACTGACTTCAATAGAAGCTTTTTGTGAATGTTCCACTAAGATGTAAGTTATGGTCATTCTATTAAATCCCATATAATAAAGCACTTCAGGCAAACAGCAGAAACAGTCCTATCTAATTTGTAGTACTCGCTAAGTGAAATTCAACTTTTGTTTTCATCAGTATTGATAAATTTGATGCAAATGAAAAGAAATGCTAGTGTGTATATACGGAGGGATATATTCTTAATTCCTTAGTACCAAACAGGCATGATTTGGTAAAGTGTGTGAAAATACTGCTTTAGTGCTTAGCAGTACAGTCACCAAACCCACAAATGGCATGTTAAGAATTGTGGTGAAAGGAGTGGGAACAAAGCGTGAAAGCAGCACAGTCGTCTTAGGTAAATCCCAGGTAGACTCATATCTCTGCCAGATTCTAGCTTCCTCCAGCTTGGGATGTAACAGTACTAGAAAATCTTTAAAAAGGCCAAGGATAGTGAGATGTGCACGATGGAGGAGAGCTGGAGTAGCCTCAGACTGTCCAGATTGGGAAAGATGGTTGGAGGGAGTGCAGGGAGGAGCATGTTATGGGGAAGCAGGAAATTATTGTTCCCTGTGGGTTTTTTCGCAGTACAAAAATTAGGGGACGCTCAATAAAATTAATATGTAAGGTGTTAAGACAAATAGAAATAAGTGCTTTTTAGACAACTTATTTGAAAACTTGCTAAAATCAGGCAATGAAGATTTTATTTTTTCAAGAGCAGAAGTAAAAACAATGGAATAAATGAGGAGTTCCTGATTAATGCACCTATAAAATATGTAGCAGAATGTGTGTCCGTGTCCAGATTGGTCCTTATCGTATGTGTTGGTGCTAATTCAAGTCAAGATTTCTCTTTTCATGAAGATATGGGTATGCAACAGTCTCTGCTAGATGGCATGAAAATATTGAGGAGAAAACAAACAATGGAAGAGATAAAATGGTATGTATAGAAAGACAGGAAGATCTTTAAGATGGAGGTGTTCCTTCCTGTTGAGGTTCAGAATTTCCTGTTGAAGAATCAGAAAGTTTTTGACAAATTATCTCAAAGGTCTCATAAAGGATGAATTTTTTAGACTTATGGTCGTAACAGCTTAACTACTTGACCTTCATTCGACACTTCAACAGCATAACAGGAAGCAGAATTGGGCTTTATCTGTATTTCATAGTAGTATGCTCTTATTTTGCAATCAAAAGGCAATATTTTTTTAAAGGTTCTGCACATTACATGAAAAAACTTGGAAAGAAATCAAGTCTATGTAAGGTTTTGCAGTTGTTGTTCAACTATTATGAATTTTCCTTGCCCAGTACAGCATTCAGACCCTTGATTCTTCTAGGCAAGATTTGGAGTTACAATTTTGTGCCACCCTATAGCAAAACATTACTGTAGTTCTTAGTATTTGGTGAAAAATGTAGGGAAAATTAAATCCATATGCTACTCCCTGAGGCAGACCTATATCCCCCCGAGTTATCCTAAGCTCCTGAATTTCATAAACCACTTTTTCTTGTTAAAATGAATACCACGTTTAAGTTAGATAAGGTCATATGTTGTTTAGTCCCCAGTGAAGATGTCAGAATTGAAATGATTTACAGTGGAAATAGAATTGTAGTGAGAGAATTACTGCTTGGTATTGCAGAATGGTGAGATGAGGCCGTTGATTATGTGGAGATAGAATACAGAGAGATACATCAGAGCTCTTCAGTGCTGTTATTGCTTTATTCTGGATGGACTCCCACATTTCCAAGGCTTTCATTTTTTCTAATACGTAATTATTGGTTGACTGAGAAGAGGACGTAGTTGTCTAGAACCAATGAGTGTGGCATCCATGAGAAGTGTTTGGTGGATACCAGGATCTAAGCTTCAACAGGGTTCCTGCCCACCCTGATAACTTGACCTGGAAAGACCACCTTTAGAGTTAGAAGAGAATTCATGCAAAGGCTTCTTTACTGATGTTATATATAATTCCTGTCACAGGTGGTCCTGTTATTAGGAGAGCAGAGTGGGAGCATGGATTCCTGCTCCTTTTAATCAAATTGTTAAGAAAGACTCCCTTCTCAGGTTGTTATATCTTGGATATGGATGCGTTGTCAGGTAAAAGGTGTGGGGTTTTTTTAAACCTTTGCCTAGGATTGCCAGGCACTCAGAGTGGCTGCTCGGTGCAGGTTGCTGGATGTCTGGGAACCCTGAATGTGCTTCCCATGCACATGGATCATCTCTGCAGCCCATGTAGAGTGAGCCCAGCACTCCTGGGAAGTGTCAGCCCTGTTCCCCATGGGCTAAAGGAAAATATGCACCTGTCTAGTAAGGTTGATGCATCCTGGAGCTCAGATCCTGCCGCACACGTGTGCGTTTTGCCTTCTGGGGGGTGGGGAGAAGCTATGCTAACACACAAAAAGCACAAGTAAGAACATCATCAGCTTGGGAGCTGGAATCACTTACGTCTGACTCGCTGAGTTTTGACAGCGTGTTTCAGTCTCCCATGCTTTTTTTTCCTTCGTGTCTGTAGTCTGTTTACAATATGGGATCTGTAGAGAAGGTCTGTCCCTTAGTATAGACACAATGCCTAGCACAAGGAGGGAGGGAGTAGAGAGAAAGTCTTGAGCTCAGTTGGGCCCTTTGGGAAATCTTGTACTGTAAATAGAAGTAGTAAAAACTATCAGGTGATGACACTTTTTGGGCTGAGTTTTTTTGAACTGGAGACCTAAAGGTGAAATCATCTGTATTGCATTACCCACCAGTGTGCTGTCCAGACACTCTTAACTTTCCATGCATTGACAGCTTACTACTGGAGTAGCACACTGCTGTGGAAAGACTGCTGCTTTGCCCACAAACAAAGCTGAACGCGTTGCTTTGGAAAGCCGTTGTCGGGACACTCTTTTCATGAGCTGCCACTAATCCTGAAGAATTTCTTAGGCATTTATTTTGTTCAAAAGGAAAATTCATTCCTTAATGTGAATGCTGTAGCGTTTGTTACTGTGTTTGATTCCCAAGAAGCAATAAGAATGTGGAGTAGTGTTTTTCACAGATACAATATTGAGAGCACAAAAAATTGACAGCCCCATGTAGCTGACAGCTGTTCAGATTCATGCTTATCTTTTGAGAATTCTCTAGATTGTTTCTTCTCATTATTCCTTTTCTTTTTCCTACTGTGTGTTCCCATGTTTCCTTCATTCCATCTGTTATCCATTTCACTTCTTGTTGTGCTATCTCCCATTCTTGTCTTCCTGTCCCTTTTTTGAGGAATCTTGTATTTATAGGGTAGCTTCTATTACACACGAATCTTTGCTATGCAGTCCCTATGTGGTACATCAGTGTCCATGTTTGTGCTAACATGCCTTGGCCAGGAGTTAAGTTGTCTTCTGCTCCTAACACCTCATTAGTAGCAGAGGCCATAGTGCTTCACGTTCATTTAAATCTCATAAAAGATGAAGTCTCCTTCTCTAGAGCTAACACTGTTTTCAACTGACTTCTATTGGTCTGGCAGCTTCAGCGTTTTAAAACGGTTGCTACGTCTCAGCTATTGGTTCAAACGCATTTAAGTAGCTGTGCTGAGCCTACTTCTCTTACATTTGGTACAGTCTCAGCATTCACTTGATGGTAATTCCTACACCATTAGGTCTATGAACTTTTATTGAGACACACAGTTATTTTAATTGTTTAATTGTTTCCAGATACACTGCTACAGTTAGAGGACACTATCCATTTACAGTAATAGCATATATTTCAAAAGTTTAGGAGTTCACGTTTGCTTATGGACAGAATGGCCGGTGAGCTCTTCCATTGAAGTTCTGAAACATTTTACTCATTATAAAGTTAGGAGTTCAAATGGCACTTCCTGTGATGATTTTCGAGTGGTTTTGTTCCACTGAAGAGCGTAACCAATGTAAAACTTGGAGTCATATTCTTAGTTTTTTTCCACATACATAGAATAAATATTTTTATCCTTAATTACCTTTCTTTAGGTAATGGTCCTCCAACACAAAGCCCAGACTTTACTGATGGGAAGATCATGGAATCGTAGAATAGTTTGGTTTGGAAGGGAGCTCCAAAGATCCCTTGGTTTCTCTCCCCACATTGAGCTATCTTTTCAGTGCTAATAATCACATGCACAGGGCCATTGCTTGTGATAAAGTGGAATTTTGATTGAAAAAGCCTGACCCGCAGAACGCTGTTAACTACACCTGTGCGATGCCTGGAGTAGCCAAGTTCTCTTTCCCGTAATTTCTAAATAACTGCGAAACACATAAATTCCTAGTCTTGACCTTTCTGTGCATTCCATACAATTTTGGCGTAGGAACACCGTTGCCTCAAGCCCAGACTCGTGTTGCGGTGTAACAGATCACGGGCAGGAGAACGATGCAAATGTTCCGTGCGCTTGCACGTTTGTATCCATTTCTTCAGGGACCATAAAGCAGGATTTTGTATGTTTTAATATACAACTTATCTTTTTCCCATAAGCATGTAATTCCAAGGCCGTTTGTCTCAGCTGGTTATCCGTGTCTCTGAACACGTGTAGTTGGATGGCGTCGTGTTAACGTTGGCCCGCTCGTTTAACGTCTGGAACTGCTGCACGTAAGGCTTGAACAGAGGCAGAGTATGCAGGATATGAGACACATATGGAACCTTACTCCCTCCTCCATCCAGTTTCTGAGCAATTAAGAGATTTTTTTAGTTCGTAAAACTTGGAGATGAAGGTAGTTGAACCTGCACATTATCTAAACAGGAATTAAGTTCTTCCAGATAAATGGAATTATACCAGTTAAAGACAATTTCAACAACGGATGATCCATCCTGTTTTAAAACGGTGGCTCAAAATGTTTGGCTGGATAAGATGCTAATTCTTGAATTGTTTATGTTAAAGAGGCCAAAGCCTTTGAAATTCAAATATTGAAGAGTACGTTGGAGTAAGGTGCTTGGGGTCTTTTTTTGCTTTTCCTTTGAAGGAAATAGCAGAGTTATTTATGAAAACATGCTGCAACGGTGATTGGGATAAATTGTTAAATTTTGCCTTAAAGACTGCAACTTAACTTTGACTCTTTTAAAAAGAAAAAAAGACGAAGTGGTGAGGTGGATTTGCTATATCTTAATCTACTTCCCGACACAGTGAGGAGAACTGGTGGCTGAACTACGAACAAAATTGCTACCTGCTTATCTGCATCTGTAAGGACTTCCTGGGTTGCTGAACAAAGGAAAAGTCCCGTTTCAGCACTTTTCTGTGCGGATCTCTGACTCGCACGGATCCCTGTGGTAGTCCTGCTGCTGTCCTGGTAGGGATATGTAGTGGGGTAATGAGCTGATGTCAAAATTATCACGATCAAAGATAAAATGAGAAGAGAGCATCGACTCTCAGTATAATTTTGGGAGTGATTTAGCATGGAAAAATTGGAAATCTCTTTGGTAAGGATATGCCTTTATAAGCAGTAGATCCACATAGCAGATTCTTAGACAGCTGTGTGTCTCTGATATGGTCAGGGCATGGCTTTTTACTTCACATGTAAGGTGAAGTGCTAAATATCTGTTCTTTTGAATAAGCTCAGACATCATGGTTCTGGGCTAAATAGCATCATCTGATTCCACTTCTTCTAAGCAGTGTTTTCTTTAAGTAACCTTAGAAAGAGCAGCCCAGCAAATCTTTACTCCAGCAAGCGTGTCATCAGAAGTTAACAGATAAAACTTCACAGTTGGTGGTGCATCTGTGATACGTTTATATCAAAACGTTCTTTAAAGTGAGAGACGAAGAGTTTTGGACCATCCTGATGACAAATTTGAATGACATTCTGTAAGGCTAAATCCAGTTTGAGTGGAAAGTATAGATTAAAATGAAGTATCATGAACAGGAACCTGTTACGGTCAAACTAAAAGAATGAGCATAATGTGTTGGTATTTTGGTTTTGCTTTTGGGTTTTTTGTGTTTTTGTTTTGTTTGTTGTTTTTTTAAGTGTAATTGAAGCCTTTTGATACTATTCAGAATAGGACATTTCCAGTTCCAAAGCCTGAAACAATATGTAGGGGAAAAAACTCTGTTGTCAGTGCTCTTACCTAAGTTTTGGTGATCTCTTTACGTGACAGCAGTACAGATAAACCCTTCAGTGCTCTCCACAACCAACTGCGCACTGAAACGCGTGTGTTAGCTGCAGAGCTTTGTAGTATCATCTTGAGATGGAAAAAGCTGCATAAAGAAGTGAGAAGACTGATTTAATTCTTCATGGGGGAGAAAAAGCAGTTTGGTATTTGATAAGTCATACTGTGGTTAATGAAGGGTACTCATTTAGTACCAATTAACTTCACTGGGTAAGAAGAAAACAGTGCTGGCTTTAATTTGTGTCTGGAGCATCAAGTAAGAGCTGCTGTTGCTTTCTGCTGATGGGTGAAGAGGGAAGTGAATACTTGTGTATGGTAATCAGGCTTTAAGGATCTTTAAAGTTGATATGAACACAGATGTTCTTCAATTGAATTACAAGATCTTTTTAAGAAAAACAAGAAAGGCTATGCAGGTTAAAAGGAGACAGGGAAGCAGCTTTGAAGGTAAAATTTTTCTATTTAATGTCCTGCCTGTACTCACTGTGTCTGTCTGTTTCTCTCCAGGGCATCACACCTACGCAATGTAGGTATGTAGGAAAGTTTGGCTTATTGTGCTGTGCTCTGTTACAAAAATCAGTTAAGTCTTTTGTAACCTATTTGGACAGTGTGTGCATAGCACAAACCACATCTTCTATTTTTTTGTAAGTTCATCAGGTTAGTGTTTTGTGCTCGATTTCTTTTAAATATTTTTCTTTGGAGTAGCTTGGTACTTGCTGTCATTGAATTACAGTCTTGTTTTTGTTGTCTTAGTTCTGGACTAATGTTAGCTTTAAGTTTTTTTACATGTTTCTAAATGTCTCAGATGCTTTAGAACTCCTTTCTCCCCCATGTATATATGTACTTGCTTTGCATATACTTGCTTTGAATTTGACTTTTTTCCCCCGTAGGGATTCTAGAAAGCATGATCTCAGTTCTTTTGGCTTGTTCTGTTAATAGCATACCTGAATACTTGGCAAAACCCCATCATTCAATGAATGCTGAACAGCTCCAGGTTTCTTTGGGTAGCCAAAGGAAATATAAAATTAATTAGCAACATAATTTAAGTTTTTACCTGCCTCGTAAAAGCACTCAAATGTTTGTACTATTTAGAGGCTTCTGGCTAAGATCCTTTTCTCATGTTTGAGAATATCAAATGCTGAAATTCAGCTGAATTGCTGAAAAGTTGACAATTAATATTGTAGACTTCTCAAGTCTTCCACTGTTTTACGCATTCATTTGCAAGTCAAGTAGCTTTTAAAGCAAAGTAGCTACGGAAAAGGAAAGCTTTTTTATTAAAAATTGCGTTTTTATACCATGAGTGATGTTTTCCTAGCTGAGTACCTTGGCTACCTTGGAATTGCATCCGATTTTTTGTATTGGATTACTTTTTGGCAGTGATTGTTTTCACTACGCAAAAAATGATGGAGAGAATTCCACTAGAGTTGCAAGACGTTGAAAACACCTTAAAATCCACTTTTTATTAACTTATAGCTATTAGCCATTAATCTAAATCTAATTATTTCCTGTATAATATATATGCACAAATAATTCTCAAATATACCCGTTGTCTGAAAAGAAACTGTAAAATCTAAGCCATTAATCAGAATTGTCTTTGGAAAGGCAATACAGCAGTGTTACTGCTAATGATGTTTGACGTATACGCATATATGGCTGTATAATTATGTATAAATGTAAATATTCTTGCCGTACTGTCATTCAGTTCTATATAATTCCAAAAGAATTCCACCTGAGAAGGATGTTCATCTGTTGTGGGGACAAGTGCGAGATTGGGACCACTTGACCGTAACGCTGCAGATCTCGTTAATACAACTGAATTGTGGATGGAACAGTTGGAAAAATGAAGGGATAGAACTGAATAATTTCTGATTAAAGACAATTTTGGTTTAATCTGGCTGGTAATCTAAGAAACAGATAGACTGAAAAGAAAAAGGCTACGGAAAACTCTGCTTCTCAAAGGAAACCGTTAGGTAGGAATGAGAAAAAGTAACATTGAATATGGATTTATACATTGCCAAAAAGTGTATAATAAAAATGATGCATCCAGAGTAATTGTGAGACTATCAGAGCACACAGCCAGTGTAAGAAATGCCGTTCAGGCATACAATAATGGTATTTTGCTGAAAGTTTGTACAGCTCGAAGCAAAGCAGCCCTTCCTTCCTCGCCCTTTCTTTTTTTCCTTTACAGATTTTTAGCAGGGAAAAAAACCACCTTATCTTCTTCCAGGAGGATGGAACAAAAGTGTGGGAATTTTTTTCAGGGAAATGAGAGGGAGGGAAGCAGGACTAATAGTATGTGTTGAGGGAAGAACAACACCTGTGAGACTTATCTTTTGGCACAATATCCCTTCTCAGATCTTTCATGGATTATTTGAAAGAAATTAGACTGGAAGGCAACAGTCCTTTTATGATTTTGACAAATCACGCTTCATCTTGGGGATCTACTGGAAAATCTTGCAAGCTTTATTCTTTCTTCCTTTGTTCTGAGATGTCTGTCACAGAGTGTTGGAGGAATATCAGTTGTCATATGCAACATCAATAAGCTCATGTCTGCGAAGACAGATAACACAAAATTGTTGTGTTGGTTTCTCCGTGCAAATGCAGCACTGACTTCAGGCAACAGCCTCAAACACTTGAGGTTTTCCATGGTACACATGGCGTGTATAGCTTTGCAGGTGAAGTTTGCGTTACGCTTCACTTGTCAGGGATTACTTTCTGTTCTGTTTAAGTATTTATTTCAATAGAACTTCCCTTTTCTCCTCTCCTCTCCTTTCCCCATAGATGCTTTTATTTCAACCTATTTACCTTTACATTTTACCTTTATAGTATAAACCTGACACTGGGGCTGTAGAAACTGATTCAGGAAAAAGTCTTAAGAGCCTTCGCAGCCAAAAGTTTAAATTTTAGTTTTCTCATTAAACAAGAAAATACCTGAATGTCTGTCTTTTGACTCTAAAGCTCACTTTCTGAGCAGTTCCCCAATTCTTGCCGTTTTCGTGACGCTGCCCTTAACTTTGGCACTTAAGTACAGCACAGCAGCTGTCATCCCTGGTAGGTTTTACAGCTTCTGTCAGCACTGTCGAGTTGTCACATGTCTCCTATCAATGTAATTAATGTTAATTAGTTTTGAAGGACAGAAAACTGTTTTGTCAAACTTAGGTTTAGGCCAACGTAGCCTTGCTGCACTGGACTGTGGTGTTTCACCATTGTAAATATCGTTATATTAAAGATTGATGTCTAAACTTTGCAGGTGTTTTGAAGAGTTGTAGATGTTCAACCTTATAAAATTGCCATATAATTTCAGCAAACCCTGTATTTTGTGATAAATATCAGAGGCCTGCGAAAGGAGAAAGATATGTTTAGCAGAAGTGGCCTTAAGGCAGTGCAAATCAATTGCAAAGACTGAAGTAATATGGAAGGAAAGTGATGGCTGTCTTGATATCAAAGCTCAAGATGGGTAACCACTTCTTGCTAGGAAGAACACAGTGTTTACCCTGAGCAGGAAACTTCAAATGATAAATGTTGTTATGAATTCTAGATTCTGCCTAAATTACACTTTACAGGATTTCCCTCCATTATAAAGAGGACAGTTGATTCCTCCAGCACTAATCAGTGTCCTCTGTGCCTCTTCAGCATTGTCGAGTGCTCTGTGCTGTTTCCAGAACTTCTGTGTCTTTGCAGATAATGGGAACTCCCACAGCTGTTCAGCCTCTTTTAAAAAAAATTGAAGTCTTGGCAACAGAGCCCTCAGCTAAAGGGATAACTTTATTAGCACCTTTCTGGGCTGAGTATGTGGCATGGAGTGGTATCTAGGGTTGCTCCTAGCAGCTCCATTTGCAAGTGCAGTGTGTATATAGAGATTAAAAAATTGAGTGAAGCTTGATAAAGCCACCTTTTTGAAAATGCACCTACACAGAATCTTATTGATTTGCTCATATACTTAGCAAACAGAAGAGAGGGGTCAGTGGGAAATGCAGATTTGCACCCATCTTATGTAACTTCCTCCTGCCCTAATTCTCTGTATGGATTGATTTTTCACTTGAAATTTCTTACTGTAGCCATAAAATAGATTGAGTTGTCTTTTTGCCTTCATCAGGAAAAAGAGAGACAGCACAGCGTGTGATAGTTTGCAGAATTTCAGAATGTGCATTTTGTTTCTAGGTGGTTGTGTACAACAGAACTAGCTTTGGTGAATGACAAAATGCCTCTGTTTTTTGTCTTGGTGGGTTTATAAAGCTCAGTCGACGTTTCTCATTTTATATCAGGCTCTGATTCTTGAATTTTGATGGGAATTTATCCCTTGAAGAAACTGTTGGGAGAATCTGATTCTCTCTAGGCTCTTTGTACTTACTGTTCATTTATTTCTGTTAGTCTAAGTATTATGTCCTGGGTTTTAGCAGATTTTTGTAGTGGTATATTAAGATGATACAATGTTTTCTTTCTTTTAAAGTTCCTTAATCCTATTTTCAGGAAGAAATAGTTCAGACTTCATTTTGTTTCCTTGGCAGGGGACCAGTTTTAAATCAGGACATGTATCCAGACAGCAGATGGTCCATAAGATGCTGAGCAATAGCTGACTCAAGCCCTTCGTTAGTGACACACACTTTCTCAGTTCCCATTTTCCTAGGTTGCATGGTAACCAAAAGGTCAGCCTTATTCCCTGAACGGTGGAAATCAAATGTAAGTTCACAATACCGAGTATTTTTCATTCATCAAATCCTTCAGGGCCCATTCACTGCTAGTGTACGTGTTCGGGCGTATCTTTAGTTTTCCATGATTGCTTCGTACAGCTGGACAGATGTGCAGTCTACGTGCAGTTGAGCCAGATGAACATCCAAAGCTATCCTGGTAGTTCAACGTACAATTGCAGCTTCCTTGCAAGAGAGTGGAGTCTTTCAATATTTTTTTTGGTTGAAGCAGGGTGATTGGGTATACATGGAGATGTGGAAGAAACCCTTTAAAGGAAGGTAGAACTGGTGGTGTTCTACTGCTCCTCGTAGGACTACTTACAGGTAGCATTTGATTATTTGGGAAAAATGGAAGACAATCTGTGTCATCTTCTGACAAACTTAGTGATTTCTAGGATCAATGAGAAGCAAACTGAAACACTGTTATCTATAATAAATAGCTCCTTTTATCTGCTTTCACACCAGTGTTTTCGTATTGACTCATGTCTTACACAACCCTAAGTGATGTGATAATAAAGTCCATTGTATCCAGAGAGGCTTTGGAGGAGTTCTTAGTACATGATTACTTAAGAAGTTTGTGGTCGCTTTTCTGTGGCCCTGATTGAGTCAGTGATCCCTTTTTACTTAAATGTCTATTTAGGGATAACTCCATGTGGTTTATTCCTCATAGCAATACATAGGTGAACTTCATTTGTTCGAGTGTATTTTTGTTTGTGTTTACAGTCAGAAAAACACTTACTCAGGTAACTTTCTGTTGTCAATAGTAACCTCCAAATAAAAAAGAGAAAAGATAAGAAGTAATCATCTGTGACTTTTGACATTCCATGAGGAAGATTTAAACTTTAAAAACTGGCTTTATTTTCTTTTTTGCTGTTGTCTTTGTTTAAACGTATAATTTTATCAAAGTAGATATTGCAAAAATTAACCACGTTTTCCATGTGAATGGATGTGCTGTGTATTTTGAAACATCTTCTGGTTCGATTTTTCATCATGATTAATGTTTAAGTGAGAAAACAGCTCTCTGCCTTGCTTCTCAAATATGTTGAAATGGACAGCACAGTGCAGATGCTATGGGAAGCATACATGTTCAATGCCAAAAAAAATGTTCTCTTACTGGAAATTCTCAGCTAAAAGGGGTGCTCTTGAACACTGAAACCTCCCGTGTATGCCTGGATGGCTGTTGTAAAGTCACTTTCAAGGCTTTAGCAAATGAAATAGTGGGAAATCTTTTGGCAAAGGGTTGGAAGTCATTGCACCTGGGTCTCTGTGCTGTCTTTTGGGCAGGAGTTTTCACTTCAGCAGAAAGAAATTTGTGGTTATACCTCCGTTGCTTTGGTTCATTCTGTATCGTTCTGGAGATTCTTTCACTTTTGAGAGTTACTGTTAATGAGGAACTTAGAAGTTGGAGACAGGTCTGATACCCCACCTTTTTGGTAGTAAAAATCTGCAAACGATGCTAGTGCGTTCGATGTGCTAAATAACGTAAATGTGCATAAATCAGTGATGTACTCCCTGACGAGACTGCTGCATTCCCAGATACTCTTCCAGGTTTGTGAAGCTTCCAGCCCTCTGTCGTGCTTCACCAGGTCCCAGATGAAACATCCCCACGTTTCCTTTCTGTTTTAAATGCTTTATTCTCCAGGTAAAGCAGCAATAATCAGTGTCCAATGATAGAGGATCTCAATGACTTTTGCTAACAGAAGACCATCTCTCCAGTTGCCTTTTATCTTCCTACTCATTTAAGGCTGCTGTTACTCTGTTCTGACAGATCTATTGTTCTCCTCTCAGAAGTCTTTGTGTCTTCTGGATGCTGATGTTCTCTCCTCAGTCTTGTGAGTGGAAAACAGCAATAATGTTTCTAAATCATGTTAGTCTCTTCTATGCCAAAGCAACAGTTGCCTGTGTTTACCCAAAGTTTATTTTGCTGCCTTGTAAAGTACTCCTTTTAAACAGCCATCGCCTTTCAACACTACAGATCAACTCCACTTTGCTGCAGATTCTCATCTGAATTTGGCCTGTTCTTTGGTTTTCATTTGGTCTAAAGTACAAGAGATCAGACTTTCAGAGAAACGTTAAACTTGTGTGTATATGCACATATGTTTTCTTCCCAAAGTACTGATGATTAAAACGAGCATTTCTGACAGCAGGAAGGTTTTCTGTTCTATTTCTCCCTTTACACAAAATATAGTATATC
Organism: Tauraco erythrolophus; assembly: GCF_009769465.1. Lineage (NCBI taxonomy): Eukaryota > Metazoa > Chordata > Aves > Musophagiformes > Musophagidae > Tauraco > Tauraco erythrolophus. The sequence continues at coordinate 21,471,877 of NC_141477.1, forward strand.
TTATGTATTTGATTTACAGTTACCTAGGGCTCCTAACAGGAGCAAGCTTCAGTGATTCTTAAAGATCCTTAAAAACATACTTCTGTTTGTACAGAGAAGTACTAGGAGACCCGGGCTCAGTGGGATTTCCCAGCTTCTACTGAAGGGGAATAAAATGCCGTAAGGGCTGAAAATTGTGGGTGTTTTATCATGGGATAGCAAACAGGGGCGATGGCCGTCTCAGGACAAACACATTGCATCTGTGTGACTGACTAAAACTTTGTTGCCCGTGTTCTCAAGGGAAACTGGAATCTCTAATATTCCCTGAGCCCCGTTTCCCGTTTTTGATAGGATCAGGGCTGATTATCGCCACCTTTAGTCTTAGCAACAATAGATTGGTGTTGTTAATTTTAGCAACACTAAGGACACTATCTTGTGTCCTGTCATCTACACTGTGTTTTGAAATCCATAAATAACCTGCTTTATTATTACAATAAGGATTTGGAAGTGACTGAATAACAGCTAGTGATCTTCTTAAATCTTCTGGCTTTCTACTGCTTTTGGTGGTGAAGGTGATGTTTTTCCCAAGTCCTTCTATCTGTTGGCTTTGAAGAGTAATTATGCTCAACAGTGACTGAAAAATACACTTTCTGAAGCTTGTGAAGACTTTAAGTAGACAGGTATGTCACACTTTTCTTGTGCTGCCTATTCTAGCCCTATACTTCTGTAAGGGTATATTGTAAGATCCCTTTTTACATATCCTTTACTTGTAAAAACCTTTTACTGTAAAATAAGAGATTATATTCTGGTAAATGTACCTGCTACTTCCAAATAACAAAGTCATTAAAAAGTCAGTAGGCCTCTTATGTAACTCCAGTCTAACTTGTGCTCCCTGTTCACCCTCTCTTCTGTGCTGCTGCATTCAAGCCAACACCCATATCCACTAAAGCAGGGTGTGCATAGTAGCTCGAGGTCCCAGACACCATGCTCCAGAATGTATTTTTCCAACAGCTTTGGATTTGCCTGGCTGGCTTCTTAGCTGGCCTCAGCTCAGGCATTTTGGCTGGCTCCGCTGCTGGCTGCTCTCTTAACTCCCTGAGGGTCTGATAATGGGGTCAGCTTGCTCCTTGAGATACCATTTGCCTTTTTAGCTAAGCTCGGATTGAAAATAGTTCACACTGTTACACTAAACATGCAGTCTAGTGAACTGTGGTTAATACTGGTAGTTAGATATGTATAGGGAAGGGGGAGAGCAAAGAAAAGTAGTCTGAGCTCCTTGAAGTTGGCGTGTACGTCAACATGTAGTCTTAGTGGAGTGATTTCTAGACAGCGCTGCTTGCTGCTGTAGGCAGGACTCATGGGCTTCCATTTAGCGTGGCTGGGAGAGTACTGGGTTTGAGTCCTGGTCTCAGCTTTCATCTGGCTACTGGTGAAAAGAACAGCATCAGCAGGAAAACCTTTCAAAAGGCTGACAGGAGCCTGTGACTTTGCTGGGTTGCTGGCACTGCTATTGCATGTTAGAAACCAAGAAACAGTTCTCCTGCGGTGACGGAACTGTGATAAAGAAATCAGCAGCAGCCCCCTGGTCTTTCAGAGGTAGACTGTACTACGTCCAGATTCTGTCAGTTTTTCTTTTTGCAAAATGCACATTGTGTATCTATAATACCTATAGCTACACTGCTATACATTAGTTTTTATTTTAAAGGAAATCTAAGTTTTGAGGGCTGGACACATGGACTAAATACGAACGAATCCAAGGGCTGACCGAGCCCTCATGGAGCCTGGAGTGGAGGCTGGCTGGTGTGTGCAATGCCTGATTTGTGTCAGTCAGAAGTCTTAATTCTGGCATTTTTTTCAAAGATGTTGTGAAAGTCTGTCAAGAGGCTGCTGTTTTGGGTGGGTGAGTGTCCTGCTTCCCCCTCTCTGCTCCTGGTGCACTCTGCCAGTCTCTTCTTAATGATTATCTCGTGAGTATTTACGGGCTCTGTCAAAGAAACAGATTGTGTAAAGGCATGGATTGAGAGCTGAACTCCAGTTTCTTTCTGGAAAGTGGGGAGGCAGGAGAAGAAGAGAAGTAGTGGAGTGTGTGAAGTGGCCGCACTGCCCAAGACCAGAGCAGCTGTGACTGGGGATTTGAAGTGAGCTACCAAAAGTTGCCTGTGAAATTCCCTTTCTCCCTTGTATATGGGAGAGACAGACCAGGAGCCAATGGGTCGTGGAAATTCAAGATTCATTGAGTCAGAGTAAGAGTGTATAACTCGCTCCTGCAATTGTAGCCCTTACCTAGGAGTGAGGTTATTCAGTGAACAAAATCAGTCATGCTTGCACACTCTCTCTCTTGCTCTCTCATCCAACTACATTATCTTTCAAAACTTTAGAAACAAGTGCCTCTTTTTAATGAGGGAAAAGTTTATCAGCAAGAGAAGCATTACAGTCACTCATTTAATGGATTACAGACCTGGTCAGAAATTATTCCATTGTGTTTTACTATAGAAATATAAATTAAACTTAGACTTCCTACAGCTACCCTATTTGCTGATGGGGAAAAAAAAAGTTTAATAATGGTATAATAAAAGGTTAGTACATGTCTCAGAAAGTAGTCTTGTCTCAGAAACACCAAATGGTGAGCAAAGTGACATCAGAAAACCAAAGATGATCTTTACACCTTTCTTAAGATATCTCTTATAAGAATCTAAATAAGATATATTGATCCTGAACTAGCTGTGAAAGTGTTATTAATGTGCTCTTAACCTGGACTACTTATGGGTGTGTTAACTGCTGCAAACTTGCACTTTTTGATATCATGTAAACTTTTATTCTTTTAATTTCCTTGTAGAGTATGTAACCTTGAATTAAATGTGGCATATATTTCAGAGGGAAGGTACCAAACATCTTGATCCTCAGGGACAGAGCTCCTGCTAAGTCATCAGTAGACTGTCTGTTGTAGTAATGCAGCAAATTTTTCTTAGTCTTCTTTCTTGGAGTTCACATTTGTGTGTTTTGCAGAAAGACAAGTAGCCAGAAATTGGATTTAGGAGAATCTGCATCTGAAAAACTAAGGGGCTGAAAACGTGAGGAATTTCTCATTAAAATTAGTATTCTGGCCCTTACTGAAGGTCCTGCTTTGAGGTCTCCCTCGTTCAGGTGCCATTCTGTGTTTCTTTAGTTAGTGCTACCCATTCCAACTTCTAAAGTGTTTTTTGTAAATATGTCTGAGACTCTCATCTATCCTAGAGACGTTTTACTGCTCGACACCAATTTCAAAGTAAGTCATGGCATAAAGAAATTCAGTTGTTTGCCCAGGCTGGATTGCAAGTTAATGAAGGAGCTGGGAAAGAACCCAGAGCCGGGTTCTTTCTGCACTTTTCATTTAGGTCTGCATTATCAGTACTGTCATGATTTAAAACAGGGGAGAGGAAACCGTTGGCCAATTTGAGCTATGATGTAAATGGGTAAAATGAATTTGCATAGTTTGATGTACTGAGGGAGCTGGTGGTTCAAGGATCAAACCGTTAAAATTGGAGAGGATGTGTTAGGGAGAAGTCGATCTCAATTATTATTCTTTCCGGTACAGTATATGGCTGGAAAATCTGTAGTCCCATGAATGGAAGCCTGCTCTGGCACCCTCCCCAGCTAGGGGTGGAGGTGGAACAAAAGGAAACTCCACATTTTATATATTCGAAGAGCCACTACAAAGGCAGAAAAATATTTTGACTCTGACTAAGTCAAGTCTCTGTACAGCTCAAATGATCTCCCAGGAATTACAAGCTATGCTGGAGAAATCTGGGAACGACCCTGAGAGGGTCATTGGTTCTTTTTCAGGCTTATAATTTCCAAATTATTGCATTAACCTTTTTACTTTTATGTAAAGGTCAGCAGAGGTAACATGTTTGTGAAGATCTCCTATAAAAATACTTCCTTTTTTTCATGGCTCAGTTTCTTCTCCTTAACACAGTATACTAGTTGGAATCATCTAGTAAGACGTTGGATAAAACCCCACTTCATATTCTCAACTCTCTGATCTTATTCCTTTCAATTTTTAAAATCATTCTGGATAAGGTTCTACGCTGTGTAAAATCAAAACTCGTTAAGATTAAAAAGAACAGGCTTCAAGCACACAGATTGGGTTGGGGTTTTTTTAATATTAGAGTTACATCTAGCAAAGAACTACAGCCTAATGAATAGAGTGAAATTCATTATCTTGAACTGCTTAAGCCTTTGGGATTCTCTTTTTGAGGGGCTAAATTTTCAAGAAATGTGCTACATATCTGCTTTGGAAACTTTTCTGTGTGGTCCAGCACTGTAAAAGTGCTGTTGGTTATGGATGACTTTTCTTTTGCCTTTTTTTTAGTACAAGTGCTATTGACTGGAGACTCATAAATGGACACTTATCAGTTGCTTGTAATTTATAACAGGTGAATGATTGCTCACCACGAGTACGTTCAAAAGAACAAACAAGAACATGACTTAAATATCAGTTATTCAAGATACCCATTACGTGTTTAGCCAAGGTCATCTTTTCTTGCCTTGTTTTTCCATCTTTTTTCTTTCCCCCCTCAACTATAATGTTGTGCTGGGCAAGGGATAGTGGAGTTCCTGAGCCTTTACACCCTCTGCTGCCTTGTCCTGCCAAGGAACAGCCCCTCCCTATCAAGCACTGCAGCAGCTTGATCCGTCTCATACAGATGTGACATTGTCTGGTGCTTAGAGCCCAGCACAGGCTCATTAATTTATTACTTTTTTCCCTTGTTAGTCCTTGATATTGTTTAAACAACTGTCTCAGTTTTCCCATGATAAGTATTTCCATCTTCTGGGGATGTTACAGAGTTTAAGTATCTGTGAAGGGATTCACAAAACTGTGAAGAAAAGATAAAAGCAAAATCTTGGTAAATGTAGACAGATTTTTTCATACATTTCTTTACATATCCCACTTTTTCTGGGAACAGCTGCTGTCTTGTCATTTACTAGATGTCAACAACGTGAAGAGCTTCAGCTATTCTTTACCTAAACTGCAACGTTAGTCTGCGAGCCAGCAGAAGGGAGCTTCGATGGGGTGTGAAATGCTCAACTCCTGCAGGAGCTTCACCTGATGCATGAGGGTGGCAGGTGCAGTGGAGCCTTGAGACTGGGACTCTTATCAACAAAGCCCAGTACCAGTCACAGCAAGGGTGGCCGGAGGCAGTGTGGTCAGACTGGGTGGGTCCCCCTTAGATGGTGTTGAGTCCATCAAGCCCTTTGCCATGACAATGACTCCATACACTGTACCTTGCCTGTCCTACAGGTCTGAGCACAAGGGCTGATGGAGTTGCTTTCCACAGCAATAGGTGCAACCTCTTGAAATGTGAAGGTGTCAGTTTTTTCTGGTTAGCAAGCTTATCAGAGGACTACTGCAGTGTATGTTGTTCAGATATCCTGACTGGTGGGATTTATGTCATACCTCTGCTCTCTGGTTCAACTTCAGGAAGAACATTCATCCAATATATTTCCTAACCAATGGAGCAGTGTGAGAGCTAAAAGGGAGCCTGAAGCCAGCTTTCAGTTAAAGGCAAGGGTAAATATGAGATCTTTCCAAGGGAAAAAAGTAATCCCAACAGCCAGATGTCACACTATTGATTATGTTAAACTTTGAAATCCATCCCACTGTTCTTCGACTGACAACGCCACCAGAATTAGGTTCGACAAGACAAAATGAGGCGTAGTTGATAGCGTCTGTCTGGCTGTCCAGGGGAAGGAGCATTTCTGAGCAGCACCTGTTTGTGTGGGAGCACTTGCTTCATTCCTGCAGCTGGAAAACAGCAGCTTCACCACTCAGTTGTGCCTGGGATCTCAGCCTGGCACGTAGGGAATTTCTGCTGGTTTTGAAGCTCAAGGATATTTTCTGTGCGTACTATGACAGTCAAGGCAGGATGTTTGCTGTACACTGTTGGTTATTACCTGGTGACGTCAAGTGGAAAATACTAATAACATTAAAGGCTGCAAAATTCTAATATTTTAATAAGCCTAGCCTTTTGCAGTGTGACACCCTTTTACTAGTTTGATTTCAAACAGCAAATGCCAATTTTTCCCTATTATTTTTTGTACATCACTACAGCCATGGGACCTTATTTATTTACTTATTTATTACTCCTATCTCTAACAGACACTTAGTCTATAATCCAATTCTAGATCCAAAAAAACCCTGATTTAATTTACCTTCTGGTCACCGCAGCAATTGTAGTACTTGACATTAATAAGGTTGAGGAAGGAATTCCATTGCCTGAAGTGTTCATTCAAGAACTGGGAAAACCTTTCTAATAACAGAAATGTGTGATTTGCAACCAGTGGCCCATAAAAAAGGGCAGACTTTAGAGGGGAAAAGAGCAGAGCAGATCTGAAACAGTGGGGAGAGAGAAGGGGAGAGGAGACAGAGTGAAACAAAACAACAGAAGGGAGGTGGGAGCTCTTGTGCTTAATCAGATGAGAGTTATAATTAGTGCACAGCTTCTGTGCTGATAGGGAAATGGAAATAAGGTGTTCCAGCAGGCCCTCTCCATCGAGTAAAGCAAACCTAGGGGAGACAAAGGAAACAAAAAAGATTTGGGAAAAGTTTCTAAATATGCCATGGACTTTTTTCTTTCAGGCTAAGTTTTACTTAGACAAGCCTTCTACTTTTCATCTCCTCCCTTTTCTGTCTGCCTACCAGAACTGCAGTGTGCTCAGTTACCAACGAGAGAGGAATAGATTGCAGGACTTTTCATAAAATTTTATGGAATTGCTGTTTGCTGTTTTGTTCTAAGCTAACTCACAGCTCAGCAGTCTAGTCTTTCTTCAAATAGTCTGTAGCTGATTTCCTATAAGGAAGTCTGCAAACTGTATAATAGGGACTTGATTCCCAGAAGTGAGTATTGTGATCTGTAGTGCATAATACAGTCCTTAGAACAGCAACATGTGGTTGAACTGGCCTCTTCTAGAAAGACCTTGGTCTTGACTGAAGAACCCTGTGTGATGGAGACACTGACACACTCCTTGGTAACCTGTCTTCACTATTAAAAATTTCTATCTTTTTTCTAGTTCCAATATAGCTGACTTCCAGCATTTGATTTTGTTGTTCTTCTGCTAAGTTCAAGACTTCTTATCTTTTCCTTATAGAAGGAATTCTGAAAGACTGTGTTCAAATTTTCTTACATTTTTTTTCTGTGACAAAACGGAATAGATTCTTTCAGGTCTTTTGTTAGATATGTTTCCCTTCAATTGTTAAAACTCCTTTTCAGACATGGATGCTGGACCAGCTTCTTGCACTTAGCTGCAGTAGACAACTTTCTAACCCACAAATTAGAGCAGGACCAACTTTTCTTTAAGAGCACTCTGCTTCAAAAAGGCAAAGCAGCAATAAATAAGCTGTGATTTTGGGTCTGGAGAAACTGAAATTGCACCAGAATGTGGTGAAAGAGAGGAATGTTTGAACCTGTTCCTGCGAGTGACAGAATTATGTTGGTAGCTTGTTCAAATGCATGGTCAGAGTGCCCCAAACAGCTGTGTTACCTGCCATGGCCAGGCCCCAATCTCAGCCCCAGGGAGATCATCAACCGTTCAGATCTCGGTGGAAAATTCAAGGGTCACGTTCAGTCTAGACCAAAAGAAAACTGTTGGGAAACATAAGTGTCTGCAAACATATTTAAGTGCTGTTAGGAAGAGGACAGGGCCCAATTATTTTGATTAGGCAATAAGGCCAGAACAGAGAAAACTTAGGAAAAACTGTCTAAGGCGAGTTAGTCAATACAGTAAGGTTCCAAGGGAGGTGACCAGTCCCATTGGTTGAGATACTCAAAGCTAGGCTTGACACCCATCTTTTGGGGATAGTTTAGGGATAGTGAGATCACTTCTGCTACGAGGCAGAATGATGGATTGGGTTGACCCGGCTGAGATTCCTTCCAAGCCTAACGATCCTGTGGTTCGCAGTCTGCCAGCACATCTAGTTAAGCACTCAGCTTCTCAAGCAACTTTCCAGAAATAAAATGTATTAATATAAAGCGTGTGTGTGTGCATGCATGTTATGTGCAGCTCTGAGCACAGGGCAGTAAGTTACGTTAACTGCTTGGCATCTGCTTGTACGTTGCAAACAGCATTCGAAAGGGCAGCTCCCTGGCTGGCGTTGTGCAGAGCTCTGCTGCTTCATCTGTGCTGCTGCTGACTGTTCCACAGAACTAAACCCAAGGTGGTTCTCCAAGAACATCCTGTATTTTCTTGCCATTCCAAGTTTCTGTCTGCGTGCTCACGAATCTTCCTACCTCCTTCATATAGCAGGCATCACAGGGAGAAGTGTGAAACGTAGGCGTTGTAGGAGGTGTTTTGAGACATTCAGCTTACCTCTTAGTTTCTTAAATAATCCCCAGTGTTCTCCTGAACTTGAATACACATCTTCACATTGGCAGGTGCTCAGAAGAGCGTGTTGGATCTGACTTGGTCAGCAGGCTTCTGTGCCACAGGCTGCAGGAGCCTGGCTTTGAAATGAAAGCACTGTGAAAGGCAACTGTGAGCATCTAGAAGATATCCTTCCTTCTCCTGCCTAAAGACTTCACTCCCAGGGAGCTGATTGTAAAATATTGATCTAGGAATTCACTCCAGGAGTTTTGGCAGCTCACCACTTCAGTAAAAGGAAAGAAAGAAAATCAGTTTAAGGAGGAAAGGAAGGAAGAAGATATATTACTTTTTTCAAAAGTAAAAATCAGATGCTAGAGTTCATTTTCTGTCAGGTTCAGTACACCTGGGAAGGCTTGAAGTCCAACTAATACTAAATTATTTCTGTGGCTTCATTCAATGACATCATAAATTCCTGGATTTTTAGAAATCGGACTTCTAATTGTTTTTCAGTAGATCCTTTGCAAGTCTGTCTTGTTACTCCCCATGACTGGGTGGAAGGTGGGTAACTACCGTTCAGCACCATGATTCTTTGGCTGCACATTTTAACAGCCACCTGCTCACTGAAGAAAAGTGCACAATAGCTGCAGAAGTTATTTTCATCACCAGCACAGTAGTTATTCAAGAGATGCACGTACTCATGCTGACATTTACAAGCACCAGGAGTAGCGATTGTCAATGCTAATGAGATACTGGTTCTTAAAAAACATCTTTCTGATGGCCAGCCCTTTAATTTGAAAATATTACTTTTTCTGCTGGTGTTTATGCTGCTTGCTTTCTGTGTTCCATTAGGTAGGAAAGTGAGACTAGCCTAATAATACCTTATACCAGCCTGTATAAGCTGAGGGTGTGGATAAATCTTTAGTCTTCATAAAATGAGTTCAGATGGGCCAAATCACAGAACTTGAGTTCAGGAATGCTTGGCCGCTGCTCAAGACCAGCATTGTTTTACTCTGTTGCGTTCTAGTTACAAAATTTAAGTATAACTTGAGCCCTGAACGTGGTGTGTTGACAGTGGTGGTGTCTCCTCATCATGCTGTGGTTGTGTGAAAATCATTCCAGCAAATAAATAATGTCAGTCTCTTTCTCACAAAGCGCGAGCTAAACAACCTGAGCGTAAGAAAGATGTGAATGCATCCATCTAAAGTTCAGCTCACAAATAGCTTTCAGATCTGTTGAACTGATGCCTCTGAAAAAAAAGCTATTTTTTCCTCAATTTCAAAACAATTTGTGTATATATTACCCAGTATTTTCTCTGTGTTTTTAAAAAACAATCAATTTAGTGCGGAGACAGAAGAATAAAGGAAGTTCATTTGTAAACATTGACTATCATCTGCTGTCCACACAGCTCTAGAACAAAATAAATTCTGAGGCTTGGACACTGATCCAGTTGTTGTACCAGCGCTGGGTTCCAAAGCCTAAAGATAAATCTATGCAAATGTTATTTGGCTGTTTTTTTGTTACTCTGTCCTGTAAATAGTACTAAGGAATACTTATCATAACATGGAATTTAATAAAAATAAAGAATACATCCTGTTTATTTTTCTGCTTCTTAACCAAAAAAAATCACATTCACAGAATCTAATGAATCTGACAGGTTCTACTTTAAGCATGTAGTTTTATTACGAAGTTGGAGTTATTCACTAAGTATATATCGTGCTGATGAGTCAGAGTAAGATCACCTTCCCTTTGCTTGAGGATCCTACCTCCATCAGCTGAAAAGAATGTTCCTGGTCTGCTAAGGGTGGTGAGATCTCTTAAATTCAAGAGGTGAGCAGTATGCTGAGTCTATGGGACAGAGCCCTAGTGAAAGTCTCATCACACTGAACTAACACCCTGCCCTAGCTCCAGTTCTCCCCTCTGTCCTGTTTCATTGAGGCTAAAGTGGAAATTCAAATTTTAATACCTTGCTCCATTACAATGGCGTAAATCCTGAATAATCCTCTTTAAATCAGCTGAGTTACCGCGGTGTAACCAAGTGCAGACTGTAGTCGTGGTTTCCCTGAAGGCAGTCTTGTCTTTTTTTTTTTCCTCAAATGTAGGAAAAGCGTTATTGTGCTACTGATGGAATATCTGTGTGATAGAAATTTGTTTCTATTTGTTCTCTAGCTCAGCGGAACTGTGAAAAAGCAGTAAATTGAAGTGAAAATTCTGAAATCCATATGATTCCTGGAAAATTTAGACACCTTCAAAAGAAGCTGGTTACAAAACTTCATACTGGGATTTTATGACCTTGTTACACTGAAACTACAAATGTGTATATATCAAAGTGTGAGCTTATGCGGCTGTAATTCCATTCTGAAAGGAAGAGCAAATGAGTACTTTTTTCTGGTGGAAATTTGTAGAATCTTTTGGTCTTACATTATGTCAAATTGAGATTTAAATATATTCGACTTGGCATTTTTCACTTTGATTTCCCCAAACAATGATTAATTAAATCCTGGAATCCTGATGGAGTATGAGAGTACAGATGTCAAAGTGATGAAGTGCAGAGCGCTTGAGCGATTTGTGGAGGAACGGAATTGAGCTGTGACCTTCTCTTTGTGTTTATATTGCTATTTGGGGTTCACTTTACAGATAGTTTCAAGCCTGTGTTTGCCAGCTATTGATGCTCTGAACACCTTAGTTCAGCCAGTCTCTAGTAGGAATCTCTTTCCTCCCCTGGTTGCCTTGAATCCGGTATTTTTCTGCAGGATGTTGGGGCTCTATCTGGTTGTACAGCTCTTGAGCACGGAGATTCTGCCTACAACCACCCTATGAGGCAGCTTTGGAATTCTGAACCTTTTCTGCTTCTTCCCTTGTTTAAAGCACGTAGAGACAGGGCCAGAAGGAAAGGCACACCGTCCTCTGACATAAGTTTTAGAACTATTCTCTGAATAAAGTGTGATTTGAATGATTTTGGTGCCGATTGCAACATGTGGTGTAGGCTGGATATGGAGCTGTCATGATTCAGCTGACTAAGGACAAGCAGGAGTTCACCTCTGTATAAGCAAATCCTCTCCCTTAAACACTACAGATCTGTTATTTATTTACTATATTTTTTGCAGTGGTTTGACTTTTAAAAGGTGATTTTTCTTTAAAACAGCTTGGTTATTTGTCTTTCCAAAAGCATACATAATCACCTATAGCTAAAATTCCTGCACATTAGAACCTGTTGTGTACAAATATTCAATTTTACATCTCACATTAAGCAGTATTTCCTGATTTGCCATGAGCACCTATTAGGATTTAGTGCTCTTATATGGATATTAAAATTACAGGCAGTGCCAGGAAAAAACTAACCCCTCCTCTTTAGCAGAGCTTAGGTTTTAAAAGTTAATGAGACACTTGAAAACTGGCAGCTTTTCAGTCTTAGAAGAAAGAATAAGACTAAGCATGATATAATGAAAAGGGAGAAAAATAGAAAGCTCTTCCTTCCATTTGTCCTGCCCCCCATATGCTCTTTGTGAGTATGGAGCTGAAGGTGTGGTGCTGCAGTAGCAGCAGTGGAAGGTCGCTGATGCTCCCAGGTCTGTTTTCAAGTGTCTGACAAGAAATACAAGTTTCCAAATGGGCATGTGATGGTAGGAGAGGCAATAAAGGACATACAGGTGTCTTCTTTTTTCTTACCTTTTTTTTTGTCATTTCCTGGATATATAGGATGTAGTATTTATGTCTGTGGATATAATTAAAATAAAATTTAAAAAAAAACCTCTAGTCTGGAAATGAAAACCAGCAGAGTTAAATCATAAATACTGCTTAGTCACTGCTAGACTGCCTGAAAATCACAGAAGTATCATAAAATCCAATGGGAGAGGATTAGGAATATTAGTGGGAGAATTTCTGTAGGCTATTGCAGAGTTTTTACCAGGGATTATGAACATTAATCTGTGGTTACATCTGCAATTTACAGATCCTCTGGGACTTTTTTCAGAACGTGGCCGTACACTGATAATGAATCGCAGCCATGTGATTAGTAAGACTTGTACTTTTGGCAAAGGTGACGGAGCATTAGGAACCCCATTCAGAGGTAAAGGCCCTTATTTGTTTTTATCTCCACCTTCTACCACCTTTCATTTGGGATGCTTCCAAACAGATTCGTACCTTCTCTAATGTAAACAGCAGTATACAAGTGGGCAAGTGTGTTAATTTTAAAAATTACTCTTCTGCTGCCGTGATTGTTTCCGATGTAGCCCATGTTCAGTGTTATAGAACTGGTTTATGGACTTCAGAAAACCTGCTGAAATGACATCTGTTGCGATATTTTTCCTAGGAGCAGACAGAACTTACTCAATAGAAAATGAATCAAAGGCCTAGTGGTCTGTTTTACCTGTTTTATGCTGAAAGTCTTGCGATGGAGAACCCCAAAAGAACTGCTTCCCTTTGTGCTGCTCTGCTGCTACCCAGGGTTTGTAAGAGCAAATCGAGCCCTGGTCATGCTCGGCATTCCAGGGATGAGGAAGGGGAAGAATCATGTGGGTGAGACAGTTTATAAATGCTTTGAGGGTTCTGGATAAAAATACAACCCAGGAAGAAGTGGTGCTGTAGGTTTAGAACCAGGCTTTGCACGTTCGTACGCACGAAGATGGGTGATACTAAACGTCAAGGAGGGCGTTAGCTGATTCCCACCGTGGTTACTTTCCTAAAGGGATACTCCTATGAGCTATGTGACATTTCTACCATTTTTACATAAACATATTTTGGTAAAAACTTTTACCACAATTGTCAGAAAACGGTAGGAATTTAAAAATTTTGTCAGTCTCGCAAAAAATTAGCCAGCCTGTTTTTCCTTAACCTCAGCTACCAGCCAAAACGTTTTGGCAGAACTTTTAACAGCAAAATCTTTCTAGAACTCAACACTTTGTTGAAAGCCATGTTTGAAAAACGAAATTTTCTTTTGCATTGGAAATCACGTTGCTCTGTCAGAAATTGTGAGGGGAAAGTTTGATTGCGAAGTGGAGAAGTAAATGCTCCATTTTGGTTTTTTCTTTTATTTCTTTATGATGATGGTGATGCAGTGCTGCTGGCAGCATTTCAGGGCAATGCAGGGAGCAGTCAGCTCCACAGTCTGCCCGTTCCCTTTGGTGCCTGATGCGCGGGCACGTTGGAGCGCGGCTGGACGCCCTCGGCAGTTACCTGAGCTGGTGCAGGGGGCTGGATGTGCTCTAGGGAGAAGGGACTGTGGCTGTGGCTCATTCCTGGCTGGAGCAGTTTATGGGGAGAAATACACCTGGGAAAACTAGATGGGATGATAGACCTGTCCTCTCTTCCCTCTGCACATGAACTATGTGATCTTTGCACATCTATCCGGGGGGAAAAAAATAAATATATTTTTAAGATGCTTTTTATGATATCCAGTACTAGGCTGTGTTCAGCTAGACTGAGGTTTTGTGTGGCTTTCTCTCATTTTTTATTGACTCAAACCAACTCTCCTATGACAATGTTAGTTACTGAGAACCTTTTCCCTTGTTCTTTCTTGGGGATGTTCTCCCTGCAGGTGACTTCTCAGTGCAGCACTTCAGAATGAATGGCAGGAGCCAGGCAAGCCGTGTTGTAAAAATACACCATTTTCATTGTTATTTCAGACTTTCTCAGCAGCTTCTGTCATTCGTTTTCCTGCAGCCAGAAGACCAACATACCAGATTTCACAACTAGTACCTCAGCAAGGCCAGTCTCTGTTCAGAGTAGGCTTTTTTATTAAAGTTTGATTGCTTTTTTACTACCTTGGTGCTGTTCCTCCTATGTAAATCACACTAACACCCACCTGTGCATCTGCAGCGTGAACAAGGTTATTGGACAGAATGCTGGTTTGCAAATTTTCATAATTCCCAACTCTCTGATTGGAGAAGGTTGCTGTGGGAATTTTCATCTGTTGAAAGGTCAGTTGGGAAATGTGAGGTCTGACATTTCTGTTTTGCACAGACAGCTATAATTGTCTTCATATTTTTTAGCTCCGTGGTTATTGAAAACAGATTTAAGGACAGAAAAAAGGAAAGCAGAATTTAATTCAAAACTCCCTAGAAGAAAACGCAGGCTGTTTTCATGAGCTCTGCAGCCAGAGTTGAGAGCTTTGTTATTCCTGCCTACAACCTACTTCTGTCCATCTCGCGGCGTGAGGCTTTCCAGCCATCCGTGTGAACGAAGGCACCGGCATGTGCGAAGCCAACGCTCCAAAGCGTCGCAAAGTGGCACTAAAGCAACTGAAAGGTGAGCAGATGAACCAGGTTCCTGCCTGGAGAGATGCTGTTGTGTTGATCATGGAGCTGTGGATATAGTGGGTCTATATTTCATTTAGAACACGAGTGATCTTGGTACATCAGGCACCATCTCCAAGAGCCTAAGGAAGAACTTAACAACAAGGTGTTGGTACTTCTTATACTCTCTCAGTACATTCGTCGTTAAATTACAGCTGTCAAAAAAATTCCTTTTGCTTCAAAAATAAGGATAGTTGTTCTCACTTTCTGTTCGTTGCTTCAGCGTAGCAACTCCTGTTCCGTTGCAAACGAGGTTGCGAGTGGAAGGTCCGGGGTGAGGGAAGGAAAACGGCCCCGGCTTAACCGCAGCAGCCGGCTCTAAGCGGGACTTTTCTGCATCAGCTTTATTTGGCAGACAAGCTGTGGTGCTGCTGAGGCCTCCTAACTCAGATCAAATCTTACACACTCAGAAGTGTGTAAAATAAGCACAACTGGCCTCATTATAGAGAGCGTAATTCCCTCTGCCTTAGTAGATTGTCCTCTTTCCAGGAATCCTGTGGGTACGAGGAGCAGGGTTTTGTGATGGGAAGCTCTGTTTTGTCAGAGCTTTCTGTTAATTGCTTTCTCTGAGCCACGTTTCCATTCTTGCTGCATGTTTTGTTTCCAGCTAGCGCCAAACACCAAAATAGATGTTTATCAGTTGGCCCCGTCCACTTGGCACTTGTGCCATAGCTTACAAATAGAGCGGGTCTGGTTTTAAGATTCCTGGTGCCCGATAAAAAGCGAGTATTCTCCTAGTAGAGATTCACTGAGATGTGTTCGGAATATCTAAGGAGGTTAAATTCGTGCTGATGGACTTTATCCTGGTTCAGGTTTTCTCTACGGTGCTGGTGTGCTTTTCCACCAGGTCAGACCCGGTCTGTTGCCCAGCTGCTGGCAGGGAGCCCCGTAAAGCTGCCATAAAGTCCTCTTTGGGCATTCTGGCTAATCCCAAACTCGATTGGGATCAAACTGTGCTATTGGGTGATCTGGCGGTGCGTGAGCTGGTGTCAGCACTCGTGTAAGCGTGACTACCTGGAGAGGAACCTGGTGTGTTCAGGCTGCTACTGGTTTTTGTCCTGAACACACCATCTGCAGGCTTATTTTTCATGAGAAGAATCTCGCATAGGATGAAACAGGAACTCTGTTACATTTTCTGAGCTTAAAATATAGTGTTAATTAAACAAATTATCTATGGCCAAGTAATATACCCCTAACAATTATTAAGTACTTTAAACTGGCATCGTGTAGTTTATCAGCCTTTGTCTCCGCAGAGTGCAATGTAAGCATCTTTTTTTTCTTTAAATAAAAGTTTTATTTCTAGGTTAAATCAATCTGAAACTCAGTTTGAGGTGTCAGAACAAGAGCTAACGTGGCAGGAGAGATGATCTCTGGCATAGCCAAGTGGGAGAACCTTTGGGAGAAATCACAGACTGGCTTCCTTCCAGCCGTCCCCTCCCTGCTCTGCTGCCCAGCTCCAGGTTTTAAGACCTTTATCCCAAGTAAAGCCTAGGAATATGTATTAGAAAGAAAGGATTGTAGCTGACAAAGGATAATTAAAAGGATGTAAAAGGAGGATAGGCTTCTTTAAATGGCCATTCTTGAAAAGCCTCTTGCTGTCACTATCCCTTCTTTGCACTGATTTACTCCAGTTTGCCAACGCGTGGTTACTGTCTTCATTTACGTGGATGCCATCACTTCATGCCATCGCTGTCCTCGCTCAGACCATTCTCAAAGCTCCTGTGGGAGAGCAACCAGCCTCAAAGACTGTTCGGAGGTGGTTGTTGTCGGTTCATTCATGTGAGTCTGCAAGGAAGAGCATCTTGCAAACTCTTTTTAGAGAATTTTAAACATGTTTTTCTACTAAAAGTATTTTTGCATCTATTCTTGCTTTTTCAAGTTGGTTCTGAGTTTAATTCAAGCAGAATGCTTTCATGCTTTCATCTAAAAATAGTTTGCCTGCATTTTTTATCCATTAGACCAAAAGAAGCTGTGGTGCTGTTCTCCCACCTCATCATACTGTTCTTCTTCAGAGGGCAGCAGCAATGCCAAGCTGTAAAGATCCATTCCAGTGCTTGTATCTGGCCTCTTAGAAAAGTCACACGTAGTTTTGCTGGCAGTGTAAAAACAGAGTCTGGGCCTGTGATGTGGTTAAACCTATTGACAAGTTGCTGAGCTGTCTAGTGGTGGGGTTTTCAGTTACTCTTTTGGGCTCGTTCAGTTCACTATAAATGCCATTGCTGTTGCAGGACAGTTTCATGGAAATGCTCGGTGATGTTCTGCAAAGGCAAACAATGAAAGACAGGACGTCTGGGGAAAGACTGGGAGGCACGTACCCTGAGGAAGGAGAGCAACTGCTATAGGAACCAAAGGTGTTGATGTTTGCACCAAACTGCGATTTCCCAGGAGCACTGTGAGTGGTTGCCCAGAGATTAGGAAACTGGGAAATTCGTAGGGCAGACAGAACAATGCATGGAGGGAAATTGGTCTAAGTTTGATCCGGCACTTTGAGCAGAAAGCAAGCAGGACAAGAGCCAGGTTTGGAAGAATAGCTGACAGAGACCAGCTGCCTTAGTGTGGTAGGCTGAAGAGTAAAGAACAACTGCTAGGTTTGTATTGTGAAGGAGTAAACAAGAAGTCAAGTCTACTGGTCAGCCTGTAGCTCCTGTTTGGTCTGGCCTCATTTTCTTTGGTACCTCTCTGCCTGGGGCGTTGGTAGTTGCCAGGTTCTACACAGGCAGAACCCGCGATCTTCCGGAGAGCTCCCCTCACAGCACGAAAGCTGGTAGCCTACATTTGCTCCCAAATTAACCTGAGGACAATTTACTGTCCGTCTCAGATACTTATGATGATAGTGCAGATATTGCTGAGAAACGTCTGCTTTTCTGCCAAGCCATGCTTGGAGAAGTTATGCTTTTGGAGAACGTTCCCATTCCCTGGCAATTCAAGTTTGTTGTAGCCTTACATGAGAATTCAGCCCATGGCAGTTGCTTCTGGGGAGCTGAGGTCTTTGGATACTTTTGAGGGAAGGGAGTGTTTCTTCTATTCTGTTATAACCAAGTTTTTAAATTCTGCAATTGCCATTGCTAATGTCTTGAGACAATATTCAGTTCATTGGATGTACTAATTTCTGTGCTGCTCAGCAAGGCCTGGCTGCCAAAGTTGTAACGCTGCTTAATTTCAGTTTTTGTGACCTTGGAGTCATCTGTAAAAGGTATCGATAACTTAATGATTTCAGACCTCGAGACGTGAAAGCTGAGGTAGCGTGGAGGGTAATTACAGTACAGAAGTGCCTGAACACCTTTGGGTCTTGCCAGACTGTTTGGTGTTTCATTGACTAGGAGGCAGCATCACAAATCCGAGTGTAAAGTGGCATCTAAATGCCTGGGGAGGCAAATGATACCGTCAGCAGCAGCAAAGGAGTGTCCTGGATGGTGCTGGGATGAGGGAGGCAAAACTTGCCTTAGCCATTGCTGCCTGCGATCCGTGGCTGTGTTTCACGTGGCTCCGGCCAGTAGAATTAAGCAATCCCAACTGTGGTCTTGCTGAACACGTTGCTGCAGTCGGTTGGCTTCGGTACGACTCGCTCTGTTTTGTCGCAGCGTTGCAGTGCCTCACCCTAATTTAAACCAGATGGGCTGGGATCATGTCATACTTGGAAAGAAACCAATCGAGCAAGACATGAGAGGGTGGGCAAGCCTCGCTTGTTTTAACAAACTTAAAGAAAACATTTCTAAGGGGATATTCCAGAACAACACGCTTCCTGAAAGGTCTTGGAACTGATGTTTCAGCTCATGGATCATACTGCTTCTCAGTTATTGTTGTAGATCTCTCCTAGGTATGATCAGCTTAGACAAGGTTTAGAATTACAGTGAGCTGCGTGTTCTTCTGTTGTAGATCCCTGTTTTCTGGTTAACAACATACACAGGTGTGAGAACCATAGTCTTCACACACCTTTTCCAAATTATTCTGTCCAATGGAGATGTCGCCGTTAATCGCACGGACGCGTGCGGTCGTGTGCCCAACTGGCTCATACAAACGTGCAGGAATCCTCAGTGCTTCTCTGCTTAAGTTACCGAAATAAATAGTAGCATAAAGAAGGAAACTGGTGACGAAGGGTATTAGACAACTGAGAATCCCACCAGCAAAAGCGGTGAGAAAGGAAATAGTCTGGTGTTCTATTTGCCAGGTTTGAAATCGTCGTTTCTAGAGGCTGTTCTGATGCCTCTACCATAGATTTGTTTCTGAGCTCATGCCATTATTCAGCCTTTAAAATAGCTGTTTCACCTTTTCTGAGCGTTTTGTCTGGATTTGTTCTCGTATCAACTGGTTCCTTATTAAGGAATAAAACAATTTTCAAGATGCCATAAGTTCATTTCTATAAGACTCAGCAGTTGGCTAACATTTATGTGTAAATATTTATGTTTATAGGGCATGTTGCTTCCTGTTGGACTAGTCACAAGAAACATTCAACTCTGGGGAGGGACAGCAGAGAAATTCACTGGGTGAAATAGATTCTGTTGCTTGTAGAATTTTAACTTTTACATTTTTAATGAAATCTATCTACTTGAATAATAACATTCTATAAGGCCAGTAAAATGTATGTGTATTGTTGCTATGAATTTAGTTATCTTTTAACTAAGCTCCTATCATACAACCAGATAGATATTATATCATAAGAAATACTTTTTCCCTTCCTAATTACCAACTTCCAAGTGTGTTTTTGCAGTTCTTTTACTTCTAATACCAAAATTTTGAACTCCTACAAATTCATTGTGTTATCTCTTTCTTTTTTAACCACTTCTGATTGCATCTCTTATCATATGCTAGGTGTTTTATGGTTCCTTTTCACTGTTTTGAGCTGAATCTATGTATCTGTTGCTATCATCTGCGTTCCTGGAGTTTTGTGGTTTTATGGTGTGAACTGGCTCCATTGCTGTGGTGTCAGCAATTTCTATGTTCTTACGTCTGGCTTTAGAGGAGTCATCTCCTGCAAATAAGTAGCTATACTTTGACTTATATTGAAAACTACTTGATTTTAGCTATGGAAGACACACCTTCTAGCCAGCAGATTTTAATAATTCCTAGTCTAGTATATCTGTAGTTAATTCTTGAACTGACTAGAAAACATATTTAGATAGAATTTTCTCTCATTGGGTCTTTAGACACAAATTTCTTTTTACTCCGTAACCGTCACCTTCAGTGTTGCTGTTACCCTCCATCTGGACTTTTGTCAAAATCCTTGACCACAGCTTGGTCATTAGAAAACCTACAAATGGATGTGGGAACGTGCTTCTTATGATTGCTGGGTCTCTGAGTGTCTGCTGTAACCTGCACATGTGCCATGGAAAATTTTGAAATAAATTTGATTTTATGATATAAGACGGCTGGGAACATCCCATCTTGCATTAGGAGATTTGAGTTTTCCAGTTCTAGTAGTTCTTTGAGGTAATCAACACAACTTCAGAAGGGATAATCCCACCCAGAAAGTGTCGAGTCGGCTTTAAGCGTATCTCTTGGTGTGAAGTTAAGCCTGTTTTGACTTGTTTAGATGGATGCAAATGAGGAAGAATTCCACTGATGTTACTGGATTTCTGTCATCATAAGCAAGATCAGAAGGAGGCCCATGGCACTCTAAAACTGTTGTGAATGCAAGACGTGGCACTAGAGTGCTTCTTCACCGCTTCTGCCAAATTTTAATAGCATTTCTTGGCAACTTGGTGAAACTGGATAACACTGAAGTTCCAAGAGGGACATGGTAATGGCTTTAGATGTTATTTACATTTGATATCTTCAGCAGATACCAGTTTCCCCAAAGAAACATTTTTGGACGTAGTTTGGTGTCCTGTTCAGGCCTAATCACCGCAGAGCCCATGTGTTCAGGGCAGGAAGACAATAGCTCAGAGTGAGAAGTCACAGCCCTTCTGCAAAGCGTTAGCAGCTGTACAAAGCAGCAGCCCAAGTACAATACCAACACATATAGCATATGGAAAACTAGTGATCTTGTTTCCTGGAGTCTGTTTGGTTTTTGTTTATGCCTTTTTGTGACCAAGTAGAGGTTATTATTCAACATTACTCGTTCCAACAGAATGTGCGTTAGAAAGATCTTAAGATTTTTGCTTGGTGAGTATTCATTCCTCTTTTCCATATTGTCCAAAAGGCTTTGTCGGCAGGTTTTTTTTTCTAGCTGAAAAGAGAATTATTCACTAAGTATTAGGCACAGATGTGCTCCTTGATAACCGGATTTGAATCCACTGAGTGCAGTGGGTGGAATGATCGAATAGGAAAATTGAAGAATTCTTGGGCATCTCAAGTTGTTTTGCAATGAACTTGCAATAAATTTTGCTATATTCTTAAATGACCTAATCCTTTTTATGTCAAGCTCAAAGCAGAAGTACGTTTGACAATACAAAGTCAAAATACTTTATTTTGTTATCCTGACACTCACTCCTCCCTTCCTTTAAAGGTGCATCTTTCAGCTAACTTACTATTTGCTTCTAAATCTCTTTCCAGATTCAGGTTTTAGAATACCTATATACTTGGATTAATTTTCAAATGGCAAGATTATATTTTCATTTATGAATGCACCTGACTGTGCAGCTTCTGTTGACTTATGTCAGAGCTTGGTCCAAAACGGTGATTGCACACGAGTGTTTCAGCATTCCTGCCACCTGTATTCACATCAGTGAACGAGGAACAACTTTGTTGTTTCCACCTCTCTTTGGGTCAAATCCTGCCCGCGATGAAGCCAATGTTTAGAAAATGCTGTTGGTTCTTCCTCAGCTTTGTGCAGCAGCTGGTCTGAACAGTGAATTGGAGAAGACGAAGTGCAAATTGAGCATTATTCAGTTTATTCTAAGGAAAGAGCGGTTGTTTACGATGAGGAGTGAAGAAGAAAATTTAAAATATCATCTTGAGATCTTGTCCCTGCTTTATGTAGTTGAAACGACATATGTTGAAAATACTTGCGTGTACTTGAAAGTTCCCGGAGCAATTTTCACAGAAGTGGAGTTCTGGCAACATTATCTTTGCCAACGTTTTATTTCCCTCAAACGTTGTGTGATGTGTTTTCAGTTGCCACTGTCTGCCACAAAAGTGGTTCTGTTTCAGTGGCACCGTAGTCATTTGTGAGTGTTGGAATGAAACGCCTGGTATAAAAACAAGATTTTGACACCAGTCGAATTAGTCATCTGCTTGTTTGGGAGTGTGGTTATGGCCAGTTCACGCTCACTCATGGTAGGTGCAAAGGCATTTTCTGTGCCTCTGCAGTTCGTAACATTTCGGCAACGTGCAGCAACTGACGTGCTGGGTTTTGACTGCGTGGAACTAGAATTTTTATATCTGTTTTGACAAAGCAATCCGAGTTTTAGCAAAGCTGTTCTTAGGCCATCAGACCTAGATAAAGATGGTATTTTCTTTAAATATTCTGTAGCAATTGTTTCTAATGCAGTCTGTAGAAAGCTTTGTGTGTTACACAGACTTTTCTTCTTTAAGGCAGTACTAGTGAGGAGATAGTGTAGTTTATTTATTGGAGTTGGGAGGGGGGTTATCAAGGCAATCACGAGAAATCTTGCCTAATTTCCTTTGTTTTGGCTGGATTGCTCTGTGACACCTGTAGATAAAGGAGGAGTTTCATTTTCAAAATTCTTAGTTTTGACTGGCAATCTGAACAGCTGATATTTCTGTGTCTTGCTTGAAATGTGGTAGTCCAAGAGGCCAAAAAGAGAAGCTGGTTATCAGTGCCCTGTGCTGTACCTGTTCTATAGGTACCGTATTGTACAGTAGGTATTTCTGCATCCAGAGACGTTTTCCAGTGTTTTGCTGGATGGTACTTACCACATAAACATGAGCCAAAAGATTTTTTTTCATTAAATGCTTTTTGTAGTCACAGCTTTCGCTGGGATGTCTCTCCTACTACCTTTGCACTGGCATCTGGTATGTAACAGGGATGGCTGTGCCCACCGTGGTCTCTCTCCTCAGTAGTGTGAAGGAAGGAGTGAGAGCACACCAGCATTAGAGCTGATTATTACAAATGTAGATGAAGGTCTGTGACTGTCAACATTTCACTGATAAACTGCCAGCAAGGTAGAGAAATCTTAAAGCATTTTCTCTGTATGCCAACTAATTTAAGAGCCTGCTTTCAGACTGGCTTAGAGCCAAAAATTATAGTTACCAGAGCAAGCACAATCTCTGCCACTTCTGTTGCCCAGCTGCTTCTCTTGGGATGCAAATGGCAATACAGAATTTCCTTGCAAAGTCTGAAATCCAAATCGTTATCTCTCTGTCTTTGATTTAAAATCTCCTAAGGATTCAAGAACGAAGTTTATTTATTTCAGGCTAGATATCCTCACCCCCTAAAAGAAAGCACCAAAATTATAAACAAGCCCAAAGGCACCTGCCCGTCACCAGAAGAGATCACCAAAACTTTGGAGAGGTGGCAAAAGCCATTGAATGGTTAGAAACAGCAATTGCTAAAAAAGATCTTCAAAGCCTCCTTCTTGACTTCAGCTTAACCCTTGGCCACCTCTCTGGCTGTCAGCCTGCCCGTTCCCGTCGTGCCTGGTCGTTTTTACAGCAGATCAATGGAAGTTAGAGGTAATGGAAATTACCTGTACAACACAGCCATGGAGGTTGTCATCCCATCTGCACTCTCCTCCTCTGTCTGTGGGTCTCTCTCTTGTAAAAAGCACCGTGAAAACATTATTCAAGAAGGTAGAAAAGACAACGTTATGAAAAAGTTCCATCTGCTACAGCTCTAAGTGGAATGGTGATACTATGCCAGCAAAGGGAGGAGGGTTTTTGAAGAGTTTGAGTATTTTGTCATCCCAAGCAAGGGTTATTCTTTAAGTCAAAAGATGAAGTTGCATTTTTTGATCTTTTGTCATTATCTTCAGTGACAGTTGCGCTCTGTCCCTTCATCCTCTGTTGTACTTTGGAGCTGATTTGACAGGCATATGTTTTACTGGTGCAATCTTAAAATAAAATATTTCTGTTGTGCAGGCTGAGGGGTGTGGGCAGTGTCAGCAATCATCTTTGTGGTGGTCTTTTGAGTGCTGGGAAAGTGCTGGAATGGGATGGAACAGACAACTACAGAAAACTACTGCCATTTAATTTTTGAACTTTATCTCTTGACGCAAGGGCAATGCAATGTAGTCTAGGTCAGTCCAAGAGCTGTAACTAAAAATCCACTTCTGGGCCCTTTTCTATCTCTGGAAAAATTTGGGTCCAGACTGTGCAGGTAGCTCTCCCTTCATCACAGGCTAAATTGAAGCTTGAAGTAGGATGTCCCATTTGAATCCGGACTCAGACTTAGCTGCTGGGGCACCTCTCTTTGTATGTGTCCTTGTCATATCCTGCTTCAAACTGCAAAATCTTACTAAGCCGTAGTATGAGTGTGGATCTTTCCCTCCTGGATTAGCTGCAGAGCAGAAATGCTTACAGGTTTCACTGCTGTTGTTGACTGGTGCTGTGAACTTCCTCGGCCCACCTGGCAGCCTCTCAGTCTTTAGCTTTGGAGTTTGATTTTCACAGTGTATTTTGGATAAAGCAGAAAGAAGCGAAGGAATGTCCAGAGATGTTGAAGCTTTGTGTCATTTGCTGAGGTGCGTGTATGCCTGATTAATTATTGCCTAATTATAAACCCTCGGGATCGTACTTTTCACCAGTGAGAAGAAAATGTTACACGGACTGCCAAGAAATATCAGATTTTCCATCCCAGCTGTTTTCTGATTAAATGGCTACACCATGAGTTTAAAAGAGCTGTTCAGCTGCACTTTGGGATGTTTTGCCTTTTGTTTATCCCTCTAATGCCATGCCAAACAGAACCTCCACTTCTCCCTCTCAGCAGAGGATTTTTTGGTATCTAGCAGCAGTGGATTCGGACAGCTGAAATTACAAGCTGGGTTTTCCCTTTTTGCATCTCAAGATGTTGCTGTGTCTGCTCCAGGGGAAGGGGGACAGAAATACAATAATGCTCACACTATGCAGCGGGGCACAAAATCAGTGGCATTCTTTCTTTTTCTGTCCCCCCCTCCCTTTAAAGATAGAACAACACTGGAAAAATTCAGAAATGGTTTAGGTGGCTAAACTAGACTGTAGTTCTCCTGTTCTTAATTTCACAGGTCTTTTCAAAAGCAAAGAAACTCAGTCAAAGAACTTGGCATCATCGTTCACAAACATCCTAAAGTCTTTTTCGATGCACTCGTGGTTTATGGAGCACCATTTTGGAGCCACGAGTAAAAGACTAGCAGAATTACCATTAGCTGCATGAAAAATAGACATCAGTTTTGGTTTTGGTCTCTGGAGTCCCGCTACGTGTGATTGTTACACCTCATCCTCACAGTCCCAGTTGGGTTTGGTTCTAGTGCTCTTTTTGATACTACATTCAAGAGTGAAAAGAGCATTTGAAGATGGAGAGAAGAAAAGGGTTATTGTGAAGAGATTTTATGATAGATAGGAGAATAACAAAAGTAAACCTTAGGAGAGTAGAGCTCAAAAACTCGGAATTTTATTAATTCCATTTGAATAACTAAGTTTCCATGAGCGTCAAATTTAAGGAAGACAGTGACTGATGGGAGAACTTGCAGTAGAATGTGCAGCTTAACTGGGTTGCTCTTCTTTTCTGGAGGAAAACATTGTTGGGTTTGATGTGGTTCTCAGTCAAGTTTATGGAGTTAAAAGTGGGTTGCAAATGCTGTAGTAATATTTATTTAGGAAACAAAAATAGTCCAAAAGAAAAGGTTGGGAGAAAAAAAAGCACCAAACAAAAAAAAAAGCCACATGGAAAAATTGCAAAAAATAAGTATTTTGTTCATACTAAACATAAATTCAACTAATTTTATAATTAGATAGAATGTGATTCTTCATTTTATAGATATTTGTAGTTTGTGTTTACAGTTCAGTTATAAACTTTGAAATAAAGATATTTTTCTTGAAGAATAACTGTTAGAATTAAAAATGCCAGTGTAAACATTAATGCAACTACTTTTTCATGAGGGAGTGGTGACAGTGAATTGATATTTCTTCCAACGAATGACGCCAAGATCCTGTCTCTCCCAACCTGCACCGTAATATCTGGCTGAAATATATAGCCTTTTTTTTTCTTATTATCCTAGAAGCAAGCTTTTGACTTCTTTACTTTCTCTTCAGAAGAAGGACCAAAGCATTGCTGCTATGTTATGCCCTGACTTCCTTTCCCTAGACTCTACCTTATTTTACTTTGTGGCATTTGATAATTGCTGTTCCCCTCTGTCCATGACAGAACAGACTGTATCCAAGGCAAACTATATGTCAGACTGCTGGATTAAGGATCAGGAAATTTTAGTCCTGTCTCCAACTTTGTCCTTGGTCTGGGAGATAAATTACCCCAACAGAAACAGTGATCTTTTCAAGAGTGATTTCAGATCCGTAATACCATGAGATCCAGCAGAGCTAGATATGACTTTTCTTAGAATCTTAGTCTTCAGAAGGAAAACGTTTCTATGTTTTATGCCATGTCACTTGTGTTTCATTCCAGAAGTTAATTTTTTACCAGACTCCAGCTTTGTGATGTTGCTTTTAAAAAGTGTAAGGTACTGGCGTGATGGGGAGCAGCCAAAGGGAGGTTATGATGGGGCTGATGGATTTGTTCCTGATATCATTATTTCTGGGTCCCACAGAGGAGGTGAGAGATAACAAATAGGGCTGAGGCATCCACAGCTGTGTAATGAGAAGACTGCAGCTTTTCTCCTTTGAGTTTGTTTGGTTGGTGTTTTTTTAATTTTTTCCCTACTCCCTGAAACGTGCCCTGGGCCGAATTTAGTTATTTGGGTTTAGCAGAAAGGAGGAGTTTTTAGATGCAAAATTGTTGCTGATACCCAGTAAAGAAAACATGCTAGTGCCCAGTCTGTTCTGTCCACCACCACTTTTAGCCACTTTGCCAAGCACCTTCTTCCTTATATTAAAATCTGGTGAGCCCTTCAAGCAAAATTATTCCATCTATACTTCAAAATGAGCCTTTGCTCACATGTTTGCCTGGAAACTGTTAGCAGGAGTTGTGCCTTCGCCGGGGGCGGGGGGAGAACAGGGTCCTGCCCGTGCAATTTCTGGCACCGAGCAGCGAAGGGAACAGCAGTGGCACTACCTTGTCTTTTTGAAGATGCATTTGTATACATTAAGCCATTTCTTTACAGCTGTTTTTCTCTCATAGCCAGCCTGCAAACAATTAAATTACCCTTTTTCTGTCCTTTAACAAGTTTTCAGTGTTGACTCTAATATTTGCTCTTAAGTAGCTGTCCATTCCCTACATCTTTTTCTCAATTTAGTCACTCTGTAGGTCAGTAGCTTTTACAACAGCATCAGAACTAATGGAATACACTTGGATTTACCAGAATGGGGGGTGGTTGTTCCTGGGTGGAGACCAAATATGAATAAACGAACTGCTTAATTTCAAAATTAATCCAAAAGAGAATAAATCCCTAAAACAAGCACTGGCATAGCTAGTTGTTGTTCTTTTGTTTGACCAGTGTGTTTACTACAGGCTGCAACTAAAATGATTTTGTTACAACACCCTCAGTTTTCTTTTTTTTTTTTGGTAATATTTCAATGAAATATTTTCTTCTTGAAGAGAGCATTATTTTCGTGTTGGAGAATTTTAAATTGACCTGCTCCCCAAATGTACGAGCAAGAGGCTCGTGATTTCTTCCCCATGAATTTGATTCTGCTGGCAGAGCTCACTTAGGGCAAGTCCTTCGTCCCAGGACAGTCTGTTTTGACAGTCCTGACCGATCCCTGCAAGTCCCCCTTGCTGTACAAGAACTAAGTAATGTCTCCGTGTCAACACTTTGTAAAAGAGTATGCTGAAGTTAATTTGCACCCCAGGTCAGAGCCCAGATTCTTTCAAAAGAGTGACATTGAGCGTAACTTTTTGGATTTCTGTAGACCTTGGCTAAGATCTGCGTGAAGATCTTGGCAGCACAGTGATGCGAGCGCAAGACCAATGCGAAATCATAGCAGCTAGCTGTTCACAAACGTTGGGGTTTGACTTACAACTGGTCACAGAAATTGCCCAAATTCATCTGACTGCTGTGCACATCAGCACGTTAAGACTTACTAAATTACTAGGGGTAGTTGCCATCGCTTGTTTCTGATACTTCGTATTTAAAAAAAAAAAAAAATTAAAAAAGCCTTACCTGGAACTTCATTCTTTTTGGTGTGCTACATTTGACAAGAGATCCACGTTTATTCCTACGCTTCTCTGTTTTTGCTGTCAAATATATGAAGCCAGAGAATTAATTTAATGAATCAAATGACAGTTCTCCACAGAGAGTGAAAATCAATGACAAACATCGCTGCTGTAACCTTAGATTAATTTTCCTGTCATTTACCCCTTTGGAATGATGCTTAGAACTAAGATGCAAGAAAGTATTATCTTGAAGGGAGAAGATAATTGTGCCAAGTCAGTTTTTGCTGTTTTATATGAATAATCCCAAATTGCCTGCATTCAACTAAGGCCAGTTCAGTTTGTGTGGAAGCACTGAGGAGGTTTCAAAGGGAGAACAGTGTCAGCTGCACACACCTCCTTCTTGCTGAAGCACTTCTTGATGGAGCCATGATGGACCAGCATCTGCAGTAGCCAATTCCAGCTGCAAGTGATTTCAAATTTATCTAGATGAAACATGAAACCTCTGAATTATTACTGTTACTCACCACAGGCATGCCTGAGTTGCTAAGAACAGATCCACTCATGTATTTAATGTGACCTTATGTAAAGCTGAAGAGGTGGAGAAAAAAGTCAAATGAAGTGCTTTTTTTTCAAGTCTACCTTCAGGATAAAAAATGCTTGTAAGTAAAAACAGTTGAGAGAAAAAAGGTATTAGCTACTAGATTTATAGCATGTTTTTGGATAAGTTTGTGTTCTGCTTAATTGCATTGCATAAGGCAGATGCATTAGTGGGCTTCTCAATATCCCTTTCATTCAAGTTTCGGATTCTGGACACTTATCTGCAGACTTCCAGTCACCAATTTATTTCATTTGTGACCAAATGTTTCTTTGGGTAAAAAGATAGGGTAAAATATCAAAGATCCAAGGCAGGCACTAGATGTTTGTTCTTCACCTGTTGTGCCTGCCAGTATGTGACTTCAGAACTCTTAGTGCTGAGGATGGACTTGTAATGAAGGTTTGGTTTCCAGCCACATGTTTAGCAAACATGTGAAGAAGAGAAGTTTGAAATCATTTTAACATTAGCCTGGCAAGAAATTTCCCTAATACGTAGGGAACACAGTCATTTTAAATTTCAATATATCAAATGATGAAAGGAAAATTAGACCAGACTGAATGTTAGAAGTGCAGTGGTACCCTGATAAGAGCTGAACCCGGATGTCACTGTGTGGAACAGTGGCCCGTTGTCAAGTTAAATAAACTTCAAATTATAATTAAGTGATTAGACTTGGCAGGCAGTGACTATGTATGTGAACAGAGCCCGCTTTCGAGAGCCTTATGCAAAATTCTGTGTTTAGAATGAGGAATGCTGCTGCCTCATCTGTTATGTATAGTTCCATGTATTTCTAATAGAGTAATATCTAATATTTGCTTTGTTCTGATTTAAATAGCCCATGAGTTGCCAACTCAGGGGAGGAGTAGGTCCTAGCACTATCCATCTCTTAGTCCAGAGGACCTCAGCGGGCTTTATAAACAATATTTTCAGGAATCCTGTCAATCATTGCTTTCAGAAATTCTGTTTGGTTCTTTCCTTGCTCTGTACTTAAAATGAGTGTGAAATTACGCTGCTATAGGATGGGAGTAGATTTTTTTTGAGTATTGGAAACTAAGTGTGAAAAAAAAGGGAGTATGGGACATCCCTTTTGCCATCTGCAAGGTGGGGTGTTTGACCCTGAGAAGAAGCCATGCAAATGCTACTGCTTGCTAGGACATGTAGGTGGGCTGTTGTACTTTTCTTTTATGAATGTCCATGGAGCTTTAATTACATGGGGAAATGGCAGGGTTTGTTATGAGAAGCAATCACAGAGACTCACTTTTTCCAAAAGGTACGTTGTACTTGCTCTCGGATTGTTACACTGTGTGGTGATGAATAACACTTGGAAGCAGATGTCAAAGGCATCAGTGCTCAGTGGAAATAGTACATTTTTTCCATTTTATGTCTAGTTTAGACTATATTAAAGAGGAGGGAAAAAATTTAAAAGCTGAAAACATGTTGAAACACGTTACGGTTGTGACAGAATTGACGACAGCCAGGAAATTCCAAGTTAGGGTCCTCACACCATCCTTTCTGGGCACTCCGACTAAGAGTTCAACATCCAAGCCCTTGAGTTAGTATTGGTCACAAAAGCTTTATCCTTGTTATTTGTTATTATGTGTGTGCCTGTTTGATGCTGGCTGCTTTCCTCTTTTCTTTTGATCTTTCCCAAAAATTTATAAAGTCCATGTTCCGCATCACGTGCCTTCATACCAGCTCAAAGCTATTAGGTAACTATGAACTTTTAAAAAATTATTCTAAAATAGTCTGCATCCCAGAAAGGTCATAGAAGATTTGTTCTACAGACAAGAATGAATACAAATATGAATGTCTATCACTGTTTATAAAAGCATGTGATAGTCACATGAACTTCACATTGCAATGTTTTCTTTGCATGTGTTAGTAATAAAACCATTCTGTATCATTAAAATCTGAATGTTTAAATCACATAATGTTATTTTCTCTTGAAGGTAATTCCGAATTATATTTTGCTCAAATGTTAACAACAAAAACAGATCTGGCTGGGTTCACTTTGATCCTCCTATAGGAGGTGCCTGAGTGGCACAGAACGGTGCCACATAGGCACAGTGAGGCACAAACCAGAGTACGTATTAGTAAATATGGTAGAACCATGCCAACCTTGATGCCCACACTCTGTGTACTCTGCTTCTCTGGTGTGCCTGGATTGTGCGTTTCTCCCATTTGTTAGTTTTGGGAAGGTGGTATGTTCCAGTGACCTACAGATCATAGTCGAAAGTGGGCTGCTGTGGTCATGTTGACAGTTGTGGATCACAGGGACTAATCCCTGTTGAAGTAGAAGAATCCTGTTCTTACAATTTCCACTGATTCATCGCAGTCTGTCTTCACTTATTCCAACAGTTGGTAACCAGAGTGTTTAAATTTGCTCCTTCACTCCTACTCTGTATTTGTGTGCCTTTTACCCAATGGACTTGAAAGCATTCCTGTCTCTAGACTGAAATGTTTCTCCTCTTAGATTTCTGGTCGTCTTTTAGGTACTTAGAAAGTTAACATGGAATCCTCTGCTTAGTAAGTTAAACCAATGTAGCTCTTAGACACCTTTATCCAGAACATATTTAGTTATTAATCCTGAACCAAACTGAGTAAGATCAAGTCAGAATTTGTTGATACCAAACAGCGTTGGGGTAGTAGCTGCACTGGTACCATACCCAGAGATGTTGTAACCACGTGTCCCATGTTGGGTGTTTGCATTTGGTTGTGCTGTTGCATTTGGGAGTTCTTGTTTAACTGATTATCCACTGTGATCCCTGGGAAGGATTTGGAGTTGCTGTTGAGGATGAAAGCCCCTGTGGAAGGGCTGTGGGCTAAACATATGACATTATATTTGGCTGTACTGAAGTCGGTATTGTTGGCCAACTGACCATGTGATGCAGATCACTCTTTATCAGTGACCAAGCTCTTTCTGCTCCCACAATATTTTTCACTGTCATCCTTAGTCAACATAGATTTTATGTTTCTTCCCAATAAAATATTTTAATGTAGTCTCAAAGTCACTTTCTGATTATCAGTGGGCAAGTATGTTTCTGACTCCCCATTTAAATGTAGAGAACTGACATTTAGTTAATTTTAAATCCTCTTAGTATCTACCATGTTGATTTTATGTCTTTCTGGCTTCTCGATGAACAGCTCCCGCTGAAGTACAGGCAGAAGAGTTTTCTGTATACCTGTATTGGTTTGGATTAAGTATAAATGCTCTTTAATTGAGTTGTGTGGGTTGAATCACTGTGCTTGCTATTATTGCCGTACTTTCTTGTCCAGGAAGTGAGGCTGACCAGGCTGTCCAACTTATCCTTTTTTAGAAAACGGGCACACCATCAGCTTTCTTTTAGTCTTCTGGAAATTCCACTGTCTTTCAAGAATTCCAAGTATTCTAAGACTTATGATGTCATGCGATCTTGAATCCAAACTCCCCACCACATTTCCCTTCACAAAAATAACTATGAACTTTCTAAATTCAATTTATTTCTTTAAAGCATTTCCAATGGTATAATGTTTTGTAGAATGTCTTTTATTGCAAAACCTAAATTTGAAGCTGAAAAGCTAGTTGGCTTTATCTTTAAAAACATGTTTTTTAAAAGATTCTCATTGTTCTACCCGAGCCATTCCAATATGTGGTATAAATAGTTGTTATAGTGTCTATTATGCTTAAACATACTGTGTGAAAAAAGTAAAATTCCAGCTGGACATGTGTAGATAATTAATTTTAGGCCAAGTTGTATATCAAGTATACATGGATTTGAATCCGATTGAATTTTCTGTTTGAAGTAAAATCATGATTTATCTAAACACAAAGCTCTAATGTGTAGCTGTTGAAGGAATCTGATCAAGAACATACTGCAGAAGAGGTTGTTTTTTAGAAAAATAGAGAAGTTGAACACCCATGGAGTGTTTAAGTAACAGAAGGCTACAAGTTATCAAGTCCAAAGGTCCTAAAGAAAATGAAAGATCATAAAGGACAAGTGTCAGAAGAGTCCTGGGATCACCTGGAGACCCTTTCTGAGACTGAGAGCAAGGTTACAGCTGTTCAGAGTTTTGAAGGTTAAGAGGATTGCAGATAGCATGGAAAGAACGGGGGCTGTGGGTGGACATCCTTGTGTTGCAGTCTTGTGGTCCCAGTCATAGGAAAGGATGATCATAGCCACAGTGTTTTTTGAAGGCATGCTCTAAAGTTCAAAAGCATCTTGTCTGGAGCTTGTCCTCTCCTGTTGCCCTCTTGATGTGAATGGAAACTATTTTAGCACTTGAGCAGGTCCTTCAAAGCTCTTTCAGAAGCAGTAGCTGCAAACAGGACATGGATGGTCCTTTGGCCGAGCAAGCAGAAGGATCTATGTGCCTTTTAGCCACACAACTACGTTGTCTTGTGCTTGATAAAACTATTCGTTCTCAAAAAAAAGAAAAAAAATAACAATGCAGCAGAGGCCAGATGCTTATTCCTAATAACACTGGTTCATGCTATAAGCTTTTAGTTATTTTCCAAGGCTTGATGCCGTCGGTGGTTTGGTTTGTCTAAAATGCCAGTATAGTCACACATGAAACTAATGCCAGTTATTGTCTGTTTAAAACTGAAAGCGCCTCAGTGGTGTGTGTATATGGCTTACATGTTCAAAGCATTTTAAAAACAGTAACCTATTAAATCCCAACAATTTCCTAACACGAGTACCACTTTCTCTGTTTTACGGCTGAGGGAAACCGATGAATAAAGTACGCCGGTGGCAAAGCTGATAGGAAAACTCTGGAACATGGAGCATCAGGGTACCTCCAAGTACCCTGTTCTTTCCCTCAGCTCGTATGGCTTCTATTATTTCTAGCATTTCACTTTTTGATCAGTGGCTTTAATATTAAAAGAAAATTCTTTTCAGTGAACTTCTGTTTAGCAACTGTGCGTTCTGCCTTCAATCTTTGACATGGAACCCAGAGCTCACGAGATTATGGCCGAGTTATAAACCCCCATGAAAATGGGCAAAATAACCAACAGCGAGCAAAACGGTGGCCAAGTTCAGTCTTCCTTGCCTCGGTTTTGTTGTCAGGGAACACAGGGACTGATCTGACCTTAATGGAGTATTTGGAAATGCTGCCTTGTAGGGGACACAACTAATCTCCAGTACCCTTGCCAGATCACGCTGCTGGTTATGTGTGGCATTTGCAGATGAGAATGAGTTTTTGAGGCTACCTTTTATTAAATTGGAAAAAAAAATTAGCTTGAGACTAATGGAAACCACTTCCCATCCAATTATCTGAGTGGGCAGAGCAATGGGAGGTCCAATGGGAGGTTTGGGGTGGGTGTTGGGGGTGATGAGGGCGGATGTTTTGTTCATCCGAACTATGTGGCAGTCACCTGGTTTTGAGATTTGCTACCAATTGTAAATTCAGCCCTAATTCACTGGGCAGCCCCAGGAGCCAGCAAAACAACCAGTTGGCTCTAGCAGTGCTGACAGTATATTCTTCAGGTCATTTCTATCTTCTGTCACTTTTCTTTTCCATACGGTTTCAGACACACTTCTAAAACTCAATAAATTATAAATAATAATCATAATAACCCAGATGAAAATCTCTGATCTTGACTCATATCTGCTTTAGGTTTCAGGCTTCTTTAAAAATCTGCAAATTAAAACCTGTGTACTTGTGCCTCTGTAGAGCTCCCACCAGTGATCTCGCCCACCGCTGCCGGGGCAGCAGCCCGGCACCCTGCAGCGTGTTCTGCAGGGTCACTTCCACCCCTTCCCCAGCCCTCCGTGTCCCACGCTGTGCCAGAGCAGAAGGGCACCAGCAAACCTCAGGAAAACGTGTTACTGACGTGACTAGCACAATAGTTGTGAGGATCTCAGCTAATGCTCCTGAATGTGTTGGGTTTCACTTTTGTTTGTAAATCTTTGCTCTGCCAACATGCTGCTTATAAAGTCTGATATCAAGTGTTCTCACTTCTTAAAAAGTCTTTGTAGATAAAGTATGGATTTATTGCCTTTGAAAAGACAGTAGCTCTTAAAATCGGATGCTTTCAGCTTTGCCAGAGTATGACCGTTCATAGAGTAAGGTAATTAATGCACCAAATTAATGAGTCTTTGTTGTCGTTATCTGTAGACGGTTCCCAAAATGACTTTACTCCCTTCTAGAGCAATAAGGCTTTCCATGTACTTCTGTAAACATCTGCAGTCTTGCAGGAAAATATTTTGCACAATTACAGTGATGCATTTTTCCAGGAAATAAGTGCAAATTTTCTCAGTCAATCAATAAAAAAGCCTCTTTTTTTTTGGTTTTATCTTTGCTTCTTGTAAATGCTGCAGTCCAAGCGCTGCCTCTATTGGAAACTTCTTTTACAAGTGCTGTAAGAGTTTGGGAAAACTGTCAAACATCCTGAGCAGCTGCTGAGCAGAGCCCTCGGATCCGTGTGTGCTTTGGCATCGGAGGGATGCACAGGAGCAAAGAGTGAGTGGAGGAACTGGGCTTTGAAGTCTGCTTGGTGCTGTTATATTATTCTTGGCTCTTTGTGCTTTGGAAAATACACTGCATCAAGTTCTCATCGGTGCTGCGGTGCACAGTTTTTCTTGAGGCTGTGGAAGGGTGGTTTTAGCATTACATGAAACACCTCCGTCGTTTTGCTGTTGAGATGATGTTATTTTATTAAATTCTCGTTAGGTTTTTCCCTTGCTCGACTGGAGCGGTTCCCCGGGTTGTTTCTTGGGGTCTTTTGTGCTTTCACCACGACGCTGGTGAGTGCCCTCGTTGTCTGCATTTGCAATAGAGCTTCATAATGACTAAGCCACAGCTGAGTTTTCTGCTTTGTCATTAGATTCACCTGCACCCCACACCTGAAAAATATAATTTCACCTTCTATTGTGTCTTCCATCCACGGCTGAAAAAACTCTTTACAGCCTTTAGTGTACATGAGCTCAAAAAAGAAAAACACAGTTCTGGGGTACTTAAGAATTGGAATGTGGGATATTTTCATGGATGTATCTGATAGTGTCCTCTGAAAGATAGACAGGAGCTGATGAAGTTTGGGTGAGGAAGGTGCTATTCTACCAGAATCATCTCTCCCTTAGCCGAGGTAGCAGTGACCTGTGCTTTTGAAACAGGAGAGCCTGTGGCACTGCCACTCTGAATGGCCAAGTGTCCTAGTGACAGCAGCTGGGATAAGCTCTTTTCTCTAATGCACACCAATGCTTTTCCTTTAGTGAGAGAAAAACAAGAGTAGGGAAGGTTCAGTAACTAGGGGCAGGGGTGGGAGAGAGGGGTGATGAGATAATTTAAGCTCCGGGAAAAAGGTTTTTTTCAAGGCAGACTTGAAAACCCATATGGCTGTGCAAGAGATCTGCACTCCCTCCAGCTGCATCCAGAAGAGTCATCCTTCTCTGGTATAAAGAGTATAGTTTGCACTCTTAACTAGAAAAGCATGTTGATTCCAAAGTGCCAAATTCTACTTGCCAGATATTGCTACAGATCTAGAGCTTTTTTCTTCTTCTGTTTCAAATTTTTTATTTGCTACTCCCTGGCTTGGTAAAGTTTTCCTACATGCAAACTTGCATTCAGATCTGTAGAAATGCGGGTCTTTGTCGTTGTTATTTTTATTTTTTATTACTATTATTTATTATTATTGATACTGTTATTATTATTTCAGTGAATGCCTCACAGCTAAGTTCTTCTAAGCTTTAAATTGCAGCACAACATTTGTAAGCCCATTGCATTATCTCAGCTTATGACTTGAGCAAAGTATTTTCTTCAGAGCCTTCTTTATACCTCCATGCCTGAAAACAAATGCTCTTGTGGCTCAAATCCCAAACCAAGCTTTAGATAAACATTTTATCATCATACAGAACTCAGCTTTGATAGTGCTTTAAGACAAGTAGAAATAATAAGGGACAAAGGAATTCTCATGGGCTTGTAAATCCATAGTAAGTCTTTGGTGAGGGCATAATGCGCAGCAAATCTGCAGCAAACCCAAAAAACCCTTTGCAAAGATTCGAATTTTTTAAAAGGCTTTGCAACCTGACTGCTTAAACATGTAAACTCTTCTTGCAAAAGAACCTTATCTCACGTGAGCAAAGGGTGTTGAAGCAGGCTCTAAAATACCATTTTTTTCTCTCGTTTTGTATGTTTTTATTTTGTCACCAACATTAAAGCGATGTGAGGGTTTGTTTTTTTCTGGAACACTGTATATTTAAAATAAATGTTTTAATTGATACTATGCACTAAGATTGTAAAATAGCTCATGGTTCTCAATGTGGGCATGAGTCATCATCACAGTGGAGGTTTGGCACCTCCTGATTTGACTTGTGATCTTCCAGCTGAAGGACACTAGCTGGAGCAGTCACTGAACCTCCGCTGCCTTTCTACAGCTTAGGGAAGTTTGCTCAGACAAATTTAAATAATTTAAATAATCAGGCCTATGCATAGCTGATAGGCAAGGAGAAAGGGAAGGAAAATAGGAAAAATAGCATGAATTAATATGTTAGAGAAATTACAAGTTACTCATTGAGTTTCTAAGTATTTCTTCAAATCACTGAAGTCCAGTTTGTTATTTTCTTTTCTAGGAGAAGCGGGGGTAGAGCAGCGCTGGAGAGGGGTTCCTAGGCCTTTAGGGAGAAGGGAACAAATAAAAAACAAAAGGAATAGATTGAAGTCAAAGAGGTGCCAATGGCTGCAGATGGGTCTGAGCTTCACAGTGCTGCCACCAACAATTTGGCAGGTGGGGAGGAACACAGCTGGGGGCAGGAAGCAAGGCAGGGAGTGGCAGTGGCTGGTGGAGGACAGGTAGATGGATGAAGCAGAGTTCTCACGTTACCTCTGTCCGGGGCAGTCTCCAAACACCCAGAGGAACAGCTAGTTGTTAAATGTGACTTCCTATAGTATGCCACCTGTAGTTATTTTTAAGTAAAACAGCTAAAACAACTTTCATGGTCTCCCAGCACTGCAGTGCAGCTGTGGTGTTCTGCAGCTGTCGGCAGCTGGGTGTGATGCACAAGGGAGATGATGCTGGCTGCCTCTTATAGGCCCACTGCAAATGGTTTTAGAGGAAAGAATCAGGATATCTACCAGATGCCAGGCATAGGAAGGTACCAGTGAACGTCAGTGAGTCAGTGCATCTTGTAGAAGTTAAGCAAAGAAAATATTCTTCTGATAAATACTTTCACATGTTCATTTGCGACAACACTTGTGAAGCCAGCTGCACAAAAGGGAGAACTGTGAGTGGGAAGAACACAGGTTGATATCAGGTTGCTTTTATTCAGCTGGAGCCAGCTAGCAGTCACGAGAGTTAAACAACAAATCCTTTGAACTGGCTAACAAGCTGCAGTAGCTCTTCCATCATTGTTCTTTCTACTTTACTCTTACCAGGGATACCTTTTTCTTGCAGGAGTGGGCTGTTGTCAAACCTCAGCATTTCTTTTAGACTGCCACACGCACTTGGCCTTACATCACGTGTTGATGGAAGCTGCAGGACGCTTTCCCAGGTGCCTGGACCACTGGTGGAGAGCAGGGAGGTGTTTGGGCACTAATTTCATGTAGCGTGTATACTGTCTTCAGTTACATGGTCTGGTTTTATTCCTTCTTTTCTCAGTCACCACAGAGTTCTGGGGTCTCCGGTACTGGGATTCTACAGAAAGGAAAAAACTCTCTATAGAAACTGTTACAGAAAACAGTTTATGGCCACGGTCCTCAAATGGTGTCATCGGCCTCTGGTTTGTTATTTGGAAGACATACAGTGTATTATCAGAACTTTAAATATGTGGCAGATATAAAGTCACAAAGCAGAAAAGAATATATGTTCCTTCTTCATCTTCTTCTACTCATTCATTTGAGAATTCCCTTTTGTCGCTGCCCGTTTCCCTTCTTGACATGACAGTCACTCTTTAGGTGTGCAGTAGGTGCTGAGGTAGGAGCAGAAGGCACATTTTAACATCTCAGACAACAGAAAATCTAGGAACCAGCGCTCATGCTAAAAAAACAGGTTTGTGAGTGTGTCACAAGCATCAACACTTCGCTTCTCACGCTGCGGCGTCTGGTCTTGCGCGAACGTTTCACTGGCTCGCAGCGGGAGGTGATGACCAGGCTGCCCCAGTGCGCTCATGATGCCAGTCAGCTGCCAGCCAGTCCTGCTCAGGTTCACACCAGTGCCCTCCTCCCCTTCTCCTTCGCTCTCTCTGGAGCTGTGACTCGTGCAGCCGACCCACTTGTTTTGATCTCGGTTGGTACGTGTTAGAGACAGCCTCATTCTATCCTGCATCCCATCCGGCAGCGCTCCTATGCGCTCTCGGGTCCTCTTACAGGCTAGAGCTTGGCACTTCTGGAAAACACAACGTCCCGTTAAGGTCAGGGGTTGTTTCTGAAGGGTCTGTTCTGCTGCCGAGCGCACCTAGTTACACGGAAACTCAGCACATGGGTTTGCTGCTTAAGGCAGTGAGACCATTTAATTGACCGTGCAGTAGCACCTCTCTCCGAGCGCATGTGCCAGACAGCCAAAGTCCCAGAAACTTGATGCTCCATGTGAAGAACACAATGTTCACCTGGTCCTTGTTGCCAAGACTTGAACCGTGATTTTTCAAGACCAGGGCAGCCTATGAACTAGCACGTTAGGCTGAGTCACTGTTCTGGCAGGGTAGGTCTAATTTCTCTTTATATAAACTTATCTCAAAAGTACTTTATCATCCTGCAACTATTCTAACACAACAGCCCCTGAATGACTGAACGTTGCAGAAGCAATTATTTACATCAGGTAAGGGAAACAGCTCCGCGGTAGGTCTTTCGAAGACGTGAAGCAAAAACAAATTAGATATTTTATTTTTGTGCTTTGTCTTAATACTCAACTCCCCTTTGGATCATTAACATCTTTTGGTTTTCCACACCAATTTGTCTTATCCTTCCCAAGAGCATTGGGTCAGTTCATGTAGCTTTTAATAAAGGCTCCATCTCTTACATAAACACACACACACACACACACGTGCTGACACAGCTCAGAAATCACCACTGGTAAACAAGAATGTTAATTGCTGGGTAATTATGTGCTGCAAGGAGGAGGGAAGCTTTTAAAAGAAGCTGCAGGCTTTTCAAGACAACAATTTGTTAGCTGGATTACGCTGGAATAAACCCAGGCCCCAGAAGTGAAAAGACAACGTCTCTAAGCCTAAAGCAACACTTCTTTGCCAGTTAGCTTGAAGTGTGCACTGCCCAGTTGTAGTTCCAGGCTCTCTGGAAACATTTAACACTTTTAACATTAAGAGGACAGAAGCTGAACCCTTATATTCTGCAGGCCTGATTTTTTTTTTTTAACATGTCTATACAGGTCTAGAAGGGTTATGAAGAATTTTTTAACCTAAACATAAATTATTTTACCGTACTCTCTCACAAGCATCCCTTTCTAAAAAAGCCACTTTTAACAGTTAAAACAATTAAGCTGAAGTTCTTGGATTTCACTGGAAGGGCATCCAGTCCCTATCCATCAAAGTCTTGGTCTGCAGCAGTTTTGCCAGAGGTTTTGTTCCAAAGAATGATGGATGGGCAAATGTTGGTAAAACTGTTTAGTGTCGATTTTTCTAACTAAAAGAGCATGTTGGCCGCAGTGCTCATCTTGAAAGACGTCGGAGAACGGCCGTACGCCGACAGGTATATTGTCGTTTTGGAGGTGTGAATGCTTTGCAGAACTTTTCTCTCCGAGAGCGTTCGTATTTCCAGACCTACAGGGGATTGCCAGAGGTCAGAGTTTCAAAGAATTTAATCCCTGTTTTGGCGTATCCAGAGTCTTTATGTGAAACAGCACAGACATTTTGTAGCGCACAGTTTGTGCAGTTGGGTAGTTATCCCTTTTTCCTCTTTTCTGGCTACAAATGCAAATAGCATATGCAAATCTGAGGTTTTACAGAAAAGTGCTCACAGGAAAAAAAAAAAAATTGTCCTCGCAAAACCTGGGCAAACTTTAGAGGGGACTGGAAAATTATTGGCTCCGTTGGCATAACTTAAAATTGTTAGATAAATATATACAGCAAAAGCATATTTAAAATAAAAATTATTTTGCAGTCTTGCTGCAGAGCCCTGTGTAGGACTCCCTTGCAGGAGCTGATGCCGTTGGGTTAGTCTTTAGCAGAGACTCAGGGAACTTGGTGCGTCTGAGTATCATTCCACAAACCCAATCTCCGCTCAAACAGCCCATTCAGCGTTGGGCTTCTCCATCCCCAAGCTTGAGCACAGGAATCGATCCTGCAGGCGTTGTGCCAGCGCTGCCGGGGTGGAGGTGGGCTGCGGAACAAGGGGAAGATGCCCAGAACAGGTTGCCCAGAGAAGCTGTAGATGCCCCATCCCTGGAAGTGTTCAAGGCCAGGTTGGATGAGGCTTTCGGCAACCTGGTGTAGTGGAGGGTGTCCCTGCCCATGGCAGGGGGATTGGAACTAGGTGATCTTTGAGGTCCCTTCCAACCCAAGCCATTCTGTGCTTCTGTGCCGTGAAGGGCACCAGGAGCTTTTCTAGGTGGCTTTGCTGCTACAGAAAACATTCACAGAACTGCAGCCTCAGTTTCTAGTTGTGAACTACTAGTGGATTCTTTAGGAAGACACAAACAGATTAAAGACTTGACAGAGTCTTTATATAATATTTGTAGATCTGTAAGGAGTATTCAGGGTCTTTTTAAGTATTCGCTTTCCAAGAAAATATATGCAACAGAACAAAATAATTCAGGCTTATTTGAATTTGGGTTGGTTTTCAGTTGTTGCAATTCATTTTTCTTAAGTTTTCCTTTAAAAATGACAAACTGTTTGGCTTAGCTAGCTGTTTTCCCAGTCTAGCAGCCTCTTCCAGGGTTAAAACAAAAAGCAACAATTGCTAGATCTTTTAATTTCTGGGCCTCGCTGAATGTAATGCCTGTTAACCCCTAAGGACTGCTGAACCATTTGTACTCCATAGGCCCTTAGCCAAGCTTTGCATGCCACAGATGAAGTAATGCCATACCTGTCCATCTGTTTGGCCTATTGCTTTACAATATTTGGAACAAAAACTTAATTTCACATAATTTTCTGTGACATTGTTTAGAAATCGACCATTCTTACGTGTCAGAATGAAATGCAAATCACCCCTTTAGCAAACAAAAGTGTGATTTCTGACTGATATTTTGTAAGGCCTGATTGTTATGATTGCTACCCAGTTGTATATCCTCCCCTTCCTCCCGAAGAAAACGTAATGGAAAACGTAACCCTAACAATTACATACAGATGGCACCATCCCCATGACTTCGGCTCTGTGTGGTGGCTTATATTTCTGTGCTACAACTGGTGTAAATTAAGTTGTAGTCATCTTCTGCACATGTATTGTGTCATATCTTCACTAGCAACAAGAAGGAGAACCCCACATCTGTCAGGTGAGAGGACGTGTTGGCAATATTCTGTTTATTTGGCTGTTACGTGTCGCTAGTGCCAATGAGAACCTTGGGATCTAGTTGAATTTGTTGGAAACCATATTAAATGTCTCAGATCACCCCATCCACAATTTATTGACTTTGTGCTGTGACAGAGCAGGCTGCGGTGGAATTTTTTCTTCATCTTCTCACATGCTGGAAGCAACAGCCTTTTCCAATTGGAGTTACGGGATCCGTTATGGGATCATTATGTTCAGGGGGAGAAAGATTAGGTCTGTCAAAAGCAGAGGAGGGAGGAAAGGGAAGACAAGAGTATCTGCACTTTACCTACTCTTGAAAATCAGTTTTCTCTTTTTTTTTTTTTTGCCTGGCAAATGCTTAATTTTCTTTTTTTAAAGAGACGGAATAGAAAAGGTCTCCTACTTCATCCAGTCGCTCTTCCTTCAGTGCCACGATTAATGTAAATTAATGTAATTCAGTAAATAGTACCCCTCCTTTTCAGTTCTTAACCACTGTCAAGAACCAGGGGTGCCAGCACTGAAGACGTTGGTAGGTGCAGACACGAGCTCTTCTCTCCGTGCTTGGACTTGGCCAGACACAACCCAGCTCCAAGCCCGATAACGTGGCAACACGCCAGCACGGCTTCGCGGGTTTTGAGGCTGAAGTGGGCTGGCAGTAGGCAAGGGGACAGAGCAGCTCTCATCTGTCTGCATCTGTCTGTGTAGACGTACTCTCAAATTCGTGCTGCTCCCCTGGGCAGGAATCATCTTTCTGTTTTGACTCGGTGCCGTGCCAGCGGCTGGAGAGCGCGGTGCAGCCCTTGGCTGCGCTTGGGAGGCAACTCATAGCTGTCGTGAGTGCCAGCGCTGCTGTCGCTTGCCCCCGTTTGAATCTGGCACGACTCTACAGCTTTAGTAGGCTTGGTCTTAATTTAAGCTGAGGTAAGTGAGAACATCTCTTAGAGGCAATATGAAATGATTTTGGGGCTTGTCAGAAAAGTCAAAACATTAGCAATAGAATCTTACCTGCTTTATTCATCGGCATTCCCGGGGCTCTTACTGTAGTGATTCAGCTAATTAAAATTCCTTTTACCTACACTTTCCTTTACAGCTTCAGGTGGTTATAACAACCTTCATTTCATGTCCCAAACTATTATAATGTATAAAACAGATGCTGTGTTCCGCTCTGAAGTGGCAGCGTTTCAACGGTAGATCAAATGATCCTCCTGCTTAATATCTATTACTGGCTTGTGCCTTCTAAGATCATAGTGAGAATTTTAATCAAATGTCGAAAAAGAACGTGAAATTTTCAGATTATAAGCCTTCATGAAGGATAAAGTACTCTTTTTACTTGATTTTACCTTCTTGCCGTTCCATGTGTATGTGTGCCTGTGTGTTTATGTGTGTATATATCTCAACAGATTAAATTAGGGGCTCTTCCTAAATATCTGGCTGGTTGATTCACGCATGAAAAACAGACAATACCAAACATGTGAGTCGTTAGTTGCTATAAGATTATGAGCCTGATCTTATTCCCAGGGAAGTCGGTTTAGAGCAAGGCCTATGTCCTTAATGTTTTCTACAGAAAAGCCTGAGACAGTAACCTTAGGAGAATGAAACGTGAAACCCCCGTGGCAATTTAAGTAGGGCCACAGTTGAAAAGCAGCGAGAACAGGTTCCCTTTGTACTTCTCTGAGCTGCACTTGGCATCCCTTGGGGCAAATTGGGAGAGTTTCAGCCTTCAATGTCTACACAATCCCTCATTTTTCAGGAGCAGAGGCTTGTTAGAGAAGAATGCTCTCTGTTCCTTGCACGCCTGGAGTGGAAGGAGATCACTGATTAAAGCAGAGGCTTTTGATTAAATGATGAGGCTACTTTCAGTGATTAAACAAAAGAAAGGTATTTGGGGGGGCCACTTTCTGCAGGAGCTTGGGCTAAAGTAG
Organism: Tauraco erythrolophus; assembly: GCF_009769465.1. NCBI lineage: Eukaryota > Metazoa > Chordata > Aves > Musophagiformes > Musophagidae > Tauraco > Tauraco erythrolophus. The sequence goes on from NC_141477.1 coordinate 21,515,512, forward strand.
ACAGCTATTAAAGCACACACGAAGAAGCAAGTTGGGAAGATGCGGTTTGGCGTGGAAGGGGAAATGGCAATTTCAGGATTATGCTAGTATTCATCTGTAATTGGAGCTCTGTTTGGTTTTGTTTCTTGAGATGCTGTCACAGGCAGGTATTGTATTTACCTTTCTCACTCGAGATGCACAATGCCCTGTCACTCAGCACAGATAAAAGGCTTCAGTGTCCTCAGATAATTACGGAAATTTTATTAGCTGTGATGAAACAAGGATAAAAGGTAATCAGGGCTTTGATTTCATCTTTTTGTTTTTTAGTCCATATTTTTCATTTGTTGCAACAATTTTTGAAGCACTGGTAATCTTTTGAGAGTCAAACTACCCATTTCTGTGAGGCTTTTACCTACGTTCCCAAGGGCTTCTCTAATCGTAATACTTGGTACTACCCACAGCCCCACTGTTGCAAAATGATTCATTGGCTCAAATCTCATATTCCTTAATCTCAGTCCGTAGAGTCACAGTCTGTTTGTTCACCCAGGACAAGAATGCTCTGGTTGGTTTGTAACTCTGCTTCGGTTTGCGTGCGCGGTCCCAGGTCCGTGGAACTCCTATAAAAACGTAGAAAAGGCTGTTTGTTTCCCTGTATTTCACAGAGTTGCTATGCTTGCATTTTTTAGCGTTCACACGGCTGCAGTCATGTAAAAAGCATAATGTTATGGGGAAAAGGGCAGGGCTTGCTTCAAATTATCATTGAAAGAAATAAAAAAATGCAGAGAAATGTCAGGAGATCTTGATGAACATGTTTCTGCGGGAACTGGAAAAGAAACCAAGCCACAAATTTAAGAACGAGATCCAGATTCCATATCCTTCAGCCTCACCCCTAAGGGGATGAAAAATTGAGAACTGAAATACCACAAGTTTGGATTAAGTTTTTTATTTCCACCTATCTCTCCATACTCTGGTTATACTGACAATCTCTTAAGAAACGTTAGTATGAACAATGCCTGTATCTGATCGTTGTACCTGAGCATAACAATAGCGTTTGCAATCAGGCTACGCATAAATGAAATGTCTTCCTATTTTTTTTTCCATCATTTTAATGCATTGTTTGGCAGTTCTGCTAAATATTACCAAGCTGCCTCCAAAAACATCGTGAGATGTTTCCTGCTCTTAAATGAAATCTAAGAAAATCACAGAACTTGCTTCCACTCTGGCCCTTAAACTGATAAAAAAAATAAATCACTGGTTGCAAGAGATGGGCAAACATGTCAACTTTTGGACTGAAACTTAGAGGTTTTTTAGTTTGAAAAACTTAATTTGCTTCCAAACCAAACTAACCACAAGATAATACCAAAAGCTGCATTTAACTAAATAATCCAACCCTTTATCCCCACTATTTGAATTTCCATAACAATTAATATTTACGTCAGAAACTTGTGATACTGCTTTTTATTTCCAAATATCATTGTGACATCAGGTGAGAGCAAGTTGTAACGTACCTCTTTGGGGTACCGCAGTATTTCCCTTTCCTGAGTATCAATGTTTAAGATAAAACAAAAAAAAATCTTCCTATGAATTGTAAGATTCATATTAGTATTGTTTTAATAATTAAAGTGGTTTTCAGTGGCAATATATCCTGCCCGTCTTGCGTTGGCAAGAATAATATGCACTATATATATTCTGCCTCTGAGTACTTAGTATTCTGCTGGGTCGCCTTTTAACTGAGACTTTCAAAAACTTTAGTCATTTAATTTATTATGTAAAACTGTGCTAATTGTCTTCAAATTCAGAATGTTCTCCTTTGTGTTTTCTCTCTCCTGGCAAAATGCCTCTGATAAAATAGAAGTGGCACATCAGTTCGTTAGACTATATGATGATGGGAAGGAGGAGCCACATTCATTACCTTAAAGGTAGCCAAGATACGAAGGATGAGGTAAAAAGCCTCCCGCAGAAGATGACTTCACATCAACCTGAATGTGGCTTTCTGCTTGTCTTTTATTCTCGCTCCTTTCCCACCTTGGTACCTGCTTGACTCTCCTTATCTTTTTAAAGTCAGAAGTGCTGTATCGTTGTTCTGCTGCCAGGTCAGCTGTGATGACAGGTAGCTTCTGTGTTTAAAGAGAAAGTAACTGTTGAACAGGCAAAATTACATGTTTTAGAAGAATAAATATCGTATATTTTGATCAGAATTATATGGTGGTTGTTACACTAGTTCAGTGGCTTCAACCATACCCAGCCATTATGACCGGCCATACCTGGGCACTATAAGTGACTTCCAGTAACAATTACTTACTTCCAACTACAATGAATCCTTCTTCATCACCTTGACATAGGTCAATTAGTTATTGATTAGGACTAGGAATATTATAACCTTTGAGAAAAAGACTTAGAACGTTTTTACTCTGTTTCAGTTTTGCAATGTGTTGAAAAGGACCAAGGCATCATCTGGCAGATAAGGGTGATATTTGGGTGAATCTAACCTGATTTGAGTTATGCAGAACTACTTTGTATTTGTCAGTCTCAAAAGCAGGAATACAAAGCTATCATTGCACCAGACCAGCAGCAATCGAATTCTGAAACGTGAGGATGCCGGTTACCTTCAGCCTCTTTCTATGGCTTGTCTGCATTTTGACAGGACTCCCACTAATATAGAGAAAATTTGCCCTAGTAATGAAAAATTATTAGGATTCATAAAGGATCTTTTGGGTTTGTATTCTGTTAGAATCAGCAGAAGGGAGTCAATGGAAGTGTGCCCTTTTGCTTCTGTGTTCAGAAGGACTCCTGAGGTAGAACACCAGAGGTGCAGGCTGTAGACTCTATGCAGCAAGAAGAGACCGTTTGGGTTTGACTGCGTGAAGCCTGTCTAATTCCCAAGTTAACTCACGAGAACTACATAAATTTGAGGTATCTTGTGGTGCCAAAAGTTGCTGTCTGGGGAAGACTGGCTCCTGCCTGCTAAGGCAGCGTGCCACTGTTGACCTGAACGTCGCTCGCCAGCAACTTGTCTCCTTTTCTGGCTGTCAATTCTGCACAAGCCCTGTCGGTGCCACCGATTCCTGCCTCCTCTCCCAAGCCAGGACCAGCACAAGGAGGTATGGGTACGTGATGCAGGCAGCTCTGCTTTGGGTCGACAGCAGCAGCCAGGGGCTGCTGGAGGAGGATCACGCCGGAGAGGTGAGCAGGGAGAGGGCTGGAGAAGCCGGGCTTGCTTCTCTTAGCAGCAGCCAAGAGAGAAGAGCGCGATCCAGTTGGTGGGGCACAGGAAGGGAAATGGCTAAAGGTGTTCGGAGAGTTAAATCATCGCAGCTGCCTTTTTCCATCCGTTTTTTGTTTTGCCTCTTCTGAATTCCGACACCTACACAATACTCTGTCTTTTAAAAACAATGTTGGAGTTCCCGACATTGAACTCTGCAAACAAGTGTGTTCTCAATTAAGTGAAGAACTTCTGCCCCCCCCTCACTTGATACGAGCGCTTGGCTCAGACGTGCTGGCCTCCAGAGGAATCACACGAGCACATTTTTCAGAAGGTTTCCCCCTCCCAAAATCCCATCGAATGGCTGTTTCTTATAAACCAATGGAGATAATTTCATGGCTTTTCCCTTTCATGGCCACCCACCTCCTCTTCCCAGCTAGCTTTGATACAAAAAGACAAATCCTTTCCCATTCACATCAAAAGCTGGAGGGTCGCTCTGTGTCACCTACCCTGGGATTTTGACTCAAGCTATTCGGAAAAAAAAAATAATGGAAATTGCAGCTCGGTTTTAACTCAACCGCAGTGTGTGTCACCGAGAGTTTTCAGGGTCATTGACAGATCAGTTTCATAGACCAAACAGATAAATAGGCACAAGTTATTCTTTATTATTATTGTTTATAATTTGTTCATGCCGTAAGTGTGCTGAGTGCACTACAGAGGATACCAGCCCTTCCTCAGGGAACGCAGGGTTTAAGTTAGACATATGTTTTGTATATTTTCAGTGTGTATTCAAGCACCTCCAGCACTGGACAGGCACTTTTTAAAACAAATTTCAAGTAATAACAATAACATGCTGAGTGATAACAACAGGCATGGGGGTGAGAGGAGGACGAGGGTTACAAAAATAAAGATCATGTGAATTGTTTTCTTTATGTCACCCATGAGGCTTGGGATTTCTCTGTTTTTCTTTTTCGTTGAATGCTTTTGTCATTCCTTTCTCTTTGGCAAGAAAAGATGACAGACTTCAGAGGCAGAGGAATTGCTGCTGGAGTAAAGGAGAATCGAGGCAGAGGAAAGGGGCCGTTCCTGCTAGTACCTGAGAAACATCTGGCCTCCAAGGGAGAAGTATTGCTGCAGGCTCAGGGGCTCACTTAAAAAAGGGGAAAGAAGAAAACCTGTCACAAGTGAGCAAATTTCTGCCATCTCTGGTGTACGAGGTTGTCCCTAGTGCAAGGCTTAACATTGATTTTCTGAGGGTTAAATCTTGGAAGATCGTTCTTGATTCTTACTCCAGCTGTCTCTGACAATAGTGGGAGTTTGTGAAAGCAAGAGGAAAGCGGAGCAAAGTTCCCAGGACTCAGCACTTAGAGAAATGAGATTTCTGTTTAGTTTAGTGCTCGTTCTCATGTCAGCACATTTACCTGGTTCTACGTGTACCTGGTGCCTTTTACTTAAACCCCACTCAGTGGACTTCTCAGTGCTTGGAGCAATCACTACGTATGGTGGACGTTTCTGTTTACACCTTTAGTCCCAAACAACTGCTTGAGCTTCCTGCTCTTCTGAATAGCTTGGGGTTTATCAGATCTGCTCTTGAGCATCCTTTCTGGTGCATCGTACGAAAACCATTGTGTAAGCTCCTGGGCGTTACTGTTTGGTCATGCATTGCTTACCCAACGCTTGCTGAAGGGAAACGGTGGCTTGCTGGTATGTTGGGGACCTCAGGTGACATCTCAGAGTTACACAGCAAACAGACTTCTAAACCAAATTCAGCTACAGACTTCATTTTGGTGCACTGCAAAGAAGCAGGTTTCTGAGGGTGCTCCAGATTTGAAGCAGCACTTCTGAAAGCACCGTTCATAGTGCCTGAAAACTTCCTGTTCTAGGGAGAATCTGAGGATTTTTAGACTCTTTCCGTATCACGTTTTAGACTCTTCCTGTATATGGGGTCAAGAGGCTCTTAAGAACTGCCTACAAGTTGGGCATCTTACAATTTGGGCATCTTCTGAGGAGCATGGCCAGCTTCACAGCACCCACCTTCCTGCCCTGGTTGCTGGACCAGCCCTTGGAGTGGTACTGCTGCCTGTTTGGGTTTAGGAGAACCAGAAGTTGGGCTTACAGTGGGAGTCGCTGGCCCTTGTTTTGCTCAAGAAATGGGTGTAAATTTACTAATTTCTTCGACCTTAATCGCAGAGCAATGAATAGTTTGTCTGAACTCATGGATACGGCCTCCTCGGTGTTGTCAGTGCATCCTACAGCAGCCCTACGACGAGGCTTTCATTAGCACCAGTGTCTTTTCGCCTGTGTTTCACATCCTGTAAATCTCTTCTGCTGCAACATACTTCTACCACTGCCTTCCCAGTGCCAAGTTACATCCCTGCCAGGAGATGTGGTCTATATATGCTTTTGGTTCCAGTTAAGTCTTTTTCTTTCCTGGTAAGCACTTGAGAAATGCCGTGGCCTGTAGAGATAGAACACATTTTTGCATTTTCTCCATTGTGTGAATAAGTTAGTTGTTAATAAAGCCCATTCCTTTATCAGATGCTGTTTGCAAAAATATTTGTTACACATGCTGGAACCAATTTTTTATCGGTTATTTACTTCATGCGGGGTTTACAATGGGCTGAGTTTCATCTGATAACTTTTGCAGCTTATTAGATGTGAATTTACTAACTGTGAACAGTTGAATAATATGAAACTCAAGGAGAAACAAGCCACGCCATCCCATAGTATAACAGTCTTTCTAAATTAGCTCTGGCCAAAGTTCATGTTTCACAATCCACTAAATCGCTTTCTTATGGATCGTAAGATGAACGTGTACTGAGTGAGGCAACTGAGTTTATATCATCATCGGTATAAGGTGAACACTTCGTAACAGATCATGACATTATCAAAGTGCTATTTGAAATTAGCTCCATATGCTGTAAGATTTCACCCAGAATTTCATTTTCAAATGTTTTTCATTCGAGTTCACTGAGGGTAAATTGGAAACACTTGGGTGTATCCCACTTATGGATCTGTTAAGACCCACTTAGTTTTAACATGTGGATGTGTGGAGAGAGAGGAAGGAGAGGAGAGTTGTAGGATGGGGTGAGCAGGAATAACTCTATCTACTGGTGTCTTCTGAAAATCTGAACAGCGTGTGTTTGCTAATGATGGCACGAATGCTGCTGTGCAGCCCACACGCTCCAGTCCATGGCTTTTTATGAACAATGAGGTTTTCCTGTCAAGACGGTGAGAGCCAACCTTGCGACTGTGCCTGGTTGTAGCAGGGGGTTAAGCAACGGAGCTGAGTCTTTGCTCTGCCGTGGTGTTGGGAGCCAGTTGGCAGAGGCCACGGAAGAAGAGCCGATCTAGAAATGCACTGGTGCTGTACTTTTGCTGGCAAAGTTCCTGGCTGGTTTTAAACCTGCCTTGCCAAAGCGGAGTTTTGCTCCGGATGGTTTAGGATGGGGTGGGGAGTCGCTCGCTTTGCTTTATCAGGCTCTGAAAGACAAACATGGTGATCTTGGATACTGCATGGTGCAGTGAGGGATTCGTGTTTCTTACTTCACCAGCTTGAGGAGCTGGATAAGGGATCAAACTGCTTTGGCCACCACTGGCTGCGAGAGACGAGGATGTTTCTAGGAGCTTTGTTACACTGTACTTTTAAGATAATAGTGTTCCTTACGTGCACATGCTGCATCTGCTACTAGGAATGTGTAAAAAATGGGGTTTAGTAGCAGTACTAAATAGTCTTTTTGGTGATTTGTATAAGATATTATAAAATATTTGAATTTGGATTGTGATAATTAATCCAAGCTAACGAGTCATTTGGAATAACGTCTGAAGGGAAAAAAAATTGCAATTTTCTTAGTGCTAGTTCCGTTCTGCAGTTACATTTATCTATAATATGTAACAGTGGGCAGAAACACCAACTATTATTTGTGTTAAATGTCTTGATACCCTCCTGATCCTGTTAAATACGCTCAACTTTAGAGGTGCTGATAGTATTTTTGTAGGTTAACCAAATTCTTAAAAATTGTGGGGTTTATCACACTATTTCTAGCAGGTTTTCTGTGCTAGACAGGCTATCTTCTCCTAAAGGGAAAACGTAGGAGAGAGCTAGCTGTTGTTGGGAAGCACCAGGAAATGGAATGCAGCAGCTATCGCAGTTCCAACACCACATTGGCAGAAACGAGAATGTCAGGGGAGCTGATTGCACAGCTTATCCCTGTCTAGAAGGATATGGTTTTCATTTTGAAAATGCTATTCATCTAAAATTTCAAGTTCTTATACCTACAGCGTGAGTGTTTCTGAGTTTTGCATCAGAGCCTGGAGTTAAGACAGACACGTGCTCACCTTTACATCTGGTGCTTTTATGAGTCGTTTTGAGCAACTGTTACTAAGCAGCAGCAGCTATATCGGGGCTCCATTTTATAAAGAGGAAGGGCTGCGTTACTCATTTTGGTTCCAAAAAATTCATTTGTTTTGCATTCCCAGAAGGTACTTTTATTCTCCCAGAAAGGTCAAGCAGAAACATTGATGTAAGTCCTGTTTATGGCAATTTTGTTAGATTTCCAGCAATTGCAATGGAACATATTTATAACAAGTATGTTTCTCTCTAGGGTGATACCATTAGTCAAAATATGCTTTCTCATATTTCCACTACATAAACACAAATATCTTCTAAGATTCAAACTTACTGGTCTTGAGGATTCCCACAGCCACATCTCATTAGTGGTTCAGAAGGCCGTGCTAGCCATGGTTTCAATTTGGGATGAAAAGGTTTTGTTAGGAGAAAGAACTTCGACCAAACTAGAAGGTTGAAAAACAGGATAATATTCCATGTGTGGGCTGTTGTCCTGAACAAAACAGCAACCACGAGAAGTCTGATACTTTAAACATGCAACTTGTGATTCAACGTGCTGAGGATCCAGGCAGGTCTGTGTTTGGTGCCCAGGTCTCAGGTGTGATGTCGTGCTCTTTCCGCAGCAGTTAGCATCTCCAAACTTAATTGCGCTCCGTGCGCTAATAACGTGTCTGTCATCCCTGGCACGATGTAGCCACTGACTCTGTACACGGGTCTCTGCAGGTATTCCAAAATATCTTGGTATCCTAGCAGAAACCGTGAAGAAGCACACTGTTTGGTGATACAGACATCAGGAACAGACTTAAATAAAACTACGTTACTGAGAAAACAACAGACCAAAAAGTTTGAGTAAAACGGCCACGCTGATAAACGAGTTATATATCCCCACTTTCATTTCATTTCTTCATTCACAAGACTTCTGTTGAAATAATGTGACAGTGTTAATCTAGAGTGTCCAGATAAGGAGGCAAATACCAATCGAGTTTTAGATCTCAACACAATAACGAGCTGGCTGTGAACTGATTATTGAAAGAAAAGCTCCTAGCCTCATGTGGAGTCTTAGGGGGGGTATGTCCACAGTGTTTCAGCTGTCCTCTTCCACATACAACTCAGTATAAACAGAGCTTGGTACGGACACAAAAACTGGTGGTATAAGGATTTCAGAATTAGGATACCCTGAACGCTGCATTTAAATGAAAGTCTCACTGATACACGTGGAACAAAAGTGAATAAAATTTGCAAGTACAAAAATCAGGTTTCTTCCTCTTGCTACAGTTGAAATGCAGCTGTTAGGAACGTAGACACCACCCCCTTTTTGGGGTCTATCAGCAAATTCATTAACTATTTTTGGCAGTAATATCACTAGCTGATCTACATGTCCTAGGACCTAAGTGAGTCGAAACAGAATTTCAGGATGAAGTTCCAAGGAATAGCATTAAGGGCGTTGTTATGTATCACTATGTTAAAAACACTAACTACAATTTAGCAGGATAAAAAGCTGGCAAAATACTACCTACTTCAGTCTGCCAATATTTATGAGTACTCTTGGGGCTCATCGGCATTACAAGAGAAGAGTCAATCTAGTGGTTATATTATGTTCCGAAAATTTTGGGCCAAAACTTGTTTTTCACACAGCATTTCAAGAAAAGTATTTTGTTTTTCCCACAGATTATAATGGACAATTGACAATAAATTGCATTTTTCTCAGGGTCATCAGCTATAATTCACTACACCCATTACATCCGTAGCAGTCGGAATCTGGACTAGCTGAAGCTTGTATAAGGCAAGAGAAAATGGATGTGGACTGTCAAAGGCGGCTTTAACCAGCAGCAGTGGCCACCCTTTTTTTTTTTTTTTTTTTGTACATTTGAAGACTAAAGGTGGCAATTGCAGGTATTTTAAAGTGTCCTAGTTTTATACAAAATGGATTTATTGGAGATTCATAACAAAGTGAACAGAACATTGATCACTGATGGGCTCAGCTGTATCCCAGTGAATAGAATTTGCTGTTTCTCAGGGCTGAAGCTATAAAACAGATCACATGCCAGATTAGAAGAGAAATAGTCTCTGCTAGGAATAGAGAACCATTTCAATTCACAGTACCCACCAAATCTTCTTTGCTATCCGATTAATGGAATTTCAACAGGAAAAATAAGTGGAGAAACAGAAATGATGAATTAAATCATGATTTCGGAAATCAATTTCAGTGCAAACAGACTTTCACCAACATTTTGGCAGTTGAAAACAAGTTTGGGAATAAAACCATGTGGATAACGTGGTCTTTTCTTCTGATTGCTTTAATTACATGTCATCAGTTATAGACTTCTCTGTACCCCCAGCTTCTCTACCCCAAAGCCTCTATCAGACAAGGAAAGCGAAGGAAATTGTACACTGGAATTGAAGGCATAATGAAGAAAATTGACATTATCTCTAAAACATAGTAAAGTTAACAATTTTAGCCATGCGGTGAACTGAAGGAATCTGTTAAGGACAGTTGAGAAGACACATCTCTAGATGATCCCCAGGAGAAAATGATTCCCTGGATGTATCACAATTAACGCTGGAGTGTATCTGTCGCTGCGGAGGTGGTTGAACATTGTGAAAAGCAGAACAGTAGGGAAGAGCTCACGATTGACTTTTGAAAAGAGATTAAAGGATTAAATAATTATAACTTGGATAAATGACAATTAAGGATGAGAAAACTTGCTGGAGAGGGAGCAGAACTATTCAGTATTTTTCTATGGGGCCACAGGTGGGAAACTGAGAAAAAGAACCTGAGGGGTAAAAACTGATATTTGGTCCAGTTGTTCTAGTTAAAGTGGTACAAGCTTCATCACTGAGTCCTTTACATTTCAATGTTATGTCTTTTTTTATGCTGTAGAGGCTGATTTGTTACTGTCAGACGTACAAACTGAATCTGAGATACTTAATAGATGTTTATTGTCTTCGGTGTGTGCAGTGCTTTCTGTGTATATGCAGCTCAGGCTAACAGGAAAAAGCTCATGGAAGTAAGCATTCATCAGCTATTACATGCTTCTTTTTAGGAATATATCTGATAGATATATTAGTAGATTCTTGTGGGGTTTTCTGAGTCAAGAGTTGATATGTTATACATGAAAACACCAAAAAATTATTCATAGGATCGACTAAACTTTTGTGTATCTTGGATTTGTAGCTTTAGAAAGGCAAATATTTTAATAGATCTTTTTTCAAAAAAATAAACAATTCCAGTCTCCTAGCAACAGTTACATAGCTGATTACAAATGGTAATTTGTATTATGGAATTCATAATCCAGGGTATTATGGAATTCATTTTAGCAATCCAATTTAATTAATTCTGTCTTCAAACTAATTACCAGACTGACACAGGTTCTGATGTTCGGAAGAAACATCAGATGTAAACGGACCAGAGCATCCTCCAGGAGATGGTTATGCATCAGTGGAGAAAAGAGTAAGAAAATACATCAAGTCAGTAATTATGGCGCTGATTTTTAAAAATACCTAAAAATGAAGCTCATTTTTCTTACAAAGCCTCTCTTGGCAGTTTGTGGAGGAGGTAGCAGTATGTTTGAGAGACTTCTACAGCACTGGTATTTATCATGTGTTTGAATGCAGTGGAAGATGTGAGGCAGTTAGCTAAAGAAGTACGTACACCACTGCCGAGGAGGACTCTCTGCCGTAGGAAGTGCAAAACCTGATAAATCTTTCCAGCTCAGAAGGTTTGGTTTGTTTTACTTTCAGAGGTTGAATACCAGTGTGCTGCTGGGGTCACACCAGATCTGTTCGGTGCGATATGTAGGGGGTTTATCAGTATGAAACCATTTAAAAGAAAAAAAAAAAAAAAAAACCTTAGACAAAATTACATAAATAGAAAAAGACAGTTGCTTTTTCCATATGAGTGGTTCTGTGGGCAAGAGAACATTGACTTGGATGTTGAAAATGCTTCCCTCTCAGTTCATTAGAGACTGCTCCCTGCAGTGATTAGTCCAAATCAGTGTGTGTTCTGTGTCAGAGATGGTTACTGAGTGCTCATCAGAAAGACCATCCTGTTGGATTTCTGGTATCTTGGTCCTGTGCAAGTGGCAGGCTCTTCACACGCTGGCTGGTAAATACCATGCTCTTGATGGTCTGCTGCAGGACTAAGCTTTCACCAAGAGAGTACAGGTTCTCCTGGCTGAAATAAATTTGTGTTCCGTCGTTTTGCAAAGGAAAATACTGCAAGGACCATGAACAGTGTTTTCAAGTCTATACCTTCAGTAGGAACTAAGAGCACAGTCATGCTGATCTCCCTATTTCCTTGAGATTTGTCCTCTTTAAATGCCTCGGGGATGAAACCAGTAATTTGAAATTTGCATCTATGTTATCTGTTGCCTTCCCCATCCATATGCACCATCTCCAAGAGCCCAGGGCAAAGATGCCATTATACTCAGTCACTAACCAACCAGGTGCAGTCAAGAGATCTAACAGAATGTTAATAAAAGGTCTGATGAAGAACAAAAAATAAACAAACCTGCTATTGTGCCTGTAAGAATTGCTGCTACCAGGAAATTAAAAATTACACATGGCATATGCTGCCTGCCTACACTCAGCACTGCTGTTCAGCTCCGAAATCATGTCCACCAGGTACAAAGAAAACGAAGTAAATTGGTTTGCAAAAAATTGTTTTGCAAAACCTGGTGAGATGACAAAAATGTCATTCTCTTCTGTGCATCTCTGAGACTACATATTTGGGTTTATGGTTTAAAACAAAGCTCCGAAGAATCGCATCATCGTGAAAGATGGCATAGACTTAAATTAAAAAAACTGAGTTTTGCTGAAGCTTCACCATGGTCAGAGGACTGAAAGCTCCACAATATGTTGTTTTAAAAGATAAGGAAATAATGAATTGGCTAGAAGCGGGTTTATCTGGTTTCAAAGTTCAGTAGTGTGATGCAAAAGATGATACTGGAGAGTGATTGAAAAAGATGTAGATTTTTTTTTAAAAAAAAAAGTAACCACAGAACACAGCCACTTCAGAAAGCAGGACCTGTGTGTCCTGCTGCAGTACCCACATAAGCTAAGACTTGGATCCACGTAAGAACCAGGGATCAAAAAGACCATTCCTCTGCCAGAGATCTGTTCTTTCAGGCATTGTTCCCACTTGGTCTGTGTGCGAGAGGACCGAGCTGGGCTCGGATGCGTCGGGCTGTAGCCAGGATCATGTGGGCCAGGCCATTAGAAGAGGCCATGGGATGCTCTGCTGAAACCTTCTGAGCGTCCTCGTTGTTTGCTGCAGGGCTTTGGGTTGGGGAAGCCTTTTGGCTTGGGAAAAGCTTCTGCTTTGTTTTAGAGAGCTGCACTGACACTTGGCTGATTTAAACCACTGAAAAGCAGCGTTTCCTCTTGTTTGTATTCCCCTCGTGACATTTGCTGTGCTGCAACATTACGTGCCTGCACGTTTCGAAGACAGAGGTAGCACCAAAGAAGCAGCGGCACACGCTGCACATGGGATTGCTTTAACCACTGCAGCCCCAGGCTCTTACCCAGCGTTTGTCCCCAGCATCCCATCCCCTCTTTTGAGGGTGCCACGTGTCATGGGCTCCATTTACCAAAAAGATACAGAGATTTAAGACATCACAGAAGTGTCTCCCTGGATGAACGTGGCTTGTTTCCCTCCCTATCTGTTCTTCTCTAAGGATGCCCTATGAGGAACAACCCCCTCTGCTTTGCAGAGGCAAGAGAAAAAGGCTCATCCGTTACGTTAATAGACTTAGTTACTGCCAACTATGTGTAGTTAGTCCAGTGGCAAATGGCAAATGTCTGTGACAAAAAATCAGGATTCACGTGATAACTGCAGGAGAGGAAGAAGGATGGGGAAGACAGGTTTGCTGTAGGTGTGTAGAATGAAATTTAGTTTAATGTTTTGGCTTTAAAAGATATGGAAAGATATACATCAGCTGTCTAATTAAAAGGATGTGATTTAAGGTGCAAAATTAAGAACTCTGAAAATGTCACATAGAATTTCATGTGATTTTTTTTACCTGAATCCGTCCTATAAGTGCATATGATCACATTTCCAATCTCTCTGGAGTATATGAAGACAGTAGCTGTGAGGAAACATTTCGAGCAGTGTTTGGGCAAGGCTATAAATGCGACAAAACAAGATGATGATTTTTCATTGCCAGTGATTTATCTTTCTGTACTTACCAGCACTGAGACTCGTACAGGTCCGTCTCCTGTCCCTGTGGAGAATGATCAGGTCTCGAGCTGGGTGGACTGGAAGGCAGGTTGGTATTGTATGGACTCCAGCACCCTCTAATGGTGCAAGCACTTGCTCACCGTGTGTTCCTCTCTAATTGCAAACTATTGCATTTGTAATAACGAGCCAAATTTGGCTGCAAATGGCCAATTTTTCACTTGGTGGCAATTAGAAGGTTTGTAATATTTTGAACAGCTTTACTTGCAAGTTGTGCTGACAGACCTCGTTACATACTGCATATACCCTGCCCATATTTCCACATTAAGTTACGATGAAATTTTAAACTGGGGGATGGGAGGACTGAGAAACTGGAGAGAGCAGGAAGCAGGTGATGACTGAGAGCAGCGGCACCGTGCATGCAGTTTACGATCAAAGGCAAGGCAGATATTACCATATAGGACAGAGAAAGCTGGGAAATCTTTGGGGGAAAAAATGTCAATCCACTTTAGTTTCAATATTAGTGGTAGGATGATTGTCTAAATGAAACTTTTGCCCTAGAGCTGTAGAGAGAGATTGTAAAAGTGGTATGTACAAACACATGTAGTGGAGAGTTCTTACTGAATATGGCAAAAATATAGCTTGCTCATTGGTTAGTACCAGTCAGTCCTCATTACGCTTTCACCATCTCCCAGTACTTAGCTGGAAAATTGGAGAAGAGAAGGGAAAGCTCTTATAAAATACGACTCTCTCTGAGAAGTCCCCAGTAAAAATAATAGCATCTCTTGTGAAGTCTGAAGATGATCAATTGTAATTACTTTTTAATTTTAAAAGTGTTCTCAAATCCTGATTCTTTGGCCCATTAGTCCTTTGAAGTTTCTGACACGAAAGCAGTCAACCAAAATTGCTGAATTCTGCCCTGTTAGAAACCAACCATGAAGGCTACTGAAAAACTCCAGCTACAGCAAGAACTGCCACCGCCGCCGGAAACCGTGTGAGCTGCGGTTCGTGCTGCAGTAACTACACACAACAATCTGGGTGACAGCCAGTTAATACCAGTAATCTGGTATTAACCAGTAGTTACAGACCTCTGCATGGCCAATCTCTGGACCAGCTCTCTTTTTTTCCCTCTGCAATCCGCTGTTTAATTTCCATTTTTCTGAAAAAGCGTGGTCTAACTCCTCTGCGTGACCTGGGGTGCAGCATTTTTGATCCAGAGCCTAAATCTGATATGATTCCATTTAGCATGTGTTGTAAGATTTATCCGCTCACCTACAAGTACGGAATGTGATAATCCAAGATAGGATCGAGGTAGGGAGGGTTGCTGTGTTTCCCTACAGTAGATGACAAAAGGGGCCAGCCTTAAGCTCCCAAGCCCTTTTCAGATCAGCAGGAAGATCAGAAGCCAAGGCTCTCAGCTGCCAGTCAGGGTTGGTTTTGCTTCCCTTTTTAGGTCATGGATTATCACATCATCTTGGATATCTGTCACCGATAAGCAAACTCGTGCGTAACCTACCCAGATATAAATATGTCTGACAATAAAAAAAGTTACACCTTTATTTTACACCCACTAGGTCAAAAGTAGTTCTAAAAGTTAGATCTTCACAAGGTTTGGCTCGTTACTGGTTCGTAGCTCTTTCCACATTCCTTCAGGGCTCGCATGTATTACAAGCTTAAGCACGGTTTTGAAGGGAACAATGGGGAAAGTAACTTGCACAACTTGGATTTTCTGGATCAGAATATAATTTCGGAACGCGCAGTGCAGCCTGTGCACAGTTTCACATTCAACACTGGAAACAGAAACTGCAGTTTCCAGTCGTGGTTTTTTACAGGATAATACAATTAAGCGTTTTTCTACCATGTGTGATTTTTTAAGAGCTTTTTCTCCTATGAAAGACACGTTTTGGTGAAATTGGTACATGTGGTCGGTTGGGTTTTCTGCATTAGGTAAATCGCTGCAAAAACTGGCGCTTGTTTCTGGAGTTTATGGTGTTTCCTGATGTATTTTAGCTATTTTTTTTGACCAATGACAAAGCCAGTGCCATCTTAGCTGGTGTCAGTCTTACTCTAGTCTTCAGACTGCAGCTCTTCGTAATTATGTGTTTCCTGATGCCCAAGTCTCTGTCGCACTGGTGAGTCACCACCACCTTCCTTTCTCTGAACACCCAAAAAATTAGTTTTTTTGAGAAAAACACGATGATGATCCTTATTTAAATTACCCTAAAGCTTCTAGTACTTGATTTTCTTATCTGCCTTCTTTAGTGCTGCAGTCTCTGACAGTAAACAGTCTAGTTACACGTGTGGATGAAATCATAGCGTTGTGAACTCTGCAGAAGCTTGCTGCTTTGTTTAAAGAGTTGCGTGTGATGTGGATTAGCAGGAAACTGCTCATGGTCAGAATGAAACTTAAAGATACAGATATTGCTTAGGATAATCCCATGTCTTCCTAATCCGCTCTCTTAAATCGGGCTACTCGCAAGTGAGGTTGCTCATCCAGAGAGGACGTTCCTTACCTTGTAAAACTGGCTGAAGCTCAACTTTAGATTCAACATTTATTTTGAATAACATTTGTAGTGTTGACTTCTGAAAAGGGCACAAGGTACCTTATACCAGTTATAACTAACTCCAGCTGGCAATTTCAAGTGGGGACCCACCATTTGAACCAGAATTGCGAAAAATGCGTTATAAGAATCAGGAGATTTCAAGGTCGCATGATTATTTTTGTTTTAAAGAGCTGTATTTGGGAATCTCTTACCTCAGATGAGCTCATATTTATATGACTAAGTCTCCCCTGGAAGACCATGAAACAAAAGAATTTTGAAGATAATCCATGTGGATCTTAGAACACGGAAAAACTGGCTGTTGAACAAAAAAAATAGTCTTAACTTTATTTACAGAGACATTATCTGAAAATGTCTGCGCACTTATACAGGGTTCCATTGCTGTCTGTCGGAGAGATTACGTTCTTGCTTTATATACACACACATGAAAAATGTGTCAGGGATGTGCTGTGACCCCCATCTATAGGATTAGCAGTTTTGAGATTTTGGGAGAGGAGATTCTGTGAGTTGCTTCAGGTAGTGATCTAGCTCAGAGAATGATTTTTAAATCTCACTGTGTGTAAAACATTGCTGGCAGAAGTGTCGGCTTCTCAGCTCTACGCGGCGTGGGGAAGCAGGTGGGCATTCACGTCTTCCTATTCCAGATCCTCAAAACATCGAGCATACGTGTCCTGAATCCCCTCCCTGAATGCCCTGGAAGGGGACATTTCTCTTTCCATCGACTATATATATCTATATATATAAAACATAAATTGTGAAATCCACAGTCTAAGGCAGATGCCAGATTTTGTGTTTAAGGTTACACACAGCTCAGGCCAACATATGTTATGGTATCTGCAAAGCACTTTCACCTTCAGCAGGGACTATCCGAAAGCTTGGCTAAGCTGGACCACGCACAGAAAATCAAAACAAGTACCAAAAAGCTCAGCTTTTGTACTGAAAGAGTTCAGCCTGAAGAAGAGAACAGTGACTGTGTAGACTGTGAGCGGGTAGAGAAGAGGTTGACAGCCGTCACCTCGTTACTGAACAAATTCTTTGAGAAAATTAGAAGCTGTAGGTCATCACCTCCATCTTAAAATACTGAAAGAACTAAATATGGAATTACAAGTGTGGTCCAAGGAATTGAAGCCGGTGTTTGCAGGGATGTGGGCAGGAGAATGGCGAAGGTGGTACCTGTACTCAGAAGGGGAGAAAAGTTGCTGGAAGCAGTGCAGACCTGCAAGTTCGATACCAGCAATAGGGAAAGTTTTGGAACAAATTCTGAAGGGAAAAAACGAGGAACAGAGAGGTGACTGGGAAGTGTGGTGAATTACACCAGGGTTTTATCAGAAGTACGTTCTGTCGGATAAATCACTCTCTTGATGAGAAAACTAATTTCCTTAACAGGGGCAATATAGTGGATTTAATTAACTGAAGCCTTAATTCAAAACACATCAGTGAATGTGGAAACGAGGGGGATTCCTCCAGGAATTCGAAGGGGGTTGTGGTGCAGACTGGGGGAGTGAGGTGGGTTTGTGGGTTTTTTTTTTTTTTTTTTTTTTTTTTTTTTACACTAGACGTCGTGTTATCAGGTTTGTTCCACAGGTTGCCTTGAATCTGCCCTGCTCGTGTATCTTCATCACGTTCATGCTGGGGAAATCGTAAAATCTGTTTCGCGTGGACAGATGTGTCTGAGAATGGCGGAGTGTTCTGCCTTTGTGACCGCCCCGGGACACCGTGTCCGTGTCCCTATCCCCGTCCGTGTCTCTGTCCGTATCCCTATTCCTGTCCGTATCCCTATTCCTGTCCGTGTCTCTGTCCGTGTCCCTATCCCTGTCTGTATCCCTATCCCTGTCTGTATCCCTATCCCTGTCCCTATCCCTGTCCCTATCCCTGTCTGTATCCCTATCCCTGTCTCTATCCCTGTCCGTGTCCCTACCCCTGTCCCTGTCCGTATCCCTGTCCATATCCCTGTCCATATCCCTGTCCGTATCCCTGTCCGTGTCTCTATCCGTGTCCCTGTCCGTGTCCCTGTCCGTGTCCCTGTCCATATCCCTGTCCGTGTCTCTGTCCGTGTCCGTATCCCTATCCGTGTCCCTATCCCCGTCCCTGTCCGTGCCCGCGCCCCGCCGCGCACCTCCCGCCCGCCCCGCCAGGGGGCGCCGGCGCGCCGCGCCCAGCCCCGCGCCAGGCCGCTCAGCCGAGCTCCGAGCGCCTTCCCCCTCGCCGCTCAGCCCCGCGCAGCCGCCGCCCGGCGCGGTGGAAGATGGCCGTGTCGCGGGGGCTGCGGTGCTGCCAGCGGGCGTTCGCCTGGCTGCCCGTCCTCATCATCGCCCTCGTCGTCCTCTGGTCCTACTACGCCTACGTCTGCGAGCTGTGCCTGGGTGAGCGCCCGGGGGGCGGCGGGAGCGGGGCCCTGCCCTGGCCCGGGCCGCCCCTCGGCGGAGACGCGGCCCCGGGCGCTGCGGCCGGGTCCCCCCCGCGGGATGCCGCGTTGCCCGGGGGCAGCGCTGCCCCTCCCGGTGTCGGTCCGCGGGGGCGGGAGGCGCGTTCGGGCGGGTGATTCGGGTGCCCCCTGGGCAGAGGACCCCGAGCACCCTCCGGAGCTGGGGGGTTCCTTGGGTTTCTCCTCCTTTTTCCTGCTCCTCCGTGTCTGCGCTGGAGGAGGCGGTGCTGCTGCTGGTTCACGCCAGAACCTGTCGGCTTCCCGCTGGCCGGCGCTCCCTCGTGCTCTGGCCACACCTGGAACTGCGGTAGCCGCACCCAAAAGCGACCAAGTGGCCATGAAGAAGCCCTTCATTACTAGTCGAGTCCATTATGGGGTTAATTAGCGGGGGTTTTGTGGTGTGTTGTCTTCTTTTCCCGTCAGGTTTGTACCCCGGCTGGGCTGGCTAGTTGGCGAGTGCTTTGGCTCGCTTAGTCACGAGTCTGTGCGTCCTCGTGTCAGCCAGGGCACGGGGTGTCTGCAGGGCTCATAACCACAGGGAAAGTCTGTGGTTGGCGTGGGATGACGTTCAGATGGGATTTCTGGTTTAAGCAGTGGCAAGAATCTGTATGTGCCTTTTTTTTGTGCTCTGAAAAGGAAAAAACGGGTTATACGAAATCACCCTCGCGCCTCGAATGCTTGTTACAGCAGCATGGAAAGCAGGAAATTTTAGAAAGAAAATTTTTGGTGCTGGCTCGTAATCGTACAGTTTAATGTAAGAATTTAACGATGTAATAAGTTGCAAATTATGTTCTGGTTTTGCCTGTGTGCAAAAACCCATTACTAGAAGCACGGATCTGGCGGAGGAGGAGAGAAAAGCTGGTGGCTTGGACTTTGGGAATCGCGAGGAGGAGCGTGTGGCGCTCTGCCTTCAGGCCAGGCTGAGCTAGATGAAGGGAACCAAAGTTCTCCAACGATAGTTGAAGATGTTTCTCTGACAAGAGCTGCCTCCTGGAACTGCACAGAAAATTTAAGTCGGGTTTTTGCTGGGGTTGCCAGTCAGAAAGACCTTTTGCTTTTTATAATGGGAACTAAAGTGAAACGGAGCTTCTTTGATCTGTTTTAATTGGCAGCTAGGCAAAACCCCCCCAGTACTTCATGACATTTTATTCCATCTCTGAGGTTGTGGGCTGCTTCAAGAATTCCCACGGAATGATATCTCTAAGGTGCACGTAGCTGTCAATTAGACAAAAAGTCAGAGTGTTTTGCTGAAACGCTGTTAGTCTTTTGAAATACACTTTGTTTGCAGTGCTGTGCAAATTCAGTACTGTTTAACACTGGTCGATTCCCAGTCTTAGTGCAGCTATTAGCAAAGACTCTGCTGGTTTAAGTGGGGTTTGGATTGGGCCTGTGTTGTTCTGCAAACGCTGGTTAAACTGGCAGGAGCTCGTCCCACTGCCTGGAATCACAGCTTAAAATCACTCCTTTGCCCACACTCGTCTGTTTTTTCTGTGCCATCTTTCTCTCTTACGCATTTTATTTGCGTATGGAGGAGGTTATCTGCACAGGAGTTGAAATGACTAAATTAATTACTTTAGGAGTTGAACGTTAACCATTGGCATGTGCAGTCACTTGAAAACCAGCTCTCAGGACGTTATCTCCCTTCCAGATTTCTAACAGGACTTCTTTTTTTTCAGGTTTCCGTTGTGTATTGCATTTCAGCTGTTGCAAACATGTAAATAGCAGAGGCTCTGTTTGCGTTCTTGATTTTCAGCTGTGGCTGTGCCAGCTGCTGAGGACTGGAAGTGGGGTGGGGGTGATGTCCTGAGAGCTGCCTGGTGATAAGCGGGTTTTACACTTTCGCTGACTGGTGTGGCCAGCAAGCCGTACTCCAGAGGAGGCCTTGATGTCACGTCAGCTCTGTGCTCGCTGCCACAGGGAGAACGATGACCCAGTGTCCTGTGATCAAGCCTTTTGTATAATCTTTATTTAGGACTTTGCTCTTTTCTCAAGTAAATCGTTAGAGGCTGTGCTGCGAGCACGGTGTGCATCAGGAGGGAACCAAGCGGTGTTTGTGAAGAGCTGATGTGCTCTTCATAGTTTGATCTGCAGCGAACCAAAGGAAGGACTAAAGGTTTCCCAACAGTCTTATTTGTCTGAGATTGAGTGTGCAGAGACACAGCAAATATTTGGTCTCTTTTTTCATCTACATCGTGTGTGCCTTGGAGCTTGCACATCAAAATTGTTTGTTAGCGTGGTTTTACGAAAAGCTGCTTTCATTGGTAAAAGTGGGATCTCTTGGGTCCTACTCTTGTTTACATTTTTCAAATCTGTTATTCAAGTAAGATGATGGAGTGAGTCTTGAAGAGCAGAGTCTCTTTCCAGGCGTTGGCTGGAGGCTGGAAGCAAAAGGCTCCAATCCCTCCATCCCGTCATAAAATCATAGAATCACAGAATGGTTTGGGTTGGAAGGGACCTCAAAGATCATCCAGTTCCAACCCCCCTGCCATGGCAGGGACACCCTCCACTACACCAGGTTGCCCAAAGCCTCATCCAACCTGGCCTGGAACACTTCCAGGGATGGGGCATCTACAGCTTCTCTGGGCAACCTGGTCCAGTGCCTCACCACCCTCAGAGGGAAGAATTTCTTCCTTAGATCTCATCTAAATCTCCCCTCTTTCAGTTTAAAGCCACTGCCCCTTGTCCTGTCACTACACACCCTTGTAAAAAGTCCCTCTCCAGCTTTCCTGTAGGCCCCCTTTAGGTACTGGAAGGCTGCTACAAAGTCACCCTGGAGCCTTCTCTTCTCCAGGCTGAACAGCCCCAACTCTCTCAGCCTGTCTCCAGAGCAGAGGTGCTCCAGCCCTCGGATCATCTTTGTGGCCTCCTCTGGACCCGCTCCAGCAGCTCCATGTCCTTCTTGTTCTACTTATCCTTCTTTTTCTGTACAGTCCAACAGAGTAACTGAAGGGGTCATCGCTGGTATGCGCAATCTCTCAAATCTTGGAGTCTTCCAGCAATGTGATCTTATTTTTGTAAGATTGCTGTGCCTCTGGGAGATGGTCTGTGGCTGCTGGTTTCCTTTCATTCCTTTGTTCCTCCAAGGAGCAACACGTTTCAATTGCAACCGTTAGATTCAAGGCTATGGACTTGATATAAGGGGCTCTCATCTTGCGAACGATTTTTGTCTTCCAGTGTTCTGTCAAGATGTGACAGAACTGCTCCATTTTCAGTGAATGAAAGATGTCCTTAACTTTTCTGTTAAACTTGGATGGCAGCTTTTAAAATAATGTGTGAGTTTTCAAACGATCAGTAGGAGCAGCCATTGAGCAAGGTACCCTTTGCTGGTCGCTCCGAGTGGTTCCGTTAGTAGGGACTGTTCCTATGGCTATGGTAAAGTAAGGAGGGGTTGTGAAAACCCTGCTAGTAGGAAGTGGAAAAATAATTGAGTCATTACAGTGCATCCTTTGTTGCTGACTAGGCCAAAGCTGAGACAATTTGTAATTTTTTATTTATGCTGATGCAGAAATGCATTGGGGCGTGGATTAATGTGGGGGATCGAGACCAGTAACAAAGCAGGGTACAAGTACTGGCTTGTAAGTAGCTGTATAGAGATGCTGCTTGGGCTAGAGAAACCCTGGTAATCTTGTCACATCACTCACCAGTGGCTTATTTTGGCCGTGTTTCTAATGTACAAATATACGAAATATGTTTCCTAACAAAGGAAAATACACCATAAGTAACAGTTGCTGAACATCTTGTTGTGGGTGTCGTTTGCGTGAGGGAACAAGGAGCTGGAGCGGATGCTTTTGCTTTGGTGCTGAGCTGTGGGCTCTCTTTTTGCCTGTTGAATCGGAACTTTTTTTCTTAAAATGGCTGTTATTTCACATCGAAATGTTATTTGTCACAAACTTCTCTGGGAATCCTGTTTGCTCTGTAGACACGTGTTTTTTTTTTCTTTTTCAGTGACTCTGAGCAACCCTGTGGAAAAAGGTACGTGCGTTCAGTTTGCTATTTGCCATTCAGTCCTTGTGTAGAAAGATTTGCAAATGTTCCAGTTAATTCTGTTGATTTTTTTACACTTCCATACTCTCCCAGTGCTTCCTTCCTGTCACAACACATTGATGACGTGTACAGCATGCATTGTTAGACGTGCTGTAATGTTGGGATGTGTTGGGAAATGCCACCGTTCGGTTGCAGTATGAGCAGAAGAACGTGAAAAGTTGATCCCTTTTTCAGGAAAAAAAAAAAGGTGTGTACACCCACACACTTTTTCTCCCTTTGTTTTACGTTTTCAGAGCTGATTTTACAAGCTGAGCAGAAAAGACTAGTTCTGTTCTGTGGCCTGACTGGGTTTTTTTACTGTTTTATTTCATCTTTCAGTGAAAGCTTTTTGAAATGTTTTTTGCAAGGGAGGCTTTCGCAAACGTTTTTTTTGCTTGGTTCTGTTGGCCGCTGACCATATATTGAGCGGTAACACGGTGACTTTCGGTTCCTACCACAGATGGGTTAGAGCAAAGGTTTCTGTCTCGTCACTGTTTGGCTTGAACACTTGGTAGGTCCGTTGGTCGTGCAGGCTGACGGACTGCTCCGTGCTCCCGACGCAGTACTGGGAGGTCGCCGCATGAGTCGGGCAGAGCAACAGGATCACTTCTTGTTGGAGGTCACAGTCGCCTTCTAAGAATAAGGGGATAGTGGCTGTTTCAGTATTCCTCCTCTTCTTTCCTGGAGGTGCTTTGAAGGCATTTGGCTAATTACAGGTGGCCTCTTAGCTTATAGAATCATAGAATCACAGAATGGTTTGGGTTGGAAGGGACCTCAAAGATCATCCAGTTCCAACCCCCCTGCCATGGGCAGGGACACCCTCCACTACACCAGGTTGCCCAAAGCCTCATCCAACCTGGCCTTCAACACTGCCAGGGATGGGGCAGCCACAACTTCTCTGGGAAACCTGTGCCAGTGCCTCGCCACCCTCAGAGTGAAAAATTTCTTCCTTATATCTAATCTAAATCAAAGCTTCATGTCTTCTTCCAGGGTTATGAAGTCCAGAAGTAGGTGTAGCAGTTTTCAGCTGGCAGATTGTTCCATGAAGAGCGATGCCAGCTGATACTTTAAAGATCCTCCAGGTTGCTGCATCGAGTAAATTCTCTTTCCACTAGAGAGCTGTCCCGATATTTGAAACTTACAGAGAAACCATAGGAGGCATGATGTTAATGATTATGCAGCAGAAGAAAGTTATTAGTTGCCTAATCTATCAGTGCATCTCCAGGTCAGCTTCCTCTAACATGCTGCTGTATTGCTTTATCAACAAAATTGCACCTGTTGCAAGATTTATCTCCTTATATATTGATTTAAAAATGACTTCCACCTGTGTGTAGTGTAAGGATAACATCTCAGACAAACTGAGGAGCATAATAATGAATCATCACTGATTCTCAGATCAGTCACACAACCCGTCGTGTTCTTGTGAGGCGTATCAGTTCATTTGCCATCTCAGTAGAAAGTCTCAAAGCTGTGTTTGGCCTTTTTGCCAATTATATTTTCACACAGTCTCACCTGAGAAGTTAGGAATTGTTTGGATTTTAGCCTTCTCTTCCCACTAGTAGTAGTAACTTTAATCTTAGTTTTCTAGAATTTGATGCGTAAATGAAACGGGGGAAATGAGGTTATTATTATGATTAAATGGTATGTTTAAATGAAACTGTCTTGTAACTGTTTGATAATGTCTTAGTGAGTCAAGTATTAAAAGAAAAATCAAATAGTTAGTGTAGCTGAAGGATAGCTGTCCCTTGGCTTCCCGAGCCACAGCATTCCTGTTTGTGCCCAAAGGCAATAAGATTACTCTGATGCATGCTGGATTTCGTGTGATAATGTTTTGTTTAGTGGATTGCAATGCCTTCTCAGTCATCACAAGACCTGCGTTGCTCGATTCGAGGGATGTTTTCCTGATTTGTTGATTGTGTCGACTGTGGCAAATCTAAAAGTGTTTAACAGGAGATTGGCTTTTTTCTGGTGACGTAACGCTGCGCTCGAGCACGTTGTTTCTCTCAGCTCTTGTAAGTGGTGAAGGATGCCTTGCATGGGTACACTGATAATATGGTGCTGTGATTCTGAGTGCACGTAGTAGCAACTGAACCCCAAATTTGGAGATGCTGGAGTATTGCAGTATTAACCTTTGTGGTGCTCAGCACCAGCCAGTTCTGCTTCGCCTGTGCCTCGGTTGTGGGGAAGAGACAGGAGTCCTGTTGTTCCCAGTTGTACAGCGTTGTCATCTGCTCTGTGGGTGAAATCTCTTATGGCTGTGTTCTTCCTCACCCATGGAATCAGATTCAGTGGAGAAGGGGAGGCTTGGGAGGTAGGTAACCTCTGACTGCGGTCACAGATCTCTGAAATTCTAGTGACTAATAATGATTGTTACTGTAAATCTTTCTTTTTTTCCTGTAATTTTTTTGTGGTTGTTGTGAAAGATTGGATTTATGCCTTTCATGAATGAAACTTTTGCTTAAGAAATCATTGTTCTGCATTTGTTCTTTTGTTCTGTTTTTTTTTTTTTTTCAGTGGCCTATCTTATAATATTCCATATTCTCTTTGTGCTCTTTGTGTGGACGTATTGGAAGTCTATTTTTACTCTCCCAGTGCAGCCAGGCAAAAAGGTAAGAGTCCAAGCACTTTTCGTTCATTGCAGAACAAAAGCAGGAATGCCAAAGAGAACTCACAAATACTTCAGTCTAGTTGATCTGGACAACTGGTCAGATTTCCGAAAGAGGTGGGAAGTGACCTAGAGTTGACCATAAAAACTGAGTAATTTACCATTCTGAGAGTCCTTTGACTCTGCAAAGAGCATGATCTAAATCATAGACTCATAGAATGGTTTGGGTTGGAAGGGACTTCAAAGACCATCCAGTTCCAACCCCCCTGCCATGGACAGGGACACCCTCCACTACACCAGGTTGCCCAAAGCCTCATCCAACCTGGCCTTGAACACCTCCAGGGAGGTGACAAATCAGAGATGGTGTTCACTTTTAGAGCTGCCTTTTCAAACGTTCCAGGAGCCGATGGGATTTTTCAGGTTGAGGATAATAGGATCGTAAGGCCCTTCAGTTTTGGTTTTCACTCTTTGTGGGAGATGCCCCAGTGCAGGTGGAAATGGGTGTGTTGGTAATGGTGGTGGGGTTTCCTGGACTCTTAAGCCAGATAGTTGTGGTGCGCGTGTGAACGTTCAGTGTCCCATCGGAGTCCACCTACTTTTTTTTTTTTAAATGTAGGTGGCTTATTTTAGGACAAGAGTATAATTTAGTGGTTTGAGTGTTTGTGAAAACACATTTTCACATCAGATTAAGCTCCTTAGAAGGAGTGGGAGAGAAAACACTCCCAAACTTGCCTGTATTTGAAATACCCTCTCTGCTGCCCACGGCTAACTGCTCCTCTCACGACTCCTGCGCCTAGTACCACATGTCCTGTGCTGACAAAGAGCGCTACGAGAACGAGGAGAGGCCGGAGGTGCAGCGGCAAATCCTCGCCGAGATCGCACGGAAGCTGCCGGTGTACACGAGGACGGGGAGCGGAGGTCAGTGACGCCGAGCGCTGTTTCTCTCGCTCCAGCCCAGCTCCCCGAAGCAGCGCACGCTGGCAACCCAGACGATGCTGCCGACCAGCAGAGCATTCCTGATGCCACTGCGTGTGCTGAGTAACTCTTGTGCAGACATCCGAATGCCTTCTCTCTCGGGTTTTGTGCCTGGGAAAACAAAACAGCCTTGGACACTTGGTTCATCTTCAGCGCAGCACCAGGCGCTGCCTTTGCAGAGCAACACGTTACCCTCTGTATTTTCAGTTCAAAAGCCTACGTGGGTTGTCTGCGTTTAGTAATAGAATGACAAAATCTGTAGTCGTTTTTACTTAAAATGGAGTTTAGCTCAGAGATGCTGGATGTAATTCCAGTAAGAGATTTCTAGACCTTGTTCTGTGATGAAACGCGCAGCGCACTCCGTTCAGAGCTTAAAAGAAATCCCTGTTGATATCGGAGGCGCTGACCTGTTCCTTTCTGTCAGACAAGCCAAAGAATTGTGCAGTGCAGAAGTGCTCCGTAGGCAATTATCCAAGTGGAACGTGTGTGAAGTCTGAGTAATGCGGAAGCCAGAGGGAAGTGCACGACTTTGGTGTGTCGCTTCCAAGCTGGCTGTACGCCTTGCAGGGAGGATCGCTCCGCACGTCCGCAAGTCCCCAGAAGAACGATGAGCATCGCTCATCTGGGTATGACCTGGCAGCAGCACCCAGCTGCAGGGACACTCGTCTTCTGAGCTGATAAAGAATAGGAGTAGTTGGGAAACGAGGGAATACCAACTAAGGTGTGAAAAAGCACGCAGGCTTTTCTGTTACTTGGTGTTAATGTGTCTTTAATTCCAGGGGTGCGATTCTGCGATAGATGCCAGCTCATAAAACCTGATCGTTGCCACCACTGCTCCGTTTGTGCTGTGTAAGTTCCCAGCTTGTTTTTCACTGAGTTTCACGAATGGGCTGGTCCTTCCCACGGCTCTGTACGCAGAAAGGTACCCGAGTACCTCTGTTCCGCTGCAGTAACAGCGTGTGTTCCCGTGTGACAGCACCAGCATTGGCATTTCTGCTCTGTGTGGCCCTGAAGTGTTTGCAGTTCCCAGCCCTGCAACGTCCCAGCGTTCAGTCGCTGGAAAGCTGCTGTCTAGTGGAAATTCCCTGATTAACCGTGACCTGGCCTGCCATTTTCCTTTTTTGTCCTTTTGCAGATGCGTGCTAAAAATGGATCACCACTGCCCATGGTACGTCCCAGATACTGGTTGGTAGTTTTCTGAAAAGAGAGGCTGTTGGCACACATTTCTGCCACAGAGCAGTGTCTGTGCGACGCCTTCATTTCAGACCGTGCATCTCGTTATGTTGGGAAATTTATAAAGCAATTACACTTTGAAATGGCCTGAGAGGTGTTGCTGTTTTAAAAGACAGATCATTCGTGTTTGTTCCATAAACTACGTGTGAAAAAGTTGTTCTATCAATATAATTTAAAACTCAACTGCTACTTCACTCTCTGACTATTATTCAAATTTTAAAGGGACTCCAACTTGGCCTCTAATTTTGGGTGTGTGATTGTTTCAGCGTGCAGCTGGTGGCTTTCAACAATAATACTGGCACGCAGGTTGTTTCTGAACTGAAGCCTGCCAGCTGTGCGTGGTCAGAGGCAGTTCGTGTAGAATGGTCCAGGGACGAACTGAGCTTTACACTTTTTGAGAATTGCTGCCACTAAATTTCTCCAGCTCCTCCTTTTCTCAGGAAGGAAGATCTCAGAAATCAGAAGCAACACAAACATTTCCCCACCTGAACCGCCCCGGTAAAATCCTAAACTGTAGAGGATTTTTCAAACCCGAGTTTTGAGACAAACACCTTCCATTTTTTTCTGCATTCCCTTGTTCGTTTTTAAGTTGTCCTGTGCATGGAGAATTACATGAACTCGGTTTTATTTGTGTTGTATGTAAACAAACAAGCAGTGGCGAATCTGGCTCCTGAGTTTTGCAAATGAGTGAAGTAACACAGAAATCCCAGCTCTGATCACCTTTGCAGACAAGAAACAGCCGTGAGTAATTAGAGCCTGCCCCCGCGACAGATTTACCATGGTACCAACCTTGCAGCAGATTCCAAAAATACCAGCTGTCCTTTTGCTTAGCACAGCAAGAAGCCTTCAGGTGAGAAGCAAAAGGACTTTGGTTAAATTTCATCTTGACCACTAAGGGGAGCTCCTTTATTGACGGTTGTGTTCTGAAATCAAGAGGCTCAATAAAACCCAAAATAACTGTATTTAATTCATTGTGTTCCAACCGTGTGCTGTACACTGACTTCAACTTTGCTTTTGTTCTCTAGGGTGAATAACTGCATTGGATTTTCTAACTACAAATTCTTTCTACTGTTCTTAGCCTATTCTTTGCTGTATTGCTTGTATATTGCTGCGACAGTCTTCAAGTATTTCATTAAATATTGGACAGTAAGTTGTGAAATCTGGTTACTTTTTCATATCCTGTGAGCCTGGTGGGGTTTAGTCAGGGTTGTTTCTTTTTTGCCTGCAGTCAATGGAGGGTCTGCATTTCTTCTGTAAGGTGTTTTCCTGTGCCCTTTTTTGAGTATAATTCCCGTTATATGTCTGAAATGCACAAAGTGAGAAGCAAACAGACTTCAGGAATTCCAAACTGTGGATTTAGCTTCTGGCAAAGAGGTTATATCCTTTTCTTATTCTTGTGTTGGCATGAATGTATATCAGAATCTTTGGTATCAAAGTATAACGTCCTGGCATAGATCTGTACATTTTTACCAAACAATATTGAAAAAACTTTTGTTTTCTAATCCCCATATGATTCCTTTCTCAGTTTCAAAGTTGACTGAAATAAAGCGTGGTTCTTACCAGTTACCGATTATCATTCATAGACTGACAGTTCCAGTAAGAGACTGGCTTTTGTCTCCAGTTTTTTTATGTCCCCTCTGCTGCTTGCTGTGTACAGCTGTGTTTAATAACTTAACTTTGCTGTGCATTAATTTAATTATTTTCTATTCATTTAATGGCTAATCTCTTAGATAAAATGCCTCCTGAGATTCTCATGGGACACTGGCAGGAATTGTTTCTTGTGCTAAGAAAGGCACAGAGACTTGTGCCCAGTTGTAACTTCACCTGGTTGTTACAGCTGTGGTGGCCAGGGGTTCTGATATTGCAAGAGGTGCCGAATTTAAACACGTGCACAGGAAACTCAGCAGAACCTAAACAAGACCTGAAGAACTTGTGCCTGCTCATTTCCCTGTGGGCACGGGGCATGTTTCTCGTGCCCAGGTGGGAAGCTGTGGTTGCACTGGCTCCATCACAAAAAGTCAGTAGCAAACCTCCACTCTTTTTTCTGTGGTTACAGAGGGGAAATGAACCAGATCGTTTCTTTGTCTCTTTTTGCTTTTTGTAGTGAAGTGTGACTTTTGATTATACAAGTTTGAGAACTCCAAGTAGGAGTTTCACAGGATATCTTTCTTCTCTCTAGGAACAAAGAATTTCCAGCTTTTATTTGTCATTTACACTTGTTCTCTGTTGCTTTGCTTTCCAGGGTGAACTGACGAATGGACGTTCCAAATTTCACGTCCTTTTCCTTCTCTTTGTGGCAGTCATGTTCTTCGTAAGCCTTATGTTTCTGTTTGGCTACCATTGTTGGCTCGTTAGTAGAAACAGATCTACTTTAGGTAAGGTTCTTTTGTGTTACTTCTTTAATGAGACACACCAAAAGTGCTGTGAGAAGAAGGGGAAAGATAAAAAACCACGTGTTATACTTCTGTACGTTCCTGCTGACTTATAAGGGGAGGAAGATTTAAGATCTTGGCATAATGATGCAGAAATTTGTCACTTCAAACGAGCTGCATTTACTAGCTGGTGTGACAAAAGCTTTGTTAGGGAAACGAGAACCTGA
Source organism: Tauraco erythrolophus (assembly GCF_009769465.1). NCBI lineage: Eukaryota > Metazoa > Chordata > Aves > Musophagiformes > Musophagidae > Tauraco > Tauraco erythrolophus. The sequence goes on from NC_141477.1 coordinate 21,545,637, forward strand.
AAGTGTGGCAGTCCAATTATAAAAATGTTATGCATATGTGTAACTACATTTGCTGTGAAATGAGTGCAGCTTTTCAGGAATAATGGTTCTTTATGCTCATATGCTGGAGTGCATCCTGAACCAGTTTAGTGAGGTTGGGAAAACAGTGTCCATCTTCATTGGCAAAGGTAGAGAAGTTACGACTGTAAAGCCAATGAAATGAAAATCTGAAAGAGTATGATTTTGTCAAGTGATTTCTTTGTCTTTCCTCAGATATATGTTGTTCAATTTTTAAAGCTTTTTGCATAAAGTTTTATAACAAAACACACACTATGAAGAGTTTGAGCAAATATTCAGATTTTGTATAGTTATTAACTTTAAAACTCACTTCAGGAGGCACTGAAGCTCATCTATCCCAAAACATCAGACCTCTGCAGCCGCTTAGAAGGTAGATAAAATTGTTTCTAGTGCACTCTAGGTTCTCCTCCCCTCTCTTTTCTTAATTTTATGTCTTACTGTAGCAGAGGGTCTATTTGCATATGTTTGTTCCTAATGTGTGTTCATTATATCATTAATGAATGAGGCAATTTAAATTTCCAGTGCCACTTCTGAAATATGCATTGAAGCCCAACCTACTTAATTCTGCAGATTTTTTTAATTAGAAATTTCTACCCACTGAATTTCAACAAGTCTCACGCAAAGATCTTTTAACTCTGTTCTCTAAAGAAACCATTTGTAGTTTGGTTTGACTGTTCCTTGGGGTTCAGTTCCAAGACCAAATTCCTAACTTCAGTAGGAAAGTCTTTACAGGCTTGCAAAATGAAACCATTATTTTCAAACTTTATATCTTTGTAATGCTGGTTCATAATCTGTTCAATCATGCTGTCTTCAGATGGCTACAACTTGCATAATTCTGTTTCAGAGTACTTGGCATTGACTTTTTTTTTTTTTTTTCACTGAAATTGCATCTATGTGTAGAGGCTTTCTCAGCTCCAGTGTTTCAAAACGGCCCAGATAAAAATGGATTCAATCTTGGCTTTGTAAAGAATCTTCAGCAAGTGTTTGGAGAAGAAAAAAAGCTCTGGTTGCTACCTATTGCTTCTAGGTAAGCAGTAATCAAGGCAGTGCTAAAAGCTGATAGAATTAACTGATAAAACTAATTTTTGAGGGCTAAATGCACTGCACAGGGTGTTTGAACTCTTCTTGGGCTGCCGTGGCACGTGTGTGGATGGTGTCTGCTTCCAAGATGCTGTTTTCTTCATCCATCAGACTCCTCTGCCTGAAACAGAGTTTATGTTTCTTAATGTAGGGGGAGATGTTATTTTGGCCCTTAGCAGACCCTGGAATTGAATTCCTTTAGAATTCAAATTCCTTTAGATACAAGAAAGAAATTCTTTACATTGAGGGTGGTGAGATACTGGAACAGGTTGCCCAGAGAAGTTGTGGCTGCCCCATCCCTGGCAATGTTCAAGGCCAGGTTGGATGAGGCTTTGGGCAACCTGGTGTAGTGGAGGATTTCCCTGCCCATGGCAGGGGGATTGGAACTAGATGATCTTTGAGGCCCTTCCAACCCAAACCATTCTATGATTCTATAGAAATTGGGCACAATTTAAAATAACTTCCTGGCTCAGCAGTTCACAGCTTTTTCAAGTAGCGATGTATGAGTCTAAAGCTCAGTTGCATCCCTGCTGCATTCTGTCTTCTCAAGCACAGCTAAAGGGGAAAGGTGAGCAGAGAAAGCCTTTCTGGGAACGGAAGGAGCACTGGAGGGCTGCCAGAGAGTCATCGCAGGGAGAACACGCCGGTTAGTTCCCGTGCATAAAGATAAATCATCGAGGAAAAGGGCACTTTGGCTGGTTTGCAGTTCTCTGCCTGTGCTGCTGGACTTGAGGGAATAGAGTACGGTGCAGGCCAAGCTACAGCATCTAGTGTTTAACTTTGTTAGTTCACGTTACATGAATTTGATCCTGCTCTCCAACTCTTGTTCGATACCCAGTTAAGCATTTCTGTTTGGGCAGTAGTAAAGCAAAAAAAGCTTTCGCAGTTTTAGATCTTTGCAGAGTATGTTGGGAGTTTTTTTTACATTTTTTGTACAGGTTTAGGAAATGAGTCTTTTATTTGTCTTTCAATACCTTCTAGCTAAGATTGGAGCCGTTTTCTATTGGGTGTCATTCAAACACAGAGGTTAATTTCTGCCCTGAAGAACCTATGGTATAAATTGCTCCTTTTGCATAAATGTTTTTCTTAGTTCCCCCTTCACTTTTAGCTGTCCATAAGTTATTTCTTTTCTGTTTTTATTTTTCTGTATCCAAATGACTTGATCAAGTTAGGCACATTGAAGTTTTGCTAAAAATTACTTAATTCCAGGCTATAGGTTGGAACTTTTATTCTCCAGAGAGCTTGAAGGGATTGAGGACCAAAACTCCTCACTAGTAAAACTTGGTATCCAAGCTGCCACAAAAAATAAACAAAGTATTTTTTGAAACTTAAAAATAATTTTGAGTAAACATTGGAAATGCAGGCAACAGAAAGCTTTGTTTGCAGACAAAACATGTAGAAATTGGCATCCTTCAGGGTCACTTTCTCTGCTTTTTTCCATGCAGCCAGGGCGATGGGCATTTTTTCCCAATGAGAGCTTTGTGTGAAGCTCAGAACCCTCTCCTAGCAAATGAAGAGCAGTGGGAAGATGATGGAATAGATGAAGAGCCTCATGGTAAGGTAACATTAAAGGAAATCAGTTGTGTCTTGACCTACAGTGACTAATGAATGAATTACAATAGCTGATCAAGTAGAAAAATTGTGTTGGCTAAGCCTCTGGGCAGCTCTGACTTGACTAACGAACGTAGACTGAAAACAAGCCCTACTTTGGAGTCAACTCTTTTCCCAAGTAACTTTCTACTTGCAAGTAAATGAACTGAGAGGTTGTTACAAGTCGCAGAGAGAAACTGAAATTTCCACAAACTGAGTGTATTTACATGTAAATGTTGCTGCGTGCAGCACGGTTATCGGAGACATAAAGTTGTGCCTGCAAAAATGAAAATACTAAGATGTTTTTAAAGTGCATTTCTCCTCTGAGAGTTTGTGAAAACATGCAAACATCTGAGCGCAGTGACACGTTTAGGAAGCTACTTTACATTTTGTTTGTTCAGCTTTGTTCCAAGAGTAAAGAGGTTCATTAGGTTTTGCTGCTTGCCCAGCTATCTGCTGACCTCCAAAGAAGAAATACTTGTGCCGAGAGCAGTTCCAGCTGAACTGGCGTGTACGTGCAACGGAGTTGATCAGGTTCTGAAATGCAAACGTACCTTTTAGGCTGTGGATGTCCTATTAGAAAAGAGACTTTCTATGTGTATCCGTTCTTTGATGATTTCTGTTAGATGGATCCACATATTTACCTCCCTGGTCTTTGGAGAATCCAGTGTGTTTCAGAATATCAGGGTTCACGTCCGAGACCTCAGGCCCTTAGAAATGAGTCAGAACTACTTCCAACTTGTACAAAGTATAAATTCTCTGAATAAAAAAAATAAATTATGAAAATGTTTGATAATGAAATGATTTTGGGCCAGATCAGATCCTAGTGTAACACATGTAAAATATTTCTGAGTAAGTAGTTTTGTGATACAGCATAAATCCATCTCGTGGAGCATTTTCTCTAAGCTCTTGACTGTACCATTCTGCTAGCACAGATAACAAATGTCTCTGTGTCATTTTGATTAATATAAAAGATGTTTGGGGAGAGGGAGTTGTATAAGAAAAGGTACCAGGTTTGTTCTTTTTCCTATTACCTGACCATTAGGCAAAGCAGGAGCTGAGGAAACATCAAAGTTCAGGTTTTCCAGGCCTGCAGTCTTACGAGATGGCACTGCCAGCTGCACCAAGATCCGAATAACAACTGCCCTCTTGTATTTAAGTGGGGTCTCTCACCTCCTGGAGTTCCATCTGTGGTTGTCGTGCGCTTGTGGGTAGGTCGTAGGAGTAATGAGAGGTCTCCTCTTCACTTAAGTCCCTCACCCCAGGCTTGTGCAGGAGAAACACCACAGAAATAATGAAAAAATGAGGAGCTTGATGAAATGTTTCTTTGTGTAATGTCACTGTGCCTAACTCCGTTAGTGCAGTCTTTTGCTTCCACCCTGATTGTTCTGTGTCTGCATAAAGCGGGGCATTTTTAAGCCCCCACAACTGCAAAATCAGCTCACGTGGATATTGGGGGAGGTGAGCATTAAGGGGACTGGGAGACTGACAAGGAGAGGACAAGCCCAGCTGAAAGCAAGGAGATGAGGTATCTTCGTCTGGGTCCCAGGAGCACACAGGCCATCTTCTCATTTGGCGTCCTGTGGATAAGATGATTATGGGTGTTTGAATGTGCCCTTCCTGGTTGGATTATTTTTTTTTTCCTTAATTCTGGCCGTGCTAAGGCTTTTATTGTTTCATATAGGGAGAAAAATATAGTGGAGAACCTTTTGTTTCATTTCTTAGCCAGAGACTGAAAACACTTGCTTCCAAATTCGTGGTAATTTGGGTATTTTTCAGGTTTATTAATGCTCATCCCTTATTCACAGGCATCTGTTTAATCTGTCTCGCCAGAGAGCTACCTCGAATCACATGCTGGCAGCTTATAAGGTTATCAGTTTTTTCAAAGAACTCATCTAGGATGTATTTGACATGCTGGTCACGGGTGCGTCAGTGCTGTGAATGCTTTTGCAGTCTTTGTCTGGTGGAGCTGGGACAGGACAGCCTTTCCTGTACGTCTATAGCAACATCTCCTCTCTTAGATTGATTTATTAATTTAATCGTGGCTCATTTCACTTGTGCAAAAGGCTTCAGGATGAATCAAATCGTTCCCAAATTGTTCTCACCTTGAAAAATGTGTCATCTAAGTAACGTTTTCTGAGCAGAAACCAGCATATCCTGAGTAATAGGTGGAAGTTGGTGTCTCCGTTGGTGTGATGAAGCTTCCGATGTCTGAAGGCATCGATTTGAATTTAAGTTCATATCAGTGGGAGTCTAATTAAAGGAGCTTCATGTCTTGAGGTACCAGCTAGTTTGGCATAGCAGCTCTTTGAATAGAGAAGTCATCTGTTGTGACTGGGGGGGTTGAAGTTCTATCCATGGAGAAACGTAAAAAGCTACTTAGATGTTGGAAGTGAGCAGAGATTGCTCCAAGAGTACAACGGTGTGTTGGCCAATTAGGTAAACTGAGACACAAGACTGGGTGTGCATCTCTGGATTTTAGACATGATATAAATGGTTAAATTGTGTCTGACAGAAAAGGATTTAAGTTAAAGCAGTGCTAAACCCTGCCTCAATGACTGCCTCATAATGGGCTTTGAAACGATAGAGGGGTAACTGGGCAGGAGTCTGCGTCAGTTCGACTAAGTTCATTGGTGAATCTATTTAGTAAAACCAGTATGGTTTTGTATGTGGATCAGCAGCTGCTAAAGCAGTTGGATGAGAAAAGATATTCCATAAAAAGTTAGTAGTGAAATGTCAGTGAGACTCATGTCCCAGAGCAAGCAGGTCGTATATGTATCTGTATATCCCCTTGTATCAGTTCCCTTTGACATTGGGATCGTGTCCTTTCCCAAAGGTATGCAGAATAAAGGGCTGTTCTCTGGAACTTCCCATCTGAATAAACATATTCGATTTTGCAAGGTAAAATAGATGTCTATGCTAATAAATATGAAAATAACCTAATAATGGAAATAGCACTGATTCGTTTTAGACGTAATAAGGAAAGAAGGGGCCTAGGCAAATTTATTTATTGTGGGTGTATCGTTGAGTGATAAGGGGGAAGTGTTTGCTTGCTGGTTTTCTTTTTTTACCTTCACAGGGAAAATCAGTTTAGAGAAAAGTTAACAAACTTCTGTGGCAAATTGATTTTTGACTCTGCTTGATGCCTCTCTTGCATTTTGACCATCATGTCTTAGACAAGCTCTGGACCTTAAAGCTGAACTGTGTGGGATTAGTGTAAGATGTCTACAGAGCAATACGGTTTTGAATCCTGTTTTTGGCAGGAACAGGAACAACTCTAGAAGTATGGATTTGGGAATTGGATCTTATTCCTATAGCTGCCACAGATTTTTTAATTTCTTGTAACAGGACAGCGTGTTGCACTCCAAGGTGTTTTGCAGGTGGGGAGAAATCCAGCGTGCTGACCTTCCTGTCACATAAATGCTTTGAGTTTCTTGTGTGTTAGTTACTGTAACTGCAGTTCTACAGCAGAGCGAAATGTCCTTGTTGCCTACAGTCAGCAGGATGCTGTTTCCATCGAGTATGAGGAGTGAGCACCTTCCAGGCCAGTTGTCATTTTAAACAGTCTCCACGTAGTTGTAGACTGCTGTTAGATCGACCTCGAGCTTCCTCTTCATCAGATGAAACAAGCCCAGCTGCGTCCACCTGTCTACATAGGTTTAAAGTAGAAATTTATGTGCTGCCTATATATGGCTTAAGTCTGACTTCCACAGCTTTCAGTTTTCTAAGATTTGAGCTGAAACTATCTGCTTTCATAGAAAAATGAGAAAATGTTCAGGAATAAACTTACCATGAGTGCATGAAAAGTGTTGCCATGTATTTCTGCCACGGAAAGATTTACTTACCTCTAACTACTTTGGTTTTGTTTTCATAGATTGTGGCGAAGCTTCATCGCTTGCCATAGAAAGGGAGACGTAGCAGTTTGAGAAGGCAGCAGTGCAAAGCTTGTTCAGAAAGGTCAGTATTTCTTTCTTCATTACCTTCAAAACAGCCTCTCTGCAGGGAAACCAGGAGGTAACGTTGGGCAGGTTTTGACTTTAACAGTCACAGTGCTCTGGCAGAGTCGGCTAACCGCCGCAGGCTGTGGGGTGCAGACCTTCCCGCTGGCTCTGGAGGGGTGCAGCTGGGATAGTGGCATGGCATCTCGGCCTCGGAGCCTGCTGGGGGGCAGAGACCCTCTCACCAGACTAACGTGTTGATGCATCTATGCCTGGTAGTATTTCACCAGTGTTTCTGCATCTTGTCCAGAAATACATTGTTTAAGAGAACCTAAACCAAAACCATGGCTCTCCAGTAGCCCTGGGCTGGGTGTTGACGCAGTTGGCACAAGAGCTGAAAGCACTGTTTGTGGGGGAGGATACAAACCCTGCAGCACCTCTGGCAGATGTGGCAGGAACAATTCTTGCTGCTAACTTGAATACTTACAAGGTTGGAAGCCTGCTCCGTGGTTGCTGGAAGGTGGGAGAAGGTGCAGATACAGTCTTAAAAGAAACTGAAGCTGAGAACAGCCAAGAGGCAGTTAGGAATAAATGGAAGTAACTTGTAATGCCCACATCAGCTGCTACTCTCTTATCTATTTTTTTTTTTTTCCCACCCTGGAGAAACTTGGCTACAACAGATGGTACAGTTGGGGGAAGGTGCTGGTACCAGAACGTTTACTGGTCTATAATCTGTTCTGACTTTCCTGACAGTGGGGAGATGCCCCACACACATGCTGTTGCAGTAAGCTGCAGGCTCTGTCCTCTTCAGTCTCCATGAAACGTTTTCACAGCGGAGTGTAACTGACCACGATTCAAGAAGTACCCTCTGCTGTCCCACTTGCAGGAGGTGGAACAGTCAGGTGGAATTTGCCCCTCTGTTTTCTGTGGGTGTTGGGTAACTGTGTTGTGCGGCGAAGCACTGTGAGCCACGGCCCAGTTCTGCACACCAGTAGGGCAACTCGAGATTTTCATAAACGGGCTTCTTGTTTGTAGTACATGCCATTTCATTGTCTTCCACTGAGAAGAAAAACCCCAAAGCTTTTTTCTGTCCATAGTCAGCGAGGCCCCATACTGCCGTTCTACCAAGGGAGCAAAAAGGCAGCATTTTCCCTGTCGTTCTACGTGGCTTTAAAACGATGCTCCAAGTCAAGACTAGACAGCCCTGCATTGCTCGTCAGATCAGTTCTTACAGCTGCACGTTTTTCTCTATTCACATTTCAGCTTCCCTCTCAGGAGCCAGCGTCCCTTCTCTTGGCATGGACTTCAGTTTTGAGGGGCAGAAAACAAGTGGATCTTCAAGATGAGGAAACATCGTGAAGTATCGTCTGATTGGAATCTGCATTCCAGAGTGCTTCTCCTGAAATCCTGCTATCCAGATGCTTCAAGGCTTTATAAGTTTAAGTTACAGAGTGAACAGAACAGTTTTATAGAGGGATTTTGGCCAATCTTCTTTGGCCTGCTCTCTTTATTTTATAAATAATATATATTTTTTATTCAAAATAGGTTAAAAGTATTGACGCGAGGGCATTTCCAAAGGCCTTTTCATTTTGCAAACATCAGGGACTCGAGTTCTTGAAATTCTTGCAAGCCATAATATTCTTGGGGATGGTATTTATTTTGAGACTGATTCTCCAACCTTCTCTGACAAATGGCATTTTCTAACGTGTTTGAAGTTCGATCTAAACTGGTTCAACTCGGTGAGACAGACCCACTTCAACTTGGCACTAAAATGATAGCTGGATGTAAGTGTGTTGAAAGAAAAAGCGCTGGACATGCATATGTACATGTGCAGCTGTGAATGAAAATAAAATATTCAAATTGCCAGTATCAAGATTCAAGAATATTGTGGCCATAGATTTTTTTTTTTACGTATTTTTTAGGAGGGTGTAATTGTCTTAGCTTGAGTTATAGGGCCCTTTCAGCACAATCCTACTTGTGGGCACCTGAGATGCAAAAGGGAACTTTAGACAGCACAGTTTGCATTAATTCCCAGGGCTAAAATACCAGCTCGTTCCTCGATCAGTGTCTGATGGAAATTTCTGTGTTTATGGAGTCAGAAAGAAAGATGTAAATTCACAACACATGAGTTGGAAACATGCACTGAAAGTTTAGCTCCGACGGCAGCGTTTGGAGTTTACGCTCCACAAAGGTGGTTTTAGTCCCATAATGCTGAAGAGACAATTGATGTATTGAATTTTTTCAAGCTTCTCCCCAAGTATATGTATTGACTGGTGGTTTCAACGTTTTTCAGCTCTAAGAGGTGATCAGATTTTATCTTTATTTTGCTCCATTTGCAGTCAAAGGAACGTATCACTGTTTTTATTCTGTGGAATGGAACTGGGAATTTACTGGCAGGACTATATGCATTATTCTGCACCGGAGTCTTTTTTTATCTGCATGATTCAGACCTGGCAACTCCATCATTCATGTTTGAATTAGGTGCATGCTTAAAGTATTAGCATACTGCCTATATGATAATTTAATACCATTTTCTGTCCCATTTTTTGTGTTTATCAGCCCACTTGTGTTGACAGTGACTACAGAAGCAGTTGTGCATGTCATGAGAAATTGCCTGATAAGTATCTGTTTGGTGACAAAGGCCTTGCCTACCTACTAAATGCTTCTTTCCTGTGTTTACTCAGCCGCTGCTACTAGTGGCAATGTGTTTGTGAGAGAGAAGAGAGTCTTGCAGAGATTTTCTGTCCATAAGAGTAGGTGTTTAACCACCTGGTATAAACCATGCCCTGTGGACGGATATTTTATCCATCAGCTTCCGCAGTTGGGCGTAGAGCAGGCACCAATCCCTGTGGAATGCCTTACTGCTGCAGGAGGGTGCATTGCTAGGAGTCAGGGTGGGCTCCCCCAGGCGTAGGTTACTCTCTCTTCTCCTCAGCAGTACTGAACGCTCTGAATGTTCCTGCTTCAGCCACTTCATCCATGTCTGTCGGGTGGTTCTGTCATCGAAGGGCTGTTGAAACTCTTTTTCCTGTCGATCTAAACCTGCATTTCTGATGTAGATCTGGTGGTGGACCTTAAGCTGTGTCTGGTGACAGATGGCAGTAGAATTAGTCACCTCATTTCTGGCAAAGTCTGTTCTGGAGGGGGAGCTCGAGAGGAAGATGGCAGCTAAACACAATGGGAAATGTGCAGGAATTTAGCACCAACAGAAGTGCTATTTGTGCCTTTTCAGACTCTCAATTCCTTGTGTATAAAACCAGGGAGACGATTTGGTGACTTTCTGTTTCGTTCTGTCGACTGAGGTGTGTTTTTAAGATTGGAGTGTCAGAGCTGTGCCTGAAGCCGTGTGGATGTACAGGAGTTTCAGACACGCTCCTTAGCCCCCCCATGCACCCAGGAGCAGTGTCGGTGTTCCCACCAGCATTGCCATCTCGTGACGTTCACTGTCAGTCTCTGCCTGGCTCGGTGCTGTAAATCCAGTTGTGCCCAAAAAATTCAGTCAAGTTCAATAAAGCAGAAAAGTGGTTTTTCAGGGTCAGAAACAGCTTTTGTCCTCGGTGGATCTCATACTGCCAGTAGGGCTCGAGGTGCAGAAGCACCTGTGTTTCGAGAAGAACGACTTTGTTGGCTTAGCTTGACGTAGCCACGGGGGGTGAGCTGAGTGCCGGCGGCAGAGCGCTCCTCGCGCGGCACACGGCTGCTCTGCGGCGCAGACCGTGCCCTGACTGCCGCCGTGGTGCCCGTCGCTGCCGGGAGTGTTCCGGTGGGGCGGTGGAAGCTGGAGTAGGACCACCAGACCTCTGTAATTCTACCGACAGTCATCAGGTAGTAACACCTATGGCTTGAGTGACAACCAGCACTGCAGGTGTTGGACTCACCAGGGGCGTCTCTGGAAGTGTTGAACACAGTCGGGGCACGGACGTGTGCGAGTTCAGCCCAGGCACAGCGTGTTCTCCTCACCTTTGGCCCACTGGTTGGTTGTGTTTCGGCATCTTCCAAATGCATTTCACGTCCTTCACGTGAGCGAAGGCTTTCTCTGCGATAAGCAACTTTTCCAAGTGGATGTCATTGTGTGAAAGAAAACGCTCTGGCTGGATTTCACTGTCCTACCTGCCACTCGGTCTCATCCCTGTACTCCTGGATTAATGCTCCAAAATAACCACCACCTCCTCACCTCTCCTTCTCTCCCACTTACGTTCAGGTACACTGTACTCTTAAAAAAAAAAAAAATAGAGAAAACATCATATTGATGTTTCTATGGGTAGTATTGTGGTAAGGCCTTTCCTTGGGCAGCGAGTCCTGTCTGAGGAATTAGGGCTTCTCTAAGCCTCGGGGCACTGGGGTTTTGTTCTGTCTCTTGCTGAACTGGTTCAGTGTGGGTTTGGGGTAGAGTAAGATGGTATTCCCTTGCACAGGGAGCAGTACCGTGTGGTTGGAGTAGGTTGTAGTGCACTGTCACTGACGAGAACCCAACAGCACTATAGCAATGAGCGTTCACTTCCTGGAACGCAGCAGAAATGTGACTCAGCAAAGCCTGTACTGGTTTTCAGTTCCGCACGCTGGTGTGGACCAAAAGCACAACCTCGTTACCAAACCTGATGCGCAAAGTCTGTAACATAATATGAATGTAAAGTGTCGGGGGGAAAAAAACACAAAAAATTTACCTTTTCTTCCCCGAAGCTGGGTATGAAAACTGATGTGCTAAGATGTATTCAGGGACCTGCTGCCTGCCACGACGTCGTCGCGCCGGCAGAACGGACGAACCGTTGGCGCGGCCGGCTCGTTCGCGGCAGTGCCGAGTTAGCCGGCGAAGAGGCACTGCTGGCCGTGGTTATTAAGCCAGAATTAATTAACCTGACGGGCCACGTTTTTATTTCAGTAACTCCCGTGGTACAAATTCTTGAAATCGATCCATAGTACTTGAAAATACGTGATTTTACTGATATTTTTCCAATTCTGTCAGCTCGGGTTTTGTAGCAGCACACTTGCACAAATAAACTCGTTCCGAGTCGGTCGGTTGAGGCGTTGGCATGGCAGGAGTGGCTTTTTCTGGTCGGTCGAGCAGCGCGGCGGCGACCGGCACTGCAAGGCTGCGGCGGCGCCGGGAGCTCTTCCTGCTCGATGCTTTGCTGCCTCTGCTGGTGATTAACATTTTGTTCTTCTTGTCCTTTTTCCGTCTCCCTTTGAGAGTCTTTCTTCTTCCTCCCAAATATACAGTTAAAATACTCCCAGCTCTCAGCCGTTTGTGCCGGTTTTTGGGTACTACAGAGGTGAGTAGGAGTCATTTTAAGCAGTTATCCCACGTGTTTTATTTGTAACTAAAAGTTTGTCAGGTGTCGTTCGTGATTCTCGTCCTTCAGGCTCAGCTCGCTCTGCGCAGCGCAGCGGGATCCAACTTCCTCCATTGCTTTCCTTTCTCTCCTAGGAATCTTTTTTCTTCATTTTCTACCTTCAGTTTGGAACGTAAACCTTGTGAAATAAAATGTAAGTTTACATTTCATATGAGCCCGTAAGTTGGTTGTGCTTTCATGCTGCTTGAAATGTTTTGTGGTTTGTTTGGGGTTTTTTTATATGAGGTTTTAACATTTACAGCAGCATTTGTAAAACGTCAGCGGGTAACAGCCACTGTTAAAAAAGAAAAGCAGAGTTTTGTTAAGGATGGGGGGAAAAACCCAACCAAAAAACCCAACAAAACAGACAAAGGGATCAACTTTGCTTTTTATTCCAACTGTGCTTAAAAAGAAACACCCGCTCGCATCAAATGCCGCTGTCAGACAGCTCACGTGGCACGCGGGTGTTTTACCTGGAGGCATTCCGCTGGTTTTAGACTTGAACTTTTCCTGAGCGAAACCTCGGGCTAAATCCCCTGGGAAGCCTGGAAACCAACCAGCCAACCAACCAGTCCCCACCTCCCTTCTGAACTGGGAGAGGTGTGTGCTGCACCTTCTCAGATCGGCGCTTCCCTTCCTAACAGAAAGGAAAATGCAGTGGATTCCGGAGTGTTGCTTTGGGTTTTTCCCCCTGCCTTTTTCTGGAGGATCCAGGAGCCTCTAGGACACGTAGGAGAGAGAAATTCCTCGTGTCCACCTCCGGTGTCCTGACGATGCAATAAACCACCTGGGCTGGGGCAGAGGTGGCCTCCCCCAAGGAGGAGGCACAATTTTTATGGCAAGAGCTTGTGTGAGGAGGGAGGTGGAACCCTTTGTGCTGTTGTGGATTTACTCCGTGTGTGGCCATTCTCCTCCTGCAGCAGCCATTACGTGAACATCCAGCTTCCTGCCTGCTCGTGGACAGTGGGAGCTGTTCCAGAGCAATTCCAAACTGTGCTGTTGGGGCAGGGAACTTGGAACAGCTTCCCTTTTGCTAGTAACGTACCGAACAGCAAAGATCACACTATTTTGTACATTATTCTGTCTGCCCAGCTGGTTTTCATCCGAAAGAGACTCATTTATGTTTGTTGTGAAAGTGGGTCCCTCCAAGATGGAACTTAATTAAATCTCAGGGTCGGATAATGGCCTGAGATCGACCTGTGTGTTAGAACTCAGCATCAGCAGGAGGTTTTTTACCTCGCTTCCAAGTAAAACGCATGGGTTTCACCCACGGGTGTTTGGCCAGGCAGGAAAACTTGTGCCAGTAAGAACACTGGCTGCAGGAGCTGGGCAGGGAGCAGAAGGCTCCGTTTGGGAAGCGAAACGTGACCTCTGTGACTGGGTCACAACTTCCCTTGCTGCAGACGCCGCAGCGTAATGCCCTGGTCCTGGCGAGGCAGAGTGGCTTATTGGCTAAATTAATTATCCCTTAATTTAACGGGATGCACGTGTCTCCCAGTGAATGTCACCAAGGGTCTGCCGACAGCATCCGGGATGTTAATGGGGCTCAGTTTAACGCTGCTGCTGGCGTTGAGACTTTTGGGATCAAATGGGGTTTTACAAAAGCTTTGGATACTCGTTTTTACTGTTCTGACTTTACTATGAAAGCTTTGTGTAACGTTTTCGCAGCAGTTTCCAAGTGTTTGTACGGTTTCTACAGCCGAGTATCCTGTATATTCTGCTTTGCCATTTTCTATGACGGTTTCTACTGGAAAGCCTGCACGGTTTGTGTTGCACCGCAGGCAGGGACTGCATTAAAACCATTTTTGGCTAATTTATTCTACTCGTGAATAGTTATTTCCTATGGCTTAGCCTGTGCTCAGGCTGAACGTTCTCTCTCTGGGAGCCTTACGCAACTGGAATTAACTGGAATTACTGCTTGGAGCGGGGGAACGTTCTTCATCCGGGTCAAAAAAAAAGGATTCCCTGACTGCTTCCCCTTGTCACAGGTGCTGGTTGGGGCAGCCCAGGCCTTTGCGTTGTGCCCACCTGACGAGAGGCACGAAGCACTCTGCTCGTGGCAACGTTCTCTAATCCTGCACTTTACAATATGGATATATTTAAAAAATAATAATGGACTGTATTGTCTTTATAGAAAAACTTCCCCGAAGTTCTAGTAAGGTGTAAGATGTGAGCTGGTTGAAGTGTTGGATATTGTGTACTTGGTGCCAGGGGATTTAAAGCCCAAGAAGGAATTTGGCTGCAGATTTACGTTTAATCTGATCGCTGCAATTACTGCATTGGGTATTCTGGAAGGGCGCTGAGCCCTCAGGGCCACGTTTCTCTTTTGACTTTAAGCCCTGTTGCTCTGCAGACAGAGTCAGAAACCGAGTTCAACTTTCTGCCCCAGCGTTGCTTTCCTTGAAGGGTTCAGTGATACCAGTTCAGCCACCAAAGGTTTAAGAGACAGAACTGAAGTACGTGTAGAATTTCTGTAGGCGGTGCTGCTCCCACCCAGTTTGCCGGGGCACAAACTCTGGACGTTTTATTATCTGAAAACAATCTCAACAGAGTAAAATTCAGAAGAGTTTTACCTTTAGTACTTGGCCACCATCCAAAGACTGAAAATTCTGCTAAAAATTCAATGTGGCTGCAGAGAATTACATGGATTCCAAGCGCCCCCATCATTTTGGAAGCGTCAGGAGTGGCTGTACCAGCTGACCCGCAGTGATGTAAACGTTACTGCTAGAAATTAATTACACACCTCTGTGATTTAGTTGTTTTATTTTGCTCTTGCAAGCAGCCACAAGACAGGCTATAGGAGAATAAATAAGTTAAAGCAGAGAGTGTAGTAATTTATACAGCCCCAACATTGAGATGCTCGACTGTGTAACGACAGAGTGCTTTGTTACCGTACCTGATTCGGGGTTCAGGCAGTAACGGAACCAATGGAAGTCAAGTATTTCCCCCTTTGGCCAAAAAGATTTTTAAACATGCCCTCAACCAGCTCAACAGGAATAAAACGTAGAAAAAACCTCTTGCAACATCGTATAGTCCTGTCCGATTGTTCCGAGTGTGTCAGTCTGTGCCAAAGTACTTCTGTCCAAAGTGCGTTGGTGCGACAGGATGGACTTCTGTAGTTAAGATGGTGATCTCTGGGAATTCCTGGATGATGGATTTGGCACCTTTTGAGAGAGGCAAAGGCAGGAATGACTACAGCACTGCAGCTGCGTTTCAGCACCGCACGTTACATCACGATTAGCAGAATTCCGTAGGTAGGTCAGGCTCTGTTCTTCATCTCCACCTCGTGTTTCTGCCTCAGCTGACTGTCTATGAGGAAAAACTTCCTGAATTTAGGGGATTGCTTTTTTGGGTTCTCTTATTTGGATTTCTCTTTACCGTACATGTATACTCCCAGTCTAATCCCCCAGGTGGTTACAGACTGCCGGGCATAACTCTCTGCAGTTCAGCTGACCTTTTTGATAGCGATTTCTGCCATGGCCAATTTTTAAAACAACGCACAAGATCCATTCCCCTGCTTCGCAGAAACAGAGGTTCCTTTTTGGGATCCGCTTTTACAAGTTAAGATCTTTAACATGCGGACAGGACAGTTCTGTGGCTTCATTTACCTCCGGCTCCTTGCGGAACTGGTGCTCTTTTGGTGGTGGAACAACTCAGCGCCATCCGTGGGCTGCTGCAGTCCTGAGCGGCAGCAGGATCGGCGCTGCGTTGTGAGCCACCGGAGCGTTTTGTGTACCTGGCAGCACTTGCATGTTCCTGCTTTTAGGAATACCTGACCATGTGCAGCTTTGCCATTAAGTGTGACAGACCTTTTCCTTTCTGCTGCCCCACACCCTACCCACGCCAAACGTGTCACTGGTCACTCTTGGTTTTACGGTTTAGCCAAAAGGAAAAGAACGGGAAAAGCTCTCTCCTGATGCTGCTGGTGTTACCCAAGCGTGAGACTAATGTAACTGTTCCCCATCAGACGTACCTGCGCTCGCTGTCCTGTCCCCTGGCACCCCTGCACTTACCGTGAGGTGTGGAGAACAGGCTGAGCAGGATAATGACGCTTGGTTGCACGCCGTGTTCCACAAGAACTTTCACAGCCTCAATGACCGTGTTACCAGTACCTACAAGGGGAAAAGTGAGATTTTTCATTTTTCCCCCAGTTAAGAACTTGTCCTGGGCCATGCGAGAATATCCATTTGAATATATGCAGAATATACTGTTTGAGTCTTTTCTCATGGCAAAATTTAAAAAATTAAATTTATATCAAGCCTTAATGCTTCAGCCTTTCTCACAAACGTAGATGTGCCCAAATGATTCGCTCTGTGTTCACGCTGGTGCAGGCTGACTAATGTGTATTCTGGCACAGCCCAATAAATTCCCTAAACCAAGCAAAAACCCTCATCAAAGCCGCTGAAATTTGGAAGTTTTCCTTTCCATTCAGCGCACTCACTGTTCAGATGAGCCTAACGGTACGTAGTGAGGAAAGACACTTACTGAGTATTGGGTACATCAGAAGAACTTTCCTCCTGTAGATGTCGGGTGGGAACTTGGCGTAGTACACTTTTGCTCTTTGAGTCTCCTCGTCGCTCTGTATCAGGATTTTTCCGATGCGGATCGATCTGCAGCAGTCTCGTAAACCTTGTTCCATTGCCTCTCCTCAAAACGAGCAGCAAAAAAAAAAAACAACAAATTGTTACATGCTGAGAAACAGCACAATTGCAAGATGCTGATTAGGACAATTAGGATAATTAGACAGTCCTGATGCTGGATTGGTGAAGAGTTCTGAAAAGGACTTTTTTTTTTCCCCCTCAGTTCTAAATGTTAAAACCACTTGAAGTGGTTTTCCTTTTTTCTCTGTTTAGACGGAGAAACGAGTCTCTTTGGTGTTACTCAGCTCCTGGGTATTAGTGTTGCCACACACCAGTGCTGAGCTCTCAAAGGCGAGAGCTGGAAACACCGAAACAGCCATATGGGGTTTGGAGAACGTCTTTGAGCTCTGCCCCGAGACACCGCGGTGTGGAACGCAGCGCAGGGAGCGGTGGAGCCACGGGATTCACATCACAGCTACGAAGGTTTCCCCAGCATTGGGCAAAATCACAGAAACTCCACCACCACTGAGCATGGCTTATGTGGAGACCTGTCTCTAAGCAGCAGTAAACTGGCAGCAAACAGGGCAGGACACTGGCCTGGCCTCTCACAGGTAACAGTCGCTGGAGAAGAGCCCGGATGGAATCTGTTGCAGCCATTTGTCTCCTAAAAACTTAATGAAGCATGTTACTTGACGTTCTGAGACCGAGGATAGCTAAGAAAGAGTAACAACTGGCAGGTTTGGGTAAAACTTTGCTGTAGAGAATTGGTGTTGCACATTTGTGAAAGGGAAGTTGCTTACGGGTTTCCAAAACGTTTAATTCGTGCTCATTCAACGACCAGAAACTGCCTACCACTTCTCATGATGCTGACTCCGCAGTTTCCCTTTTCAAACCGGACTCCTTCGTACTTGTGTCCTGTGAGAGGAGAGAAACCAGGCATCAGTGGCAGCGATTGCTCCCTTCTGCCCCATCTTAGTGCCCCTTCGGGGCACACCTTGGTGGGAATGGGACTGAGATCCCCAAACACCCAGGGGACAAGTCAGCTCCACATCTCTCGGCAGGTGGCATGGGCCAATCTGCACACCACGTCCTGCAGCCCACAAACAAGCAATGGGAACGGGGCCAAAACCATAACTGGTAAAAACCTGTGCTTTTTTTACCTGGAAAAGTTCTGTCAGAAAAATGGCACAGAAGTGATCCTTTCCAGGTATTCTGTGATTATTTTAAATGAAGGGCTCTATGCAAAATAAAAGCAAACAGCATATTCCCTAGGAAGCCACGTAAATGCAGTCTGGAGCTGCACGGTGGAAGAGTTAGAAGTGATGCTACAATGCTGCTGTCACGTGGTCACTGAAAGGAAAAAGTGGGCAATGGTATGTGTATGAGAGACCATCATCAGTACTGTGAGTTCAGGGCTCCTGCAATTCAAAGGCAAAGCAAGATGGTCCTGGTCCCAGTTCTTCAGATCTAACCCGAGAAGCTGGTAACGAGCTTGCCCAGCACTGCTGCTGGGAAGAACATGTGGTGATGTTCCTTACAGGCACTGCGTATTCCCCTGCCTGCCTGGAAGCCCAAAGTCTCCCTTCAAATAGAAAGAACAGGGTGATTCGCTGATGTCCTTGAGGGCTGTTCTGCTGCTGAGCCCCGAAGAGCAGAAATCACGGGCTCTTGTGCCACCTACAAACACCTGGAGGGAAAGAGCTCAGTATAGATTCGCAGGAATTCATGCAGAAGCATCCGAGTTCTCCAGGGACACTTCCTCCTGGAAGGGCTCGGCTGAGGCCATGGTAGCTCCCTCACTGGGCACAGGTGTTGGAGCAAAAGGGCAAACCCAGTGACTGCAGAGCTCAGGCAGTTTCGGGAAGTGGGGCTGGGAGTAAGGGTGGGAAACTCAGTCTTTTCCCCATGGCGATGTGCGCTCCGAGGGTGAGGTCCAAGACTTTGCCCCCAGCCAGGGCAGCCGCCCACTCAAAAAGAACTGGAGAGCTGCCAAGGGGTGTTCTTCGCAGGGGACCTGCCCAGTCAGACTGTGCAAGGCAGAGAGACGGTGGTCATCGATGTCTCCCCCACCCACTGACCTGGAACAGACGCGACACCGATGCTCCAGAAGTGAAGTAGCTGCTGTTTTATTTAAAAAGGAGCAACGGTAAGTGACGGTGCCTCCCGAGTGCCTTCCTAAATTCTGTCTAGTTTCAGGATTGAGTGTTTTCAGTCCATCTTTTCTCTAAGTAAAGACATACAAAGGATTTACTGTGAAGGGCAGACAGCGTAGACGTACAGAGCTGCTCTCGCTCTGCAGAAAGGCAAATGAAACTCCTGGGGGAGGAGGACGTGCCCGGTGTGCATCTGACAGGGGTGCTGCGGGTGAACTTGAGCAGTTCCCAAGTTCTGATCACTGAGCAGCTACTCCTGAGCGATGCGTGCAACCTGGCATGTTGTTACAGCTAACAGGAGAGGAGCAAACCAAACCCACTGCGGCGGGTTTCCCCTGGGGTCAGCACAGCATCACTCCCAGCTGCAAACGGACAGGTGTAGGCTGGCACCACAAAACTGCTTGTGCCCCGGGCTTTAACGGGCCTGGGAAATGTCAGCAGTGTTAGTTCAACGTTGCAGTATGGGCAAGTAAACTGATCTTGCACACGGGGAGATTTTCACCACGGTTTTGCAAGGCCAATTTAAACTTTAGTAAAATGGCAACTGTATGACTGAAGGTTTGGCTTAACTGTGTTGTTACGCGCCTTCTCGCTCTTTAAATACCAGAAGGGACATTAACTCTGCTCTCTACCCTGAATGTTACACTGTTCTCAGGCTCCCCAGGGAAGTGGTCACGGCACCAAGCCTGTCAGAGTCCAAGGAGCACCTGGATGTCACTCTTAGGGACACGGTTCAGATTTAGGTAGTCCTGTGAGGAGCAGGGAGTTGGGCTCGATCATCCTTATGGGTCTCTTGGAGACGTTCTATGATTCTTGTAATAATTCTGTATTTTTTTATATTAGTTAAGGTTCCACTCCCAGTCTTACCTAGGGGAGGAGTAATTTCCCACATACCTGTCGGAGTGGTCACGGTACATTCCGTGTACGGCAGTTGATTCAGTCCCTCTTCAACCACAAGTCTGATCTGCAGAACCAAAGAGATCAGTCAGCTTAAAGGGATTTGTTATCTATGGAGATAAGATACTAAACGTTAGTAGTTTTTACAAGCACTAGGTGAGCGCCTGACAGCCTGAAGGCTCTAAAAAGTTCTCTCTAATAGCAGTTAGGGACCGAATTTGGAGACCTTTTGGGGGTGATGCCTACGTTTTGTCCACAAATCGAATGCAGGCATTACAAAACAAAACTGGGGGAAGAGGAGGGCTTCATCAGCAGTCATAAAGCTGACTTTATTTGTATCTGGCAGGCGTAGGCATCACAGGCAAATTTTTCTCAACAAACGACCAAAGCACCAATGCAACTTCGTTTTGGGAGAAGGGGATAATGGCACCTAATAATTCTCCCTAATACTAGGGAGAAAATGGGATAATGGCACCACCGAGTGCCCAAAGACAAGTCAGTAGATCTAGAAATCTCTTTTATCACCTTCTTCTGGCACCTGTGGTTACTATGGGATGCTCTGCCAAGCCCCTGTGCCTTCACACAGATGGCCCAGTTCCACAGGGACACCTCTACTGGAGGTGCAGCTCGTAAGCCACACACTCCTCCAGCCTCAGGTGGCCAGAACACCTCCAGCTGTCCCCTGCTGCTGGCCCTGTAGCTGTACCCCGGCCAAAGTCACCGGAACGTGTTCACCTGGACCCCAAATGATTGCCCACGAAAGATGCTGTGGGTATCACAGATGGAAAAATTCCCTCTGCTAGAGAGCCAAAGACTCACAGGCCAGGACTGCTCAAGGACAGCTACTGCCAAGCCAAAGAGAAAACCTGTTCAGCAAAAGTCACTGTCTGATGGCAGAAATGGGGCTACTGCTCCTGGGACTGGGCAAGTATGCCGCTCCCTTCAGACAGTTCTTATTTCAGGAACGGGGCAGAACACATCAGAAGATTTTTTCTGTTCTTCTGTTCTGCCCTAGTTCCTGGCACACGGACAGCCTCTCCTAGGAATGAGAAATGGTCCCTGAAACTTACAGTCCCTCTTTGAAGACATTTTTAGTCATGCTAGTACAATTTTTTCCTAGAGTTGGGTTTGTGGCAGCTGTGTTCAGAGGTGGTGGTGGTGAGACTACATCAGCGGAGGGGTCCAAGGGTGTGACTGACCGATGACGGGAGCAAAGGACCAAAAAAGCAATTCACAGGGTGGTATTTCCACGGCAGCGAAACGGCACTCGGGAAACGGGTCCGTCGGAATCGTCAGCCCCCTTGGTGCTTGGCTCACAGCTTGTTGGGTGGCTCTGGGAAGCCTGTGCAGAGGAGCCAGCTCTACACCTTCCTCCTCCTCCTCTTCCTCCTCCTGTCTCTCTGCAAGTAGGGTTTTTGACTCAGTCACTTTAATCCTGAGATTGAAGGCACTAGTGGTGTTCTATTGAAAGACACAGCTTCTCATTTAAACAAGCCAAGAAGTCTTTGATTTAATTTTAGGTTTCTGGGACGTTTGTACACAATTTTACTTTATTTTTTTTTTTAAAGTTATGTCACCAAAAAAAGCCAACCTATGAGCTAGGTTTGGAAGAAATGCTTTTTTTGTTGTTTTGGGGTTTTTTTTTTTGTTGACAGGGTTAGCACTGCTGCACATTATCTGCCAAAAGTTTAGAGCAAACCAGTGCAGGTCTACAGTCCAATAATCTCCCTGGTGTTACTACACGTATCAATGTTTTATACAGAGGCTGGGAAGGATTCTTCTGTCAACTTGTCCATGTTGATAAAACACGTACTTTTGCTTTCTGCTGTACCCCACACTCAGGGATTATAATTTCCACTGTTTTCCTCTCTGGCCCTGAGAACCAGCAGCCCTGCTCCTCTCCCAGAGAGGTGGTTGCCATTGCTTGGAAGCCAAAACAGGAATTATTATCGCCCCACACGAAGCAGGGAAGTAAAGCTTTGGTCCCAAGATAGAAGAGTTTGAGCAGAAATTAAAACCATGAATTAACGTTATCGGTAACAAACATTAATTGTGGAAGACAAAAAAAAGCTAAAAGGGATGTTAAATTCTAGAAAGCCTAGTTAAACTGTCAAGGCTTACAGTTATGCTGAAGTGTTCGATTAAGCATTTAATGCTGATATACAAAATTGTATGTCAACATGCTTATTTATTACAGTTCTTTCTACATTTAAGATTTGCCCCAAAGCCTTTGCAGTAAGCAAAGGGAAATACTGTTTGCTTCAAACCTTCATTAGTGCAAGCTCTGTTAGAACTGTTAGCAAAAACCAGTTAAGAGAGGTCCAAGGAGTTTTAGCTAACTGCCACACAAATATTTCAAGGATATGAAAATTTTAGTGAAATCTACCTTTTCTCAGTGAGTTAGGCACATGAGTAAAGTCTCCTAACCACACTCGAATACCACGGAAGAAATGAGGTTTGGCCAGCTCCTCAGAGCCCGTGAACAGAGAAATTTGGATATAGGCAACTACAGAAAGCAGGCTGACAGTACTCTTGTTCAGAAGAGGTGTCAAGGAAACCAGCCAGGGTGCAGTCAGTGGTGGGGCTGCGCTGGCGAGACAGATGTGGAAAAATGGGAGAGCCCTTTTTAGAGCCACCCCAAAAGGTATCTGTGATCCTCAGCAGTTGCATGTTACAACTCTTCCTCCTGCCTGCAATTTGGAAAAGGGTGAAGCGTTTAAATGCCACGAAACCAGAATTCAGATGAATTCTGGAGTGACCATTGTTATCTTACCCTATTCGAGACAAGACTGTATTTTATGGGATGACTATGTATCACCTAATTTCCAAGCTCACAGTAATTCCCAGGGGGACCCTCTAACCCATCATGTTGTAGCGCAGCTTGGAAGCCGAAGGGAAGGCAGAGTAGTGGGGCTGTCAGCCATGTATCCGTACAGCTCTTTGTAGCTCAGCATCTCAAACCACTTGTAAAGTGTGCGTTATGACCCCCTGAAAGAGAGGCAGGTGGGCAGAAAGGTGAAGTGACGTGTTCAGTGTCACGCAGGGAGTTGCTGGTAGGGCTGAGAAACTAATTAATTCTTCAACCTCAGACCTCCAGTCAAACCATAAAACCTGCCTTCTGCTGCAAAGCACCACTGCACTTGTGACCTGAGGCTCTACGCCCGTGCTGTGTAAATGACAAATACTTGCCTGAACCCAAGCTGCAAGTTTTGCTTGGTCCTTGCTAAAGCTCTAGGCATGCAACGTTCCTCTACACCTCTGGGAGATGGTTCCTCTTCCTGCTGCTCACCTGGTCTCAGCCCACACCACCACACCGCTCAGCTGGTGTGCAGCACCAGCTAAACTCCACGGGGCTGGACCTAGCTTACCGTGTACCTCCCACTGAGCAGGCCTTGGAACAAAACCCTCAGGTGGTCTCCGTAAAAATACTGTGGGCTTTGTGAGCATCTCACTAGTTCTACAGCAATCCTGCAAGGTGACATCAGTTAAATGCTTCCACAGTGCGTGGGTGCTGGGCAGCACGTGTACAAGGTTCAGTGGGAGGGAGCCTCTTGCACTGAGAGTTGTCTGCTGGTGTTTCTCAGATTAGTCTCACTACTGCTTTGAGGTCTACCTGTCCAGATACCTATTACAAAATGATTGATCGTCTCCTCTGTTAGAGGCTCACGTCCCACAGCTGCCTCTCCTCCTTCACAAACACAAGATGGGTTGCCTTCATTCCCGTGACTTTAACCCCACATCTTTCAGCTTCAGGATCACAGCACTGGCAGTGAGTGGCTTTCAGAAACTCCCTGCTAACCTTTACCGCCTGTTAACTCCTTTCTCTCGCAAGGATCTTCGAACACTTCTTTTGTGTCATCCCCTTACGCGTGAAACAAACTGCCAGAAGAAAAAACTGTACCACCAGAAATTCACCTGCTTTAAAATCCCTCCTTAAGACCTCTTCCTATGGTGACCTTATGAGATACTGCCACTAACAACTGCCAAGCTAGTACCAAGCTTAACTTCTTTCTCATTTTCTGTCTGCAACAAGGTGTACTTCATTACCCCACAATCCCACACGTGTTTCTTCTCTTCACGTTTTGCATCTTGCCATTAAGCTCTGTTTGCTAACTGGGTGGAAAACACAGCAAGTCATAACTATGCTTGCACCCCACCAAGTTTAGTAGAGACCACATCCCACAGGAAATTGTAACTGTTCTTTGCCACACCTAGGAATAACATCTAGAAAATGAGACAGTCCTACATACTGTTTTGCACAAAATTCCTCCTACATAACGGAAAACAGAGCAGCAGATTCTGTAGCAAACATCTGCATGACCAGGAAAGAGGTGTTTCAGTGAAGAGCAGCTCCCTATCTGTACACGTGCTGGCCAGCCCGTAGGAGATACTGGTACAAGGGCCTGAACTTAACTCGCTGCCTGGAAGCTGCAGTCTCTAGCAATGAAGTGGAAAAAAACCATTGCTTCCCTCAGAATGGTGCAGGACCTCCCAGTAAAGTGCGAAGGTAGGTGGGAGAGGTCCTTTGCACTAATTAATGACAATAAGGTACAGTCAGGGCTCTTCAGGGTTTTCCTATCAGTATTAGAATAGCCATTGTTTATCACTTTTTTAAAATACAGATTAGGAATATGGTGCTTCTCTTTGATTCAGAGAAATGGGCAGGAATGAATGCTCCTTCAAAGGTGCAGCATGATGGGAACCTAATACAAGGTAAAATTAGAATGTTAACCAGAAGCCCTTCCTGTGAAAGGAGTACTGGTGGGGAAGGGGCCTGACCCCTACACTGGAGACCTGTACCCTGTAAACGTGTCACATCGATGGTGGTGGCTTCCTGAATCTTACTTTGCACCTTTAGGCACGTGAAGAACCTGAAACCACAAAACCCAGGAAGAATGACACGTAGTTGAGCCAGGCTGTCCCAGGTGGTGGATGTTTCCTGGGCTGTTCCTGCTCACGCCATGAAGTGTAAAGGACATCTGTCTATTTAAGTGGTATCTGCTGAGAACTGCTGGCACAGAATGTCATCAGGGTGGCAACTTTCTGCCTGTCGGTGATGAAGTGCTATCAGCAAAGGTGGCACTCCAGTTAGTCACTCCATCTGTGACTTAGGGGATTCATTGGCTTGGGCCTTTACTGTTCTTGGTGAATGGGAATGAAAGAAACATCCTCAAGAAGGGAAAAGCAGGAGAGAAAGTGGAAAAGCTGCAAAGATAAAAAGCACTGCAGTCACGATCTTAGGTTGTGGTCGTACCTAAGCCCTGAGCAAGCCTGGATCAGGCACGGATTAAGACTCGGCTTGTCACAGGAGACCTGCCTGCTGTAGCAAATGGCACTGGTAATTGAATGGTCTCTGGGCTCATCTTTTCTGGAAAGGGAAGGAAAGACTTTCCTTGTTAATGAATGTGGATTTGCAAACAGCAAACACCCTCATGAAATACAAGGAAGCAGATGTGTGCGCATGAGTGTTGTGTTTTTCTTTAAGTATGTAATTTAAATGAGATAAATGGTGCATTCCCAACAGCCTTTGTTCTGACTTGCTAAAACGTGTGAAAACTTCAAATTGCTTTGTCCCTGCTAGTAACTACCATATGGCTATAAAACAAATTCCTAGTGTGGCTGCACCCAGAGTTAACAATCTAATACATCACAAGTGCCAGGAGGCACTTCTGCATGCAAGCAATTGTTAACATCCAGACTGAAAGGAATTGTACAGCTCTGTTCACAAGATCAAAAGTACCGTTTCAAAGTAAAACTGGATCATCTCTAGCCTCTGAGCATCTGTTTTGAAACAGTGTTCTCATGTTACTACTGCTTTCTGTCCTGAAGTAGCTGTGTTCGATAACAATGTGGTTTCTGGCACCCTTTGGGATGAAAGCGGTCTGTAACAGAGAACAGAAGTCCCTATACAGAAAGTTGCTGTCAAACAGCAGTTCCCTTTGCGTCAAAAAGTTGCCCTCACACCATCGTTATTCTAGCCTGAAAGCCCCGTTTTATGGAAGAGTTACAAAGCACAATACCAAGGAGAAGAAATTCTTCACCTACCAGACGATCAGCAGAAAATACGAAGTCTCCTCTACTGGATTTCCTGAAAAAGGTAACAATTTCTATTTTAAATTGGGGAATAATTTTAAGAACATTGCTTAAATATAATAGTAATTCAAGGACAATACATTCTTAAGGCAGTTGAGAGAAAAGTCTCCTACCAAACACAAAATTTATCCTGCAGAGATTTTGCTTGGTGGGTTTCCTGCCTGGCAGCAAGGATTGAGATGCAGCAATATCCCTGTACAAGCAGCAATTAAAGCAGGAAAACATAAGGATGACGTTCTGTAGGTTTTCCATTGTGCTACTGCTCCAGCTCCATTCCAGAACACCTCAGGAGCTCGGCTGTGCCAACCTGGCACATTCCCTACGGCTCGGAGCAAGCAGGCTTTGCTCCGCCGGTTCCCAAGTCAGTCGGAAACCACGGGATGATAACAGAGATCCCCAGCCCTGAGACCAGCTACCACACCTGATAAGCAGGGTATGGATCTTATCAGTCACAGTGTGACTAGATTAGTGAATCCGGGACTAAAATGCGCAGGGATTAAGGAGCGTTCCCAGGAAAACACCTCTGCTGTTTTAGGAGCTTAGGTGCACCTTTTTGCTGGTGTGATGCATTGCTTTTGTCGCGTTCGGAAGACAGAACAAGCTCACCTCCTCCTGCTACGTACTGTGCAATTATGCCATGTTAAAAACCTGACTTCTAAAAGCAGATTTTAACATCCTGCTTCCCATGCCAAGACCAACTCTCACTATCCAAGAGCAGGACAAATTTCCAATTAAGGAGCCAACACTTACAGCACGCTAACCTTAAAAAATCAACATCATTAAGTAGGTACTTAAATACCATAAAGACAGTTTTGCATTTCATCTCCAAGATTCTGCAACATCCTGCATTTACATGAGTGAAAGTGCAGAGGTTTGTCTGCTTATTTCCTGGGCAGCTGGGAACTTAGCCACACTGAAAAAAGGTGTTTCAAAAAGAATGACAGCTAATCTAATTTCTTTCCTTGTGCTAATAACACATTATTAAAAATGCTGGGTTTGTTTTTTCCTTCTTTCTGGTAATAACAGGGTATTCCTAACTTTCTGCTACTTTGACATGAACCAGAAAGGCAATGCTCAAAAAAACCCCAATCACAGAACTGAAAAAAAAAAACCAACCCAAAACCCTACAATTACACAAACTGATTTTATTAAGATTTTTGGAAGGATTCGTGTTTCCATCTGCGGTGTTTATAAAGGGAAGTAGCAAAGTGTGTAGGTGGCGCATCTGGGTTTGTCCAGACTATGGCATTTCAGAAAATTTAGCTGTTTTCATGGTCGGGTGGCAAGACACAAACCCAACAAGGTCGAGACTGCAGTTTTGACCGCAAAGCGATACGTGTTTAGAGCGAACACGATGAGTTATTAATACAGATTACTAGGTTTTAAATTAACTGCTCTGTCCTTGCAGAGAGACACAGATGTTTTTATGTGTTCATAAAACTGAACGCTCTTAGTCAGTTACGGCTGTTTTTCAAGGGGAGGAGGACAACAGGAAACAATGGTGCATAAAAATGAGAGACAAATAATCATAATAATAATAATACTGAAAACAACAGACCTCTTGTACACCGGCAGCTGGAAAGCTGTGACCACATTTCAAGCCCCACATCATATGAGAATTGCTAGGGGCCAGAAAAAAAAGGCTTATGTGAAAACACTGTAACTGTTCACCTTAAATACCAGATAGAAGTATAGAAAGTAGTGATCAATGGCAGACTGGGAACAAGACATCTAAAAAAGTCGGGCATTAAAACCTGACTTGTGGCAGATGGCTAACGACACGAACACTGTGTTAAACAATATGAATTGGTTTGGATTTGTTTCTGAAGGTATGGAAGCATGGCTGATGCATAGCTAGTCGTGTGCATGTCTTAAGAGGTGAGAAGAAATGTTTTTGGGAACGTGCTGTAAGACAAGCCAACTGCAGAGTTTCTTCCTGCTTTAGCGCTTGGCACTAGTTACGAGGGCCAACAGGGCGGCAGGGTATGCGGGTCGTGGTCGGAGGCACTTCAGTAATTCCTGTTTCTCTGGTTAACTTAGAGGAGAACTTCTTGAGAGACACCCGGGGTGCTGTGAAGGCAAGGCTGAAAAAAGCCGCTTCCCTAAACGGAATTTGTAAAAGCCCTTTGTAGGCAAACTTGAGGCACTGGATGAACTGCTGCCGTTCAGGGGAGATGGTGTGGCTGGGAAATGGGACCACGTTCTACCTGCAGCAATTCAGTACTTAATGTACTTCAGTACCTGTTTTTTTCCAGTGCCTGGGCCAGGGGGTGGTATGTGAAAGGGATCCCACCCGCCCTGCCTGCAGCAGTCATCTTTACTCCTCACAGGCGAGTTACACACTCCTGAATCGCCCTACTCCGTACAGCCGTCAGGACTGCGTGTCCTACTGCTTTACTGCCTTCATTTCCATATTGTTCACTCAGTTCCCCAGGGAATACGAAGCCTTAGCAGAACACAGAGAATGATCTCACATAACAGACACAATAACCTTTAAATACCCACATTTAAATCATGTCTATTGTTAAAGCAGGAGTTAAAATTACACTACCAATCTGAGCTAAGGAATTTGCTTCTGCAGAAACCAGAGCTCTGCGTTACAAACTGCTGCACTACTCACTTCAGCTTCCAGATGGCTGGTTCTGATCTGCACGGGCCAGCAATGACTCTGAGGTCGTACCCTCCTTAGGAAGAGGCTGTAACTGTTCATTCACCATCGTTCAGTACTTAAATCACATCAGTTCATGTCCCATCAGAGGACTCAAAACTCAAATCCAACTCACCCATTAAGCATTTGCTAGCTAGAAAAGTGAACAAGCCTGAGCAACAACGAGCAAACCCATGCACCCTCAAGCTGAGGTGATCTAGCCATGTCCTCAGTTCTGGCACACAGACCTAGCTCGTCAACTTTAAAGCAAAAAACTGAAAGAGGGGAGATTTAGATCGGATATAAGAAAAAAAAATTTCACTCGGAGGATAGTGAGGCACTGGAACAGGTTGCCCAGAGAAGTTGTGGCTGCCCCATCCCTGGAAGTGTTCAACGCCAGGTTGGATGAGGCTTTGAGCAACCTGGTGTAGTGGAGGGTGTCCCTGCCCATGGCAGGGGGGTTGGAACTGGATGATCTTTGAGGTCCCTTCCAACCCAAACCGTTCTGTGATTCTATGATTCTAAAAGAAATACATGGTCATTTGAATCTATCAGACAGCCACTACGATTCAGGCAGCTGTCTCTGAACGCAGGACAGGACATGATGACTAGCCACATGAAGGTGGGTTTTTCTTTTATAAACTGAACAGTTATTCCAATTGAAAGGCCGGGATTTCTTCCTCTGAATCCTCTCAGGAACAAGGAAAGAGCTTTCCACTTTTCTGAGCAGCTCACGCTATGGAGTCCCTGCGGTCTTCTGCATCTGGCCTAACCATCCTCACCTCCACGTAAGCATGCCCGGTTCTAACTTGCATTGCACTGGGAGTATCTATCCCTTCCTTACTTCACAGTAATAGTCCTAAATTGACTGGTTCTTCCCTACTTTTGTTCTGTTTCTCTCCCCCTAGTAGCTTGCCTTTTAATTTCTGCCCCTTTCATGACCTTTTCAGGTGATGGCCATACCTGGAACATCCATCTTCTGCAGGATTAAGTAATCCAAATAGCCTCCTTGAGTTAAGGCAGCTCCCGTGCTATCTGTTCTTTTTTTTTTAATTCAGAAGGAAAGTGCTAGGTAGATGTCACAGCTGTTCCCCAAGCAGTGTATGCAAACATACCCTTTTGTCAGTTTAAATCGGATTTTTTGACCAGTAGGCCCCCTTAGCTGTACAGTTCCCTACTCACAAATACGATACTGCTTCCAAGGAGCTTCTTTTAGCAGTTAGTTTGAATGCCACAGTGGTCATAGAGTCATCTTAAGGCAGATTAGACCTGACCAGGGAAAGGTTACTGCAACAGTTTCTAACCAGTGTGTAAGAAATCCTCTCTCCCTTGCAGCTGAGCACATTTTAGCATCTTTCTGAATGACGGGGACTAAAATAGGCCAGTCCAAGGTCTCTTATTTACTGAGATGCAGCTGACTTTTCAGGGACAGTACGTAAAAATGTTTCCCTGCTATCCCTACGTACAAAGCCTACACCTGCCTTTCTGAGCAGGCTGTTGTCCAGTCTTCCTCACTGGTTGGGAAGGGAGCTCGGAAGTGACAGTTACATCTCCACTGCCAAGGCAGTGTCACGCTCGGAATAAAGCACAGTTCGCTATCGCTGCAGACGAGATGAGTCATTCATTATTTACAAGTCTTATTCTGTACTTCCCCTTACTGACGTCTTGTGCAATGAATCTGATGCAACTCTAAAAAAAAAATCTCCTCAAAGTTAAAATATCAGCTGCTGGTTGCTGGATAAACTCTCTCTAACCAGAAACTTACTAAACGTATTTGCAAGAGTTCAAAAACCTACGTACAACAAAGTAAAAATAATCATAAACCCGGGCTGGGTACAGTAACCACGTTGCTAGTATTCGCCTAGATAGCAAAACTATATGCTATTTCCTTTTCACTAACCTCAAAACCTTTTATGGGCCATCACCAAACCTGGTTTGGATTTTCTCTCTCTCTCTCTCTGCTTAGCTCACTCACAACTTCCCTTTCTGCTCTGCAGGGAAGCTGCCAGGCAGACGTTCTCACCGGCAAAGATCTTTAGTGTGGTCTTCCCACAATTGCCCTCCTTACATGGAGACTGCACTACCTCTGTGTGCTCCTGCCTGCAATGAGACTGTTTTTTAAAAAGCAAATCTAGTTTAAGGCAACAGGGCTCATGTAAGCTAGTAAAATTAATGTAGGTACTGTCTTTGAGAAATGATGATTAATTCTGCATAAAAATGTATTAGTGTTATTAGCTAAAAAGTTAAGCACTCAAGAACCAGGGAATACCAAAACATGGATAGACTATGCAGATGGATAGACATGAAACAAACAGAAGAACCGTGTCTGTGCTATGTGTTCGTTATTGCAGATGTTAGAAAGAGTTGCAGAAAGAGGTGGTTTTATTCAGAACCTGATCACTCTAGCGATAAACTGGATTTCACATCTCTGTGTCTGCTGGTGGTTCTTGCATCACAGTAGGCTTTTGATAGATGGCCACTACTTATGTTTGTCAGATGTTGCATGCCAAATTTAACACCTTATACTATCACCTTCCAAGTGCTGAACAAAGCTCCAAAGGTGGTCAGTGGGAGGTATTCTTTCAACATCTGAGATGCTGTGTAAGGCATAATAAAACATTCAGTCTTAAGTATCTCACGTTAGATGCTCAGCAGTGGGTCACAATTTTGCACGGATTTCTGCACTTCAGCTGAAGATTTGTGAAACTGGAATAACACCTTCATGTCTCACAAGGTTCAGCGGCAGCAAGGACTGCTGGTGACACAAAGTGACAACAATGGAAAATAATGCCTTCGGAAAAGAAAGTCTGCTTCGCAGGTAACGTGCCCTACCTACACAAACTGTTTTCTTTGTCTGCCTCTCTCCTTAACGCTGTCTCTCTCCCGTTCCTCCCAGCCCACCTGGTCTGGTCTCTGTGCTATCCCCAACATTTTGTTCCAAAACTATTCTTTTTGCCTAATTTGTTCCAGACTCCCGATTCCAGTTCACTTTCACTTCAGCTCGTCCCACTTTTCTCCAACCTTTTTCTTATTTCCAGCTCTCTCAGGCCACCCTTGTGATCTGTTTTCTTCCGGCCACCCTTGTCTCAAAATCCTGAACACCTTCCCTCCCAATAAAGACTCAGCCCTTGCCTTTTCCTTAACGCAGTAAACCCAATCTTCAGCAAACTCGAGTGGTTTCCCCGCCATTTATTCCCAAACCCACACTCTCCTTCGCCGACCTTTACATCCCGTCTGTGCTGCTGTACACCCGCGTTGTCTGAACCCGCCCCATCCTGCCCACAGCGCCCGGTCTCCAGACGGGGGTTGCGGGACGCAGCTCCCGCCACGACGAGCTCCACTCTCCCTTCTCGGGGGCTTCGCGCTCCTTGTTCGGCGACGAGGATGCGGCGAGCTCGCTCTCAGCAGCCCAGTGAGCAAAAACCTCCCGGCCCGGAGAGCAAAAATCGGTAAGGCGTTTCAAAAGCCGCCGGATTCATGTCTTTGACGGCGCCGCGGCACCGCCGAGCCGGGCGCGCTGCCCGCCGCGGAGGCGGAGGCGCGGGGCGGGCGCGGCGGCGCGCGCCTTCCGCTGCCTCCGGCCGCACGTCACCAGAAATGGCTACAGCGCTGAGGCGCCGGCGCGAACGCCGAACGCCCCGCCGAGACACCCGCCCGCCGCCACCGCGGAGGTTCGGCTGCCGGCCTCGGTGGGGCCACCCGGCTGAGGGGACGCCGCGCCGGCAGCCTACGGGCAGCGGCCGCCGCCGCATCCCTCAAGGGGCTGCGCCGAGCGCGGGAGCCGGCGCTGAGGCGGGCCGAGAGGCGGCTCGGCCGGACTGCGGCTCCCTGAGGGAAAGGGGCGCCGGCGGGCGACGATCCCCCCTCAGCCGAATTCCCCCCCGCTGCGCCCCGGCTCCTCCTCAGGCCACGCTTCCCGCCGCCGGTGCGGAGCGGCCTCCGCCCGCCCCGCCGCGCCGCGCTCTCACTTGTCCCTGATGATCGTCTGGAGCTCCCGGAGCTGATCGTTCATGGGCAGCAGCTTCAGCTGCGGCCCGATCGGCGACGCGCCGCCCTCTCCCGCAGGGATCGGCGGTTCCGCCGCCGCCACCACCCCGTTGCTGCTGCTGCTGCTGTCCGGGCTGGGGCAACCGCTGTCCTCACCGGGCTCCGCGAAGCGGATCAGCCGGGAGCCGCCGCCCGGTACCGCCGCGGTGGGCTGCTCGTCCTGCGGCCGCGGGCCGAGCTGCTGGTTCTGGCAGGGCATCGCCTCCATGCGCCGGGGCGCGCCCCCGCTCCCCCGCGCCGGCCCCGCTTGCGCCGCGGCGGCGGGAGGCGGGGAGAGGGCGGAGCGCGCGCCGCACCGCCCTCGCTCTATTGGCTGCCGGCGACGCCACTCAAGGCCGCAGCGGGAGCGCAGGCACGGGAGGCGGGCAGGGGCGGGGCGTTCCTGTGGGCCCCTCCCGGCGCGGTGACGTCTGGGCGCCGCCGTTTTCCCGCGTGTCTCACGAGCCGCTCGCGCGCAGCCGGTGCGGGCATGGCTCCGTGCGCCCGGCCGTTACGAAGAACAAAAACCGCCACAAAGAGAAGGAAAAGGACGTGAAATTTGGAACGTGCATCCGTCAGTTCGCCCTGGAAAGCAAAGCAACAGAGAACAAGTGATAACGACAAAGAAAAGCTGGAAATTCTTCGTCCCTAGAGAGAAGAAAGATACCCTGTGAAACTCCTACTTGGAGTTCTCAAACGTGTGTAATCAGAAGTCACACCTTACTATAAAAAGCCAGAAGAGACAAAGAAACGATTTGGTTCATTTCCCCTCTGTAACCACAGAAAAAAGAGTGGGGGTTTGCTACAAAGTTTTTGTATGTAAGAGAGCTTCCCACCTGGCACAAGAAACATGCCCTGTGCCCACAGGGAAATGAGCAGGCACAAGCTCTTCAGGTCTTGTTTAGGTTCTGCTGAGTTTCCTGTGCACATGTTTAAATTCGGCACCTCTTGCAATATCAGAACACCCGGCCACCGGAGCTGTAACAACCAGGTGGAGTTACAACTGGGCACAGATGGTTTGGGAAAGCCTAAAAGACGAGCCGGATCTCACAAGCAGGAGAGTTCTACTCAAAAAAGGGCACAGGAAAACACCTTACAGAAGAAATGCAGACCCTCCATTGACTGCAGGCAAAAAAGAAACAACCCTGACTAAACCCCACCAGACTCACAGGATATGAAACAGTAGCCAGATTTCATCCGAGACTTAATTGACTGTCGCAGCAATATACAAGCAATATGACAAAGAACAGGGTAAGAACAGTAGAAAGAATTTGTAGTTAGAGAATCCAATGCTGTTGAAATCAGGACATGTACAGTGCACGATTGTAACACAATGAATACTGCAAATTGTTTTGGTTTTATTAAGCATCTTGATTTCAGAACACAACCGTCAATAAAGGAGCTCCCCTTAGTGGTCAAGATGAAATTTAACCAAAGTCCTTTTGCTTCTCACCTGAAGGCTTCTTGCTGTGCTAAGCAAAAGGACAGCTGGTATTTCTGGAATCTGCTGCAAGGTTGGTACCATGGTAAATCTGTCGCGGGGGCAGGCTCTAATTACTCACGGCTGTTTCTTGTCTGCAAAGGTGATCAGAGCTGGGATTTCTGTGTTACTTCACTCATTTGCAAAACTCAGGAGCCAGATTCGCCACTGCTTGTTTGTTTACATACAACACAAATAAAACCGAGTTCATGTAATTCTCCATGCACAGGACAACTTAAAAACGAACAAGGGAATGCAGAAAAAAATGAGAGGTGTTTGTCTCAAAACTCGGGTTTGAAAAATCCTCTACAGTAGGATTTTACCGGGGCGGTTCAGGTGGGGAAATGTTTGTGTTGCTTCTGATTTCTGAGATCTTCCTTCTTGAGAAAAGGAGGAGCTGGAGAAATTTAGTGGCAGCAATTCTCAAAAAGTGTAAAGCTCAGTTCGTCCCTGGACCATTCTACACGAACTGCCTCTGACCACGCACAGCTGGCAGGCTTCAGTTCAGAAACAACCTGCGTGCCAGTATTATTGCTGAAAGCCACCAGCTGCACGCTGAAACAATCACACACCCAAAATTAGAGGCCAAGTTGGAGTCCCTTTAAAATTTGAATAATAGTCAGAGAGTGAAGTAGCAGTTGAGTTTTAAATTATATTGATAGAACAACTTTTTCACACGTAGTTTATGGAACAAACAAGAATGATCTGTCTTTTAAAACAG
This sequence comes from Tauraco erythrolophus, assembly GCF_009769465.1. Taxonomy (NCBI): domain Eukaryota; kingdom Metazoa; phylum Chordata; class Aves; order Musophagiformes; family Musophagidae; genus Tauraco; species Tauraco erythrolophus. Next base: position 21,580,229 of record NC_141477.1, read on the forward strand.
CAACACCTCTCAGGCCATTTCAAAGTGTAATTGCTTTATAAATTTCCCAACATAACGAGATGCACGGTCTGAAATGAAGGCGTCACACAGACACTGCTCTGTGGCAGAAATGTGTGCCAACAGCCTCTCTTTTCAGAAAACTACCAACCAGTATCTGGGACGTACCATGGGCAGTGGTGATCCATTTTTAGCACGCATCTGCAAAAGGACAAAAAAGGAAAATGGCAGGCCAGGTCACGGTTAATCAGGGAATTTCCACTAGACAGCAGCTTTCCAGCGACTGAACACTGGGACGTTGCAGGGCTGGGAACTGCAAACACTTCAGGGCCACACAGAGCAGAAATGCCAATGCTGGTGCTGTCACACGGGAACACACGCTGTTACTGCAGCGGAACAGAGGTACTCGGGTACCTTTCTGCGTACAGAGCCGTGGGAAGGACCAGCCCATTCGTGAAACTCAGTGAAAAACAAGCTGGGAACTTACACAGCACAAACGGAGCAGTGGTGGCAACGATCAGGTTTTATGAGCTGGCATCTATCGCAGAATCACACCCCTGGAATTAAAGACACATTAACACCAAGTAACAGAAAAGCCTGCGTGCTTTTTCACACCTTAGTTGGTATTCCCTCGTTTCCCAACTACTCCTATTCTTTATCAGCTCAGAAGACGAGTGCCCCTGCAGCTGGGTGCTGCTGCCAGGTCATACCCAGATGAGCGATGCTCATCGTTCTTCTGGGGACTTGCGGACGTGCGGAGCGATCCTCCCTGCAAGGCGTACAGCCAGCTTGGAAGCGACACACCAAAGTCGTGCACTTCCCTCTGGCTTCCGCATTACTCAGACTTCACACACGTTCCACTTGGATAATTGCCTACGGAGCACTTCTGCACTGCAGAATTCTTTGGCTTGTCTGACAGAAAGGAACAGGTCAGCGCCTCCGATATCAACAGGGATTTCTTTTAAGCTCTGAACGGAGTGCGCTGCGCGTTTCATCACAGAACAAGGTCCAGAAATCTCTTCCTGGAATTACATCCAGCATCTCTGAGCTAAACTCCATTTTAAGTAAAAACGACTACAGATTCTGTCATTCTATTACTAAACGCAGACAACCCACGTAGGCTTTTGAACTGAAAATACAGAGAGGTAACGTCTTGCTCCGCAAAGGCAGCGCCTGGTGCTGCGCTGAAGATGAACCAAGTGTCCAAGGCTGTTTTGTTTTCCCAGGCACAAAACCCGAGAGAGAAGGCATTCGGATGTCTGCACAAGAGTTACTCAGCACACGCAGTGGCATCAGGAATGCTCTGCTGGTCGGCAGCATCGTCTGGGTTGCCAGCGTGCGCTGCTTCGGCGAGCTGGGCTGGAGCGAGAGAAACAGCGCTCGGCGTCACTGACCTCCGCTCCCCGTTCTCGTGTACACCGGCAGCTTCCGTGCGATCTCGGCGAGGATTTGCCGCTGCACCTCCGGCCTCTCCTCGTTCTCGTAGCGCTCTTTGTCAGCACAGGACATGTGGTACTAGGCGCAGGAGTCGTGAGAGGAGCAGTTAGCCGTGGGCAGCAGGGAGGGTATTTCAAATACAGGCAAGTTTGGGAGCGTTTTATCTCCCACTCCTTCTAAGGAGCTTAATCTGATGTGAAAATGTGTTCGTTAAGACGACAAAGAGAAATAGTAAGGGCTGGACAGCCAGAATACCATGTGATGCATCAGTAAGAAACACAGAAGTGAAATTAAGATCACAAAACAACATACTAGAACTGCTACTACTGCAAGTTTCAGTAGGATCTTAGCCTCCTGTGGCACTAAAACTGTGCTGCTAATAGGCTCTGATCCCTCAAATTAGTCCATATCTCTTTCTTCATGTCCCCCCACCTTCCTACCAACATTTTAACTGCAAATTGTAAATCTTTTTTAAATCATGCATTTATCTTACCACGTTTCCACGGCCAAACACCTCATTATTGGTGGCTTCTGAGCAGGAGGAAATAAAAGCTTCCATTTGTGCCTTGGCCAGGACGAATGCTCTGCGGACAGAAGGCTCTGTGTTCTCTCATTTCCTTGGCAGGACTAACAACCTTGGCCACTTTAGGGGAGGCTACTGTGTTAGCAAGGGGGAAAAAAAGAAGGGAAAAAATAAAGAAACAAAGAAAAACAATCAGCAACAAGAGAAAAGCTCAAGAATGGTCTGGTGTGTTTGCAGTGAGCCAGAGCACAGGTTAGAACAAAACCTGGAGAAGGCAAAAGGATCAGGATGTGTCAAAGTGGAAAGCGGAGAGGGAGGAAAGAGGGACGGATATGCTGAACGACAGCTCCTGAGACGGCACAACAACGGCAGCAGCAGCCGTGCAGCTGTTGGGCACAGAACTTTGGCGTGTGTGCGGTGAGCCCCGCGCAGCCCCTGCACCGAATTTACTGCTCCGGCACTGATCCTCGGTCCAGCACGTGCCTGGAGAAAACCTGACCTGCTGTGGATTTGGTATGGATTTGATCTGCTCACGGCAGTAAATCCAGTGACCCCGGTGAGGCTGGACGCCTCTGCTCTGCGCACAGACTATCCAACGGCAGAGATGGGGTAGGTGTTTCCGGTTATCCCAGAGCCCAAACCTAGTGGCTGCTTCGGCCAAGCCGGCTGGCATCCCAAGCTCCTGGATGAAGATGGCAGAGCCAAAAGAGCTGGCGAGGGCTCTTTGTCAGCAGGTGGAAACTCACCGCTTGTTTAGCATGGCCATCTCTCCTGTGATGCTGCTGTCTCTCTGGGGTGGGCGGCACGGAGACAGAAGGAGGTTCCATCCTGTTTATTGCTGGAGGAGTTGGTACTTGTAGTGGGCCAGTAAATTATTTCATTTCTTTAGGAACATTGAGCCCCTTGTGCCTGCAGGCACCTTACGCTTTACGCCCTTGTTTCAAGCACAGAGGATGCTCCAGTGGTGAACAGAGGTTGCAGAGAGCGGAGCTGATGGAAGTGGTGGGGTTTGGCGCAGACAGGGCAGCAACGTACCACGGCCGCGTAGGTCTTGCCATCCCAACTGCTGCTTGGCCAATCTTCAAAACCAAATCCAACCTCAGAGAAACAGGCAAAGGTAAATTCATCTGCTCAGCAGAAGCATTCTCCAAAACGAACGCTGATGAAAATGCTCGCTTCTTTTGAACCTAAACATCCTGAAACGTTTCCTGAAGCCCTGCAAGCTCGGAGAGTTCTGGGACTTACCTGGCAGTTCACCTCAGCGTCAGCCCACAGAATCACTCGCGTCTCCTTTAAGCCCCACCTAATGATGCAGCTTAACTGCAGCGAGAGCAACAGTTTTGCTGAATGTGCAACAGTCTCGGCATCACGTTTTGATGTGGGGAGACAGAAGGAAAAGGCTATTTTGCTTAAAGTTCAAGCGTTTCCACGGGGCTCGACTGATGTGGAAAAGACAGAGCCCTCTCCAGAGTATCTGAGGTCAAAAAGCTTTTCTCCTGTGTCTCGGATGTGCCCGCATCTACCTGAACAGAAAGGTACGAGTCTTGGAGATTTTCCTCCCCGTCGTTCTCAGGACTGTGGTTCATTAACGACAAGAAATTCCGTTTCATTAATGTGCATTAACCAGCGACTTTCGCATTAGCGCTGCTGTCTCCAATCAAAGACTCATTTATGGAAAACAAGGGCAGAGGGAACAAGCTGCTTTGGCAGCTTTAAGATGAATACGCCCAAAGCTTTATACCCTCTGTCTTATATTTTTACGTTAAAGTATCATGAGATATTACCATATTTTTCATTATTATTTGTGGCACTAAATACTGCAGCACGCAGTGCCAGATGGCTAATATTCAGAATAAAAATAATGCAAGGCCAATCTTAGAAAGACTCCATGAGAATGTAACAGCATGTATTCTACAACCAATGCAACACTGGGCAAAAATGCAAAGCGCCAGAACAAACCGAGATGAAATAAACAAAAATACACAACAGATCATTTAAGAAAAAAAAAAACAACAAACAGACAGATAAACACACCCCCCAAAAAAAAAAGAAAAAATAAAAAAATAAGACCTTGGTGGTCTTGAGATCTTGTAATGGGTGTGATTTTTCAGAAGATGTGTGCTTAGCACAGTGTTACAATCCAGCTCTTTTGAAGTGTTTGCAGGAATAAAAATGGAAACACTCCAACACGTTTCTCCCTGCTAATTAGGGTGGCTCGTGGCTGTAATGTGAGAGGTTAAGCAGCCTTTTTCCGTGGCTGGCATGCTGGTTAGGTTTGAGAGGCGTTCTAGGTAGGATTTTGGATGTTATCTCTCATGGAACGAGCTGACATGATAAATTTGAAATCATTTGTAAAACAGCTAACAGTGTGTTCATACAACATGTAACCTCTTTGCCATAACAAAATATAGGACACGTCTTGCTTGCTGTTAAGGTGGACAAAACCATGGGTTTTTTTAAGAACAAAATCAAAATGCCATTTTTTGTAATGTATTCACACATTTTAAAATACAGCTCATTTATGCTAGTTATTTAATTGATTAGGAAATATAATTCACACTGCACTTCAAACATACGTGCAGCTGCTCCATTCTTCAATGTAAGGTCTGAGGATTAATAGTTCCCATTTTTCCAGAAATAAGTACAACGGTCCCCGTCTCCGGATCAGTACTGTGCCTTTTGGCACATAGCCTCCTTCTGCCAAAACTAATTTGATATCTCTGAGTGAGGGGTTCTATCCCCCCTCCAACCTTGTCCTGTTTTCCTAGTTTTAAGCTCTTTGCATTCATTTCTTCCCATTAATTTTCCCTCTTTCTTCATACACTTTGGTGAAGCATTCCCCTCCGTGTGTTCATAGCCTTCCAGTCCTGTTGGTTTTAAATTATGATTGAGTATTGTCACTTTTCATTATCTTCTAGCCCAAGTCCTGAATTCGTTCTGATTTCCACAGCTCTGGGGGCACCTTCATTTATTCTGCTGCCTGCCATTACTGGAATTGTCACCATTACCATATGAGATGCAGGTTTCCATCTCCCATTGGCATGCTGATTATCTGGCATTGAGTGTAGATTCTTTCCATTTTATAGGAATGTTTGATAATTCTGAATTTGATAGGAGTAATTAATAATTATCAATCTTAGTTCTATAAATAGTCCTTATGAAATTGTATGCGGCTTTTTTACAGCTGGAAGAAACGAGTACTTATTGCTGTAAGTGAAGGTCTTTACGATGCTATAATCATATTAAACACATTTAATGAGAACTTAAAAACTCTAATAAACTCTAAATAAGGTGTTATTCCACCTCCACGCATGGGGGGTTGTATTTCTTACACTGAGCTGCCTCTGTTAACTTTTCTCGCTGGCAGCTCTGGAGCATCCTTGATTTTTGTCTGTCTCCAAGTAGATCCTCCGCTTCTACACTAAATCTGCAGAGAAACAGATGTATATATTTTTTTTTTTTTTTGTGGCAGCCTACTTTAAGCAGTATACATTTCTAAATCTCATCTGCTAGCTTTCTGTGTCTATAGCATGAGCTTTGTTCTCCTGGGTAGGTCACTTTGAGAGAAGGGTTTGTCATGTTTCTGACCACTGTGGGTATATGGCCTCTTTTTCTTTCCTTCTGTGTCTCTCTGGGGGTTTGTGCAGTGCCTTGTACAGGATATTCTGGTATCACGTAAATGAACTGGTATCAAAAGGAGAACAAGAAGACTGGAACTGAAAAAAAGACAAATTACTATTGGGGGAGGAAATAAAACCAGCAGCATTGGAGAGTTATTAAAGAAGGAACAGAAGGTAAAGGCAAAATTTGCAGGGAAAATATATAAAATGTATTAAGTACCATATTAGCCATAAAAGTATAGAGAAAATAAAATTATATGCATTATCACAGAAAATGGAAATTCTAAAGCTGATTTTTTGCTCAGTTCATGATAACAGAGTATTAAAAATACTAATTACCAAATTTTCCATCAAATACCACATAGCCATTTGATATTGTAAATGTATACATATGTACGTAATGCAAGATTTTTCAGTGCAGATAATTTTCTCATGTCTTAGCCATTTTAATTCTAAATATTCTAAATGAGGGGATATCAACTATCCTATCACAGTTCCATTATGACCGTTATTTGCCACGTATTCAGCTTTCCTGTGTTTAATTTGATCCCATTACTTCCAGTTCTCCTACCTTCTGTCATCATTAATAATTTCTCACCCTTCTTAAATGTTTACAGCATGGGGTATAGTCACCCCTGAGTTATCTGTAGACTAAGCTGCTAGCATTTGCAGTTTTAATCCCTTTTTCAAAATTAATCACCTCCTCTCCACCAGTCTGCTGATGTGTTTTTTCAGTGTTAGATGAATGACAGAAAATTATTTTCAATATTCCATCAGAACACTAACCATTCCTCTTTGTATCTCATGAGAGGAATATACTTATTTCTTATGCAGTTGGTGCATGCTTCAGAACTTTCTATTAGGCAAAAAATTAGTGCTAGTCTGTATTAAAGAGAGTATGAACTGAATGATCAAATGCATGTTGTCCATCTTCAATTTTAGGGTCTTATGGGAAGTACTTAACAGTTTCTGTCACTGACGCAGTGTACAGGCATATGGAACCTGCTCTTCTCTCTGGATGGTTCTGGATGGAACCTCCTCTCCATCCAGAGGGACCTTGACAGGCTGGAGAGGTGGGCCTGTGAGAACCTCATGAAGTTCAACAAGGCCAAGTGCAAGGTCCTGCACGTGGGTTGGGGCAATCCCAAGCACAAGTACGGGCTGGGTGGAGAATGGATTGAGAGCAGCCCTGAGGAAAAGGACTTGGGAGTGCTGGTGGATAAGAAGCTCAACATGAGCCGGCACCATGCGCTGGCAGCCCAGAAAGCCAACCATGTCCTGGGCTGCATCAAAAGCAGCGTGGGCAGCAGGTCGAGGGAGGTGATTCTGCCCCTCTGCTCTGCTCTCGTGAGACCCCACCTGGAATACTGCGTTCAGCTCTGGAGTCCCCAACACAAGAAGGACATGGAGTGCTGGAGCAAGTCCAGAGGAGGCCATGGAGGTGATCCAAGGGCTGGAGCACCTCTGCTATGGAGACAGGCTGAGAGAGTTGGGGCTGTTCAGCATGGAGAAGAGAAGGCTCCGAGGTGATCTTATTGCAGCCTTCCAGTACTTAAAGGGGCTACAGGAAAGCTGGAGAGGGACTTTTTACAAAGGTGTGTAGTGATAGGACAAGGGGCAATGGCTTTACACTGAAAGAGGGCAGATTTAAATTGGATATAAGGAAGAAATTTTTCACTGTGAGGGTGGTGAGGCATTGGCACAGGTTGCCCAGAGAAGTTGTGGCTGCCCCATCCCTGGAAGTGTTCAAGGCCAGGTTGGATGAGGCTTTGGGCAACCTGGTGTAGTGGAGGGTGTCCCTGCCCATGGCAGGGGGGTTGGAACTGGATGATCTTTGAGGTCCCTTCCAACCCAAACCATTCTTTGATTCTATGATTCCCTATGTGACGAAGGCGAGATTGTAATAACACAGTTGTCTCGGAGTGGTATTGCGAGGTTTATCAAAACATGCTTGTCGAGTGCTTTTGTAAATCTGCATTAGAGAGGCATTAGAACTATGTCAAATACTGCAAGACCACAATTCAGGGTTCATTTATCCACACACAGGATATCCCATGCAGCACACGTCCAAAGAGCTTGATCCGCTGGAAATGCTGGATGTGTATCATGCGGCTGAGAGCCTGTGCTGCAGGTCACATCGACCCAAAACGCTCCGTATCTGCACCCATAAACTATGCATGAAAGCCAGCGCAGCAATGCGTGCGGAAACGCAGAAACACTTGAAACCACTCAAAAGACGCTGCAGTGTTGGCCAGCCTGTCTGCCCAGGCTATCCCAGACAGAGTCACAATTATCTCATTTGGCCTCGTCACACTTCCACATTGAAGAGGACGTACCGAAGGGAGCGGACGTATGGAGGCCATAAGCCCGGAGTTTCTGTTTATCTCTCTGAATAATGCCACTGGGCGGCACTGTTCAGACCGCACTCTGCCAGCCGCAGGTATGATGAGGAATCAGAGTAGTGGCAGAAAAATGTCACCTCTGTTGTTTAACGTGAATCCTGGTCAGCAGCAAAGTTGCATATCGAAGCGCAGCCTAGAGAAAGGCTGCCTCATTAAAAAACAGCTTTAAGCCAACTGTCCTCTTTCTCTCTGTCTGTCTGTCTGTCTCTCTCCCCGACAAATGAGCTTACGGCTCTCCCTCAAGGCAAGGGCATCAGTAGTCCAGCTCTGGTAGCTTTGAAGAAATCTTTATGCGATTAAAAATGCCACGCAGCGTTACAACTTCCTCATGGCTCTGCATGCCAGGTGAGAGTATATAGGCCACTGTAAACGTAATCCATGGTGTATCTCTGTCTTCCAAAATTGGTGTTTAATTAGGAACCGTACTATTGCTGCGTTATTCTGGTCTGTGAGCTGTTAGCAGAAGGAATTCTCCGAGGTAGCTCACAGCTTCACCCTGGGAAGGGTGTGGAATACAGACCTAGGTCTGTGCGGAGACGTGCCATGCCACGAGCTGTCTAGATTACACCTTCCCCTCCGGCCGCGCTTCCCTCACGGCTCTGCAGGCCGAGGCCTGTCTGTGCCCGCGCCGAGGGAACCGCCGAGGCAGGATCCCCAGAACCTCCCGAGGGGAACGCGTGCCAGCTCGGGCCCCGCTTCCCGTCTGACAGCGACACGGGCGTCCGGCTGCCCGCGGAGACAGCGCGAGAGCGCAAACCGGCGGGCTGGAAGAAGCGCCCTACTGAACAAGAGAGACGCCATAGAGCAGCGCCGTGTTAACGGAGCTGCTGACCAACATGAGCGATTCTCGCAGTCGCCTGGGTCGCCCTTGAGGCCCGCCATGTTTCAACAGCCCAGTTTCTCAAGAAGGCTGCCTTTATCGGTACAGTCGGAACAAAAAGGCTGCTTTTATTGCTACAGTCGGAACAAACAGGCTGCCTTTATCGGTACAGTCGGAACAAAAGCCCTCTTGAGGTGACAGCTCGGGCAGGGCTCGGCTGCTGGCCAGCTCGGCAGGGAAGCGCCCGTCCCCTCACGGGGCGCCATGGCGGGGCTGAGGGCGGCCTCGGCGCGCTGCCGCCTCGCCGCTGCCCACCGGCCAGACCAGACGGCCCCGGCGGAGGGGCAGGCGAGCCGCGCTGCCGCGGTCGTGGCCGCAGGAGGCGGCGGGCGGCGGCGGGGCGGCCTCGGCGGGCTCCGGGCGCGGAGCGGAGCGGAGCGTTGCCATGGCGACGGGCCGCGCCTTCCCCTCAGGGCTCCGCCCCGCCGCTCCGCCCGGCGAGTCCGCCCACGTCCCACAATCCTCTCTTCTCCCGCCCGCCCAACATGGCGCTGCTGGCGGCTTCGCGGAGCCTGGCGGCGGCTGCTTCCCGCCGCCGGCGGCTGCTCGCCCTCGCTCTGCTGCGGCCTCCGGCGGCCGCCGCCGCCGCCTGCGCGCACGGCTGGTTCGCGGGGAGCGGGCGGCAGCGGGGGCGCGCGGCCCCGGGGAGCGGCCAGGTGCGTGGGGGCGCCGGGCGGGCGGCGAGGGGCTGAGGAGAGGCGCCGGGCCCCGCGGTGCTGCCGCCGCGGGCGCTGGGAGGACGGGGCGTTTCGTCCGTGCAGGGGCTGTGGGGGGCCGGGGCCGCCGCCGCCGCGCTCCCGGAGGCCGCCCGTGCGGTCAGCGCCGGCGGGAGGGAGGTTCGGTCTCGGGCAAGTCCGGGCTCAGCGTCGGGCCGAGCCGCTCCCTCCGTTGTGGCCGTGTCCGGCTGGCCGGTCTGTCTGCTCGCGGCGCGTTTCACCGTCTTTGCGCGGGCCGGCATTAAGGCACCAGTGCCCCCGGACGGGGCTGGGCGTTCCTGTGGAGGGGAACCGACCCTGACAGCTACTCCTGCCGCGGTGTGGGGAAGGGAGACTGGGAGTCTTTCTGTCAGCGGTGGAAGGCGGTAACATGTTCCAGTGAATGGTTTTTATTGTTGCAAGCAAAGAACTGAGCATGTATTTAGATGAGATCTAAGGAAGAAATTCTTCTCTCAGAGGGTGGTGAGGCACTGGCACAGGTTGCCCAGAGAAGCTGTGGCTGCCCCATCCCTGGCAGTGTTCCAGGCCAGGTTCGATGAGGCTTTGGGCAACCTGGTGTAGTGGGGGGTGTCCCTGTCCATGGCAGAGGGGTTGGAACTGGATGATCTTTGAGGTCCCTTCCAACCCAAACCATTCTATGAGTCCAGCTCTCAATAATCCATGTGTGTTTTTCAAAGCCAGCGAAGGAAGTGTGTATCTCAAAGACTGAGTGTACAACTTTCTGTAAACTCTCAGACAGCTGTTGTTCCTGTCGATTTCCACTAGATTTTCTAAACTAGAAAGCTAAGGCTACATCTGCAGTATATATATGTATTCATCTCTTTGGCCTTTTAGTTTCTAGGCATTTCTGTGTTAGAAAGTGGTCAATTATGCATTTTTTTTTTTTTTTTTACAGTCTGGTGATGAATTTTTACCTCACTTCTGCATCAAGCTCTCTTTGGATGGAAATCAGAATTCATTAAACGCACGCACAAGATCTTAAATTTTGTTAAATAAAAACTTTGTGCTATATTATGAGAAATAGGCAGTGCATTTTATGTAAGTGCGTTGTACAAATTTATTTGATTATTATCTTGCAGGAGGCTTAAACTTAATTTCCTGGAGTTTTTGGTGATAATGTCCTTCAAAATTTTGGGACTACTTGACATGATTTTTTAATCATTTAATTAAATTTGCTGACAGAGGAAAACGCACTGTCCTGTGATTTCAGTTTCCTTTTTTTGTGTGTTTTTCTTCTTGTTTTTCTGCTAGTTCAAGAAATATTGTTCCTGCACCACCAGCACTGACTGTCCGAAGCTGGCAACTTACTTCAAGTTGCGTTTCAGAGTGATTAGCCATTGATTTTGATAAATTAGGTAATTCAACATTTGAAAAGTATTCTGGGAGCAAGTATGTGCATCCTATTTTAGTTTCAGTTCTCTAATTATTTTGCTATATTTATACGCTAATGAGGACTGTAAATATTTTTTAATGGGCTTGTTCTGAAACTTTTCTATATATTAAAAAATGGCAGAAACACACCTGATTTTGCATTTTAAAACAATTTAAACATGTTTGAGCATGTTTGCCGTGGTCCAAAGCTGCGTGCTGCACAGTCGTCTGGGTATAACGTTTAATGGAAGTAGCATTTGTAGCATGTGTTCTTGTGAAAGTCTCTGGCCTACTGTGTGATGACATTTCTTAGTGTATAGACTTTAGTGTGTAGGAAAGCTCTTGTATTACCTTTGTTGCTATATTCTAGATATCAGGTATGGATTAGGTTTTGCACTAGCTCGTTGGATATAGCCAAAGGCAGTGAATGTGAAATAAATGCCTGTGATGCAGCCTGTTAATCTCCCATGGGATAGGAGACTGGCAGGACTCCACAACTTTTGAAATCCAGATAGTTTGCTTTAATAGGATGCCTTCCCCAAAGTGTTGTGTATAGTAAAAGCATTCCTGGGAGGGTGCACCTGATGCAACGTGGTTGTACCAGCAACATGGGGCTTCACTGTTGTAGCAAAGTCACTTTTCCGAGTAAAATTAGCTGTACAACCACAGTTCTGCTTTTTTTATAACTACACAAATAGCAGAGGTTTGTGGCAGCCAAGAGTTGTGCCTTTTACAACTCAGGCTGGTAAATGATACAGCCATAGCTTAACTCGTGAGAAAAAAATGTGATTAAAGGAAGGAAAAAAGCTCTGGTGAAATAGGACTGTAAAAGCAAAGTGACTAACCATTGTTTTTGAAAAAGGTGATTTCAAACACTTGCTCATCACTTCTACTCTGCTTTGCATCTGTGCAGTACTCGATCCCCCATCTTCATTGTTTCATGTTGATTTTAAGCTTTTTTTAAGCTTACATCTAATTGTAAGCTTAATTATAATACAATGTATGTATTCTCTATGGCACTTAGTATAATGAGATTCAAATATGGTAGAGTTGTTTGGGTGCTGTTGCATTATGAATCCATGTCTTTCTTCCCTCACGCTTGCATTTTTCAGTAGTTTTGATTAGAGCCTTACTTTTCTGAGTAATAAGACAGGTAACATTTGTATCCTGGAGAGGAGAAGAGCTCAATTTATGGAGGGAAAAAAAAAAACAGATGTAATAAACATCGTTGAACTGTGATCAAACTCCATTTCTTGATGTTGAGATCAGTTTGTAGTTCCATAAATGTAGTTCCTTCAGTTTACCCTCCCGTGGTGTGAGTAGACAGGGCTTCATCTTGTCAAAACTTGTGCTTTGAATTTAAGATCTCTGCTGAGTAGTAATAGCAAGAGTGGATGTGTTGGCTGTGGCCTGCTTGGTAAACTCGGAAAAGCAACCGAACAAAGACTGTGGTGTTTTTTTTCTGGGAAGCTTAGGGTTTTTTTTGTAGAACAGTTTGCCTGCATCCAAAATACATGCAATGGCAAATTTTATTAAATGTAAAACTTAAAAGGAAGGAAATTAGCATTTGACTGAAAAGGTCCACCAGCCTTTCATTATAATTATTTTACAAAGAATCTGTGTAAGTCAAGAAATACACTGAGTTTCTTTCAGAGAGGACTTTGGCAGTGGTAGAAAGCAAGGCTTTGTAAATTATTGTAAGAGTAACGGCAAAATATAGAAGTTACTTTTTTTTTTCCTTGCATTATCTTGTCCTTCCAGCTGCCACTTGACATGCGATAGAGAGTGTGTTACTTCTGCATAATGCAATAATATCCCTTGCTCTGGAAGTGGTTGTAAGAGAAGTTTGGGGTATTTTCATTAAATTTGTTTATATTTTGCATATTTTTTTTTTTTTTAGCCTGAAGCCTGGTCTGTTCTGTAAAATTACACTGATATTTATTGTCCAGACGTCATTTCACGTGTCCGTGTGCATTGCTGGATTCTCTTCTCTCGACTTTGATGGTGTGGCTGAGCAGCTCGAAGCATGGGAACTATTAGTCAGCAGTCTTCACTGACAGATACATGCTTTGTATCGGAGTACTTGAAATTCCTTGAATTTTCAAAATCCCTTTATAGAGGGAGTATTACTACTGAGCAGATCAGCAATCCCATATGTCTGTCTGTAAAAATGGATGTCTAATAACACTGCAAATTGTTGCGAGGAGGGATATATAATGAAGTAGAACAGATGGAAATATGGAAACTTGATCTGAAGGTCATTGGGGAATATGGGGTGGGCACAGGATAACAACACTCGCTGCAGCAGGGAGTGCTGTGCATTGAGGTGCCTGCTGTTGGTGCTGTGTGGGTTTTCCGTTCTGCTACGGAGACATATTTTACCAAAACAAGTCAAATGTGAGAGTGTATGAGTAAGATATTACGTGAGAAAGTATCTTTTTGTTAACCTTCTTGGTTTTGTTGGCTCTGGGTGTGTGTAAAGAGCAGTTGAATGTTGGTCATTGTTAAATGTAACTCCATTGAAGTTTGTTTTTCATACTGGTGACAGTTTAGTCTGTATTTATGCCAGAATAACACACCTTTTCTCTTGTCTTCCTCTGCTCTTTCCTATTCATCTCTTCTTTTCTTGCTTTGGAAACTCAGTGAAATTAACAGTGGGATTTGAGTGCTGCACCGGTACTTGGAGCCTAACTCCAGTTATCTTCTCTGTTACAGTTAGCTTTAAAAAAACATCTTCCTTAGATTAGTGCAGTACATCTGGACAGTACATAACACACTCTGAAGAGAAGTGTGGATTTGACCTTGCCCAAATGTGTTTAATCCCTGTTGTTTGTTTGCATTTGTAGAATTTAAACTACTACCAACAGTCATGACACTTCAGTAATATGACTTTTATGTGCAACCAATACCAGACATCTGTTTCATCCTTTAGAGCATACAGAATCATATCCAAAAATACAGTAAAGGAACATAATGGTGCAGAGTCAGGCATTCAAAAGTTAGGAAATGCCAGAATTAAAGTTCCCCATGCAATTTCTGAAATTCAGTTATAAGCAGGACTTGTTCCAGCTCCTTTAAAGCAATAACCTGCTGCTTTGATCTGTTGCGATAAGGCTCAGGTGTGCTTTTCCTTTTAGTCTAAAAATCTATTGGGAAAGAGTTGCCAGTGAGGGGGAGTGGAGTCCCAGTTCTGCCACAGGATGTGCGGAGAGTGACGGGGTAAGCTTCAGTCCCACTCATTTGGGCGGCTTTGCTAATAATCCTATCGTGGCTGGAGGGTTTCTCAGTGAAGTCAATTGTTCACCTTGTTTAATTCTTCATTTCTTCGCTTAGTCTTGATCTTTAGCAGGAGCTTGGGAGAGGTCGAGACCTCCAGTCTTCCAGGCTCGAGACTGGAAATAAGAACTTAAATTTTCCTGTGTACCTTGTGCAAATATTTTCATCTTTTTGCTGAATTCATCTCTTCACCGCATGGCAGTCTGTAGTTTCAGTCAAGGAATTAGCCTATCTAGTGTAGTAGTTGAGACCAGATCTGCCAGTTCTTCAGCAGAAGTTGTTTCTGTGGTGGTGTTTGTCTCATACGCCGGTCAGAAGAGAACTTTGTGAACTTTGAGGCCAAAGGTTATGAATTACTAGTAAACTATTTTTATGATATCCTATGAGTATGCTCTAAAAGAACAGGAGCTAACTTCTTTCCAGCAGCTGTTGAAGCATCAGTTGTCTACTCCCATGTACTAGGAATAAACAACGACAAAAATGCATTCAGAATAAAATACCTGGATTTCAGTCCTTACAGTACTCAAGATTTTTTTTTAATTTCTTGCAAGGCCAAGCAGGAGAGAATGGTACTACTCAGGAGAGGTTCCAGCCATGGTGTTGTAAGAGAAGCAGCAGTGGTTCATCAGCCCTTAAACTACTCTTTGGCGTGGTGTTTTAACAGTCTTTTATTAGCATGATGTGTTCAGAGAAGTAGAAATGCTGGTGTAGAGATGCTGAGGGTTTCAGTATATGCCAACTGCACTCTGGACTGTGGGAGACAGGAACTCAGTCTCATCGGTGTGAATTTAGGACTTATTGGTATTCAGCCTCTCACCCTGCCTCGTGTCTCTGCTATAAATTCTGAATTGTTGGAGTTTAATCCATACTTTGAATGGCCTCTGACTGGTGGAGCAGGCGGAGTTGTATCCATGCAACTGCCTTTGCTGAATTAGACAACACTGCTGCCTCTCATGTTGGTTGTATGGCTTAATTTGGTGTTGGATCCTAGGTAACTCCCAGTGCCCCAGTAGTGGTTACTGCTTGGAGTGCCTACTCCTCTTGTGTGTTGGTGGGAACTCTTATCCAGAATAACCATGCCTTTGTAATGATTACATTAATTTGCAGTAACTTGGGATGGGCTGATGCATCTTGAAGTCCTTCACTTTTTCCCTTATGTTTTCTGACTATGAAACTGCACTGTTCACGTGGAGAGCATACCAGTTTAGATGGAACCCTCTGTGCTGACGTGAAACTGGAACATTACGAGTGTATTTACAACGAAACGTCTTGTAAATGCAGCTCCTTGGTGTAGCCCAGGGCTGGGAGCATCAAGGCAGCTCACCCCGGCCGGTCAGCTCTGCTGAGTGCACAACGTGGGATTGTCATGTTTGCTCTTTCTCGGCATGTGATGTCACGTAGTGGAAAGGTTTGAAATAAGCAGGTCTCGTCTGGTGCCTTGTGAGGGAATTAAAAATGACTGACTAAATTATAACTTATGGTTTGTGCCTTAAAACTAGAGCAAAGGAATGTTTAAGGCAGGATGGGAAATTTGTGACAGTGCTGCTGCTTGTCGAGGTTAAAAATACCCTTTTTTATGATCCAGGTTTGTTGGGTTTTTTTCCCCTTTTTGGCTTTTGTCCTTTGCCTTGGGCAGATGAGTTGTTGTTTTGCTAGTTTACTTTGGGGTAGTGATTTTTACGTAGTGTGAGGTGTATGGTTAATATTGCAACAGAGCAGTAAAAGATTTAATATGGAACGTGTCAAAGATGATGTGGCACCATCATTGCTCACCAAAAGAGAGGTCCCTGGTTTGCCACTGGAGAAGCACTGCCAGCTAGTCCATCGAAGGAAAACAAACGATCCTTTGAAACTCTTCTGGAAAATGAATTGCCTTCAATGCCACATGTAAAGCGTGCCACAGTTGGTGCCTGGCAGTGTGTCTGTTAAAGATGCGTTGAGGGATATGTGAATATTGGGTATCTTGGGTCCTGCCTGCCTAAAACTAGTAGTCAGCTGTACTCTTCAGATAGTCCCAGGGCTTCCCAGTCAAGAGCTGTGGCTTTGATTAGCCTTGTGTTCTAGGAGACCAGCATGGCATGAGCTGAGCTAGGAGGAACTGGGAGTGGCAGAACCTGTAAGCATAAGAATAGCAATTCGTAATGAAAAACAGAACAAAAGCATGTTTGAAAGAAGTCAGAAGACAACCTGGGAGAAAATTAAAGTGAGAGGAAAGGGAAAACTTTAGGCTTTCATGGTACAAAAGAAATGAAGTCTGACGGGAGTGGGATTCAGGGAAGGGAAGGAGTCATTGTCACTTAGCATTTTTAATGGTTGAATGTAATTTATTTTATAGCTGCTCACCACCAGTTTTCTTTTTGTGTGGTCGGTTGTTAAACAACAAAGCCATCTGCCTTGTTTCATGGTATCGTTTTTTTACACAAACTAGGTGAATGTTCTCTGAATGTGAAGTGCATGTTCTGTTTGACTCCCATTTTCACTTTTTTTTTCCCCTTTTTTATTCTGTAGATTCCACCAATCTGCAAGCAAAGATCACGGCACAGTCTGGGAGGAGATTATTCAAGGCCGTTACTCGAGGCTTCAGAGGTAGGTATAAATTGTTTTTCTTCCTACTTGCAGGTCAGAGGAAACTCAAGCCCTTGGAACATCTTTCAGTTTAGTCTGCTGGTGTTTTTTTAGTTGCACTATTTACAGTTTTGAAGTGCAGCAAGTTAAATGGCAAGTTATGCTTCTGCCTGTAGAAAAGATAACTTTGCTTAGAAGCTTCAGACCGTTGCACTCTCCTCAAGAAGTCTTTCTGAATCTCTAGAAACTAATGATAATACAGTAACTTACAAAGACGAGTTCTTAAAAATGTAGATAAACTTTTTGAGGGTTGTCGGGACTTCAAAGCGTGAAATCTACTGAAATTGTTTTTTATAATATTTTTCTTTAAAATATGAAAATTGAAATTTTGATTTGGGAAACCTTGAGGTCTACTATCAAACTATATACATAAATCAGATTCCTGAAGAGCTTTTACATAACTCGAACCCAGAAATTGTCAGTATGTAGCAAATCTTTTAAACAAAATGCAAACTCTTTTCGAAAAGCTTTAACACGTCCATTGTTTGTGGCAGACACTTTTAAATTGAACTTTAATGAGTTAATATTTTTTAGTACATCTACATGCATTAATAAATTCAGAAGTTTTCTCCGGAGGGAGAATTTATTTAGGAGGGAATCTTGGCCACATGTTAAGAGAAGTGAACATTTGTTTTTAAAAAGCAGATTCTTTTCCTAAGTGCACCAGTACATGCTGCACGTGGGTTCCAGCAGGGGCTCTGGACCAGGTTAACTTGTACCTGTCGTGTGACACCAGTGAGCTGTTCTCCTGTTGGGAGAGAGAAGTGGGAAGCACTTCCATCCCTGGAAGTGTTCAAGGCCAGGTTGGATGAGGCTTTAGGCAACCTGGTGTAGTGGAGGGTGTCCCTGCCCATGGCAGGGGGGTTGGAACTGGATGATCTTTGAGGTCCCTCCCAACCCAAAGCATTCCATGATTCTATGATTTATCGATTTATTTTACCCCCAAGTAAAGTTACTCTTTACACATATGGAAAGAGTATTATTGCTTAAGTGTGTTCTACTTTATATATTAATGTACATAAGTACAGTTATCCTCCAAAACTTCAATTTCTTTTCTGTGTTGTTTTTTATGTTCTTTAGTCCACTTTTCAGTTTTTAGTGTCCTTTTAACTGAATATTTAAGGCTGTGTTATCTTTACCTCCCGGCTACTTGGAACACGGTCTTTACTCTACAGCTAGATTTATAGTCTCTTTCTTACTATTGTTTCCTTAAGCAAGGCAAGATTTTGAGAGAGAGAGGTAATATTTTTTTTATTAAAGCAAGCTGGTACGGTTGGAGGATGAGGGGTGGAAAACAGACCAGTAGTAGTTCTTTTTGTTGGCTTTGACATGCATGTTTCCTGAGGTTCTTACAAATTGACTTTCCATTTTCACACAGATCCTCCCGAGGTGGCGACTGATAGAAAAGAGAATGTGTTGGCATGGTCACGCAGGTGGAGGGCTTCACACAGATCCAAAGGAAGGGGTAAAAATTGCTTAATTAGTATTGCTGCTTAAATAAAAAATGTGATCAGCTTCCCCCCAAAAAAAAGCTGAAGACCCCAAGCAACAATTTGTGAAAAACTGTATTGATAGATATGTGAATAGTGTGGCGGAGTAGATACTGTGTAATTGTTGATATATGCTTACTAGCTCTTAATCCACCAAATGTTTGTAGTAACTATGTTGTAGTGCTTAAATTGTTTTATTAAAAATACAGTCTTAGTGTTACAGACTCCTTTGAAGTCGGCCTGTGTTATGTTAGATTTTCTTTTCATGGAAAGTATGTTCCTTGGTAATCTGTTGTGGTTTGTTATTCTTGTTGATATTCCTGATATTTCCCTGTGTCTTGACATTCAGGGTAGTAGAAATCAGCTTGTGGATGGAAGTTAGTGCATCAGTTGGTAAAATTGCACTTGAAGGGGGAGGGGGCAGTAATTAAACTGCATGTATTTTTACTTGGATTTCATGTTAATGCATCTGATATATTTTGACTGTATTTATATTCAGGAAGCATACGTTAAAATAATCATGGTAAGTAAGTAAGGAAAAGCAGTATCTTTTATTAGACCAAATGATTGCAGTTAGAAAATGAGGCAAGCTTTTAGTTAAAACAGCACAATATAAACTTTGCATGATTAGAACTACAAAACCAAACCTCTTGAGCTTAAGTAACTTTCATTTTGTTGCTTCCTGTGCAAACTTATTTCTGATACTTTGTGTATTTGCAGAGCAGTTCTGTATGATGGTTATAATGTGTTCAAACTGGGGTGGGATCTTCCTAAAAGTAGCAAAGACCATGTTGACGACAGACTGAAATTTCAGTGCAGAATCCAGGTCTTTCAGGGTGGTTTCCTCGTGCTTGACTTTTCTGACCATGTATTTCCTACAGCCTCATTTGTAAAGAAACTGAAGAATTTTGATGTGAGAGTTATCCCTTCTGTTTGTGCTGCGGGCAGAAGTCAGGAGGGGTGCTACCAAAACCTATGCTTTGGTAGTAAGAGGGAATTTCATACCTGGAGTATAGACAGCTTGTTTTAGCAAACATCTGTCATCTTTTCTGCATAAGGCACAGGAAGGCACAGTAATCAGACATCTTCAGTTAGCGGTGCTGCTGGCTCTGCATGTAATACTAACTTTAGACTAACTTTAATTAAAGACCCTCCTTACAGCAGGTATAGGCTCTTTCAAAGATTTCCTAGGCAAAACAGACTTTAAAGCCAGCAGACTATCCTTCTCTGTGTTCACCCCAATTGTATGTGTTATGGAATGTAATTGTCATGGAGTGTATTTCTCCTGTAAATGGGAGGAGGGTATTATCCCCTGTGTTGTCACTTTGGTGGTCACGCATCTGTTGGGCTTAATTATTTGTTGTTGGGGCTTTTCTTCCTACTAGAATTTCTGTTCACCTGGGTATGTTGATTGGCTGAATGTTTTCCTGTTTGCTGTCATAACTCGGTTTTTCACAAGTCCATGGAAAAGATTTTGTTGTATGTACATAGAATGAACTCACCCTCATATGATTCAGTTACAAATCCATTTCACAGACTCGACTTCAGAACTGACCTATCTTCAAAAATACCATGAGGAGCTGTTTATTGTTTCTTTAAAAAGCTGCTTCCTGAAACGCAGACATTTTTCAACTGAACCCCTCCACATGTGATGGGCGACTTCCAGGCCAAATCTATTTTATCATTATAGGTATTACATGTTTAATCATCATGTATTTTCTTTGGAATAACTACTTGTCAAAGATCTACAGTTTGGCATCATTCAAAAATTTAAATTTCAGGGTTTTCTCTGGTCAGAAAGGAAATGGAAGGTTGTTTGTCCAGACACTAGTGATGTTAAGGAACAGTGGATGTTCTTTAACACTGAAACTCACTAGGAATATGTTAGCCAGAAATTTTGATGCCAGCTGATATTTTTTAGTCTGCTAGACAGTGTAAATATTCCAGGGCCATTCTTGGTTCACTCATTACTTGCAGCTATTCCTGTATAAGCCAATCCTCTGACTTTTTTATTCCAATAAATGGAGCCATAATATAGGACATTGTCAGTTAAGGCTGTTGTGTAACTACACAAATAGCAGCTCTTAAAGATTGTCAGGGAGAAAGCAGCAGGAACTAGCTGTAGATGAAATGAAAGGCATGAAGAGTGGAAAAAAAGAGAGTAACACTGAGTGCAAAAGCCAAGAGGTTCTCAGCAAAAATGAAGAGAAGGAAATCTGATGTTACAAGTGCAGTTGTTACACTTGTGTATACACACATTTGTATTCAGTGTGCAAAAGTACTGGCACCCAATTTACCATGTGAGAACTTTTTTCCCCCCTAAGATTATGCTTTCAGGATAACTACAGGTGATGTACATGTCATTATTTTGCAAAATCAGACGGGTTTCATAAATGGAGTCAGTTCATCAAGGTGTTTCATGAGCTCCAGAGGTGTGAGAGAAATGGGCTGGGACTGTACAACTGAGCACTCAAAGGGAGGAGAAAGCAGGGGAGGGAGCAAGCTGCCAGTGGCTTGCAGAATAACCTCATGCAGATGTGAGACAGCTCGTGCTAGTAGAATAAAGAGGATGATACAGTTCCTGAGTGAGTACACAGGGAGCCAGAACTGGAGCTTTTTTTTCTTCATCAGCAATGACAGCTTCAATGCAAGTCACACTACCATTTTCTTCCATCATGCTTCTGATAGCTCCTCATCCTGGCATAGGCTTCATCCATAGTCACAGGGTCAGCCCAGTGAGTGCTTGGCAATACTCAGTGATCTTGGAGGTTGCGAAGAGGAAGGAATACTTTCTCTTTTTCCCCTCTTTAAGTATTTTAAAAGGTCCAGAACCTGGAGGGAATGGGTGGGGGGGACAGGAAGATGGTCAATGCTCATTCCTTTGCAAGTAGTCTTCAGTGTTTGGTAGTGTGTCTCAAAACATACTGTATTCAAAAAGAAGAAAAGACTTTTCTTCTTTGCTTCCTGCTATATTACATTTATAATACTTCTCCTTCTGTTCCTTCTATTGCTGTAGAAATAGGCCTTGGAAGAAAACATAAAACATTGCTACCGCTTAAAAGGAGGTAAAATAAATGCATCTCTCAACCTTTTTATATACCACAGAGGATCAAAAAAGGGCCTGAGTCCATTAAACAGACTGCTCATTTTAATTCTTAATGTTGCCACTTGCGTATTTAAACCATTTTCAACTCATGTTTCTGTACAACAGTGACATTTATTTCATGGTAAACTTTGATGTAATGTGTGTACGTTTTGCATCTCCTTTGATATTTCTTCTTATTCCTTCGCAAGGCCTTTGGCAAATGACTGGCTGCCTTCTGACTTTTTTTCTGAACGGATTTACTTCTGTCACCGTTCAGAGCCATGAAGAAATGGAAATAGGTTCCTTGTCTGCTTCCAGTTTAATTTTTTTATTTCATTCTTTTTAATAGCTTTTCTGTGTGAAATCTGCCTAGCCAATAACAACAGATAATTAGAACTGCTCTGGTTGCACTAGTATCTTTTGAGTTAATGTGATACCCTTTTTTTAAACTTCCTTTTAACCTGTAAGTGGTGATCAAAGGTATTTTCCAAATGTTTGAACTGCTATTTATGCATATCCTTGGCTCAAATGGAAAGGTTCCTGTATATACTGCAGCAGATACCCCCATCTCCTGAATGGGTAGGACACAACAGAAACAGTTTTGCATCTTCACTTACAAATCTTCCATATATCCATTTTTAAAAAGTAGTTTCAAATGTGCATATACTGTGTAATGCTCCAGTACATTTGCAAGCGTTGACAAAATGCAGTATCTCTTACCCTTTGGTTTTCTTTGAAGCTGTGACTAGAAACACTGAGATGAATCTTTTGGTGCTTTTAAAAGCTTACAATTTATAGGATTGGCTTCTCTGGTTGCCTCAGCAATCTTACCTTTTAACAGAAGGCTCCTTTCTTGCTCATTCGCACTGGACCTTAACAGAGAATTTCTATTCTATTTTGCTTTATCCTCATTGTCAAGGAGGGAGCATTTAAAGTACACAGCCTAGTGAGGGAGACATTAAAATATATTGTAAAACTCCCCTTTTTACTGACTTCTGTAATGAAAAAGCTGTGGACTAGCTTTTTGTTACCTCCCCTCCTCCTGACTACAAAATATTGCCTGAAATAGAGAGATTAGCTGTTACTTGCTGCCTTCCCTTCAGCTTCAGATAACCTTCATGTCTTTCAAGTTAACCCCAGGGCAGCCAACAGAGTCGTTGATACTTGTGCTGTTTGTTACTGCTTGTGCTGTTCTTCTCGATTAAGTAGCATGATTTAGGCTTCAGATGATCTATTTAGCTTGAGAGTTTAGTGGAATATATCTCAAGTGTAAGTGATACAGATATCTATCTATCTGTAAAATAACCTGTATTTCTGTTAAAAATATAGCAACCAAAGAAACAGCAAAAAGGAAATCCTAAAACAAACCCCAAAACCTCAAACCAATATTTCTTGAGAAGACTTATTAACTGAATTGTGGTCTTGTTTTGAGCAAAGCGAAACTTGAGGTTTGGTGAGGGAGAACATATTTGAAGAATTAATTTAAAAATCAACGTACTCAACCTAACATGTGGCCACGCGCACCTTCTGCCTCCCGAGGTCCAATTACCCAACTTCAGAGGCCGTTCTGTTAACGGAAGTGGTGGCATTGGCAGCTGGGTTAAGGTCACTAGGGTAGTTTTCTTGCTGGTAGTCATAACTTCATTGGGCACCCATTGAAGAACTAGTCTGTGGGTTACTGAAAAGATGCCCTAAAAGACATGGACAGAATAAGAGTATTTCTCACTTCTCTGCAAAGGTTGTAAGATGGCCAAAGAACTATGAGAGTGATGGTTGGAAATGCTTAAATTTGTGGTAATGCGACCAGATGATCTGAGCTGAAATTTCTATTTGGTTCAGTTTATATATCAGCATAAGTGGTCAGTTTCAGAGATTCATTTGAGTTGCTATAGTGCTAGTGGTTTTTTAAAAATACTGTTTTCTGTTGTGACTCACTGAATGTTCTCCAAACTAGTTATGTTTCTTGTAGACCTTTCAGACTTCTTCTTGCCTTAGCTTTTTGTTACTTCATTAAATCCCACCTGTTGTTTCTATGCTACACTAAAACAGCTTCCAAAGAAGAAATACCAAGCCCTTGCATTTTGTACAGAAAACCTGAGAAGATAAGAAAGAAGGGTCAGTTTATTTGTTCTGTGAAGCATTTCGACTTTGGTGAATTGTGGCTTTCTCTGTGTTCCGTTTACAGCAGCTATACTTGCACTCTCGAGGATGTGTGAATTAAGAACAATTCATCTGTTTTAACAGCGTGTCATGGATGTAAACCTAGCAACTTACAACTTGAAATTTTAACATGCCATGCTAGTCTCCAACGTTGTGAAGTGTCTGCCTATCAAATAAAATACAGAAGTGATCTAAATGTATAAAATTCTTTCTTATTTATACTGTTATTTTGCTCCCTGGTGTCTCTTTATAATGCGTTGCCTTTGTTTGTTCTTTCCAATAGCTGAAAGAGATAGATGCCAAAAAGATCATCAGAGCAATGTTGTCTTATGTGTGGCCCAAAGACAGACCAGACCTGCGAGCCAGAGTAGCCATATCCCTGGGCTTTTTAGCAAGTGCAAAGGTAAGAACAGATACTTCATTGTACTGTGATAGTTACTGTTCATCTGCAATTCATACAACGAATAATTTCCTTTTTTAATATTTAAGGCCTTAACAATTTCTGTTTCCTGTGTAAGGAGCATACAGTACTAGAAATAATAGCTTGGATTTTGCAACGGGTTATGTATGCATGTGATGTGTGTGTGTGGTTAGGGAGATGGTGATGGTGACCAGAGTCTTTACTTCCGTTGCTCATGTTAGTTTATCCCAGGATTTTCCATTGACAGTTAACCATTTACATCATAAGTTATGGGAGCTGTGAGTTCAAGGTTGCTTACAGATCTTTTCTTCTTGTGTGGTGCTGTATCTGTTAGACAGGATTTCTTCAAGGCTCTGTGCTCGTTCTCAACTCTGAACTTGAGCAACGTAGTGGTATCTACTCGCAACTCTTGCAGTGCTATGGAAAAGGGGATTTGAGCTCCAGTCTTTTCTTGATATTTCTCTGTGAGATGAAAGTAGAATTTCTGCTGTTTCTGGGACTCTTCTGGTGTCCTAATGTGAAAGAAGCTGTTTAACTTATTTTTTATATTGATCCATGCCTTAATTCAGATGACTTTTCTTGTGTTCTTTTGATTATGAAATGGAGATTCACTCTTACCGTTACTTCATTGTGTGAAAGGATCTCTTATACTGTTGCCTGCAACAAAATTAGTGTTTCTTGGTTCTTAGAAAGCAATAAGCTTTCTGCAGATTAATGGAGGATAAAATTCAAACTTTGTGCAAACTTTGTAGAATTAGTTCAGAAGAGCAAATGTTAACTTTGTGCAAAAAAATCTTTTGCTTTTGAAAAAAAAAAAAGAAATATTCGATTGCAAAATATTGGGAGTAAATTTCATAATTTCATGGAGACATGTGGCTCAACTGGGTTGCTTCTAAGTGTGGCAATTTTTACCAAGCCTAAAGCTAATATTAGTATCTTGCTGGGATAAGCTGAAGTAGGTACTACTTGGTGATGAGCTTTAGCACTTAAGCTAGTTGCACTACCAACTTACTAGCACTCAGCAACATTTCCATGTGATGAAAAGAGAGAAGAAATAAATTTCAGCTATGTAGGTGTTGAAGGAAGAGTGCTTGTGAGGGAAACGTGTGCATTTATTTCTGCTGAAGAGGAAAGGCCAATCTTGTGGTCTGTGGCTCTTTCTCATGAGCAATCTATCAGGTGCTGGCTGGTCCTGTCTACAGTAGATATTTCGGTGGGTGCTGCTGTTGAGGACCTTGCTGATAATGTAGGTGAGGACATGTAGGATATGGCATGTCTGTACAAAGTAAACTTCCACCCTTTTTGTGTGCCTGTGCAAAATACACAGCAATGCTTTCGATGACACTTAAGCTGGCTGGGAAACTATCTGCTCAAAATGCAGATGCTGGGAGCATTTTGCCTTGTATACTGTGCAGTTGCCCTGACAGGAATATTTAGCTGATTCTGTGCTTGGTTCGTTGAGGTTTTGTGATAAATATTTAGGAATACCCCGTTTACCAGATGGATATGAAAATTCATCTAACTCGCATTCTTTTTAATGCCTCTTCTTAGTAATATTTATAATAACCTGAAGGCAATTTTGAAATAAGTTTGAAGTATTTTTTTCTCTTCTGCTCTGTCCCCCGGCTTTCCTAATTTGTAGGAGTTTATGAATATGATGAAGAATGTGAATCCAGAATTTAATCCTGCATGTGGCAGCATTGTACCTTGCTTTTAGGAAATCCATTAATGTTTCCAGCAGCTTTCTGGGGTGTAATGAAAATTGACGGCCAGGGTGCCTGGCTCTTGCAAGTAGCTCTGTATTTGGTATAATACAAAGCTATTCTTTTCCTACTAGGAGAGATGTTTCCCCCTATCAAAAAATCAGACACTTAATTGCTCTTTGAGGAAGTAACTGGATGTTTGGCTCTCTTAAGTGTTCTTTTAAATTCCTTACTTTGAATTCTGTACAAGGCAGCCTGGAAGCCCTCATGTCCAGAGCAAAATCCCAGAAGCAGAGCAGAACACATGTCGAGTTTTGCCCAGGTTTTAGGAGATGCCTGTTAAAGCAGAAATGCTTAGTGAGAATGTTTGTTTTGGCAAACATGGATTTCATTGGGAAAACGCACAGCAAGCTCTCTACAGAGTATATGTTGTAACTGGCTGGGGTGAAAAACTTTACAGGTGTCTTCTAGCTGTTCTTTGCTAATGGTCTTTGTTTTGTTCCATTTCTGTCATAACAGAGCTATGTTAGAACTCAGACATTTTCAAGTGACTGCCATTTAACAAGTTACCTCTCATCACCCGAGCTATGTCCACTCTTCCTTTGTGGGATGAATTTCCTTAGATTGCTTCATACTTTACGCGTTCTGAGTATGTGTGTAGTTATTGTGGCATAACTGACATGCAATAGTTTGTTACAGAGCTATAGTAAGTCTGTTGTATCATCGAGCCCTGAACATCTGCTTTTCTTCCAGAGCAAATTAAAGGTCACTTTGTCCTGGAGAAAATGAAATACAAATTAGTTTACCTGTAGCTTGCCTGGACCATGGATAATCCTGTGCAGTTTTCTCATTATCCCCTTTGGGAGCCCTTTGTTCTGACTGCGTGTGTGGCTAATTACAATGTACTTGATAAGACCACACAAGCAGTTTGTTCAAGTTTCTCTGCTATACAGTTGTGTCAGCACAAGAATGCCAGCATATCTTTCTCCTCACTGCAGTCCTGGCCCGATTTCTTTGTTCACTATGAACTTGTCTGCATCTGAAGGATTTACATCCTTATTGTGGATTTTGTCTAAAGGCTGCTTGTTCTCAGGGGTTTCGTATAGAGAACTGTATGATCATGATGCCTGCTACTACTCACCTTCCCCAGTAAGAAATACTTTTGTGAGCCTTTTGGCCAATTTCTTGTGAGTTTTGCAAAAGAGTTTGGTGAGATTTTGTACCCCTATATTTATAAAGTTGAGTTTCCAGTTAGAAGAAAAGATCCAAATGGTGACTCGCTGAGACAGGGGCTGTAGGGTGGCTTCAGTTTTAGCCTAAGAAATGTCCAGAGAAATCACAGAGGAGAGGTAAGTTATGACATCCTTAGCCATAGGAAAAAAATTACTTCACACCTAGTTTGATTGGGCTTCCTTACCCACAAAACACCAAAAAAATTAGGATAATACCTCCTTGTTCTGTTGATTGAGAAATAATTCCTCTTTACGTGTCCTGGTTCAGTAAAATTCAGTTTCAAAACAAAGCCAGTTTGTGTGCAGCTACTGAAGAGCCTTCAGCCACAATCTGTCTTGACTCCTTTTGTGGGACCCAGTTGCCTGTCATTGAACAAATTATTGTGGTTTTTGCTTCCTTTTTGTCTACACATAACTGCTGGTAGTATTGTTAGCCTTCAAAGCGAGCTGTTTGTGTGGCTCTTTATGACTGGGAGCTGACAGGGTGGAATCTGCTTTAGGGCTAGTAAGGTCTTTTTTTCCTTGGAAGATTTGTTGTATTATGACATGCTTTAAGTTTTTATCTTAAATATTTATAGGCTATCTAGGCATGTGCAATCTGAAAGATGCAATGGGAGGACAGGTGAGAGGAGTACACAAGGCATTATCTGTGTTTTCAGACACATAGATCAGCCTGCACAGGTTCCACATGCCTGGTTTTTCTTTTTCCACGTTCCCTCTCCCATTTTTTGCTGGGTATGTATAGTAAATGCTTCTTTTCTGTTCCTTCTCTTCTTCTGTGGCACAAAAAGAAAAAGTGCTGGGGCTTCTGAGAAACTGGATTAAACACATGAATATGGCAAAATTGCTTGTCACCTCTGTCAGCCTGTAATGGTTTTTGGCCTTGTGGTCACAGACCAAGGATGTGTTATTCATGAGCCAGAGAAACCTTTCAGACTATCTGCATTTCTGCTGACTGCTAATTCTGTACATTTCAGGAGAATAAATTGTTTGGCTAAGGAGGCAAGACATGAGTGTTGTATTGTAAATTTTGTCTGCGTGCAAAGGTATCTGTCTGAGCAGTTAAGTATGTGCGTATGATCTTGGTGTTTGTGGGCTCAGATGGAGTTAGATAATTACAGTAAATCTTTAGAAATTGCTAGCTTTTTGAGAATTTTCAGGTGAAAAATACTTTTTCCAGTAAGAGAAAAAAATTTAAAAATATGTTTCAAGTCATCATTAAATTCAAAGGCGGCGTGAAACCAGATGCTGCTTCCCTCTTTAGGACCACATTTTGTAGCTTCTTTAGCAGTCTTGCCTCCTCAAGAGTTGGAGTTTTCTGTTTATATTTCCACAAATGGAGAAGTTGGATGTGTACATTTATATTGGTCCAGAGATAAATTCAGTCATCTTCATGTCACTGTTTCTTATTGAATTATTGGCAGAAGAAGAGTTCACTGTAGACCAGTTTTATCGTGTTGGGGCTCAGCCTGTCACTAATACATCATCTTGATTAAACAAGAAATACTGGGAAGAGCAAAATGAAAGATAAGACTGTTTGCTTTAAAAGTAGTGTAGTCCCACAAGGGAGTAGAGATGATGATGCATTGTCAGCTTAAAACAGTGCAGTCATTTAAAAAAATGTTTAAGCTCATTTAAGCATGATGCATTACACTATAACGTGCTGTTAAATGTCAGCAATTGAGTTGGGATGACTTCATGGGTGCTGTATTTGCTTTCCAATAAATTCAGATCAGCATAAGCTATTAATTCAAAATTATAAATAGAAAATGTACAAATTTATATTAAGAGTCTTTTTAATGGGAATTGTAAAGCTTTCAGGCATTAGGAAGAGGAGGGAAACCTATGTAGATACGTCATGTAAGACAGTTGTTTTACATTTCACAGGTAGCTTTTCATAGCGTACCTAGGTGTGCTTAAAGCTTTTTGTTCTGTGCCAGCAAATCTGGGCTACTAAAGAGAGCTGTGACTTTATCCCCAACACAAGAAGGATGTGGAGCTGCTGGAGTGGGTCCAGAGGAGGCCACAAAGATGATCCGAGGGCTGGAACACCTCTGCTCTGGAGGCGGGCTGAGAGAGTTGGGGCTGTTCAGCCTGGAGAAGAGAAGGCTCTGGGGTGATCTTATAGCAGCCTTCCAGTGCCTAAAGGGGCTACAGGAAAGCTGGAGAGGGGCTTTTTACAAGGGTGTGTAGTGACAGGACAAGGGGCAATGACTTTAAACTGAAAGAGGGCAGATTTAGATTACATATAAGGAAGAAATTCTTCCCTCAGAGGGTGATGAGGCACTGGAACAGGTTGCCCAGAGAAGCTGTGGCTGCCCCATCCCTGGAAGTGTTCAAGGCCAGGTTGGATGAGGCTTTGGGCAACCTGGTGTAGTGGAGGGTGTCCCTGCCCATGGCAGGGGGGTTGGAACTGGATGATCTTTGAGGTCCCTTCCAACCCAAACCATTCTGTGATCCTATGATTTAATTTTAAACACTGTTGGCTAGAGTTATGTTCATTTCTGCAAAACTGTAGCCTGTAACCAGTTAAATTGATTGCAAGTGGAGAACTGCATTTTAAAGAATACATCTCTTCAAATGGACTTCAAAATATATCTGTAGTTCTGTTTCTAAACTTCCTGTGGTGTAGCATAGTCTGCTGAGAGTAAAATCCCTGCGGAGGGATTCCTGGGAATCTGCAGCAAATCAAGACAAGCTGCGTTACAGTGCTCTTGTTTCTACTGAGTAGTCTCTCCCAGGAGAACCTGCACTTTGTCGTGTTGGTCATCACTGTAACATGCATGGTAGTATATTCGTCTTCATGAAGAACAAAATGCCAACCAAAAATTGAGTTTTAGTAACTCTGAAGGGAATGTAGGGTTTTTCGATTATGCTGGGGGAAGGAGGGGGATGTTTGAATTCCAGTATTGTAAAGATTCAGAATCTCTGTTGGTGCACCCTCAGTTCTTTGTGGGGCTTTACGCTTAAGGGTTAAGCATGTCGTGGCAGAAACCTGACCATAATCCAAGTGAGCAGCCATTGTTATTTACTGCTGCTTTGGTGCTATTTGTTGGCTTTCTGCACATAATGCTAACCTCGGGGCTTTTTTTTGTGCATGGCCATTTCCACAGTTCCAGTCTGTGAAAAGGGGAGCTGTTGCTGAACGACTCAGGCTTGCGCTGGATAAATTTCAGAAGAATGTATTTGAAGTAGGATCTGTTCTTTCAGCCATTTTCTTTTTCAGTCACAAACTAACTGGTAATCATCTCACCTAAATGCTCTCAGATCTCCCCTGTCTCCTCTCAGGAGTTGTCTAGGTTATGCTGTATTGAGAATTTGGTAGTCTTTTTTTTTCTTTTTTCCCTGCTTAGTGTATTTCATGGGAGAGACACAGGAGGGAAGAGGAGAAAAGGGATTCCTTCCTCATTTGCATTTAAAACTTTTGCCTAAAACAGTGTTTAAAAAAAAATAAACAGAACAGATTCAAACCATTAACTCAAAAGAAATTTCATTTCTTTTGAAAAGAATTTTCAAATTGAAAATTTCAAATTTCAATTTTCAAATTGAAAATTTCAGATTTGAAAATTCTTTTGAAAAGAATTTTCAAAACCCTAATTTCCCTTCTTGGTGAAGTGCTTGTCTTCCACTAGTTACAGTAATTTGTAGCACTGAGAATATTTGATACTGGAGTAGTTATTATAATGACTAAAAGCCTGTCTTCCAGCTTGAATTTGGACTGAAGTTACGAAAGACTTCACAACTCTTTTTGCTTGAAACCTAGTTTTATCCAGTTAATATACAGTTTGTTGGTTTTTTGTGGTTTTTTTTTTCCCCACTGAGCTTTCAGCTCTGACAGACATCCCTAAATACGATTGAGATCTAAGTGGGCATACGAAACATTTGGTGGAGAGAGCTGAAATATCCTTGTCAATCTGTTTTGGTTTTTTGTTTCTTCTCATGTAAAATAATTCATCTTCTACCCACATTTTTTTTCCAAATATTGGAAAAAAAACTCCCCAACTTTAAGCAAAGTCAGCTCACTGTAAAGTATTTTAACATCTGCCATAAGATCGTAGGTCTCAACATACTTGTTCAGCTGCTAAAAAAACTTGTATACTTTACTTCCAAATCTTCACAGTTAGAAGCAGTTTGAATTAATGTATTTTATTAATTATATGAAGTTTGACAGTAAATTTTTTTTGTTGGTACAAATGAGTGATGTAATGATGGAACATTAACAAGACTTAGGAATTTTGGTTTCTTTAAAATTTTCTGTATTTTCTCATGCTACAGTTGTGCAGATAAAAAATGCTTAAGTTGGTCTGTTTACACATCTGAATGTCTTGCTTTTTGTGTGTAGAGGAGACACCACTGTTAGAGGAGATGCATGTGATGCTCTTATGAAAATATCCAGTGACATACTGTACATCAGGTCGTGGATTTGACTTTGGTGTTGTTCGAAAGCTCATATTGTTAAAGTAATTTGTAGTATTTTGTAGACTGTATAGAAAGTCTTTTGTGATGCTGTGCTAGGGTTAATGAAGGTATAGGTTAATATTTATAGCAATGTTGCAAATGGAAAGCATTATTTAAATATTAGGTAGTATTACAGTCAGAAGAGGCAAAGGATTGGTTAACTTCTGTTATTTGACTTCACTAGAGCTTTGGTTTAATGCACTGTGATTGACCTGGTTTAGCAATATTTGGGTGGGTTGTTTCTTTTGTAGCAGTGGTTCTTCATACTGCATATTGCCAGTATCACAAAGAGCAAACGACCTGTAATGATATGATTTATTCATAGAATGGTTTGGGTTGGAAGGGACCTTAAAGATCATCTAGTTTCAACGCCTTCCACTACACCAGGTTGCTCGAAGCCTTATTCAACCTGGCCTTGAACACTGCCAGGAGTGGGACATCTTGTTTAGGATAGGAGTTGATATTTAAAAGGAGCCAGCGGGAGAGACAAGCTAACCTTGCAGTCCCAGGATAAAAACGTAATAGTATGGACAATATTGTGCTTGAAATCAGGAGAGCCATCTCAACTACACTAAGTGGTTGAGAACTAAATAACAGTACAGCAACTCCAGAAAAAAAACAGTCATGCCACACAGATATATGTTTTAATGGATATGGACTAATTGGTGTTCTTATGCTTTTAGGCCATGAATATACTGGTTCCCTTCATGTTTAAATATGCAGTAGACAACCTCAACCAAGTGTCTGGAAACATACTCAACCTCGGTGATGCACCAAACACAGTGGCAACTGTGGCAACTGCTGTTCTCATTGGCTGTAAGTGGTTCTCCCAAATCCGTTGGCACGTGTTAATGTTCGGCAGTGGGACAGCAGAGCTTGGCATCAAGGATGGTTATTCCATCGTTTCTTCTGTGTTGGTGTCTGTTTCCAATGTCCCGTCACCTTCCTTCTAGTATTCCAATTAAAAAATGAAATAATGCTTGTAGAAACAATTTGTGATGATAAATCCTACCCTTTCGTTTAACCTGCTGCAAAAAAAAATGATGTAAAGTGCGTGCACAATGGTTTATAAATAAAAAATAGCATAAAGTTTTGGACCAGTCAAGTATAATTTACCTTTGAATTAAAAATATTGAAAATATATGAAGAATGAGTCTAATGTAATTTCATGCATGAAAGGAAGTTGGAAATATAATTATTTTAATTTTTGTCAACTTTTTCATCTTTTTTTTTTTTAGATGGTATCTCAAGAGCTGGGGCAGCATTATTTAATGAAGCTAGAAACGCAGTGTTTGGGAAAGTAGCTCAAAACTCAATCAGAAGGATAGCAAAGAATGTGTTCCTGCACCTTCATAACCTGGATTTGGCATTCCATCTCAGTAGGCAAACCGGAGCTCTGTCAAAAACCATCGACAGAGGAACAAGAGGCATCAGTTTTGTTCTTAGTGCTTTAGTATTTAATCTGGGACCTACCATGTTTGAAGTGGCACTAGTCAGTGGAATTCTGGTAAGTGTTGTTTCTTCATGAGTTGGAATTGTCTCATTTAGAAACAATACACTGATTTTCTTTTACCAAAGTCTACTCAGTATTAATAATAATAATCAAATTTACAAGGTGGTTGTGCAGACAACTACTGTAAAGGAGAGCAATCCATAATTTCCAAATATTTGTTACTTTAAATCTACTTCTTTGAAGTAGATTTGAAATTATTTTCACGTTCAACATCTGTCTTCAGCCAGTGATGTTTATGTGGATAGATTTTAAGGTTTTTCTTCAGAGTTGCTGAAAAAATGAAATGAGA